>NC_082718.1:110894964-111494964 GCF_030144855.1 Hypanus sabinus
ATTAACCTCCTGAGGAGGTAGAGGCACTGGTGCGCTTTCTTGACCATGGCCTCTGCTTGGTTGGATCAGGACAAGTTTTGAGATTTTTTTTTAAAGTAAAAGCAATTGTATGCACTTCATCAGCCACATAGACCATAAGACATAGGAGCAGATTTAGGCCATTCAGCCCATCAAGTGGGCTCCATCATTCAATCATGGCTGATTTATTATCTCTCTCAACCCCATTCACCTGTTTTCTCCCCATAACCTTTGACACCCTTAGAAATCAAGAACATATCAAACTCCTCTTCAATATACTGTACTAAATGACTTGGCTTCCACAGTTACCTGAGACAATGACTTCCACAAATTCACCACCCTCTGGCTAAAGAAATTATACCTCAACTATGTTCTAAAGGGACATTACTCCTGGGCTTTACCCCTGGCCCTAGACTCCACTGCAATAGGAAACATACTCTCCACATCCACTCTGTCTAAGCCTTTAAGTATTTGATAGGTTTCAATGAGATTTCAGTGAATACAGGTGTAGACGCTCCTCATATATTAACCCTATCATTCAGGAATCATTCTCATGAACCTCCTCTGGACCATCTCCAATGCCAGCACATCACCTCTTAAGTAAAGGGCCCAAAACTGCTTACAATACTCCAAGCAACCCATTGGCCCCAAGGATCCCCCCCAGCCCAAAACATTGACTCTACTGTTTTCCACAGCTGCTGCCTGGCCTGCTGAGTTCCTCCAGCATTTTATGTGTGTTGCTTGGATTTCCAGCATCTGCTGATTTTCTCTTGTTCAGAGTACTCCATGTGTGGTTTGGCTAATGCCTTATAAAGTGTCAGCTTGTTTTAATACTTAATATTATCTGGGAATAACTGGCATTTGTTCCTTTCATGCCCATCCCTATCTAGCCCTTGAAGTGACTGGTACATTTTAGAGGGAATTGTGGAATCAACCACTGCTCTGTGCTGTGGAGGCACACATAAATCAGACTGGGTAAGAATGACAGATTCACTTCCCTGAAGTGTATGACTCAGCAAGACTGTCTATTAGTTTCACAGTCACTGTTAATGACTTAAATTCTGTAGTTCCCAATTGGCTTAATTTATTAATTAAATTTAAATTCACTGTTGCAGGACAGTGGGACCAAAGAGTTCAAATACATTGTTTGCAAGTAGACAGGGTGCTAGAAAAGACTGTTGACATGCTGGCCTTCATCAGTCAGAGCACCAAGTGTAAAAGTTGTACAGCACTCTTTGATACTGCACTTGGAGTATTGCATTCAGTTTCAGTCACCTGCTATAAAGAAGATGCTATTAAACTAGAAAGATTGTAGAATAGCTACAATGATGTTGCCAAGACTTGAGGAACTGGGTTGTAGGAAGCAGATGGACAGGCTAGGGCTTTATTCCTTACAGTGTAGGACACTGAGGAGTGATCTTATAAAGATATATAAAATCATGAGGGAGATAGATACAGCAAATGCATATAGATTTTTCTGATGAATTGATAACTTGAGGATATAGGTTTAAGATAAGAAAGGAATGATTTAATAGGAACTTGAGGGATAAATCTCTTTTACACAGAAAGTAATATGCATGTAAAATGAGTTGCCAGAGGATGTGGTCAAGGTAGACACAATAACAACTTTTAAAAGACATTTGGACAGCCTCATAGATTGGGAGAGTTCAGAAGGTGATGGCCAAGTGCCAGCAAATGGGAAAGGCTTGCTTGGGCAGGAAATTTTCCTTGGTATTGACAAATTGGGCCGACACACCTATTTCTGTGCTCTCTGAACAACTTCAGTGGTTGGGAAGATGGTGGAGTCCATTATTAAGGATGAGGTTTAGGGGTAGTTGCAGACATATTAAAATAGGCCAAAGTCAGCATGGTTTCCTTAAGAGGAAATCTTGCCTGACAAATATGTTGGAATAATTTGAGGAAGCAACAGGCAAAATAGACAAGAAAGAGTCTGGATGTTGTTTACTTGGATTTTCAGAAGGCCTTTGAAAAAATGCTCCACACAAGACTGATTAACAAAAGAAAAGACCATAGTATTACAGGAAAGACACTAGCATGGAGAAACTGGCTGACTGGGAGGAGGCAAAGAGTGGGAATAAAAGGGGCCTTTTCTGGTGTGTCAAGTCAAGTCTATTGTCTTTTGACTATATACATGCATATAACATACATAACCATACAATGTATATAGAAACAAGATAACATTTTTCTGAACCAGGATGTAAAGCACAATACTACACATAACACATAACTTATGAAGGTAAAGATAAAATCTACAGATTAATCACACAAAAATAACAAACTAAAATGAATTAATATTAAATATTGTATAGAACAGATTACCCAGTGACACTGATTATGGTGCAGCAGGGAGTTCAGAAGCCTAGTGGTCTGGGGGAAGAAACTGTTTCTCCTCCTGACCATTCTTGTTTTTATGCATCTTAGTCTCTTGCCTGATGGTAAAATATAAAAGAAGATGCTGGATGGATGGGAGGAATCCCTAATAATACTAAGGGCTCTGCATATGCAGCACTCCTGTTAAATGTTCCTGATGGAGACCCCTACAATCCTCTCAGCTTTTCTCATAGTCCTTTGTTGGAGTGTTCTGTCTGATGTTCAGCTGCTCCCATACCATATGGAGATACAACTTGTCAGGATGCTCTCAATGGTGTTCCTGTAAAACGCAGCTAAGATGGGAGGGGGAAGCCTTGCTTGCCTCAATCTTCTTAGGAAATGGAGGTGTCGCTTTGCCTTCTTGTTAAGGGATGTAATCTTAAAGGACCAGGTAAGGTAATCTGTGATGTGTACTCCTTGGAACTTGCTACACTTAACTCTCTCTAAGGAGAAGTCACGTATTTGCAGAGGGAGATGGTTCATCTGCACCACCCTCAAGTCTACAATGATTTCCTTGGTCTTCTCCATATTCAGGCTTAGGTTGTTCTTCTCACACCAATCCAACAGTCGTACCACTTTCTCTCTGTACTCTGTCGTTGTTCTTGATGAAGCCAACTACAATAGTGAAACCCACAAACTTGATGACATGGTTCGAGCTTGATCCTGTAACACAGTCATACTCCAGCAGTGGGCTGAACACAGAGCCTTGGAGTGCTCTGGTGCTCAGTGTAATGGGACGAGAGATGTTGCTGCCTACATGGACTGACTGTGGCCTTACTGTTAAGAAGTCCAGTATCCAGTTGCAGAGGGAGGTGTTGAGACCCAGCGAGGACAGTTTCTGGGGTATGATGGTGTTTAATGCCGAGCAGAAGTCTATAAACAGTAGTCTGGCTTGAGAGACCCCATTTTCAAGGTGGGACAGAAGAAAGTGAAGGTCAGAGGCTATTGCATTGTTAGTGGATCAGTTTGAGCGATAAGTGAACCAGAAAGGGTCAAATGTAGCTGGGAGAAAGTGTGCTTGATGACCATCTGCTTAAAGCATTTTACAATGGTTGATTTTAATGCCACCAAATGATAGTAATTTAGGCAGGTTACTGTTGCCTTCTTTGGCACTGAAATAATGGCTGCTAAGTTGAAAACCAAAAGGACAATGGATTGTTCCAGAGAGAGGTTGAATATATCCATCAGCACCTCCGAAAACTGGGGTGTGCAGACTTTCAGAACTGGCTGCTAGTGAATAGTAGTGTTCTGTAGAGGTCGGTACTGGGAACACTTCATGTTATATGTCAATGATTTGAATGACGGAATTGATGGCTTTGTGGCCAAGTTTGTGGATGATACAAAGGTAAATGGACTCCGCCTTCCGCTCATGGCCATAGTTTCTTTCTCTCTGCCTTTAATCTCTCCCTTTTCCGACTAAAACTTTGAAATTTCAACTTTATTCAGTCAGATCTGTAGAGCAACAGTTATAATTATGACTACTCTAAGAAGCACCAAAAGGAATAACGAACCTAGGCAACAGAGAGCCTAAAAAAGCTGACGAGTTCTTGGAGGAACCCCCTTGGGTGAAGAGAATTAGAGTCTCAAATTAGCAGTATCAGCACTGAAATAACTCAACTAAAAGAGAAATTTGAAGAAAAAATTGACTCTCTGAGCCTCGAAATGCCGCTGACCTTTCTTCTCATTTGGAAAAGGCTCAACAACGAATCGTCGATCTGGAAGCTCGGTCGCGTTGGAATAATATTCGAATTGTTGGATTAAAAGAGAAATCAGAATCAGCCGACACACTGGATTATTTTGCTAAAATGTTTCAGTCTTTACTTACGGAGGTTTTTTCGCTACCTCCGGATGTTGAAATAGCTCACAGAACTGGTACTTTAAAACTTTTGGATCAAGGGAAAAATAGGCATATTGTCGTACGTTTTCTCCATTTTAGAGACAAAGACCGCATTATTAAACTGGCAAGAAAACAAAGGTTGTTTCAATTTCAAGGTTCGGAGATTCGCTTTTTTGAAGATTTTCCACGTGAAATTGTTAAGAAGCGTGCTAGATTTGCCTCAGCCATGAGATTAGCGTACCAAAAAAAGCTCTTTCCTTCGTTACAATATCCAGCTAAATTAAGGCTTTTTGTCAAAAATTCTGGGGCTCGTATTTTTGATGACCCAGTTGAAACATTGTGTTTTATTAACTCTTTGCCTGACAAGTCTGATGATGAGTCTGAAGCCTTAAGTTTGAATGATTTACAATGGTTTGATTGTCTCGCAGCATGAAGAGTGATGAAATTGGAAGATTTGATGGTTATAGAAAGTCTTTACCTTAAAATGTATTTTTATCTCTGAAAAAGACTGGTTTGGATGATTTTAACCTCAGGAGACATAACGGGAGAACTGTTGAAAGACTGTAGATAATTTTGAACCATCTAGAATTTTTTTTCTCTGCAGCATTTAAATGAACTAATTGTTTTGTTTTTGTTCTGTTTGCATTTGTAAAGATCTTTTAAATAATTATTTGGATTTCCTTACGTTTTAAAGATAGATTGGATAATTTAAAGATGGTGATTGTTTTTCCTTTGTACAAGTATTTCAAGAATTGTTTTGGATGTGTTTTTCTTCCCTTATCT
Organism: Hypanus sabinus; assembly: GCF_030144855.1. Lineage (NCBI taxonomy): Eukaryota > Metazoa > Chordata > Chondrichthyes > Myliobatiformes > Dasyatidae > Hypanus > Hypanus sabinus. Next base: position 110,899,994 of record NC_082718.1, read on the forward strand.
AATATTATGAAGGTTACTTCCAAAATTGAAAGTCGTTTTGTTTTACAAAAAAAAAACACTGTTCCTTCCAATTTAATTATATTGAGATACATCTCGACTGTAACAAGTTCTATGTTCAGTAGAGGGAGACAGAGATTACTTTTTTCATTTTTTTATTTAGGTAGGTGGAGTTTATATTTGCTTTCTATGCTTTTCTTGGGGCTTGCATCGATCAATATCGACTTATTTCTGGGCTTTGTAGTTTGGGTGGGTTTTTTTTTCTTCTTTTTTTATCTCCATTATGGAATCCCAGCGCATATGCAAATTATTATTATTATTGTTCTTCATCTCTGCCATTTTCGACTACTTTATCCTGACATGCGTCTAACTACTCTTTTTAGATACAAAGTCTCATGATGATATCTAAACAGTTAAATGTTTTAAGTTGGAATGTCCGTGGTTGGAATCATCCTATTAAGTGTAAGAAAACATTTAAAATTATTAACCCATTCCAACTTGATATAATCTTTGCTCAAGAGATGCATATCAGGTTATGTGATAAAAATTGATTTTATAAATCTTGGTAGGGTCCTCAGTTTCATGCAAACTCTCAGAGTAAAATTAGAGGTGTTTCTATTTTTATTGATTCCAATATCCCTTTTAATCAAGAGGATATTATAGTGGATATTAATGGTAGATTTTTGATTATTAAAGGAATAATTTATAATAGGAAAACAGTTTTGGTTAATATTTATGAACCAAATGTTGATGATCCCTCATTTTTAAAGCTGTTTTTGCTCCATAACCTGTTTTAAATGAATATATGTTATTAATGAGTGGTGATTTTAATACTTGTTTAAATCCTTTAATGGATAAGTCATCATCTAAACATCAACTCCCTATTCATTCTGCGTCACTTATTAATTCCTTTTAAATTGATTATGGTTTAATTGAAATTTGGAGGCATATGCATTCTAGTGATAGAGAATACTCTTTTTTCTCACATGTTCATAATAAATATTCAAGAATCGACTATTTTACAGTAGACCCTCAACTTTTATTTAATGTTCAAAAATGTGAGTATGATTCAATTGTTATCTCTGATCATGCTCCTTTAAACCTAATATTTGAACTGAAAGATGTTGTTTCTACCAGACCATTTTGGCATTTTCCAGAACACCTATTACAAAGTTCAGAATTTGTTGAGTTTATTGAAACTCAGATAAAGGAGTTTTTTCTCTTTAATTATACAGGAACATCTCAAAGTTAGTAATTTGGGATACATTAAAAGCCTATTTACGTGGTCAGATTATTTCATATATAGCTGAACTGAAGAAACAAATGAATGGAATTAGATAAAATCTCTAAACAAATTAAAGAATTAGATAACATCAATGTAATCTCTCCAAATATTGTTTCATTTAAAAGAGTAGAATTACAATCACAATATAATTTATTATTAACATATCCTATTGAAGGATATTTGCTTAAATTGAAAAGTCAGTTTTATATTTTTGGGGATAAAAATAATAAGCTCTTAGCTTCCCAATTAAGAGCAGCTAGAGCTAAAAGACAAATTTTAAAGATTTATTAAAATAATGGAGATATAGCAAGTAACCATAAAGACATTAATAATATTTTTCAAGATTTTTATTCTGATCTTCATAGATCTCAATTTCCTGCCGGTTCCTCCAAAATGAAGGCTTTTTTTTACATAAGATTAAATTTCCTCAAATTTCTGTTGAAGATCAACAGATGCTTGATGCTCCAATTACCGAGCATGAAATACAGAAAGCTATTTTATTAATGCAATCAGGTAAAGCTCCTGGACTTGATGGTTATTTGGTAGGATTTTACAAAAAATTTGGAAGGTTACTTTCTCCATATCTTTTGGAAATATTTCATGAATCCTTTGAGAAGGGTGGTTTACCTTCTTTTTACGAAGCATCTATTTCCTTAATCCTTAAGAAAGATAAAGATCCTACTGAATGTTCATCATATAGACCTATTTCACTATTAAATGTGGATGTAAATATTTTCTCTAAGATAATGGCTAACCACTTGGAAAATAATTTAATTAAAATCATCTCTATGGATCAAACGGGCTTTATTAAAGGCCGTTACTCTTTCTCTAATGTTCGGAGATTGATGAACATTATATAATCCACCATTATCTAAGCAACCTCAATGTGTTATTTCTCTCGACACAGAAAAGGCATTTGATAGAGTTGAGTGGCCATATTTGTTTAAAGTATTAGAAAAATTTGGTTTTGGTAATAATTTCAATAGGTGGATTCAAATGATTTATAAGAATCCTATTGCCACGGTTATTACTAATAATTTCAGGTCCTCTTTTTTTTCACTTTCTTGTGGTACTAGACAGAGATGTCCATTAAGCCCTTTATTATTTAATCTTGCATTGGAGCCTTTGACCATAACACTACGTGAAGCTAAAAATATTCATGGTAGCTCTATGAATGGAACCGTACATAAGATTTCTCTTTATGCAGATGGTATTTTGGTTTTTATTTCAAATCATGAGGAATCAATTCCTAATCTTTTGAAAACACTAAAAGATTTTGGTAAATTTTCAGGATATAAACTTAACTTGAATAAAACTGAATTGTTTCCATTAAATGCCCCTGTTTTTATATATAATGATATTCCTTTTAGAATCGTTAATACATTTAGATATTTAGCTATTATAATTACTAAAAAATATAAAGATCTTTATAAAGTTAATATAGTTCCTTTAATAGACTCCATGAAACAACTATTTTCTAGATAGAATCCACTTACTCTCTCTTTAATAGGTCATATCCATGCTGTGAAAATGATGATTTTACCTAGATTTTTATATATTTTCCAAAATATACCTATCTTTTTAACTAAAAATTTTTTTGATCAAACTGACTCTCTTATTTCTTCCTTTATTTGGAACAATAAGAGACCAAGAATTAGTAAGTATCATTTAGAAAAATCTAAAAAATATGGTGGACTTACACTTCCTAATTTAAGATGGTATTATTGGATTGTTAATATCAGACAATTATGTTTTTGGCTATATTGGCTCAACAAGTGCTGAAAACCACTTATGGGTTGATTTGGAATTAAAAGCTGTCAAACAATTTCATTTAACTTCAATACTAGGAGCTCCATTACCTTTACAACTCTCTAAAATTCCAAATTTAAACCTTTATCCTGTTATTAAACAATCCTTATGGATTTGGTTTCAGTTTCGCAATTTTTAAAATTTTAAACAACTTAAGTTGCCTAGTTTTTTTTATATTGAAACTTCTTATTTCAACCTTCAATAACTGATCACATTTTTCTCCTATGGAGAAATAAAGGGATCCGTTCTTTTATAGATTTATTTTGTGATGATCGATTGATGACTTTTGAAGAGTTAATTAACAAATATCCTCTCGCTCATACACATTTTCTGCAATATCTTCAGGTTAGACATTTTTTACAACAATATTTATCTAAGTTCCCATATTTGCAAGAATCAGATTTGCTGGATACCATTTGAAGTCGAATCCTTTAGTGAAAGGTTCCATTAGTAGAATTTATAATTTATTTTTTTTACAAAGAGAAATCTCTCACTAAAGATTAAACAAGATTGGGAGAGAGAACTTAATATGACCTTTGTTAATGAAGATTAGTTGCGAGTTTTGAAAAACATAAATTCTTCTTCTATATGTGCCAATCACTGTTTAATTCAGTTTAAAATTGTTCACCGTTATTACTTAACAAAGGAGAGACTATCTAAAATATTTCCTAGTATAGACAACTACTGTGATAGATGTAAAACTGAAGTAGCTACTTTGTCACATATGTTCTGGTCATGTTCTTCATTAAAATTGTTTTGGAAATCTTTATTTTCTACAATTTCTAACGCTCTGACAATTAATTTACAACCTAATAGATTGAATGCTCTATTTGAAATAGTTCTGCATCATATTCAGGGTATTTCATCTTCAGATCAACAGAAGAGCTATTTTATTAAAATAGAAAGATAACTCTGTCCCTAAACTAATTGAATGGTTTTCTCAAGTAATGTTATGTCTCATTTTGGAAAAAATTAGAAGTAGAACTTTTGATCCCCAATTCAATTTTGAGAGAAGATGGGGCTCTTTTGCCAAATATTATCATTTAATTTGAATTATTTTATATGGTTTCTATATATAACCATCTCGGCCCTTCTACTTCATGCTAAACGCTTACTCTCACCTTTTCCCACTGGCCCTCACTCAGCCCATAACCCTCCATTCCTTTCCTGTCCATATACCTAACCAATTTTACTTTAAATGACAATACCAAACCTGCCCCTACCACTTCTACTGGAAGCTCATTCCACACAGCTACCACTCTCTGAGTAAAGAAACTCCCCCTCATGTTACCCTTAATCTTTTGCCCCCTAACTCTCTATTCATGTCCTCTTGTTTGAATCTCCCCTACTCTCAATGGAAAAAGCCTATCAATGTCAACTCTATCTATCCACCTCATAATTTTAAATACCTCTATCAAGTTCCCCCTCAACCTAAAAACCTAACTTGTTCAACCTTTCCCTGTAACTGAGATGCTGAAACCCAGGTAACATTCTAGTAAATCTTCTCTGTACTCTCTCTATTTTGTTGATATCTTTCCTATAACTTGGTGACCAGAAATGTACACAATGCTCCAAATTTGGCCTCACCAATGCCTTGTACAATTTTAACATTACATCCCAACTCCTACACTCAATGCTCTGATTTATAAAGGCCAGCATACCAAAAGCTTTCTTCACCATCCTACCCACATGAGATTCTACCTTCAGGGAACGATGCACCATTATTCCTAGATCACTCTGTTCTACTGCATTCTTCAATGCCCTACCATTTAGCATGTATGTCCTATTTGAATTATTCCTACCAAAATGTAGCACCTCACAGTTATCAGCATTAAACTCCATCTGCCATCGTTCAGCCCACTCTTCTAACTGAACTAAATCTCTCTGCAAGCTTTGAAAATCTACTTCATTATCCACAACACTACCTACCTTAGTATCATCTGCATACTTACTAATCCAAGTTACCACCCCATCATAGAACATAGAACATAGAATAGTAGAGCACATTACAGGCCTTTCGGCCCACAATGTTGTGCCGACCCTCAAAACCCTGCCTCCCATATAAACCCCCACCTTAAATTCTTCAATATACTTGTCTAGTAGTCTCTTAAACTTCACTAGTGTGTTTGCCTCCACCACTGACTCAGGCAGTGCATTCCAAGCACTAACCACTCTCTGAGTGAAAAACCTTCCTTTAACATCCCCCTTGAACTTCTCTCCCCTTAACTTAAAGCCATGTCCTCTTGTACTGAGCAGTGGTGCCCTGGGGAAGAGGTGGTGGCTGTCCACTCTGTCTATTCCTCTTAATATCTTGTACACCTCTATCATGTCTCCTCTCATCCTCCTTCTCTCCAAAGAGAAAGCCCTAGCTCCCTTAATCTCTGATCATAATCCATACTCTCTAAACCAGGCAGCATCCTGGTAAATCTCCTCTGTACCCTTTCCAATGCTTCCACATCCTTCCTATACTGAGGCAACCAGAACTGGACACAGTACTCCAAGTGTGGCCTAACTAGAGTTTTATAGAGCTGCATCATTACATCGCGTCTCTTAAACTCTATCCCTCGACTTAGGAAAGCTAACACCCCATAAGCTTTCTTAACTACCCTATCTACCTGTGAGGCAGCTTTCAGGGATCTGTGGACATGTACCCCCAGATCCCTCTGTCCCTCCACACTACCAAGTATACTGCCATTTACTTTGTACTCTGCCTTGGAGTTTGTCCTTCCAAAGTGTACCACCTCACACTTCTCCGGGTTGAACTCCATCTGCCACTTGTCAGCCCACTTCTGCAATGTCTCTCTGCATTCTTCGACAATCCTCTACACTATCTACAACACCACCAACCTTTGTGTCATCTGCAAACTTGCCAACCTACCCTTCTACCCCCTCATCCAGGTTGTTAAAAAAAAATCACAAAAAGTAGAGGTCCCAGAACAGATCCTTGTGGGACACCACTAGTATAACCCTCCAATCAGAGTGTACTCCCTCCACCACGACCCTCTGCCTTCTGCAGGCAAGACAATTCTTAATCCACCTGGCCAAATTTCCCTGGATCCTATGCCTTCTGACTTTCTGAATAAGCCTACCATGTGGAACCTTGTCAAATGCCTTACAAAAATCCATGTAGATCACATCCATTGCACTAACTCATCTATATGCCTGGTCACCTCCTCAAAGAACTGTATCAGGCTTGTTAGACATGATCTGTCCTTCACAAAGTCATGCTGACTGTCCCTGATCAGACCATGATTCTCTAAATGCCCATCCTATCTCTAAGAATCTTTCCAACAGCTTTCCCACCACAGACGTGAGGCTATAATTACCTGGACGATCCCTACTACTTTTTTTGAACAAGGGGACAACATTCGCCTCCCTCCAATCCTCTGGTACCATTCCCGTGGACAATGAGGACATAAAGATCCTAGTCAGCCGTTCAGCAATCTCTTCCCTTGCCTCGTGGAGCAGCCTGGGGAATATTCCATCAGGACCGGGGGACTTATCCGTCCTAATGTATTTTAACAACTCCAACACCTCCTCTCCCTTAATATCAACATGCTTCAGAACATCAACCTCACTCATATTGTCCTCACCGTCATCAAGTTCCCTCTCAGTGGTGAATACCGAAGAGAAGTATTCATTGAGGACCTCACTCACTTCCACAGCCTCCAGGCACATCTTCCCACTTTTATCTCTAATCGGTCATACCTTCACTCCTGTCATCCTTTTGTTCTTCACATAATTGAAGAATGCCTTGGGGATTTCCTTTACCCTACTCGCCAAGGCCTTCTCATGACCCCTTCTTGCTCTTCTCAGCCCCTTCTTAAGCTCCTTTCTTGCTACCCTATATTCCTCAATAGACCCATCTGATCCTTGCTTCCTAAACCTCATGTATGCTGCCTTCTTCCACCTGACTAGATTTTCCACCTCACTTGTCACCCATGGTTCCTTCACCCTACCATTCTTTATCTTCCTCACCGGACAAATTTATCCCTAACATCCTGCAAGAGATCCTTAAACATCGACCACATGTCCATAGTACATTTCCCTGCAAAAACATCATCCCAATTCACATCTGCAAGTTCTAGCCTTATAGCCTCATAACTTGCCCTTATCCAATTAAAAATTTTCCTGTCCTCTCTGATTCTATCCTTTTCCATGATAATGCTAAAGGTCAGGGAGCGGTGATCACTGTCCCCCAGATGCTCACCCACTGACAGATCTGTGACCTGACCCAGTTCGTTACCTAATACTGGATCTAGTATGGCATTCCCCCCGGTCAGCCTGTCAACATACTGTGACAGGAATCTATCCTGGACACACTTAACAAACTCTGCCCCATCTAAACCCTTGGAACTAAACAAGTGCCAATCAATATTAGGGAAGTTAAAGTCACCCATGATAACAACCCTGTTATTTTTGCACCTTTCCAAAATCTGCCTTCCGATCTGCTCCTCGGTATCTCTGCTGCTACCAGGGGGCCTATAGAATACCCCCAGTAGAGTAACTGCTCCCTTCCTGTTCCTGACTTCCACCCATACTGACTCAAAAGAGGATCCTGCTACATTACCCACCCTTTCTGCAGCTGTAATAGTATCCCTGACCAGTAATGCCACCCCTCCTCCCCTTTTTCCCCTTCTCTATCCCTTTTAAAGCACTGAAATCCAGGAATATTGAGTATCCATTCCTGCCCTGGTGCCAGCCAAGTCTCCATAATGGCCACTACATCATAATTCCATGTATGTATCCAAGCTCTCAGTTCATCACCTTTGTTTCTGATGCTTCTTGCATTGAAGTACACACACTTTAGCCCTTCTACCTTACTACCTGTATACACTTTATTCTGCTGCTCTTTCCTCAAAGCCTCTCTATATGTCAGATCTGGCTTTACTCCATGCACTTCTTTCACTGCTCTATTGTTCTGGGTCCCACCCCCCTTGCAAATTAGTTTAAACCCTCCCGAACCATGCTAGCAAACCTACAAGCAAGGATATTGCTCCCCCTCGAGTTCAGGTGCAACCCATCCAATCTGTACAGGTTCCACCTTTCCCAGAAAAGATCCCAATGGTCCAAAAATCTAAACCCTGCACCCTACACCAACTGCTCAGCCACGCATTCAAATACCATCTCCTCCAATTCTTACCATCACTATCATGTAGTACTGGCAGCAATGATCATCCAGATCATTAATGAAATGACAAACAACATTGGACCCAGTACAGATCCCTGAGACACACCACTAGTCACTGACCTCCAACCTGACAAACAGTTATCCACCATTACTCTCTGGCATCTCCCCCACTGTTGAATCCATTTTACTACTTCAATATTAATACCTAACGATTGAACCTTCCTAACTAACCTTCCATGTGGAACCTTGTCAAAGGCCTTACTGAAGTCCATATAGACATCATCCACTGCTTTACCCTCGTCAACTTTCCTCGTAACCGCTTCAAAAAATTCAATAAGATTTGTCAAACATGACCTTCCACGCACAAATCCATGCTGACTATTCCTAATCAGACCCTGTCTATCCAGATAATTATATATGCCATCTCTAAGAATACTTTCCATTAATTTACCCACCACTGACGTCAACTGACAGGCCTATAATCGCTAAGTTTACTCTTAGGACCCTATTTAAACAATGGAACCACATGAGCAGTACACCAATCATCCGGCACCATCCCCATTTTTAATGACATTTAAAATATTTCTGTCATATTTCTACACTAACTTCCCTCAAGGTCCTAAGAATATCCTGTCAAAACCCGGAGAATTATCCACTTTTATATTCCTTAAAAGCGCCAGTACTTCCTCCTCTTTAATTGTCATAGTTTCCATAACTTCCCTACTTGTTTCCCTTACCTTACACAATTCAACATCTTTCTCCTTAGTGAATACCGAGAAAAAAAATTGTTCAAAATCTACCCCATCTCTTTCGGCTCCACACATAGTCGTCCACTGTGATTCTCTAAAGGACCAATTTTATCCTTCACTATCCTTTTGCTATTAATATAACTGTAGAGACCCTTCGGATTTATTTTCACCTTACTTGCCAAAGCAACCTCATATCTTCTTTCAGCTTTTCTAATTTCTTTCTTAAGATTCTTCTTACATTCTTTATATTCCTCCAGCACCTCATTTACTCTATGCTGCCTATATTTATTGTAGATATCTCTCTTTTCCCTAACCAAGTTTCCAATATCCGTTGAAAACCATGGCCCTCTCAAACTTTTAACCTTTCCTTTCAACCTAAAAGGAACATAAAGATTCTGTACCCTCAAAATTTCACCTTTAAATGACCTCCATTTCTCTGTTACATCCTTCCCATAAAAGAAATTTTCCCAATTCACTCCTTCTAAATCCTTTCACATCTCCTCAAAGTTAGCCTTTCTCCAATCAAAAATCTCAACCTTGGGTCCAGTCCTATCCTTCTCCATAATTATATTGAAACTAATGGTATTGTGATCACTGGACCCGAAGTGCTCCCCAGCACATACCTCCATCACCTGACCTATTTCATTCCCTAACAGAAGATCCAACACTGCCCCTTTTCTAGTTGGTACCTCTATGTATTGCTGCAAAAAAACTATCCAGCACACATTTTACAAACTCCAAACCATCCATCCCTATTACAGTATGGGCTTCCCAGTCTATGTGTGGAAAATTAAAATCTCCCACAATCACAATCCTGCGCTTACTACAAATATCTGCTATCTCCTTGCAAATTTGCTCCTCCAAGAGCTTCTCCCCATTTGGTGGTCTATGATACACTCCTATAAGTGTTACTACACCTTTCCCATTCCTCAATTCCACCCAAATAGCCTCTCTAGACGAGCCCTCGAAATTATCCTGCCAGAGCACCGCTGTAATATTTTCTCTGGCAAGCAATGCAGCACCTCCCCCCTTGTCCCTCCGATTCTATCACACCTGAAACGAAATCCAGGAATATTTAGTTGCCAATCACACCCCTCCTGCAACCATGTTTCACTAATAGCTACAACATCATATTTCCTGGTATCAATCCATGCTCTAAGCTCATCCACCTTTCTTACAATTTTCCTAGCATTAACTTGGCACCTAGCTCCCTAAACTCACTTTTCAGGACCTCCTCACTCTTCCTAACCACGTCATTGGTCCCTACATGGACCACGACATCCGGCTGCTCACCCTTCCTCTTGAGAATACTGAGAACTGGAACCGAGATCTGCGATTGATCCGAGATATCAGATCCTTCCAATCTTATTCTATATAAATATGAATTGGCAGTTGATGATTCTTTTTCTTTATATATATATATATATAGATGATGATAAGACATATTGCTCCGGGGTTTGATTCCTAATGGGTTTTTTTTTTCCCTTTTTGTAGTCAGTTGTTTTTTTTTCTTAGTTAGATAGGGTTATTTTTCTCCTTTCCTTTTCTTATTTTTTTTTTCATTTTTGTAGTCAGTTGTTTTTTTTTCTTAGTTAGATAGGGTTATTTTTCTCCTTTCCTTTTCTTATTTTTTTTTCATTTTTTTCAGTTAGATGGGGTTCATTTTTCCTTTCTTTTTCTTTTTTTTCATTTTTATATATTACAATCAGCTTTCATTTTCTTTAGCTTTATTAATTGTATATATATTAATTTGTTGAAGTTTTGTATCATTTTATAGTTGTAGAAGATTAGGTATCAATAAAAAGATTCTAAAAATGAAATGAATGGTAAATGGAGGAACAGATAATGTTGAGTAAGCCTACAGTTTGCAGTAAGATTTATACAGGTTAGGAGAGTGGATAAAGAAGTGGCAGATGAAACATAGTGTAGGGAAGTATGTAGTCATGCACTTTGGTAGAAGGATTAAAGATGTAGACTGTTTTCTAAACAGGAATATAATCCAGAAGTTAGAGATGCCAAGGGTTTTAGGAGTTCATGTGCAGGATTTTCTAAAGGTTACCTTGTAGGTTGAGTCAGTGATAAGGAAGACAAATGCAAAGCTCGCAATTATTTGAAGAGGACTAGAATATAAGAGCAAGGATGTGATGGTGAGGCTTCCTAAGGCATTGGTCAGACTGCACTTGTGAGCAGTTTGTGCTCCTTATCAAAGAAAATATTTGCTGTCATCGCAAGAGGGTTCCAGAGGATGTTCACGAGAGTGATACTGGAAATGAAAGGTTTAATGTATGAAGAGTGTTTGATGGCTCTGGACCTGTAATCACCAGAGATTAGAAGAATGAGGGTCAATACCGAATATTGAAAAGATCTAGATAGAGTAGACTTGGAGGGAGTGTTTCCTATAGTGGGTGAGTCTAGGACCAGAGGGCACAGCCTCAGAGTAGAAGAGTGTTAATTTAGAAACATAGAAAACCTATGGCACAATACATGCCCTTCAGCCCACAAAGCTGTGCCGAACATGTCCTTACCTTAGAAATTACATAAGGTTACCCATAACCCTCTAATTTTCTAGCCCTCTCTATTTAGAACCACAGAACATTACAGAACAGAAACGGGCCTTTTGGCCCTTCTTGGCTGCGCCAAACCATTTTTCTGCCTAGTCTCACTGACCTGCACCATATCCCTCCATACACCTCTCATCCATGTACCTGTCCAAGTTTTGCTTAAATGTTAAAAGTGTGCCCACATTTACCACTTCATCTGGCAGCTCATTCCACAATCCCACCGCTCTCTGTGTGAAGAAGCCGATAGACAATAGACAATAGGTGCAGAAGTAGATCATTCGGCCCTTCGAGCCTGCACCGCCATTTTGAGATCATGGCTGATCATCTACTATCAATACCCGGTTCCTGTCTTGTCCCCATATCCCTTGATTCCCCTATCCATAAGATACTTATCTAGCTCCTTCTTGAAAGCATCTAGAGAATTGGCCTCCACTGCCTTCTGAGGCAGTGCATTCCACACCCCCACAACTCTCTGGGAGAAGAAGTTTTTCCTTAACTCTGTCTTAAATGAATTACCCCTTATTCTCAAACCATGCCCTCTGGTACTGGACTCTCCCAGCATCTGGAACATATTTCCTGCCTCTACCTTGTCCAATCCCTTAATAATCTTATATGTTGCAATTAGATCCCCTCTCAATCTCCTTAATTCCAGCGTGTACAAGCCCAGTCTCTCTAACCTCTCTGAGTAAGACAGTCCTGACATCCCAGGAATTAAACTTGGGAATCAACGCTGCACTTCCTCTACAGCCAGGATGTCCTTCCTTAACACTGGAGACCAAAACTGTACACAATACTCCAGGTGTGGTTTCACCAGGGCCCTGTACGAATGCAAGAGGAATTCCTTGCTCTTGTACTCAATTCCCTTTGTAATAAAGGCCAACATTCTATTAGCCTTCTTCACTGCCTGCTGCACTTGCTCATTCACCTTCAATGACTGATGAACAAGGACTCCTAGATCTCTTCTTATTTCTCCCTTACCTAACTTTACACCGTTCAGATAATAATCTGCCTTCCTGTTCTTACTCACACTTATTCACATTAAACATCATCTGCAAAGTATCTGCCCACTCACCCAGCCTATCCAAGTCACCCTGAATTCTCCTAACATCCTCATCACATGTCACACTGCCACCCAGCTTAGTATCATCAGCAAAGTTGCTGATGTTATTCTCAATGCCTTCATCTAAATTGTTGATGTAAATCGTAAACAGCTGTGGTCCCAATACCAAGCCCTGTGGCACCCCACTGGTCACCACCTGCCATTCCAAGAAACACCCATTCACCGCTACTCTATGCTTTCTATCTGCCAACCAGTTTTCTATCCATGTCAATGTCTTTCCCCCAATGCCATGAGCTTTGACTTTACCCACCAATCTCCTATGTGGGACCTTATCAAATGCCTTCTGAAAATCGAGGTACACTACATCCACTGGATCTCCCTTGTCTAACTTCTTGGTTACATCCTTGAAAAACTCCAATAGATTAGTCAAGCATGATTTGCCCTTGGTAAATCCATGCTGGCTCAGCCCAATCCTATCACTGCTATCTAGATATGCCACTATTTCATCTTTAATAATGGACTCTAGCATCTTCCCCACTACTGATGTTAGGCTGACAGGATGATAGTTCTCTGTTTTCTCCCTCCCTCCTTTCTTAAAAAGTGGGATAACATTTGCCATTCTCCAATCCTCAGGAACTGATCCTGAATCTAAGGAACATTGGAAAATGATTACCAACGCATCCGCAATTTCCAGAGCCACCTCCTTTAGTACCCTAGGATGCAGACCATCCGGACCTGGGGATCTGTCAGCCTTCAGTCCCATCAGTCTACTCATCACCGTTTCCTTCCTAATGTCAATCTGTTTCAGTTCCTCTGTTACCCTATGTCCTTGGCCCATCCATAAATCTGGGAGATTGCTTGTGTCTTCCTTAGTGGAGACAGATCTAAAGTACTTATTAAATTCTTCTGCCATTTCTCTGTTTCCCATAATAATTTCACCCAATTCATTCTTCAAGGGCCCAACAGTGTTCTTAACTATCTTCTTTCTCTTCTCATACCTAAAAAAGCTTTTGCTATACTCCTTTATATTCCTGGCTAGCTTGCGTTCGTACCTCATTTTTTTCTCCCTGTATTGCCTTTTTAGTTAAGTTCTGTTGTTCCTTAAAAATTTCCCAATCATCTGTCCTCCCACTCACCTTAGCTCTGTCATACTTCCTTTTTTTTAATGTTATGCAATCTCTGACTCCCTTTGTCAACCACTGTGGCCCCTTTCCCCTCTTTGAATCCTCCCTTCTCTGGGGGATGAACTGATTTTGCACCTTGTGCATTATTCCCAAGAGTACCTGCCATTGCTGTTCCACTGTCTTTTCTGCTAGGCTATCCGTCCAGTTAACCTTGGCCAGCTCCTCCCTCATGGCTCCATAGTCTCCTTTGTTCAACTGCAACATTGACACCTCCAAGCTGCCCTTATCCTTCTCAAATAGCAGATAAAAACTTATCATATTACTGTCACTACCTCCTAATGGCTCCTTTACTTCAAGATCGCTTATCAAATCCTGTTCATTACAAAACACTAAATCCAGAATAGCCTTGTCCCTGGTCAGCTCTCATACAAGCTGTTCCAAGAATGCATCCCGTAGGCACTCTACAAACTCCCTATCCTGTGGTCCAGCACCAACCTGATTCTCCCAGTTCACCTGCATGTTGAAATCCCCCATAACTACTGCGACATTTCCTTTGCCACATGCCAATGTTAACTCCCTATTCAACTTGCACCCAATATCCATTCTACTGTTTGGTGGCCTATAGACAACACCCATTAGGGTCCTTTTGCCCTTACTGTTCCTCAATTCTATCCACACAGACTCCACTTCTCCTGATCCTATGTCCCCCCTTGCAAAGGACTGAATCTCATTCCTCACCAACAGGGCCACCCCACCCCCTCTTCCCACATTTCTGTCCCTACGATAGCACATATACCCTTGTACATTCATTTCCCAGGTCTGATTTCCCTGCAGCCATGTCTCCGTTATCCCAACAACATCATAGTTACCCATTCACACCTGAGCTTCAAGCTCATCCGCCTTATTTCTGACACTTCATGCATTCAGATATAGAATTTTTAGCCTATTTTTCCTCTCTCTGTTTGAATCTCTGCCTATTGTGCTTAACCCAGCTCCCCGAACTCCCATCGGGCTATACACCCCTAGAATTTTGTTGTCCTTCCTAAATTTACTTATTTTTTCTACACATTTAGCTCCATGTTCCGTCAGACCATCCCTCTGTACATGTGTCCTCCTTATCACTTGTTTCGCCTTAATATTTCGGAACCGTGTAGTCCCCACCAGTCCTTTATTCTTCATCTCACTATCCTCTCTCACATTCTGGATCCCCACCCCCTGCAAATTTAGCTTTTGTACCAAAAGCTCTCTTTAAGACCCCATCTACCTGTGATGCCACTTTTAAGGAATTTCTCATCTGTATTCCCAGATCCCTCTGTTCGACTGCACTCCTCAATGCCCGACCATTTACCTTGTATGTTTGACCTTGGTTTGTCCTGCCAAAGTGCAATACCTCACACTTGTCTGTATTAAACTCCATCTGCCATTTTTTAGCCCATTTTTCCAGCTGGTCCAAATCCCTCTGCAAGCTTTGAAAACCTTTCTCACTGTCCACTCCAGCTCCAGTCTTTGTATCATCAGCAAATTTGCTGATCCATTTTACCACATTATCATCCAGATCATTGATATAGATGACAAATAACAATGGACCCAGCACTGATTAAGCATTGACAGAGCATTAAGAGGAATAGATATAAAGGACAGCCAGCGCCTCTTCCCCAGGGCACCACTGTTCAATACAAGAGGACATGGCTTTAAGGTAAGGGGTGAAAAGTTCAAGGGGATATTAGAGGAAGGTTTTTTTACTCAGAGAGTGGTTGGTGCGTGAAATGCTCTGCCTGAGTCTGTGGTGGAGGCAGATACAATAGTGAAATTTAAGAGACTATTAGACAGGTGGGGGGATATATGGGAGGCAGGGTTTAAGGGTCGGCACAACATTGTGGGCTGAAGGGCCTGTACTGTGTTGTACTATTCTATGTTCTATGATCACTGTGGCACACCACTAGTCACAGGAACAGAGATGAGGACAAATTTCTTTGGCCAGAGGGTAGTGAATCTGTGGAATTTAGTGACACAGACAGCTGTGGAGGCCTAGTCAATGGGTATATTTAAAGCTGAGATTGATAGGTTCTTGATTATTCAAGGCATCAAAGGTTACAGGGAGAAAGCAGGAGAATAGGGTTAAGAGAGATAATAAGTCAGCCATGTTGGAATGGCAGAGCAGACTCAATGAGCCAAATAGCCTGATTCTGCTCCTGTCTTATGACCCTATGACTCTAATTAGAAGAAGTAGGACATTCAGCCCCTCATAGTTGCTCACTCTGTCAATAATATCATGACTGGTTCATTCCCTCAGCACTATTTTCCTGCCTTAAACTCATAATGTTTGGTTTATTTAATATGTAAGTCTCTTTGATCTCTGTCAATGACTGAGCTTTCACAGCCCTCAGCAATAAAATGTTTCTCCACATCTCTGTCCCAAACAGCTGACTTATTCTGGACTATAGGCCCTTGATTCTAGCCAAACTAACCATGGGAAAACTGATAAGCTGAGCCCAGGAGTTCAACAGTTTTTGAGATACTCAAAGCAACAATCAACAATCACCAACAATCATTTGACGGTTAAAGTCACTGAGATCACATTTGTTCTCCTTTCTGATGTTTGGTCTGAACAATTGACATGATTTTTGTATAGTTTTCTGCACCCTTCACATTGCTTAACATAATCTCCCAGCTGTGTGCTCAGACTAGAGTAAACTTCTCCTACCTCACTGTATTATTCAACTTTGTTAGATCAACATAGATCCTTACTGTACCATCTGGTTTGGGAACTGGAACAATGCTCACATACCAACCTGTAGGTCCATTCACTTTAGTTATTATGTCAAGTGTCTCAATTCTCTCAAGTTCAGTTTTGACCTTGTTCATCAATGGGACTGGTATATGGCTTGCTGTGGTCAGAGAGTAGGGTGGCAATCCTGGCCTCAGTTGTATAAGGTACTCTTCTTTCAGTAACCCAAAGCTAGTGAACAATTCCAAGTACTTCTCCTGCCACTGTTAGCAAATCCAAGCTTGGAATGAGGTTCAGCTCCTCGATGGCATTTCATCCCAGTAGTGCTGAGAAGAGGTTCTGAACAACGTAGACATAATCTTTTAACTGTTTCTCATTTTTACGGATGGAGGTAGTTAACATTCCTTTCACACTGAGCTTACATTTCCCTCGTTTCCTGAGCACTTTCTTTGTTGGGTTTAGTGTAATGCCTGTTTTTCTTCGCCAATTTTGTGAACAGACATTTGGGGTGGCTGTGACATCTGCTCCAGTGTCCATTTTGAACAACTGCCTCAATTTGCAAATGAACCTTAATACACCAGCCTTGCCTATTTGAACTTAGAGGCCCCAAAGAAAGCTCTCTCTTCATCTGAATCACAGTCTTCTTCAAGCTCCTGAAGAACTGTTTTTGAGTGACTCTGGCTTTTATAATGGCCAACTCTATTGCATTGGTGACATTTCACTTATTTGCAGGACAGAACTCTTTGGCATGGAATAGAGACTTGATACATATCCTGCAGTTGGACATTTTACCTGTTCTTTGTCTGTTTTGTTTGAGCTGAACTCTACTGTTAGCTCTTTTGGATTGCACCTTATTTCTCTCATATATCACACTTTGCTTTCCTGTGAAATATTCTTTGAATTTCTCCTGCACTGTGGGCTAGTGGCCCACAAATTATTACACTTTTGGGTGTAGCTAGAAAGCATTACCTAGCAACGCTGGCTAATACACAGCTCATGCTCCATAGGGCATACAGCTGAGCATTGGCAGTTTAGGTTGATAAATCTCCAGATAATTTTCATAGATATATGCGAACAAGAACAGACTTACTGTAAATTTTTTCTTGTTGGGGATCTCACTTGGTCTATAGCAATACTTCATCGACAATCAACCACCTCTGACATCATGTTGTACTCAATAGCGAAGGACAGGGCAGAGAGACAGCTGGACGCCAGCCTTGCAGGATATTCTGAATTTTATCGATAAATTTACTTGTACAGTATGTGAACTCCTCTCATGTGGGAGCAGCTAACATATTAACTACCATAAGAATAACCTATTAACTACCACTATAGTTAAAACCTCGGGCAAAGTCAGGAATCAAAAGATTGAGCATGGTGCAACTAGTGTCCTGAGCTACATAAATTTCAATGCAAGAAGTATTGTAGGAAAGGCAGATGAGCTCAGGGCAGGGATCAACACCTGGAATTATAATATTGTAGCCTTAGTGAAACATGGTTGCAGGAGGGGCAGGACTGGCAGCTCAATATTCTGGGGTGCAATTGCTTTAGACGCAACAGAGTGGAGGGATTAAAGGGCCTGATAAGGTGTTCCATCGGACCCTGAGGGAGACAAGTACAGAAATTGCTGGGGCCCTAGCAGAGATATATAAATCATGCTTAGTGACAGGTAAGGCACCAGAGGATTGGAGTATAGCCAGTGTTGTTCTGCTGTTTAAGAAATATTTAAGAAACCAGGAAATAATAGATCAGAAATAATAGGCTGGTGAACCTGACATCAGTAGTGGAAAGTAATGCTAAGGGACTGGATTTATGAATATTTGAATAGACATGGGTTGATTAAGGATAATCAGCATGGCTTCATGTGTGGTAGGTTGTGTTAAACCAATCTTATAGACTTCCTCGAAGAAGTTACCAGGAATTTTGACGGAAGCAATGCAGTGAATGTTGTTTACAAGAAAAGCAAGACATTTGATGAGGTCCTGCATGAGAGGTTGGTCAAGAAGGTTCAGTCACTCGGCATTAAAGATGAGTTAGTAAATAAGATTAGACGTTGGTTTTATGGGAGAAGCCACAGATTAGTGATAGATGGTTGTCTGTCCGACTACAGGCCTGTGACTAGTAAAGTGCCGCAAGGATCGGTGCAAGGATTGGTTGTTTGTCATTTATATCAATGATCTGGATGATAATGTGATGCATTGGATCAGCAAATTAGCAGATGACACCAAGATTGGGGGTGTAGTGGACAGTGAGGAAGACTATCATGGCTTTCAGTGAGATCTGGACCAGCTGGAAAAGTGGGCTGAAAAATAGCAGATGCAATTTAATGCAACCAAGAATGAAGTGTTGCACTTCGGTAGGATGAACCAGGGTAGGTCTCGCATTGTGAACAGTAGGGCACTGAGGAGTCCGGCACAACAAAAGGATCTGGAAATACAGATCCATAATTCATTGAAAGTGGTGTCTCAGGTAGATAGGGTTGTAAAGAAAGCTTTTTGCGTATTTGTCTTCATAAATCAAAGTTCAAAATATAGAAGATGAGACATTCTGTTGAAGTTGTGTAAGATATTGGTTTGGCCTAATTTGGAGTAATGTTTGCAGTTTTGGTCACCTACCAACAGGAAAGATGCAAATCAGGTTGAAAGAATACAGAGAAAATTTACAAAGATGTTACCAGGTTTGGAGGATCTGAGTTATATGGAATGACTGAGTAGGTTAGATCTTTATTCCTTGAAACATAGAAGATTTAGATGATATTTGATAGAGGTAAACTAGAGATCATAGGTTACAGGTGAAAAGTGAAAAGTTTGGATGGGCCAAGGTACCTACTTCAGTGCTGCCCTTTTGCATGACGCTATGCTTCTATAGCTTCCTCATTCCTAAAGTTTTCACATGCAATATCAAATTACAAAATAAATCCTTTTGAACTAAAAAATGTTGCAACATACTGCTTGACTCTTGTTGCCCATTCATGAAGTTTTGGTGTTTACGCAGAAGGCTATATATCTTTTGGAAATCCCCATCCCAGAGGACTGAGAGTGTTATTGTTGAACATGTACCGCAACACAAGGGAGTAGTAGCAAGAATAGGCCACTCAGCCCCTCAAGCCAGGTCCATTGTTCAATACAATACTGATCTGCCCTGACTTCACCTCTTTTATAAGCATTTGGCATTCATTTTGAGAGGACTGAAATATAAATGTACAGTTGTAATGCTGAGGCTGTATAAGGCATTGGTCTTATTTCTCAGTTTCAGGCTGCAAGGATGTGCTGACACTGGAAAGGGTCCAGAGCAGGTTCATGAGAATGATCCTGGGATTGAAAGGATCCATGTATAAGGGGCGTTTGATGGCTCTGGGCCTGTACTATCTGGAGTTTAGAAAACTGGGGTGTTCTCATTGAAACCTATCAAATATTGAAAGACCTAGATACAATGGAGAGGATGTTTCCTACAGTGAGGGGCTCTAGGACCAGTAAGTACAGCCTCAAATAGAAGGACGTCAACTTTCGAACAGAGATGAGGAGCAATTTCTTTAGCCAGAGCATGGTGAATCTGGGGAATTTATTGCCACGGATGGCTTTGAAGGCCAAGTTACTCGGTATGTTTAAAGCAGAGTTTGACAAGTTCTTGATTAGAAAGTGCATTAAAGGTTATGGAGAGAAGGTAGGGGAATGGGCTTAAGAGAGATGATACATAAACCACAATGGAATGGTGGAGCAGGCTCAATTGGCTGAATAACTTAATTCTGCTCTGATATTTTACACAAAACAGTCCTCATTGAGGGGTCAGCAGAGGAAAGGGTGAACTGTTTTGCGTTTCTCTGTGTTAACATCTCTGATACAGGAGGGAGGTTGAAAATTTGGCTGAGAAGAGTTGTAACAACAATCTCTCACTCAGTGTCAGCAAGACCAAGGAAATGATTGTTGAATTTAGGAGAAGAATACCAGAGGTCCATGAGCCAGTCATCATCAGAGGATCAGAGATGGAGAGTGCTAGCAACTTGAAGTTCCTGGGTGTTACTATGTCAGAGGACCTGTCCTGGACCCAAAGCCTCTACTTCCTTGGGAGTCTGTGGAGATTCGACATGCCATCTAAAACTTTAACAAACCTATAGATGTATAGTGGAGAGTATATTAGCTGACTGTAACACAGCCTGACATGAGAAAACCAATGCCCTTGAACAGAAAATCCTACAAAAGGTAGTGGATAAAACCCTCCCAACCACTGAGCACATCTACAATTCATAGTAAAGCATCATCCATCATCAGAGACTCTCACCACCCAGGCCAGGCTCTTTACTTGCTGCTGCCAACAGGATTTGCACCACCAGGTTCAAGAACATTTACTACTCCACAACCATTACACCCTTGAACAAAAGGGATTAACTACATTTACCCAACCATATAATGATTACAGCACAGAAACAGGCCATCTCAGCTAGTCCGTGCCGAACACTTACTCTCACCTAGTCCCACTGGACTGCACTCAGCCCATAATCCTCCATTCCTTTCCTGTCCATATACCTATCCACTTTTACTTTAAATGACAATACCGAACCTGCCTCTACCACTTCTACTGGAAGCTCATTCCACATGGTTACCACTCTCTGAGTAAAGAAAATCCCCCTCACGTTACCCTTAATCTTTTGCCCCCTAACTCTCAACTCATGTCCTCTTGTTTGAATCTCCCCTACTCCCAATGGAAAAAGCCTATCAAAGTTAATCTCTATCCCCCTCATAATTTTAAATACCTCTATCAAGTCCCCCCTCAACCTTCTACACTCCAAGGAATAAAGACCTAACTTGTTCAACCTTTCCCTGTAACTTAGGTGCTGAAACCCAGGTAACGTTCTAGTAAATCTTCTCTGTACTCTTTCTATTTTGTTGATATCTTTCCTATAATTCAGTGACCAGAACTGTACACAATACTCCACCTTCAGCCTTACCAATGCCTTGTACAATTTTAACATTACATCCCAACTCCTATACTCAATGCTCTGATTTATAAAGGCCAACATACCAAAAGCTTTCTTCACCACCCTATCCACATGAGATTCTACCTTCAGGCAACTATGCACCATTATTTCTAGATCACGCTGTTCTACTGCATTCTTCAATGCCCTACCATTTGCCATGTATGTCCTATTTGGATTATTCCCACTAAAATGTAGCACCTCATACTTATCAGCATTAAACTCCATCGGCCATCGTTCAGCCTACTCTTCTAACTGGCCTAAATCTCTATGTAAGCTTTGAAAACCTACTTCATTATCCACAACGCCACCTACCTTAGTATCATCTGCATACTTACTAATCCAATTTACCACTCCATCATCCAGATCATTAATGTAAATGACAAACAACATTGGACCCAGTACAGATCCCTGAAGCACACCGCTAGTCACTGGCCTCCAACCTGACAAACAGTTATCCACCAGTAGTCCATCAACAAGTGAGACCAATGATCTCACTTTAAGGACTTTTTATCTTGTTATTTCATGTTCTTGTTATTTGTTGCTATTTATTTATATTTGTATTTGCACATTTTGTTGTCTTCTGCACTCTATTTCATCTTTCATTGATCCTGTTATAGTTACTGTTCTATAGATTTGCTGAGTATGCCTGCAGGAGAATTAATCTCAGTGATGCATGTGTTGACATATATGTACTTTGATAATAAAATTTACTTTGAACTTTGAAAATCTATCTTGGGCCCAACATATACTGATGCAGTTATGAAGGTATGCCAGTGACTATATTTCATTTGCAGTTTCAGGAGATTTCTCATTGCAATTTATGTTATATTTTTTGTATTGCATTATACTGCTGTGGCAGAACAACAAACTTCACAGTTTACGTCTGTGATAATAAACCTGATTCTATTCTACTTGCCCATACCTGTAGAATGTACGGATTTTCCCCTGGTGCTCTAGGAACTAGGTTAATTATTCATTGTAAATTGTCCCAAGATTAGGTTAGGGTTAATTGGATTTGTTGGGGGTTGTCTGACAGTGCGGCTCAAAGGGTTTACCCACGCTGTATCACTAAATCAATGTAAATAATAGATCATCATCATGTGCCATATCATTGACATAGATGATCATGGTCTCATTGTTCTTGGCAAGTTTTCTGACAGATGTGGTTTGCCATTGCCTTGTTTTGGGTAGTGTTTACAAGACAGGTGACCCCTGCCATTATCAATACTTTTTAGAAATTGTCTGCCCGGGATCAGTGCTCACATAACCAGGACTTGTGATAAGCACCATCTGCTCATATGATAATGCACCACCTGCTCTCATGGCTTCATGTAACCCATATCAAGGGGATAAGCAGGCACTACCCTGCCCAAGGGTAACCTACAGGCTAGTGGAGGGAAGGAGTGCTTTACACCTTCTTTGGTGGAGACACATCTCTACCTTTCCACCTAAATATCTGAATTTTAATCAATTTTAAAGATTATTTCAATATGACCCAGTAAGATTTCAGATCTGAAGTTGTTAGGCATTTTGGATATCAAGGGAATCAACAGACATAAAGACAAGGAATAGGGAAGGAAAGTGAAGTTGAGATACAGAATCAGAGATGACGCTGTTGAATGGTGGGGTAATGGACTAACTGGATGACTAATGCTCTTATGGTGTATGTTTGCCATGTTCTTAGCTGTGAAAGCTACAAAACTCCATGAATAGGAATAAGGAATGAGGTCCAAACGAGAAAATCTACAGATTGCTGGAAATCCAAGCAACACACACTAAAAACTCAGAAGGGTTTAGGCCTGAAATGTCGACTGTACTCTTTTCCATAGATGCTGCCTGGCCTGCTGAGTTCCTCCAACATTTTGTGTGTGCTGCAAGGAATGAGCCCCAATATCTGCATGTCTGACAGTCCAGGCCCAGATGCAGCCTGTCTCGGGGTTGGTCTAACTGCGTGTTGAGTGGTTGCATGGGAGAGAGGGTGAGATAGGGGCTTGTTTTGCCGTTTGTTTTTGTTTTCTTGCTGTGAATTGTGAGAAGGCTATGTTGGTACTGGAATCTGTCTATACTTGTGGGCTGTCCCTAGCATATCCTTATTTTGTGTTGATTGTTACTGCAAACAACATGATGTTTTAATGTACATGTGATAATAAACAAATCTGAACTATCTCGGCACTGCCTCTTTTAGGCATATAATTGATGTTTTCTTTTAATAATCCTAAAATTGGATAATCACACCAGACAATTGTGTGCAGTTTTGGTCACCTACCACAGGAAAGTTGTAAATAAGGTTGAAGAGTACAAGGAACATTTACAAGGATGTTGCCAGGTCTGGAGGATCTGAGTTATAAGAAAAGTTGGATTAGGTTAGGACTTTTTTTCCTGGAATACAGAAGATTGAGGAGATTTGATAAAGGTATACAAAATTATGACAGGTATAGGTAAAGTAAATGCAAGCAGACTTTTTCCACTGAGGTTGGATAGGACAACAACCAGAAGTTATGGGTTAAGGGAAAAAGGTGAAAAGTTTAAGTGGTACATGAGGGGAAACTTCTTCACTCAGAGGATCATGAGAATATGGAACAAGTTCCCAGCACAAGTGGTGCATGCAAACTTGATGTCAGTGTTTAAGTAAAATACGGATAAGATGCATGGATGGTAAGGGTCTGGAGCGCTCTGGTCCCGTTGCAGATCAATGGGAGTAGACAGTTAAAATGGTTCCATATCCACTAGATGGGCTGAGGGGCCTGTTCCTGTGTGGTACTTTTCTATGATTCTATGACTCTACACCGTTGATGTAGGATGCATGACTCCATTAGTATGGGACCACCATAAATACGACCTACAAATAAATCTAACAGGGATTTCATAGATTCAGAGAATGCATCACAGTATGATAGAAGACCATTTGGTTCCTGAGTCATTACCAGGTCTGTATAAGACCATCAGGTAAGTCCCACTACCCTGCACATATCATTTACTTATCCAGCTCTCTTCTCATGCCACAGCAGAATTTATCTCCACTACTACCTCCAACAATGCATTCCACACTAACCACTGGCAGTGTTAAAAATCTGTCTTATGTCTTTGTAAGTTCATTTGCTAACCTGTATTCTTTGTGCCCTGGTTCTCACCTCTTCTGACAAACGGAATAATGTCTCCCTCTCCACTGTCTATACCCCACAAGTTTTTGCACATCTTTAGATAACCTCATCTTTTCAGAGATCAAGCTCAAAGAGCAATGTCTTCAATGTCTTTTCCCTCAATGGAAAGAGAATGTGAGCTCCTCCCCAAGGGAAGAAATGGAAAAATCTGCACACGTATAGCAACATTTGGAGATCCTCTGTGTGCTTCACACCAGTGAATACTCCTTAAGCATTGAGGCCAGTGCTTTTTAGAGGAAAGCTGCTGAATGAGCTAGGTCTAATGTCAATGGAATGAAGGACGATGAGGTGCAGTTTGATAGAGGTTATAACATTACAAGAGGCATAGATTAAGTGGACAGCCAACACCTTTTTTCTCAGGGAGGCAATGACTCATGCCAGAAGACGTCCTTTTAAGGTGAATGGGGTAGTTTTCTTTTACACATGGAGTGGTAAGCAATACTGAGAATATGAATTGGAAAGAGCCCTTGAAAGTGAGTCTGAAGGTCTTGGAAACAGTTCAGATGAATGAAGTATTCCACACTGGTCTGGGAGCCTAACAGTTGTAGGGTAATAAATATTCCTGAACTTGGTGCCTGAAATGCACTGCCAGGGATAGTGGCAAAGGCTGTACACTAGGGACATTTAAGAGATGCTTAGTTAAGCACAAGGATGAGTGAAAAGAGGGTCATGGGCTGTGTAGAAGAGAATGGTTTCAATTGATTGTGAAGTAGATGGTCCCAATAATGTGTGTTAAATGGCATGTGCTGTCCTGTTCTGTTCTATGTTTGTTCAAGGACAAAAAGAGAAGAATTTGCTGTTGAAAAAGGGTGGGGAGCATTCATAAACACCTGCATCATCCAGTTTTACTAAAAGCCTATTTGTGTGCTCTATATTCTATGAAATGCAAGGTCAGCCCAATAATTGCCACTCACTTATTCTTTGCAACATGATCTTGCTGAAAGGAATGTTAATTTACTATTTGAATGTTCATGCCCATCCGAGCAGTAGCTTGCTGCATCCTACACATCAGGTCAGAGCTCCATGCAGAAATCAGGGCTCCATGGCCAGATGCTGCTCAGAATTAAGCCACATTTAACAGGCACTTGCCCTGAGTTGAGTTAACAGGCGGCAGGCTGCCAACCCAACACAGGCTAAGCCAAAGATTTAGTGGTTACGTTGGTGGGCTAATAATTCTGCAGTTTGATTAAGGATATCACAAATTCAGCCCTATTACAGCTGCAGAGCATTCTAAATTTGGTTAATTAAATCAAATATGTAATTAAAAAGCTGGTGCACATTCAATAATTGAATTGATTTGAGATCCTTTAAGGCCCATCTATGGTAGAAAGGAAATGTGATGCTGAGTTCTAGAATCAGACAGCAGACAACCAGTCCCTTCAGCCTATCTTGTCCATGCTGACTGTTTTGCCCATCTATGCAAATCCCACTTGTCCTAGTTGCTCTTGTTAGAATTCTGTCCTGCCACACCTCACCTATTTCTGTCTACCCAAATGCCTCTGAAACATGATAATTAAACAGAGAGTAACATCCATCAGTGGAAAGGTGGGGATGGAATGGTTGGAACAGAGGGAATATCGCTGAGAAAAAAATAAATAAGCAGAAAGTCCGTAAAAGATTGGAGTAGAATTAGGCCATTCAGCCCACCAAATCTTCTCTGTCATTTTATCATGCCAGTCCATTTCCCTCTTAACCCCATTCTCCTGTCTTCTCCCATAACCTTTCATGCCCTGACTTATCAAAAATGTATCAACCTCCTTAAATATACCAAATGAGCTGAGTTCCACAGACAAATTCCACAGATTCACCACCATCTGGCAAAAGAAATTCCTCCTCAACTCCATTCGAAATGGACCTCCCTCTATTCTGAGGTTGTGCCCTCTGGTCCTAGATCCCCCACTATAGGAATCATCATCTCCACATCCACTCTATCCAGGCCTTTCAATATTTGATAGGTTTCAATAAGATTCCCCCATCATGCCTCTAAATTCCAGTGAGTATAGGCCCAGAGCCATCAAACACTCCTCATATGATAAACCATTCAATCCTGGAATCATCTTTGTGAACTCTCTCCAACATCAATGCATCCTGTCTTAGATAAGGGGCCCAAAACTGCTCACAATACTCCAAGTGAGGCCTCACCAGTTTCTTATAAAGCTTCAGTGTTATATCCTTGTATTCATATTTTAATTCTGTCAAAATAAATGTTAACCCTGCATTTGCCTTCCTCACCAGTGCCTCAAACTGCAAGTTAACCTTTAGAGAATCCTGCACATAGAGCATCTTGATAAAGTCAAGATGGTGCCAGTGAGCAACGCTCCCTCAGTCGACATCTTCCAGATAGTTCACAGAATTAGCTTTTTTCTTTACTTCTTTTATGTCTGTTTTTCATCTTCAATGGGTTTTTGGGACTGTTAGAGCCTGCAATTCACAGCTTGGAGATCGTCTGAGTGATCCAGTACTTCGCTAGCTCTGAGAAGATTTTGGGAAGCAAGTGTGCACTTGGCCTTGATGCAAAGAAACTTCAATACAGGGCATGAGCTGATGTTTGACTCCATTTTGCCAGTTAAAGCATCCATTAATTGGCATTTAAAGCGTTGAGACATCAAGGTGAATGCGGAGGCTGAGCAAGAGTTTCAGTGCCGACTGCCTGCCTTTTGATCGCTGCCAGAGGAGGAGCCTGTGAGAGGCTTATTGCTGCGTGGCTCACTGTGGCAGGCGGGTAGGTCTCTGCACTCGTTGGTGTCCCTCTCTTGATGAATGTCAGTGATATCTGAAAATGGTATCATGGTTCTGGGTTTATGCATTGCACTATTGCATTTCTGGACTGTGTACTTTTTCAGACTTATAGACAATAGACAGTAGGTGCAGGAGTAGGCCATTCGACCCTTCTAGCCAGCACCGCCATTCACTGTGATCATGGCTGATCATACACAATCAGTACCCCGTTCCTGCCCTCTCCCCATAGCCCTTGACCCCGCTATCTATAAGAGCTCTATCTAACTCTCTCTTGAATGCATCCAGAGACTTGGCCTCCACTGCCTTCTGGGGCACAGCATTCCACATATCCACCACTCTCTGGGTGAAAAAGTTATTTCCGCATCTCTGTTCTAAATGGCCTACCCCTTATTCTTAAATTGTGGCCTCTAGTTCTGGGCTCACCCATCAGTGGGAACATGCTTCCTGCCTCCAGTGTGTCCAATCCCTTAATAATCTTATATGTCTCAATCAGATCCCCTCTCATCCTTCTAAATTCCAGTGTATACAAGCCCAGTCGCTCCAATCTTTCAACATATGACAGTCCCGCCATTCCGGGAATTAACCTTGTGAACCTACGCTGCATTCCCTCAATAGCAAGAATGTCCTTCCTCAAATTTGGAGACCAAAACTGCACACAATACTCCAGGTGGGGTCTCGCCAGGGCCCTGTACAGCTGCAGAAGGACCTCTTTACTCCTATACTCAATTCCTCTTGTTATAAAAGCCAGCATGCCATTAGCTTTCTTCACTGCCTGCTGTACCTGCATGCTTGCTTTCATTGACTGATGTACAAGAACATCTAGATCTCATTGTACTTCCCCTTTTCCTAACTTGACTCCATTTAGATAGTAATCTGCCTTCCTGTTCTTGCCACCAAAGTGGATAACCTCACGTTTATCCACATTAAACTGCATCTGCCATACATTTGCCCACTCACGCAACCTGCCCAAGTCACCCTGCATTCTCATAACATCCTTCTGACATTTCACACTGCCACCCAGCTTTGTGTCATCAGCAAATTTGCTAATGTTACTTTTAATCCCTTCATCTAAATCATTAATGTATATTGTAAACAGCTGCGGTCCCAGCACCGCACCTTACAGTACCTCACTGGTCACAGCCTGCCATTCTGAAAGGGGCCCGTTAATCACGACTCTTTGTTTCCTGTCAGCCAGCCAATTTTCAATCCATGTCAGTACTCTGCCCTCAATACCATGTGCCCTAATTTTGCCCACTAATCTCCTATTTTGGACTTTATCAAAAGCTTTCTGGAAGTCCAGGTACACTACATCCACTGGCTCTCCCTTGTCCATTTTCATAGTTACATCCTCAAAAAACTCCAGAAGATTAGTCAAGCATGATTTTCCCTCCATAAATCCATGCTGACTCGGACTGATCCTTCTACTGCTATCCAAATGTGTCGTAATTTCCTCTTTTATAATTGACTCCAGCATCTTTCCCACCACCGACGTCAGGCTAACCGGTCTATGATTCCCTGTTTTCTCTCTCCCTCCTTTCTTGAAAAGTGGGACAACATTAGCCACCCTCCAATCAGCAGGAACTGTTCCTGAATCTATAGAACATTGGAAAATGATTACCAATGCGTCCACGATTTCTAGAGCCACCTCTGTAAGTACCCTGGGATGCAGACCATCAGGTCCCGGGGACTTATCAGCCTTCAGGCTCAACAGTCTATCCAACACCGTTTCTTGCCTAATATAAATAATAATGTAATATAATATAAACCATAATAATAATTATGATTTTTATATTTTGACATACATTTTCTATCTCCTGTTATAATTTGTAGCCCACATTCCGGTGACTGTTCGGAGGCCAATATGTAACACCCACCAGTAAATGCATTACTCAGGGACACGTGACTTCAAAAAGAACATGGCAGAATTTATATTACACTATTCAGCACATAACATGTTCATTGTCTGCAACCCAAAACTCACCAAGGGAAAATAAATTCTTATTTATTTTCCTTTCAAATTAGCATTTTGAATATATTTTTTCCTTTGCTACTAAGCCGCAATATTCACTGAAGCAACAACAGATTACTCATGTACAAAGGACTTCCACTGTGCAGTCAAAGAGGTCTGATGCACTCCCAGGAAAAGAAAACAAAGCCCTAGAGATCTCCTAGCATTGCAGAATGGAGTTAACAGCAACAGATGTTTTCAAAGGGCTACTTTTTCAATATAAAGAATAAAATTATACATTGTGATTCTTTTGAAACTAATATAGTTTTTTACTTTCCTTGATTACAGAGAAATCTAGCAGAAAGTTCGCAAAAGTAGTTAATCTTTTTTTTAAAGCCTGGCTGTTAGAGCTAGTCAAGCTTGTATACTTCAGAAACCTGCCTGATGTTACAAACAAAAGACAAGAGAAGAGTAAAACTATAGGATGGTTTGAAAACCTCAAAGACTAAGGGTGGAAAACATATAAAATGATGCTTTTCAGATACTGCACCGAAGTGACAATGCACAGCTGGGTTTATTAACAAAACAATTCTTTTTTTTAGCCCTTAGTATTGTCAAGGATCACTTCCCTCTGTCCAACAATCTCTTTGATCCCCTACTCTCAGGAAGAAGGTACTGTAGCATTAGGGCAAGGACTGTTATGATGAGAACAGCTTCTTCAAGGCCATGAGACTATTAAACTTTCAGCCACCACCCAGGTCTCATCATGTATAAACTGCCAGCAGTGTTATACTGTTCACTTTCCCACCTTCCCTTCCACATGTTCAGCACCAAGTCAAGGGCATAACAACCAAAACTTCAAACATCCCTTTGCCTCCACAGATGCTGCCTGATCCTTTGAGTTCTTCCAGCAGTTTGTTTTTTGTGCACCAGATCCTAACATGCACAATCTCTTGGAATCTCCTAAGAGATAAGTCTCACTGTGCAGCCAAATCCTGTCCACTAGGTACAATTAATCACTCCATATCTTTGCTTAGTCTATGCTGCCTTCCAACCACCAAGTTTACAGTGATATGGGGATCTACAAACTGTCTCTCGCTTCCCCAGGCCAAGAAATCCAAATCCTAGTGTTATCCCAAATGAAGTGAAACATTTCTTTGCAAGCCACCCATGTGCTTATCACCAGCTTACTCACACTGGCTTGCTGTGCAGGTAAAATCTGGACAGTGCAAGATTAATATTTGCTTTGACCATCAAAACATGGAGGAACCATCAGAGGTTCCCACAGCCCCTGATGATCCTATGATTCTAGCCTGAGGCTGGCGTGCAAGCAACTTTCAGGATGGTGAACCCACAAGAAGCATCTGGCCCAGACGGGGTACCTGGCCAAGCACTAAAGACCTGTGCTGATCAACGGGCTGGAGTGTTCACTGAGATCTTTAACCTCTCACTTTGGCAATCCAAGGTACCCACCTGCTTCAAGCAGACTTCACTTATCCTGGTTTTTGAGAAAAAAATGTTAATCTGCCTCGATAACTATCATCCAGTAGCATTTATATCCACAACGATGAAGTACTTTGACAAAACATACCAACTTCTGCCGGAGAAGTAACTTGGATCCACTTCAATTTGCCTTACACTTCACATCATATTCTAGGTCATTGGCTCTTCATTCAGCCCTGCAACATCTGGACAGCAAAGACGCATACATTAAGAAACATCAGGAGGAGCATTATGGAGAACCCCCTCACTCCAGCATGACATACTGGACAAACAGAGGAGCACCTTTCAAAACAGACCGATTCCACCGAGGTGCACCACAGTACACTACAGAGGATCCTTTCTCCCTGTGGCTACAAGACCAAGTAGCTGTAATTATACATGGTTTCATTGACCATCTGTACTTTGCACTATTACTTTTTAATGCACGTTTTGTATTTTTTCATACTTCAATCCTTACATTTTATATTTTAAACTATATATTTCTGACTGAGCAAATCTGCAACAATAATTTCCTTTGGGATAAATAAAGTTTTGTCTCATCTTAACAACTACAGCTCAACACTCAATACCATTACCGCCCCAAATCAAATCAATATGCTTCAAGAACTTGGCATCAATGCCTCCCAGTGCAAATGGAACTTTGATTTCCTCACTTGCTGATCCCAGTCTGTCTGGATTGGCAACAACATCTCTTCCACAGTCTCCATCAGCACAGGTGCACCATAAGGCTGTGTGCTTAGCCCCCTGCTCTACTTGCTTTACCCTTAAGACTGGTGGCTATGTACAACTCCAATGCCGTATTCAAGTTTGCTGATGACACCACTGTCATAGGTCAAATCAATGGTGGTGATTAAATAACATACAAGAGGGAGAGTGATGCCACAGCAACAACTTCTTACTCAATGTCAACAAGACCACAAAGCAGATTATTGTCTTCAGGGGAAAGAAACCAGAGGTACATGAACCAGCCCTCATTGGAGGATCAGAGGTGGAGGGGGTCAACCCCTTTAAACTCCTTAGTGTTAATCATTTCAGAAAACCAATTAGTTGCGCCTCTAATTACTTAGGAGATTGTAAAGACTCAGCATGACATCTAAAATTTTGACAAACGTCTATAGATGTGTGCTGGAGATTATATTGACTGGCTGCATCACAGCCTGTTATGGAAACACCAATGCCCTTGAACAGAAAATCCTACAAAGGGTAGTCTTTTAGACTCTTCATCTTATGTTCTTAATATTTATTGTTTTTTTAAAATATTACTACTTCTTTCTTTTTGTATTTGGCAGTTTGCTGCCTTTTGTAATCTGGTTGAAGGCCCAAGTTGGTGTGGTCTTTCATTGATTCTATTATGATTATTATTCTATTGTGGTATTATTGAGTATGCCCACCAGAAAATAAATCTCAGGGGTGTGTATGGTGCCATATATAGTAAGTACTTGGATAATAAATTTACTTTGAACTTAAATATTTAGAAGCACATGTGGGCTGATTTTCCTGCTCTCATTAGTACCTTGCTCTGAATTTTCTTTTAAATTAAAAGTTGGCATTTATTTTCCCCAGAGTTTAGGGAAGAGTTGACCCATTTCTCTTTGGCTATAATTGTGCTGAGTTTTGAAACAGCGCTGTGCAGGCCCTTCAGCTCATGATATTGTGCTGACCTTTTAACCTACTCTAAGATCAATCTAACCATACCCTCATACATAGCCCTCCATTTTTCTACCATCCATGCATCTATCTAATAGTTTATTAAATGCACCTAATGTATCTGCCTCTATCACCACCCTTGCTAATGCATTCGACACACTCATTTCTGACAGGCTATGTTCCCTCTAAGCTGTGCATGTGTTTCAACCAGCACACAAAGGAAATTAATGTGCACACAAAAGACTAGTTACCTAAAATAATGTAGTAATTAATAAATATACTTACTGAAAATAATCTTTTAGCTAAATGTTTCTGTTAACTAGTTAGTCGGTTTTTCAAATACCACAATGCACGTCACTAATTTACATCACTTCACCTTCCTGTTCCAGTTTGTGCAGCTGCATAATGGCATTCCAATATCATGATTGTCTAGCTGCAAATACTGTAATAGTTAGACAGTTAAATGATTACAAATTTTCCATGCAAGGAAAAATTAAATCCAAACTGATTTCAAACTTTGCTCAAATAGTGGCATTTGTACTTCAAAATGAACAGTTTTGCAACCTTGCACAGTTGATGGACATTGAGGGAACCTTTCTTGCATCTAGTGCAGACTGTGAGCGAAGTTTTAGCCTAATGAATCAACTCAAAAACAAGCTGAGAAACCATTTAGGTGAATGTCCTTTGGATATGTTAATGAGAATCAAAAGCTATCAATTGGATGGAATTTCTATTAGTCTGGATAGTGTTTACAGAGAATGGGTAAATGCCAAAGACAGGAAAGAGAAAAAATAACTGAGTGACTTAAATATGTATGTTATTTTGTTGTTATTCTGTGCAGTTTTATGTTAAATAATTTATAAACCTACATAAACTGTGCCATGTGTGCATTCAGTGTGACATATTTTTGTCACAGGAAAAAAAAATTGCACAACATAAGATTTTTGCGCACACTTGACTACTAAAAATTAGAGGGAACATTGCTGACAGCCTCCCTATACTTTCCTCCAGTCACCTTAAAATTTTGTCGCTTTTACCCATTTCCACCCTATGAAAAAGTATTTTGTTGACTACTCTATCTATACCTCTTATCATCTGATACACCTCTTTCAAGCCACGTCATTCTCTTTCTCTCTGAAGAGAAAAACCCAAGTTCACTCAAGCTATTTTCAGAAGACATGCCCTCTAATCTAATCAGCATTCTGGTAAATCTGCTTTGCAACATCTCTCAAGCTTCCACGTCCTTCCTATAATGAGGTGACCAGAAATGATTATTTTATGTTTCAATAGTTAATAATACTGCCACGTTGCAAGAAGACAGACACACAAACACACACATCGAAAAGAACTTTGCAGAAGGAAACCAGATGGGTATAGTTGGCAGAGAGAAGTGGTTGGTGCAGATACACAGTATATAATTGATTCAGTTTGTTATTGTCATACGTACAAGTGATACAGTGAAAAATAAAATGTTATAGTTATCAAATAAACGTGCACAGCAAGTAGACAATAAGGAACAAAAAACAGAACAAGGGAGACTGCAAGTTCAAGAATTTAACTTTATTATCCAAGGAATCTATTCAATAGTCTTTTAACAACAGGATAGAAGCTGTCCTTGAACCTGGTGGTACATGTTTTCAAATTTCTGTATCTTTTGCCTGTGGGAAGAGGGTGAAGAGAGAGTGTTTGAGGTGGGAGGGGTCTTTGATTATGTTGGATGCATACACATAGACACAGATATTGGGTGAACGAGTAAAAAGAAGAAAAGGAAAAAACAAGAGCATCTTTATGAAAAGCAGAAATCTGAGATAAAACTGGAAATCCAGGAAACACTTGCCAGGTCTGGTAGTATCTGTGGGAAGAAAAATATTTTAGATCTGAGACCATTTGTCAGAGCTGGGAAAGAGAGAAAGTTAGTCTGCAGTAGCAGAGAAGATGGAGGAGATATGTACAGAACAAAGAGGACATCTCTCCCCTAATTTCTTAGTTTTCCTCTTTCTATTAGTTTAGTCTGTCATGTTTGGGCATGTCAAACAGCAAGGCACAATAAAGAATTAGAATCAGATTTCTTATCACTGACATATGATATTATAGTCTTGATGAAGGGTCTCAGCCCAAAATTTCATCTGCTTATTCCCATCCATTGATGCTGCCTGACCTGCTGGGTTCCTCCAGCACATTGTGTATCTAGATTTCCAACATCTGCAATACTTCTTGTGTCTATAATATGAAACGTGTTGTTTTTGTGTTGTTGAGTATTAAGTAAGTTAATGGGCTTTTAAAAGCTAGTTCAGGTCACTTGGTCTCATCCTATCTGTGATATTCCCTCTGTTCTAACCATCCATGTCCATCTTTCCACTAATGCTGCCTGACCCACTGCATGTTTACACCATTTTCTCTTTTGCTCGGGAATCTGAAATGGCTTTGAAGCCAGAACTGAGGGGAACAGATTTTGGTTGGTCCACCCTCTGGATCAGGAAGTTCACCTCCATTTCCCAGCAAGTGAGGTAGTACAGGCATGGAGTGGCATAAGGAATTTCTCCTTCCTCTCTCCATCAACAGCAGTGAGGCCCATTGTCTAATCCTGACAAAGGAACAGCCCCAGGCTCTCACAGAATCATCAGGTTGTACAGAACCAAAACAAGCCTTCTGGGTCATCACACTAACCACATGTGCCTTATTGGGTCTGTTTGTAGGACTTGCCTACTGAGCAAAATGAGGGGAGATCTTACAAAGGTAGATAAAATTATGAAGGATATAGATTGGGTGAATGCTGGCAGGTATTCTCCCCCCAGGATGGGTGAAACTAGAATTAGACGTTAGGATGAAAGGTGAAATATTTAAGAGGAATCTGAGGGGGAGCTTCTTCACTCAGAGAGTATGGCTAGAAGTGGTGGATGCGGGTTTAATTGTAAGATTAGGCCTAAGACACAGCAGTAGAATTAGGCTATTAGGCCCATCAAATCTGCTCCACCATTCTGTTATCCCTCTTAACCACATTCTCCTGTCTTCTCCCCATAACCTTTGATGTCTTGACTAATTAAGTACCTATGAAACTCTGCTTTAAATATACTCAATGACTTGGCCTCTGCAGCTGCCTGTGGCAATGAATTCCACAGATTCACTACCCACTGGATAAAGAAATACATCTTCATCTCTGTTCTAAATGATCATCCCTCTAGTCTGAGGCTGTGCCCTCTGGTCCTAGACTAATCCACTATAGGAAACATCCTCCCTGTATCCACTCTACCTAGGCCATTCAATGTTTGATGGGGATTCAATGGTATCCCTGTTCAGTTTTCTAAGCACTAGTGAGCCATCAAACACTCCTCATACCTTTCCATTCTCAGAATAGTTCTTGTAAACGACCTCTGGACCCGCTCTAATGTCAGCATATATTTTCTTAGATAAGTGGCCCAAAACTGCTCACAATACTCAGTGTGGTCTGACCAG
Organism: Hypanus sabinus; assembly: GCF_030144855.1. Lineage (NCBI taxonomy): Eukaryota > Metazoa > Chordata > Chondrichthyes > Myliobatiformes > Dasyatidae > Hypanus > Hypanus sabinus. The sequence goes on from NC_082718.1 coordinate 110,935,864, forward strand.
TGTCTTGTAAAGCCTCAGCATTACATCCTTACTCTTATACTCTGGTCTTCACAAAATGAATGTTAACATTGCATTTGCCTTCCTTACCACCAACTCAATCTGCAAGTTAACCTCTAAGGTATCCTACGCAATGTCTCCCAAGTCCCTTTGCACCTCTGAGTTTTGAGATTTCTCCCTCTTTAGAAAGTACTCTATGTCGTTATTCTTCTGCCAAAGTGCATGATTGTACACTTCCCTACCAGAAAAGGCCTCTTTATTCCCATTCTGCCTCCTGCCAATCACCAATGCTCTATCCATGCTACACAACTGTACTCTTTTCCATTGGTACTGCCTGGCCTGTTAAATTCATCCAGCATTTCGTATGTGTTGCTTAGATTTCCAGCATCTGCAGATTTTCTTTTGTTTCTATCCATGCTAGTGTCTTTCCTGTAATACTATGGGCTTTTATCCTGTTAAGGAGCCTCATACATGCACTTAAAAGAAGTCTGGATAGGTACATGGATGAGAAGTGTACAAAAGTCTATGGTTTTGGTGCAGGTCAATGGAACTAAGCAGAAGATCAGGATGGCATGAACTAGATGGTTTGAAGGACCTGGTTCTCTAGTGTAGTGTTCTATGATTCTACTTTGTCTAAATGTATAGTATTTGTACCTGCTTCCATCTCCTCCTCTGGTAGCAAGTTCCAGACATCAAACACTGTTAAAAAAAACCTTATCCCCTCAGATCCCCTTTCAAACTCCTCCTCTCAGTGTAAATCCATGCCCTTCTGTTTCTTATAACCCTACCACTGGATAAAGATTCTAACCATTTACCCTATTCATGCCTCGAAATTTAATTCTGTCAGGTCACACCACTGGTTACAGACTCCAATCAGAGAAATATCTTTCCATCACACCTTTGACTTCTTGCATTTCCACTGGAGAAGACCCATCGTATCCAGTGGGTTGCATGCACAGAATGGAAGATTGAAAGAACAGTAACCATGCCAGTGCTCTTGGTGAAGAGGTCGTGGAGATTTCATTTCTTTTATTAGAATGCAGCCACAATTTCATAAGGACACAATAGTGTGAACTACTGTGTATCAGCAGGGGCACAGACTGTAATTTTGAATGCTGCAATGGTACTGAAAATGGCTCCATCATAAATTACCAGTTAAATTGAAGTGAGGTTATTTTGCTGACTGGAATGTGATAGTTTGGACATTGGCCCTCATACTCCATCCGCATTGGTAGGCTGCAGAGGAGTGTCTTGGTTTCACAACTGGTTTGAATCTTTTGATGCGTGGAATTGTACTTTAATTGATTCCAGTTCATTCTGCCTTTAATTTATTATAAATATAACTGCACAGCAGCTGCTTAATTCTGTCTCCAAACTGCACAGCAGTGATCAAACTCTGATATCCTCTACTGTACTTATTCCTCACTCTAAATGTCTTTACCTACCATCATTCTAAATTGCCCCACATTGGTCCTTGTCATTTCAAGAGTGGCACATCACAGTGCCAGTAAATAGGGTTCGCCTCCTGCCGCTGTCTTGAAGAACTTTGTACATTTTCCTAGTGAATACCTGGGTAGGTTTCCTAGTTTCTTCCTACATTTCAAACAATACATATTAGGGTTAGTAAGTTGTGGGTGGCAACAACACTTGTGGCTGCTCCTAACATGTCCTTGGACTGTGTTGGCAGCTAATGCAGACAACACATGTTTCGATGTTTATGTGACAAATAAAGTTAATGTTTAACGGTCAGAGGTGAAGGTGAGAATGGGACATTATTGGCCTGTTAATAATAGAGGGATGATCTTATAGAGGACATCTTGTACATTTAAAAGGATATTGCCAGGAATTGAGGAGCAGAGTTTTAGGGAAAGGTTGAAAAGGTTAGGATTTCAGTCTCTGGAGTTCAGGAGAATGAGGGGAAATCTTATAGAGGTACAGTAGACAAAATTATGAGGGTAGAGATAAAGTGAATGCATGCAGGCTTTTGCCTCTCAGGTTGTGTGACAGCAGAGCCAGAGGACACAGGCTTAGGGTAAAAGATGAAATATTTAAGGGGAATCTGAGAGATTACTTCTTCATTCAGTGTATGGTGTGAGCGTGGAACATGGGGAAGAGATGGATGCAAATTTGATTGCAATACTTATGAGAAGTTTGGATTGGAACAGGTTGAAAGAAGTATGGAGAGCTCTGGGCCAAGTACAGGTAAATGGAACTAGACAGAAGACCAGGCTGGCACAAACTAGATGGGCTGCAGAGCCCGTTTCTATTCTGTAGTGCTCTATCTTAGAAAGGTTTATAAAATCATGAGGGGCATAGGTAGGGTGAAGGTGCATAGTCTTTTTACCAGGGTTGGAGGATCAAGAACCAGATTGTATAGATTTAAGCTCAGAACAGAGAGATTTATTCATAAGATGATAAGGAGCAGAATTAGGTCATTTGGCTCATCGTTTGTTCCACCATTCTATCATGACAATATTTTATTCTCCCTCTCAACCCCATTCTTCTACTTTCTCCTTGTAACTTTGATGACCTTATTAATCAAGGACCTATCAACCTCTGCTTTATATATACCCAATGATTTGGCTTCTACAACTGTCAATGGCAATGAATACCACAGATTCACTACCATCTAGATAAAGAAATTCATCCTCAACTCTGTTCTAAAGGGACATCCTTGTATTCTGAGGCTGTGACCTCTAGTCCTAGACTCTCTCACTGTAGGAAACATCCTCTCCACATCCACTCTATCTAGGCTTGATGAAACCCAAGGGGCAATGTTTTCATCCAGGCAGTATTCAATATATGGTATGAACTGCCAGAGGAAGAGGCTGAGGAAGGTACATCTAGAAGGGCAGGTGAATGGATATGAAAATTTGAGAAGGAAATGGGCCAAATAACACCACACTCCCATAAGATATAGCAACAGAATTAGGCCATTTGGCCCATCGACTCTGTTTCACCATTTCATCATGGCTGATCCAACTTTCCTCTCAGACCCAATCTCTTACCTTTCGGCTATATCCCTTCATGCCCTGACCAATCAAGAAGCTATCAACCTCTGCCTTAAATATAAATAAATACTTGACCTCCACAGCTATCTGTGACAACAAATTCCACAAATTCACCACTCTCCAGCTAAAGCAATTCTCTGTCATCTTCCGCCAGCTACACTGTTGAGGCTTTAGTAGGATCACTCTTTGTCTGAAACATTTTCACCATGAGTGACCCTACCAGGAGCTAAATACCTGATAGCCAAACTCTAGATGGCATCTTTCTCAAGATCTCAGAAAGTCACAAGCCTCCCCACCACGACAAGGTGGCAATACACAGAGAAATGGCACAATCTTCTACAACCACAACTCAGTCAGAACATTGAAAGTAATTTTGTGGTAATGATTTTAAAAATTGAGCTGTGTATTTAAACTGTGCTGAAGTGTAAATGAAAACTTTCAGGTGAGTCAGTGCATCAATGACTACTCCCTTAGCAGTGGTTCCCCCAGCTAGTGTTATACACAGTCATTGACAACCCTATTTAGACACAGACTCTGAATGAGATCTCTGGTTATCTGAATATTCAGAAGCGGATTTAATATCCATGACACAGGACATGACATTTGTTGTTTTGTGGCAGCAGTATAGTGTAATACAAAGAATTGTCTATAGATGACAACATAAACATATAAAAAATAGTGTAAAAGAGTCCAAAATAGTGAGGTATTGTTCATGGGTTTAAGGACTTTTCAGTATTCTGATGGTGAAGAGGATGTAGCTGTTCTTACAATGCTGAGTGTGGGTCTTCAGGGCTCCCATACCTCCTCCCTGATGGTACCATCAGATAATAATGAGAGGAAGGCATGTCCTGGAGGGTGAGGACAGGGATCCAGATTTCTGGATCATTGGGACCTCTTTTGGGGCAGGTATGACCTATACAAAAAGGACAGGATGACTTGAATCCCAGGGGGATCAATATCGTGGCAGGGAGGTTTGCTAAGGCTACTGGGGAGAGTTTAAACTAGAACTGTTTTGGGGTGGGAACCGAACTGAAGAGACTGGGGAAGAGGAGTTGGCTCACAAATAGAGAAAGCTTGTAGAGAGTGTGAGAGGGAGGATAGGGAGGTGACAGAGAAAGGATGTGCTCAGACCCAAGGTTTGAGATGCATCCATTTTAATGAAAGGAGTGTTGTGAACAAAGCGGATGAGCTTGGTGCGTGGATCAGTACTTGGAGAGATGATGTGGTGGCCATTACAGAGACTTGGATGGTTCAGGGACAGGAATGGTTACTTCAAGTGCCAGGTTTTAAATGTTTCAGAAAAGTCAGGGAGGGAGGCAAAAGAGGTGGGGGCATGTCGCTGTTGATCAGAGATAGTGTCATGACTGCTGAAAAGGTGGACACCATGGACAGATTGTCTACGGAGTCTGTGGGTGGAGGTTAGGAACAGGAAGGGGTCAATAACTTTACTGGGTGCTTTTTATAGGCTGCTCAATAGTAACAGGGATATCAAGGAGCAGATAGGGAAACAGATCCTGGAAAGGTGTAATAATAACAGAGTTGTTGTGATGGGAGATTTTAATTTCCCAAATATCGATTGGCATCTCCCTAGAGCGAGGGGTTTAGATGGGGTGGAGTTTGTTAGGTGTGTTCAGGAAGGTTTCTTGACACGATATGTAGATAAGCCCACAAGAGGAGAGGCTGTACTTGATTTGGTATTGGGAAATGAACCTGGTCAGGTGTAAGATCTCTCAGTGGGAGAGCATTTTGTTGATAGTGATCATAATTCTATCTCCTTTATAAAAGCATTGGCGAGAGATAGGAACAGACAAGTTAGAAAAGCGTTTAATTGGAGTAAGGGGAATTATCAGGCTATCAGTCAAGAAATTGGAAGCTTAAAATGGAAACATATTCTCAGGGAAAAGTAGAGAAGAAATGTTGCAAATACTCGGGATATTTGTGTGGAGTTCTGCATAGGAAGTTATGGCAGGGTATAGGTACTGTGGTGAACAAAGGCTGTAATAAATCTAGTCAAGAAGAAAAGAAAAGCTTACAAAAGGGTTCAGAGAGCTAGGTAATGTTAGAGATCTAGAAGATTATAAGGCTAATAGGAAGTAGCTTAAGGAGGAAATTAGGAGAGCCAGAATGGGCCATGAGAAGGCCTTGGCAGGCAGGATTAATGAAAACCCCAAGGCATTCTACAAGCATGTGAAGAGCAAAGGGATAAGACGTGAAAGAATAAGACCTATGAAGTGTGACAGTGGGAAAGTGTGTATGCTATTTCCTCTGGTTGCAGAGGTACTGAATAAATATTTTACTTCAGTATTCACTATGGAAAAGGAAATTGGTGATTGTAGTGATGACTTGCAATAGATTGAAAAGCTTGAGCATGTAGATATTAAGAAACAGGAAGTGCTGGAGCTTTTGGAAAGCATCTAATTGGATAAGTAACTGGGACCGGATGAGATGTACCCCAGGCTACCGTGAGAGGCAAGGGAGGAGATTGCTGAGCCTCTGGTGATCTTTGCATCATCAGTGGGGATGGGAGAGGTTTTGGAGGATTGGAGGGTTGCGGATGTTGTTCCTTTATTCAAGAAAGGGAGAAGAGATAGCCCAGGAAATTATAGACCAGTGAGTCTTATCTCAGTGGTTGGTAAGTTGATGGAGATCCTGAGAGGCAGGATTTATGGACATTTGGAGAGGTATAATGTGATTAGGAATAGTCAGCATGGCTTTGTCAAGGGCAGGTCGTGCTTTATGAGTCGGATGGAATTTTTTGAGGATGTGACAAAACACATTGATGAAGGAATAGCAGTAGATGTAGTGTACATGGATTTCAGCAAGGCATTTGATAAGGTATCCCATTCAAGGCTTATTGAGAAAGTAAGGAGGCATGGGATCTAAGGGGACATTGCTTTGTGGATCCAGAACTGGCTTCCCACAGAAGGCAAAAGGTGGTTGTAGACAGGTCATATTCTGCAGGTCGGTGACCAGTGGAGTGCCTCAGGGATCTGTTCTGGGACCCTTACTCTTCATGATTTTTATAAATGACCTGGATGAAGAAGTGGAGGGATGGGTTAGTAAGTTTGCTGATGACCCAAAGATTGGAGGTGTTGTGGATAGTGTGGAGGGCTGTCAGAGGTTACAGTGGGACATTGATAGGATGCAAAACTGGGCTCAGAAGAGGCAGATGGAGTTCAACCCAAATAAACGTGAAGTGGTTCATTTTGATAGGTCAAATATGATGACAGAATGTAGTATTAATGGTAAGACTCTTGGTAGTGTGGAGGATCAGAGGGATCTTGGGGTCCAAGTCCATAGGATGCTCAAAGTAGCTGTGCAGGTTGATTTGGTGGTTAAGAAGGCATACAGTGTATTGGTCTTCATCAATCATGGAATTTAATTTAGGAGCCAAGAGGTAATGTTGCATCTATATAGGACCTTGGTCAGACCCCACTTGGTGTACTGTGCTCAGTTTTGGTCGCGTCGCTACAGGAAGGACGTGGTACAGAGGAGATTTACAAGGATGTTGCCTGGATTGGGGAGCAAGCCTTAAGAGAATAGGTTGAGTGAACTCGGCCTTTTCTCCTTGCAGCGAAGAAGAATGAGAGGTGACCAGATAGAGGTGTACAAGATGATGAGAGGCATTGATTGTATGGATATTCAGAGGCTTTTTCCCCAGGGCTGAAATGGTTGCCACATGAGGACACAGGTTTAAGGTGCCGGGGAGCAGTTACAGAGGAGATGTCAGGGGTAAGTTTTTTTTTACTGAGACAGTGGTGAGTGCGTGGAATGGGCTGCCGGAAATGACTGTGGAGGTGGATACGATAGAGTCTTTTAAGAGACTTTTGGATAGGTAGGTGGAGCTTAGAAAAATAGAGGGCAATGGGTAAGCCTAGTAACTTCTGAGGTAGGGACATGTTCAGCACAACTTTGTAGGCCGAAGTGCCTGTACTGTGCTGTAGGTTTTCTATGTTTTTATGTTTCATGATGGATGCCCCTTTCTTGAGGCATTGCCTTTTGAAGATGTTTTCAATGGGGGGGGGGAGTCATGAATACCTATGATGGAGGTGGCCAAGTCTAGAACCCTCTGCAACTTTTTCCTACCTTGCATAATATAATGATTTGTAAACAAGTTTACCACACAAGGTGACACCTCTCTTGTGGGGTCCAGAGCCAATGATCAGGTCATCATAAGCTTACTGAATGACAAAGTAAACTTGACTCCTGCTCCTGGTATTACCTCTCCCAATTTCCTAGCATGGTGAGATGCTTTAGTTTCATCTAGGCATTGTATAGCAAATACAATCCAGGAATCAACCAGGCTAAATCTGGGACAAATTCCCCATGAGCTGGTCTCGGAGACTAAGGTGCCCAGAATCAGGCGGTATTTAAATTGTTTATATTTGGGGTTGAGTTATAATTTTGCACCTGAGTATGCCTCTGATCCCTGGGTTACACATTGAATTGCAGCAAGTCTTCTCCAGCCATCATACTAATAGATTATGAAAGATAGAAATTCATTTAGCCACAAACAAGGCCAATTATTTGCTTCAAGCTGTATTACTGGCTCTCTCTAAGCTGCACTTATGAAATCAAAGCTTTCTTGTGTCTGGTGGAACATGTTCTCAAAGCTTTTCTATTTTCCACCCCTTGAAGATGCAGAGAAGTGAGAATGACTGGAATAGGAGGAATCTTGATTATGTTGGCTGCTTTCCCAAGGCAGTGAGAAGTGAGAAGGGAGGCTAGTTATCGTGATGGAAAGGTCTCCATTCACAACTCTGCAGCTTCTTAAACTCTCTGACTAAAGAAATTCCTCATCTCCATTCTAAGAGGACACCCCTTTACTTTGAGGCTTTGCCCCCTTGTCTTACTCACTTCCACATAGGAAACATCCTCTCCACATCCACTTTATTAAGGTGTTTCACCATTCAATAGGTTTCAATGAGGTCACCTCTCATTCTTCTGAATTCTCATGAATACAGACCCAGAGCCATTAAACACTCTTCATATGACAAGCTAGTCAATCCAGGAATTATTTTCGTGAACCTCTTTTGAGCCCTCTCCAGTGTCAGCACCTCTAAGATAAAGGGCCCCAAACTGCTCACAATACTCCAGGTGAGGTCTCAACATTACTTCCTTGTATTTATATTACAGGTTGTCTAATATGAACGCTAACATCGTATTTGCCTTCCTCACCACAGACTCAACCTGCAAAATAACCTTTAGGAAATCCTGTACAAGGATTCCTAAGTCCCTTTGCGCCTCAGTTTTTTGTATTTTCCCTCGATTTAGAAAATAGTCAACCCTTCGATTTCTTCCAAAGCGCATGACCGTACACTTCCTGACATTATTCTATCTGCCATTTCTTTGCCATTCTACTCATCTAAATTCTTCTGTAGCCTCTCTACTTCCTCAAAACTACCTGCAACAAAGCCATCAATTCCATCATCCAAATCATTGACATATAACATAAAAAGAATTGGTCCCAACACAGACCATTGTGGAAAACCACCACTCACTGTCAGCCATTAGAAAAGGTTCCCTTTATTCCCTCTCTTTGCCTACTGCCAATCAGTCACTACTTTATACAAGCTAGAATCTTCCTTGTAGTACCATGGGCTCATAGTTTGTTAGGTAGCCTCATGTGTGGCACCTTGGCGAAGGTACGAAAATGCAAATACACAACATCAGTTGATCCTCTTTTGTCTATCCTGCATTATCTATTCATTCTTCAAAGAATTCCAACAAATTTGTCAGGCTGACTTGAGGAAACCATGCTGACTATGGCTTATTTACCATGTGCCTCCAATTACCCAGAGACCTCATCCTTAATAATTGACTCCAGCATCTTCCCAACCACTGAGATCAGACTAACTGGCCTATAGTTTCCTTTCTTCTGCCTCCCTCCATTCTTGAACTCTCTCCAGACATTCCTCATACAGTAACCTTTCCATTCCTGAAATTATTCTTGTGAATCTTCTCTGAACCCCCTCCAATGTTAGTACATCCTTTCTAAAACTGCAAACAATACTCCGTGTGGTCTCATGAGTGCCTTACAGAGCCTCATCACATCCCTGCTCTTATATTCTATGCCTTTAGAAACAAATGCCAACATTGTCTTTACCTTCTTCACCACTGACTCAGCCTGGAGGTTAACCACTAGGCTATTCTGCACAAGTACTCCCAAGTCCCTTTACTTCTCTGCATTTTGAGTTCTCTCCCCATCTAAATAATAATCTGCCCATTTATTTCTTCCACTAAAGTGCATGACCATACACTTTCCAACATTGTATTTCATTTGCCACTACTTTGCGCATTCCCATAAACAGTCTCTCTCTGCTGGCTCTCTGTTTCCTCCACATATATTTGAATCATTGGCAAATTTAGCTACAAATCCATTAATCCCATAGTCCAAATCATTTACATCGTAAAAAGCAACGGTCCCAACTGACCCCTGTGGAGCTCCGCTGCTAACCAGCAGCCAGCCAAAATAGTTTCTGGAACTGTTGCTTGTCTGTAAATAAATGGTTCATGTGATTACTCATATTCAGCATGTTCTGGCCCATTTACCAAACCTGAAAACTGTGTAGATTAACATAATACCAGAACGACTCTATAAAGTATTCTATTTGGTTCATCATGGTCTATACTGCAATTTACAGGAACATAAGAGGCTGCAGAGATTGATTGACATAGCCCAATATATCACAGGCACATCACATATGGACACTACAGTAGCGTAATAGTTAGCTCGATGCTATTACAGCTCAGGGCATTTCCAGCGCCATTCTTAAAGGAGTATCTATACATCCTCCCCATGGAATGTGTGGTTTTATTCCCCAAGTCTTCCAGTTTCCTTTCACATTCCAAAGATGTACTGGGTAGGTTAATTGGTCAGTGTAAATTGTCCTGCGATTAATCAGGGTTAATCAGGTTTGTTGGGGGTTGCTGGGGCAGGCAGGCTGGAAAGGCCAGAAGGGACTACTCAATGCTCTATCACTAAAATAAATAAATAATTGGATCCTTCAGTTCCTAACCACAATCCGTGTGGATCGGTACAAAGCTGTGCTGAACATGTCCTTAGCTTAGAAATTACCTAGGGTTACCCATAGCCCTCTGTTTTTCTGAGCTCCATGTACCTGTCCCTATTGTATCCATGTCCACCACCATCACCTGCAGCCCATTCCATGCACTCACCACTCTCTGCATAAAAAAAAATTACCCCTGACATCTCGGCTGTACCTACTTCCAAGCACCTTAAAACTGTGCCCTCTCATGCTAGCCATTTCAGCCCTGGGAAAAAGCCTCTGACTATCCACACGATCAATGCCTCTCATCATGTTACACACCTTTATAAGATTGCTGATTGTTGTGTCTGTGGACAACTACATATTGCTTAAATAAAAGCATATGGAAGATGGTTTTAACTGGTGTGGGGGAGAGGAGGAGGAGAAAAACAATGTGCACATAGACGAAAGTGCATGTGCAGACATATCAATATGTAGTGCTGTGGTGGGGTCATTGCTTTAAAAGAAATAGATCCATACACTTCCTTCCCCTTTAGATTAATGCAACATAAAACTGAATATCGACAAAACATTCAATTTTCCACTGATATATCCATATTCCAAATAAACTTGCTTTCACACTACTAGTCTATAACTAATGTCACAGTTGAAAAGATTCAGTCTTTTGGGTGGTGCTCTGTTTCTTCCAGGATAGCACCTCTGGATCTGAGGAGTGACATCAGGCTTGGCAGGTGTCTTATCAATGATAGCGCTCTCCTAGTGCCTCTGGACTTGTGGAGTGGCATTAGATTTGGTAGGTGCCTTGTCAGTGTTAACATTCTCATCACGCCTCTGGATCTGTGGCATGGCACCAAATTTGGTAGTGTCTTGTCTAAGACAATGTTCTCCATTTCTGGTGTAATTTTGCTGTCAATGATATCATTACTGAGAGGCAAGTCCGATGACTGTAATGTGTCCACCTTGTTGAATACATTTGACTCAGGTATGTTCTTCAGTTGAGCATCCAGTATCTGGTCCACAAGATACCTCCATGTCTGAACTCCAACATACATTTCTTGTAGCTATCCTACTGGGAGTCCACTTACAATACGACTGAATCTGCAGATGCTGGAAATAAATAAAAACACAAAATGCTGGCAGAACTCAGCAGGCCAGACAGCATCTATGGGAGGAGGTAGTGATGACATTTCGGGCCTAAACCCTTCATCAGGAGTGACAATAGAGAATAGACAATAGGTGCAGGAGTAGACCATTTGGCCCTTCGAGCCTGCACCACCATTTTGAGATCATGGCTGATCATCTACTATCAATACCCGGTTCCTGCCTTGTCCCCATATCCCTTGATTCCCCTATCCATAAGATACGTATCTAGCTCCTTCTTGAAAGCATCCAGAGAATTGGCCTCCACTGCCTTCCGAGGCAGTGCATTCCACACCCCCACATCTCTCTGGGAGAAGTTTTTCCTTAACTCTGTCCTAAATGACCTACCCCTTATTCTCAAACCATGCCCTCTGGTACTGGACTCTCCCAGCATATGGAACATATTTCCTGCCTCTACCTTCTCCAATCCCTTAATAATCTTATATGTTGCAATCAGATCCCCTCTCAATATCCTTAATTCCAGCGTGTACAAGCCCAGTCTCTCTAACCTCTCTGCGTAAGACAGTCCTGACATCCCAGGAATTAACCTTGTGAATCTTCGCTGCACTTCCTCTACAGCCAGGATGTCCTTCATTAACCCTGGAGACCAAAACTGTATACAATACTCCAGGTGTGGTCTCACCAGGGCCCTGTACAAATGCAAAAGGATTTCCTTGCTCTTGTACTCAATTCCCTTTGTAATAATAGCCAAAATTCTATTAGCCTTCTTCACTGCCTGCTGCACTTGCTCATTCACCTTCAGTGACTGATGAACAAGGACTCCTAGATCTCTTTGTATTTCTCCCTTACCTAACTCTACACCGTTCACATAATAATCTGCCTTCCTGTTCTTACTCCCAAAGTGGATAACCTCACACTTATTCACATTAAACATCATCTGCAAAGTATCTGCCCTCTAACCCAGCCTATCCAAGTCACCCTGAATTCTCCTAACATCCTCATCACACGTCACACTGCCACCCAGCTTAGTATCATCAGCAAAGTTGCTGATGTTATTCTCAATGCCTTCATCTAAATTGTTGATGTAAATCGTAAACAGCTGTGGTCCCAATACCAAGTGATTTTACCCACCAATCTCCTATGTGGGACCTTATCAAATGCCTTCTGAAAATCGAGGTACACTACATCCACTGGATCTCCCTTGTCTAACTTCCTGGTTACATCCTCGAAAAACTCCAATAGATTAGTCAAGCATGATTTGCCCTTGGTAAATCCATGCTGGCTCGGCCCAATCCTATCACTGCTACCTAGATATGCCACTATTTCATCTTTAATAATGGACTCTAGCATCTTCCCCACTACTGATGTTAGGCTGACAGGATGATAGTTCTCTAATTTCTCCCTCCCTCCTTTCTTAAAAAGTGGGATAACATTAGCCATCTCCAATCCTCAGGAACTGATCCTGAATCTAAGGAACATTGGAAAATGATTACCAATGCATCCACAATTTCCAGAGCCACCTCCTTTAGTACCCTAGGATGCAAACCATCCGGACCTGGGGATCTGTCAGCCTTCAGTCCCATCAGTCTACTCATCACCGTTTCCTTCCTAATGTCAATCTGTTTCATTTCCTCTGTTACCCTATGTCCTTGGCCCATCCATACATCTGGGAGATTGCTTGTGTCTTCCCTAGTGAAGACAGATCTAAAGTACTTATTAAATTCTTCTGCCATTTCTCTGTTTCCCATAACAATTTCACCCAATTCATTCTTCAAGGGCCCAACATTGTTCTCAACTATTGTTCTTAACTATCTTCCTTCTCTTCACATACCTAAAAAAGCTTTTGCTATCCTCCTTTATATTCCTGGCTAGCTTGTGTTCGTACCTCATTTTTTCTCCCCATATTGCCTTTTAAGTTAAGTTCTGTTGTTCCTTAAAAATTTCCCAATCATCTGTCCTCCCAGTCACCTCTCTGTCATACTTCCTTTTTGTTAATGCTATGCAATCTCTGACTTCCTTTGTCAACCACTGTGGCCCCTTTCCCCCCTTTGAATCCTTCCTTCTCCAGGGGATGAACTGATTTTGCACCTTGTGCATTATTCCCAAGAATACCTGCCATTGCTGTTCCACTGTCTTTTCTGCTAGGATATCCGTCCAGTTAACTTTGGTCAGCTCCTCCCCCATGGCTCCATAGACTCCTTTGTTCAACTGCAACATTGACACGTCTGATCTGCCCCTATCCTTCTCAAGTTGCAGATAAAAACTTATCATATTATGGTCACCACCTCCTAATGGCTCCTTTACTTCAAGGTTGCTTATCAAATCCAGTTCATTACACAACACTAAATCCAGAATAGCCTTGTCCCTGGTCAGCTCTCGTACAAGCTGTTCCAAGAATGCATCCCATAGGCACTCTACAAACTCCCTATCCTGGGGTCCAGCACCAATCTGATTCTCCCAGTTCACCTGCATGTTGAAATCCCCCGTAACTACTGCGACATTTCCTTTGCCACATGCCAATGTTAACTCCCTATTCAACTTGCACCCAATATCCATGCTACTGTTTGGTGGCCTGTAGACAACACCCATTAGGGTCTTTTTGCTCTTACTGTTTCTTAGTTCTATCCACACAGATTCTACTTCTCCTGATCCTATGTCCCCCCTTGCAAAGGACTGAATCATTCCTCACCAACAGGGCCACCCCACCTCCTCTGCCCACATTTCTGTCCCTACGATAGCACGTATACCCTTGTACATTCATTTCCCAGGACTGATTTCCCTGCAGCCATGTCTCCGTTATCCCAACAACATCATAGTTATCCATTTGCACCTGAGCTTCAAGCTCATCCGCCTTATTTCTGACACTTTGTGCATTGAGATATAGAATTTTTAGCCCATTTCTGCTCTCTCTATTTAAATCACTGCCTATCATGCTTAACCCAGCTCCCCAAACTCCCATCGGGCTATACGCCCCTTGAATTTTGTTGTCCTTCCTAAATTTACTTATTCTTTCTGCACATTTAACTCCATTTTCCGTCAGACCATCCCTCTGTACGTGTCCTCCTTATCACTTGTTCCGCCTCACCTTTCTCTACTACACACTTAATATTCCGGAACCGTGTAGTCCCCACCTGTCCTTTATTCTTCATCTCGCTATCCTCTCTCGCATTCTGGATCCCCACTCCCTGCAAATTTAGTTTAAACCCCCCCCCCCCCCCCCCCCGAGAAGCACTAGCAAACTTTCCTGCAAGAATGTTAGTACCACTCCAGTTCAGGTGTAAGCCATCCCGTCGGAACGGATCCCAGCTTCCATGGAACAAAGCCCAATTATCTAAAAACCTGAAGCCCTCTCTCCTGCACCATCCTCTCAGCCACGTATTAACCTGTATAATCCTTCTGTTCCTTGCCTCACTCTCACGTGGCACAGGTAGCAATCCTGAGATTGTTACCCTGGAGGTCCTGCCCTTCAGCTTCGCACCTAGCTCCCTGAACTCACTACGCAGGACCCACTCACTCATCCTACCCACGTCGTTGGTCCCTACATGGACCATAACATCTGGGTTCTTGCCCTCCATCTCGAGAACAACCTGCACCCGATCTGAGATGTCTCGGACCCCGGCACCAGGGAGGCAACATACCATCCAAGACTCCCAAATTTCCCCACAAAATCTCCTATCCACCCCTGACTATAGAAACAGTGAAGTAACATAGTAATATAGAATCCCAGTGAAGTAACATGGGATGGTCGAGGGGGGATAAGAAATGGGGGGAGGGATGAAGTAGAGAGCTGGGAAGTGATAGGCTGAAAGGAAATAGGCTAGGGGGAAGGTGGAGAATTATGGGAAATAAAAGAGGAAGAAAGATAGGGCTGGGAGAGATTATAGTGAGGGGGGAAAAAGAGAGAGCAAGAGAACCAGACTAAAATTTTAGATAGGGATGGGGTAAGGGGGGGAGCAGGGGTATCAACGGAGGTCTGTGAGTTGAATGTTCATGCCGGCAGGTAGGAGGCTACCTAGATGGGAGATAAGGTATTGCTCCATCAACCTGCGTGTGGCCTCATCCTGATGGTAGAGGAGGCCATGGACAGACATGGTGTCCACTTGTCTTCTCGGTAATCCTGCACTGGGACTTCTAGTCCAATCTTGAAGCTCCTTACTGTTTTACTTGGCAACTGGCTGAACTATTTATTCTGCACATCCCTCCATAGATCTGGTTTCATGAGGTTTATTTGAGATCTCAGATTCCTGTTCATGAACAGCATTGCAGGTGTTTGATTTGTTGTCGCATGAACAGAGTTCCAATACACTAAAAGGAAATTGTCCATGTTGTCCATTGCTTTAATGAACTTCTTGAAGGTTTGGATAAACCTTTCTGCTAACCCATTCATTGCTGGGTGGTGAGGAGCTGACTTGAAATGTCTGATGCTATTTTTCTTCATGAACAGTTGGAATTCTTCTGACGTGTATTGTGGTCTGCTGTCACTCACAGCTTGTTCTGGTAAGCTGTTTCTGGTGAAGATAGTCCTCAGAGCGGAGACAGTCTTTGCTGAGGTGATTGACTTCATTGGTATGACCTCCGGCCACTTTGAATGAGCATCCACACCAATCAGAAACATGGAGTCTATGAATGGCCCGGCAAGGTCAATATGTACTCTTTGCCACAGTGAGACGGCCAGTCCAATGGGTGTAACGGTGCCTGTGGGGGTGCATTTTGAACTTTTTGGCATCCCGAACAGCTTTTGGCCAAGTCTTCAATCTGTTTACCTATTCCCTTCTCAAACACCTTCTGATTAGCATTAAGCAGCTCTGACAGCCTCTAGTTAATGATACCATCTAGGCAGCAGTTGTCCGTTAATGCCATGCTGAGAGCTTTGATTAAGTGCTTATCTAGTTGGATTTTTCTCAACCATTCACATCTGCAAAGTGCTGGCCCTCCACTTTTCAATACATAAATCTCTACGCACTAACTGTTATGATTGCCTCCTTAGATCACATTTACTTTCAGTTTGCCTTTGGGAGACACTTTTTTGCCTTTAGCGTCTCTAAGGTCTTCTCTAATGGTATCTTAACAAAGTGTTGTAGACAGCCTCTGGAATTATAGAGGAAGATGACCTTGTACTCAGCTCCATTTGAAGGTTGAAACCAGATGCATCTATTGTGATTCAGATGATTTTGTGATCTGCTTCAGTTATTCTATGCAGTTCTAGGCATGACAATTCCCTTTTCTCAGACTCTATGTTGTCTGATTCTGTTTTACATTTGGTAACTTAATGCATTTGTTTAGTTTTGTGTTAGGGACTTTTCACTTCTTGTGCTTTTTGTCTGCCTTGCACATTCTCACTATGTGACCTTGTCTGTGACACTTTCTGCAGACTGTTTGAACCAACAATCATTAGCATCATGAGAGAATTTGCCACATTGATAACACCTTTGGCTTTTTGCACCATTCAGGGTCATTTTGTGTTTTTCACATTCTAACCTCCTTTTCTGTAGTTCTGTTGCATCCTTTGCTGTAGTCTCTAACGATACTGCAATGGTCAATGCCCATTTTAAGGTTAGGTCTCTTTCTGCCAGTAGCCTCATTTAAATGCTTTGAGTATGCATGCCACATACAAGCCTTCCCTTAATGGAGGGGAGGGGGAATAACAATGCACATGTGTTGACAACAGTGCATGAGCACACAACAAATCAATACATAGTACTAAGGAGGTAGGGGTCCAGAAGTGGAGAGAGTGAGCAATTTCAAATTCCTGAGTGTCAAGATCTTTGAGGATCTAACCTGGTCCCAACACGTCGATGAAGCTATAAAGGTGGCAAGACAGCAGCTATATTTCATTAGGAGTTTGAGGGGATTTGGTTTGTCACCGAAGACATTCCAAAACTTCTACAGATGTACAGTGAAAAGCATTCTGACATGCTGCACTACTGTTGGGTATGGTGGCAGGTCTACTGCACAGGATAAAAAAAAAATCTACAGAAAGTTGTAAAAGTAGTCAGTTCCACCTTGGGTACTAGCCTCTACAGTATCCAAGACATCTTCAAGGAGTGATGCCTCTGAAAGGTGGTGGCCATTATTAAAGACCCCTATCACCCAGGACATATTACCTTCAGGAAGGAGGTACAGAAGCCTGAAGGCACACACACAGTGATTGAAGAATAGCTTCTTCCCCTCTGTCATCTGATTCTTTAATGGACATTGAACCCATGAAGACTACCTCACTTTTATTATTTCTGTTTTTGCACGTTTTAATCTATTTAATATACAGAGATATACTTACTGTGATTGATTTACTTATTTATTTTCTATATTGTCATATATTGTATTGTACTGCTGCTGCTAAGTTAACAAATTTCACAACATGCTGGTGATATTAAACCTGATTCTGCAATAAATAAATAACCCACCAGCAGCAGTGATACATTTATGAGGCACTACCAAAAGAAGACAACATCTATCATCAAAGATCTCCACCAGCCAAGCCATGCAATCATCTTGCAGCTACTGTCAGGCAGGAGTCCATTTAGGACAGGCCTGGTAAGGGTGATAGTTTTCCTTGATTAAGGGAATCAGAATCAGGTTTGTTATCACCTGCATATGTCATGAAATTTATTTGCGGTAGCAGAACAGTGTAACACATAAAAAAGTTCTATAAGTTACAGAGTAAGGAATAGAAAAAAAATAAGTAGTGCATAAAGGGACTGTTCAGAAATCCAACGGCAGAGCAGAAAAAGCTGTTCTTAAAATGTTGAGTTGTGTCTTCAGGCTCCTGTACCTCCATCCTAAAAGAGGAGTCAGAGCATTAAGATGGATAAGTCCCCAGGGTCTGATGGGATATATATGTGAGGTCCCAGAAGTCTGGTGAGTAGCTAATGTTGATCCATTATTCAAGAAAGGAACCAGGAATAATCCTGGAAACTATACACTGATGAG
This sequence comes from Hypanus sabinus, assembly GCF_030144855.1. NCBI lineage: Eukaryota > Metazoa > Chordata > Chondrichthyes > Myliobatiformes > Dasyatidae > Hypanus > Hypanus sabinus. The sequence continues at coordinate 110,953,913 of NC_082718.1, forward strand.
TCTCAGTGGTACGGAAGTTACAGGAGAAAATTTTTAGGTATGGGATTTATGAGCATTTGGAAAAGCTTGGTCTATTACGGAGAGACTGTATGGCTTTTTGATTGGCAATTGTGTCTTACTAATTTAATTGAAGTTTTGGAAGTGGTGTTGCAGATGATTGATGAAGGTAGAGCTGTGGATATTGTCTACATGGATTTTATTCCTGTGTTTGACAAGGTCTCCCTTAAGAGAGGCTCAACCAGAAGATTAAAAAAGCATGGGATTCATGTGAATTGGCTATTTGGATTCAGAACAGACTTGCCCGTAGAAGACAGAGCGTAGTGGTCAAAGGGATTATTTCTAGATATTGATCTGTGATTAGTGGTGTTCTGCGGGGATCAATACTGGGACCTCTGCTATTTGTGATGTATACAGATGACCTGGATGATAATGTAGATGAGTAGGTTAGTAAGTCAGCAGATGATACAAAGATTGATAATGTTGTGGATAGCACAGAAGACCTGCAAAGAATACAGTGGGATATAGATCAGTTGCAGACATGGGGTGAGAAAAAGCAGATGGAGTTCAACCCAGCAAAATTTGTAGTTAAGAAGGAACATGGCATGCTTGCCTTTGTTAGTCCAAAGTATTGCGTTCAAAATTCAAGAAGTTATGTGGCAGGTTTATAAAACTCTAGTTAGGCCATATCTGGAATATTGCATATAGATCTGGTTGCCCTATTACAAAAAGGACCTCACAAAAAATACACTTTTCCATAGATGCAGCCTGGCCTGCTGAGTTCCTCCAGCATTTTGTGTGTGTGTTGCTCGGAATTCTAGCACCCACAGATTTTCTCTTGTTCGTGATAAAAGGAATGTCAAGGCTTTAGAGAGGATGCAGAAGAGGTTTACCAGGATGTTGCCTGGATTAGAGGGCATGTATGATAATGAAAGGTTGTACAAACTTGGGTTGTTTTCTCTGGAGTGATGGAGGCTGAGGGGATATCTGATAGAGGTTTATAAAATTATGGGAGACAGAGTAGACAGACAATATCTTTTTCCAAGGGTTGAAATATCTAAAATCAGATGGCATCATGCATTTTAGGTTAGGGGGAATAACTTTAAAGGCGCAATTTTATTTTTGCAGAGCAGTGGGTATCTGAAATGTATAATTTGGTGTGGAAGTAGAGGCAGAGACGTTAGGGACTTGTACTAGCCATTTAGATTGGCACATGAACGTGAGAAAAATGGAATGACATGGACATTGTGTAGGCAGAAGAGATTAGTTAGCCACTTGATTATTACTTAATTGGTTTAGTACAACACTGTGGATAAAATGGCCAGTTCTTGTGCTGTACTGTCTTGTTCTATATTCTAATGAGAAGATGGCATGTTCAGAATGGTGAGGGTCCTTAATGATGAATGCAGCCAGTGGGGACCCCTTAAAGATGGCAGAAGTTTAAAAAAGGAGTAATAGATTTAAAAGAAACAATGAAGGCAATATAAGCAATGGACAACTCCGAAGTTGGAGACTCAGATATAACCATATAACAATTACAGCACGGAAACAGGCCATCTCGGCCCTTCTATTCCATGCTGAATGCTTACTCTCACCTAGTCCCACTGGCCCGCACTCAGATCATAACCCTCCACTCCTTTCCTGTCCAAATACCTATCCAATTTTACTTTAAATGACAATCCCGAACCTGCCTCTACCACTTCTACTGGAAGCTCGTTCCACACAGCTACCACTCTCTGAGTAGAGAAATTCCCCCACATGTTACCCTTAAACTTTTGCCCCCTAACTTTCAACTCATGTCCTCTTGTTTGAATCTCCCCTACTCCCAATGGAAAAAGCATATCCACGTCAACTCTATCTATCCCCTCATAATTTTAAATACCTCTATCAAGTCCCCCCTCAACAGTCTATGCTCCAAAGAATAAAGACCTAACTTGTTCAACCTTTCCCTGTAACTTAGATGCTGAAACCCAGGTAACATTCTAGTAAATCTTCTCTGTACTCGCTCTAATTTGTTGACATCTTTTCTATAATTTGATGACCAGAACTATACACAATACTCCAAATTCGGCCTTACCAATGCCAATTTTAACATTACATCCCAACTTCTATACTTAATGCTCTGATTTATAAAGGCCAGCATACCAAAAGCTTTCTTCACCACCCTATCCACATGAGATTTCACCTTCAGGGAACTATGCACCATTATTCCTAGATCACTCTGTTCTACTGCATTCTTCAATGCCCTACCATTTACCATGTATGTCCTATTTGGATCATTCCTACCAAAATGTAGTACCTCACACTTATCAGCATTAAACTCCATCTGCCATCGTTCAGCCCACTCTTCTAACTGGCCTAAATCTCTCTACAAGCTTTGAAAACCTACTTCATTATCCACAATGCCATCTACCTTAGTATCATCTGCATACTTACTAATCCAATTTACCACCTCATCATCCAGATCATTAATGTATATGACAAACAACAATGGACCCAGTACAGATCCCTGAGGTACACCACTAGTCACCGGCCTCCAACCTGATAAACAGTTATCCACCACTACTCTCTGGCATCTCCCATCCATCTTGAACAAAGGGACATGGTAATAACAACGGGTCAGGCAGAATCTCTGGAGGGAAATGGACAGTCAACATTTTCAGTTGAGACTAGTCCAGATAAAAGGTCTCAACCATATGTCAACTGTCCACTCCTGCACAGATGCAGTCTAACCTGCTGAGTTCCTCCAGCATCTTGTTTGCTGCATGACTCCAAAGCAAGTGAAAGAAACCCAGGGCCCCAGGGACATCAGATAATACATCTCCATCTGAGGATAATGGAGCTGTGGAATAAATCTATGCAAATCAGACAGTGAAAATAGATTTAAAAGGTAATTAGAAGGGATTTTATGAAGGGAAAATGGTGCAGAATATAATGAGATGGTAGGGTCTGATCTAATAAAAAGATGGTAAGTGCTCTTCTGTAGCTCATTACTCACTGTTTTATATCTTGTTCCAGTATCCCTTCCCTGGTTCAAGATCCTGCTATTCTATCTCCTCCCTTTAGAACAGTTAGCCATATAACCTCCTGGCCTCAAATTTCAAAGTACTTTTATTATCAACGCACATTAATGTCACTGCATGCTACCATGAGATTCATTTTTACAATCATATACCCAAAAGTAAAGAAATACCATGGACTTTATGAAAAAATAAAGATAACAAGGACAAACATCCATTGTACAAAAGACAGATTGTGCCAATGATAAATTTAAAAAATTAAGTAGTATTGAGAACATGAGGTATAGTCCTTGAAAATAAGTCTATAGGTTGTGTTGTCAGTTCAGTGTTGTGCTGAGTAAAGATATCCTACGAGTTCAGGAGCCTCCTGGTTGTAGGGTAATAACTGTTCCTGAACCTGGTATGTGATGGATATTCACTTATTGGTTTTTTGATAAGCTTGTTTCCTAAATAGTAGCTCCCATTTATATGATCATTTATGATATAGGTCATAAGTAAACTTTCAGATATATTGAGTTGTTTAACTTCTGGTCGTAAATGGAAGTTAGTTTCCAGTTCTTAAAATGTAAATGGAAAGCAGTAATCAAATTGAAGTTAAAACAAAGTACGGACTATAGAACAGCTTTGTAAACAAGCTCTGTATTTTGCAAATGCTCTATCTCTATAGATGCTTGTTGCTGCATCTGCTCTATTACAGCTCAAGGTAGAGTATAAGACAATGGGTTATTTAATTTGGGGTGTTTCAAACAGACAAGCAAACAAATTGTTTAGTTCAGAAAGTTTGTAGACTATATGGATAATATCATTTAGAATATCAGTAACTGATGTGAATATAGTTTGAAAGTTTTATGCGCTCAGGAAGTTAGCTTCACAGCACTAGTTGAGATCTATATCTCCAAAAAAATGCTCTCATACCATTTGAGTTAAAAGAGTATCAGAGGAATTATCACATGCTTGTAAAGTCATCCAAGTGGGAGAAAAGGGGTATAAATGTAAAGAACAGATCAGGCTTATTAGGAATAGGGTAAAGACATCAAGAAGAATCATGGATGAAACAAAGAGTCAACTAGAATCCATTCTTCCAGCTTCAGTCTCTAAGATGGATGATTTATTTGTCTGCATTTTGGTATGACTTTATAGGAATTGTAATGTATTTTGGAAAACCTTTGAGTTTAAGAAATCCTTAATGCTTTGTGCTTTATGGTTTGTGTTTTAGAAATAGTTTGCAATTTGGAAATGTTTTATAATGTTTCAACGAGTCATGATAATGTTTCAATAATTCAAGATAAGATAGAAATCCTTTGTGAAAAGTTAAAAATGTTTAAAATAAAAATCCTCAAAGTTGTAAGCAACACACACAAAATGATGGTGGAATGCAGCAGATCAGGCAGCATCTATAGGGAGAAGTGCTGTTGACTTTTCGGGCTGAGACCCTTCGTCAGGACTAACTGAAAGGAAAGATAGTAAGAGATTTGAAAGTAGGAGGGGGAGGGAAAAATGCGAAATGATAGGAGAAGACCAGAAGGGGTGGGGTGAAGCTGAAAGCCAGACAGGTGATTGGCAAAAGGGATACAGAGCTAGAGAAGGGAAAGGATCATGGGACGGGAGGCCTAGGGAGAGAGAAAGAGGGAGGGGAGCACCACAGGGAGATGGAGAAGAGGCAGAGTGATGGGCAGAGAGAGAAAAAAAACTAAATATATCAGGGATGGGGTAAGAAGGGGAGGGGCATTAACAGAAGTTAGAGAAGTCAATGTTCACGCCATATGGTTGGAGGCTACCCAGCCGGTCTATAAAGTGTTGTTCCTCCAACCTTTTTTTATATAGGTTTTAAATAGATTTTAAGAGTGCTGTTTGGATTTATACGTGTATCACTGAAAATAAATTGACTGTATTTTAAAGTACTTTGCTAGCTGGAAGTATCTTCTTGGTAGGAAGAGGGAATGGTGGATATTGGCAACTGAACTCACTGTGGAGTATAAACAGGGAAATAAACTAGTCTTTGAAGATTCAGTAGATACAATATAATCTCCCTTTAGGTGAGTACTTGTGGCTATTTATGTCCAATAAGGTTGTTTGAGTTTAGAACTTCACAATCAGCAAATCCAACACCATCACAGGCAGTGTGGAACCCAAGGCTTCTGTAACCCCTACCCAATGATAGAAGCAAAAAAGGAAGCATGGCTGGATGGTGAGTGCCCTTGATGATGGACGCTGCTTTCTTTTGCCAGTGTGCCTTATAGATGTGCTCAATGGTGGGGAGCGTTTTGTCTGTGATGGCCTGAGTTTTAGCTAACGTTTTCTGCTCATCTTGGAACAGGTTGTGAGCGTTCACCTTCCTCTGGGAGACCAGCACCTCTGATGAAGTTGCATGGATCCCTTGGCAAAGGAAGTCTTGGAACTCATCAGTACCACTCTCCACCAGGCTGTGGTCATGCAGACTGTCCCCCTGGTCCATTCTCTCTGAAGGTCCACTGGGCAGCTCAAACAACCACAGGGGGGCCGGGGGATCCTTCCTGTAGCATCCATAAGATCACTTTTACTTGTCACATGTTCATTGAAACATACAGTGAAATCCGTCATTTGTGTCAATGGCTAACAGTTCAAAGATGTGCTGGGAGCAGCCCGCAAGTGTGGGTGGGTTGGCAGATGCTGAGGCCAAAGACCAGTGATCTCTGAGGTCAGCCGGCCCTGAGGACGAGAGCCAGTGACCCACCCAAGGTCAGTGAGTCCTGGGTCAGAGGTGCACATGGACCAGGTTAGGAGGCCTGAGGCTATTTTACATATGCAGAAGTCCAAGATGGGTCAGCAGGTCCGAATGTTGAGCTCCAATGATCCCGGAGGACAGAGGTCAGTAGAGCAGGCACTGAGGTCAAAGACCTGCTATCTCTAAGGTCAAGGACTGAGTTTGTCGGGCTCTAAGAATGAGGGCTGCTGAGCAGCAAGGCATTTGTTTTGCTGTTGCTCTGTCTGTCTTGTTATATATTGATGATATGTTGTTCTGCTGAACAATGTGGGCATGTTATGCTGTTTTCAGAGACGCGGCTACACCCAGTACATCCTTCTTAACTCAAATGATGCATTTCACTGCATGTTTTGATGTACGTGTGACAAACAAACCTGATCTACTCTAATGGAGGCAGACGTCAGCAGGGGAAGGGTGAGGCAGTGCTCCAAGGGGGTGGGGATGAGATCTGAAAGCATCCCCTCTTAAGCAAAGTAGACTGGCATTCTGTCTCCAAGCCCCCATACAGCACCTGACAACTTAAGTTTTGTAACTTCAAGACATTGGACTAATTCAAATGAAAACAAGAGAGCTGAGAGATGTGAGTCTTAAGTTCGTTCTTTAAGAGAGGTGTACATGTATTATGTGGTAGCTTGATGACGTATGCAATTCATTAATTTATATATATAAAACCCATAAGGATAACCCATAAATGAACAAGAATGCTTAATACACATATATATATATTGTATATACACACACAGATACATATGCATATACAAATATACACACTCACACTCAAATATTACTGAAATATTAAATGCAAAACAACAATTGTTCATGGAGAACAAGCATAGAGAATTCCCTTGTGGTCCTGAATGCTCTCAAAGCCAGACCTGTCAACTTTAATTTATTTCAAATAGCAACTGAGACTTTTTTTTTTCTTTTATATACTTTGGAGATAGGGGAGGAAATAAATACAGCTTCTTAGCTGGTCTTGCTGTCGGATACACTCATCCTGACACCTCCACTCAGCACCATTCTAATCAATGTGACTTCTGCTCTTCATGAGATTGAACAAAAACCGGCAAGATCCTGACACTGTCAACACCAGAAATTTCAGAGCACACCCCCTGACCATTCGTTCCAGTGGACCAAGGGAAGCAGAAAAAGGTTTCACAGCCTGATAAAGGGTCTTGCCCAAAATGTTAATGGCTTATTCCTCTCCATAAATGCTACCTAACCTGCTGAGTTCCTCCAGCATGTTGTACATGTCTCATAGTTTTCTATCAAATAAGCTTTGTTCATAATAGAAAAAGTATTTACAAGAATAAACCATGCAATCTCTTTCATTCTTGCATTCATAGTCAATGCATTATGTAGTGTTCTATTACACATCTTTAAACCAATAGTACTGTTACCACTCATGTGGCTCCCTCGGTAGTTCACTACTGCAATAATTCCTTACCCAGCCAGGTCCCCTTCTCTCCAGCAGGGGAAGAAGCTTATACTGTGGTCCTTCTCCACCAAGCTCTCGTGGTAGTTGCACTGAGCTTCAGTGCTTCCCTCAGCACGTACTCCTGCAGCCTGGAATGTGCCAGTCAGCAGCATTCCTCTATGGGCATCTCAATGTGCTGGCAAGCCAACAAGCAGGATCAGTCCAGAGCAGAAGTGTTGACTGAGCTCAGTAATTACAGAGTAGTGTATTAGCGCAACTCATGGAGTCACTGTCTCACAGGACCAGAGACCCCAGGGTCAGTCTGGTGCCACCTGCAAGGAGTTTACACATTCTCCTGTTGTCATGTGTGTTTCTCCCAGGTGCACTTGTTTACTCCCACATCCCAAAGGACAGTCTGCTAGATTAATTAGTCACTGTAAGTAGTGAGTAGTAGAATCCAGAAGCCGATAGTAAAGTGCTGGGAACAAAATGAGATAAATATAGGACTCATGAATGTAGGGACTTAACTGTAGGCATAGAACTTGTGGGCTGAATGGCCTATTTCCTTGCTTCCTTCCTCTCTGTTAAGCTGAAAAGGACATGTCAAGCTCCCAATGTTGGGCAATGATCGGCTTAAGGGGATCAAGTGATTCACATTTTGCAGGTCGAGCAAAGTTAGCTATTGTCTCAAGAGAAGTCAGCAACAGCTAATCCTCAGAAACTGTCCACCCAAATCTCCGAGCAATGCTTAAGGAGTCCCATTGACAGAAGACAGAGCCGTACCATGCAGGACTTTAACAGGAGTATGAATAGACCTGGAATTACTGCTCCACTCTAATTAGGAATTTTATATATTTTACACAGAATGAAAAGTAATAAGCTTCCAAACATCCAGGCCAGCTTTTTCAATTGTAACTACATCTAGAGTGAGTCTCTTCATTTTAGGAACAGCTTCATTCCTGCTGCCTTCAGACTTCTGAACTGTCCACGAACCCATGAACACTACCTTGCTATTCTGCTTTTTGCACTATATATCTTAAGTGTAACTTATAGTAATTTCTTATGTCTGTACTGTACTGCTGCCATAAAACAAATTTCATGACTTATGTCAGTGACAATAAACCTGTTTTTGAAAGCAGTGATTACAGAGTAGCATTGTAGCACAGTTCATAAAGCTACTCTCTCACAATACCAGAGACCCTGGTTTCAATCCCGACCTCATGCAGTTTGCAAGTTTGTTCTGTGACATGCACTCTGGTTTCCCCCTATGTTCCAAAGAAGAGCAGGTTTGTAGCTGTGATGTCAGTGAATTAATTCATAAAAAGTTCTCATGATGCGACTCACTGCAAGAAGCCTAGAGAAACAGCTGGGATTAAATTAAGGGAAATACACATTTGAATGAAAAGGGAGCACAAGAGTAAATTGAGATAACCATATAACCATATAACAATCACAGCACGGAAACGGGCCATCTCGGCCCTCCTAGTCCGTGCCGAACTCTTAATCTCACCTAGTCCCACCTACCCGCACTCAGCCCATAACCCTCCACTCCTTTCCTGTCCATATACCTATCCAATTTTACCTTAAATGACACAACTGAACTGGCCTCTATGGAAGAAGAGTCTTACATGCACCTCATGTATGGTTCTGTGCTGTGATTTTATCCCTAATATTGCTAACTTTTAAAAAAAATACCTGATATATTCTCACTTACCACAGAGGAATTGTCTAGTAGTTTTGTCTGGAGTGTAATTTGACCCTAATTAGATTTGGTCTGATTCAGTCGCTGGTTACCAAAAGACTCAGGCCTCACTAACTAGCACAGCTTTCAGCCACACAGACTCTGCTTTGGGCTGACCCTGCTGCTCACATATCCCTAGGCCAGGGGTCGGCAACCCGCGGCTCCGGAGCCGCATGCGTCTCTTTCATCTCTGTGCTGCGGCTCCCCGTGGTTTGTTAGTTTTTGAAATGTAATTCGAAATTTGAAGATCATGGTGATCTTGTACAATCTAAATAAAATGTTGTGGAGACCCCATTTCCTGGCACATCTGAACCGGCTCACAATTAGCCACCGTTCCGGCTAAGGGAGATAACCTATGGGGGTTTGTGAGTATGTGTCTTTTGGAGCATCCGCACCCACGGGGACAGGTTGAGGGAGGCTTTAAAGCAAGGCTGTTTAGTTCGAATAAAGTTATCTTTGACTGCAGTGTCATTATCTTAGCGCTGCGTGTAGCACACCGCTACAACGTGTTTTTTTATCGCTATTAATATACATCACCACTGCCAATGCCTGACACCCGCCAGTGCGCGCTTTCTTTTAATTCTTCGATCCAAGGTAGGCTACCTATGGAGTAACCTTCAACCCAACGTCTTTTTTTTCGGAGTTCAAAATGTTTTTGTTGCATGCAGAAATGTAATTTCGTTTTCTCTGCAGGAGCTCATCAATTTCATAAATGCAACACATTATAGTTTGTTTATACATAGCATAAAGGCAAAAAAAACCGTTGTATGCAGTGTTATTTCATTTTAAATGTCAAATGGGTTTTGTGGCTCCCAGTGTTTTCTTTTCTGTGGGAAATGGGTCCATATTGGTTCTTTCAGTGGTAAACGTTGCCGACCCCTGCCCTAGGCTTTGCTCACATCTTCTCATTTGCACATTTTGGTTCGTTGTCAGGGTTTTGCTGATTGGAAAGCCTTCCTGCATTATGTAAAGACCAACACTCAGAATTTTCCACTGGACTGTAGCTCACTCTTTGCCCTTTAAACCTCTCAAACTTCAGAATAAATTTATTATCAAAGTATGTATACATCACCATATACAACCCTGAGATTTTCTTGCAGGCATTCACAGTAGTACAAAGAAATACAATAGAATCAATGGAAAACTACACATAAAGGCTGACAACCAATGTGCAAAGGACAAACTGCAAATACTAAAGAAGAACAAATGAACAAATCAATAAATGAATGAATCAATGAATGAATAACTAACTAACTTAGAACATGAGTTGGAGAGTCCCTGATAGTGAGTCTATAGGTTATAGAATCATTGCAGTCAACACACACAAAATACTGGAGGAACTCAGCAGGCCAGACAGCATCTATGGAAAAGAGTACAGTCAACATTTTGGGCCGAGACTTCGGCAGGACTGGAGAAAAAGTTTAGGAGTCAGATTAAGAAAATGGGGGAAGGGAATCATTTCAGCGTTGAAGTGAGTCAAGTTATCTACCCTGGTTCACGAGCCTGATGGCTGAGGGTAATAACTGTTCCTGAACCTGACACCTGTACCTCCTTCCTGGTGGCAGCAGCAAGAAGAGAGCATGGCCTAGGTGGTAGTGGTCCTTAATGATGGATGCTGCAATTTTGTGTCTGTCCTCCTTGAAGATGTGTTTAATGGTAAGGGCAGCTTTGCCTGTAATAAACTGGGCAGTATCCACCATTTTTTGTAGGCTTTCATGTTTTCATTACCAAGATAGATGGCAAATCCCACTTGCAACTCATTCCTCCCCCACCACCACTCCAACTTTCATGGCATGCTCTTGAACCTTCTTCCAGAAGTTGTGATTGATAGACAACTGCTGCTTGAACTGGCCTATTTAAAAGGCTCCCTCTGAACAAGTAATTATGTGTTGGGCCCTAAGAGAGAAACCACATAATTGTGACGATAAATGCCCAGGCCCAAGCTGGAATAAATTGAAAGGTATAAAGATTCAAAAGAACCCAGAGCTCAAATCCATCAAGCTTTTAACAGACAAAACAGATTTTTCCTTTCAGAACTGGCAGGTTTTCTTCACCTATCTTTCATTCTTCTTCAGTCAGTTCAGACACTGACGCTGCAGCTCTGCAAATCTCCTTCCTTGGCAGATGAGGCCTTTGCATTAATTAGCCCTTCATAGCCTTTCCTTGTCCCCTTAACTCCTGTTAAAGTTACATTCCTCACAAGGTTGTTAATATTGGAATATCAGGGGGTGACATTACTGTAACAGTGGAGGAGAACACTGCATTCCTACAATCCAACACAATGGTTAGGGAAAAGTGATGGGGCAAAGTCGTGTGGAACAAGGCAGCAAATCCTCTCCCACTAAATGCAAGCTTAAGTCCCCCAGCCACGAGAAATCTGAAACAAAAAGTGGGGAATAACAGATCAGATAGCATCTGTGGAAAGAAAAACAGGACCTGATGCTTCAAGTCAGATAGCCTTTATCAGAACTTGGAAAATTATTCTTGAACTCTCAATCTTGCTCACTTCATTGTTTACCCACACCACACTTTTGTTGTAGTGTTTACACTTTATTCTGCATTGCTGTTTTACCTGGTTCTACTTCAATACACTGTCTAATGAATTTGATCTGTATGCAAGACAAGTTTTTCACTACATCTTGGTACATTTGACAATAATAAACCAATACCAATACACAAAATGCTGGAGGAACTCAGAAAGTCAGGCAGTACCTCTGTAGGGGAAAAACAGTTAATGTTTCAGGTCAAGGCACTCCAGCCCTTCTGACCCTTCACCTTCTTGGTCCATCAAGCCCATGCTACCAATTATACCCATGTGACCAATTAATCTACTAACCTGTAGGTCTTTGGAACGTGGAAGGAAATGGAGAACCCAGAAACAGGGAGAGCATATAAACTCCTTACAGACAACCGTGGGAATTGAACCTGGGTCTGTGGTGCTGTAATAGCACTACATTAATAGCTATGATACTGTGCCAACCTGTCTCATCTCCCTACCTTATTTAATTTAATTCCCTACTTTCACATTAGCACCCCAACCACCCAACACACATCAGATAACCTACAGTGGCCAATTGTAATGCGGGAAGAAACTAGAGGACCCAGAGGCAATGGGTCATAGGGAGGTTGTACCATCTCCGCACATTGGTACCAGAGGTGAGGATTGATCCTGGCTTGCTGGTCTTATGAAGCAGCAGCTCTACTAGCTACACCATTGTGCAGATTAGTTTATTGTATATACATCAGTGTGCAATTAAATTATTTGCTTGTGCGAAAAAGCTCACAGAATATACAATGTGTGGTAATAATGGGCTCAAAACAGCAGAAAGGTGCAAAGTACAGCAATGCAAACTTAGTGTGAAAAGAAAGGTTAAATTGAAAATGATGGAAGAAGTAGGATTAAGAGTCTGAGAAAATGGTGACACTGCCAGAAAGGGAAGATGAAAGTGGTGATTGGTTCAGGAGGCTGACAGCAATGGGAAGAAGCTGGCCTTGAGTATGCATGCTTAGAATTGCAATCTCCTGTGTCTACTTCTAGAAGATGGAGAGAAAAGAGAAAGTCTTCCTGATGCATCACACCATGAAGATGGACTAGATGGGGAGGGATAACGCGATGAGTCTCTGATGGACTGGGCTCTGTTTACCTCTCTTGGCAGGTTCTGATAGTCCAGGCCAGAGCAACTACAATACAATGCTAGAATGCAATCCAACAGAATGCTTTGCATATGCAGGGAATGGAGGAATGAGGACATTGCATAGCAGAAGGGATTACTTTAATTAATTACATTTAATTACCCTTTGAAGGGCATGTTCCTGTGCTTTACAATTCTACGTTCTATAATGTTTAAAAACTTGATGATGTTTGATTTGCTGAGTGTTTCCAGAATTTTCAGTTTTTGTTTTGAATCCTTCCCTAACTGTGGTAAAGAGGTGGCAACTTTCAATGTCAATTGAAAATCAATGCCAAAGTGGCACATCACCAGCTTGTCCTATGCCAACCAGATGCCCAGCTATCAACTTTAGCCTCAAGTACTTGGCAGAACCAATGTAGAATGCAACAATCTCAATAACCTGTTCAATGAGAAGATCTAAACTTTTCCCGAGACAACATTCAGTGAGTGAATCAATATCTAAAAAGGACACAAGTTAGGTTAAAGGTACAATCACATTCAAGGTCTTCCAGGGTAGCTGTGGAGAGACAGATTAGACAGGCTATAGGTCAGCAGCACAAAATCGGACTATTACTTTGGAACCATAGAACCACAGATCATTACAGCACAGAAACAGGCCTTTTGGCCCTTCTTGGCTGTGCCAAACCATTTTTCTGCCTAGTCCCACTGACCTGCACCTGGACCATATCCCTCCATACACCTCTCATCTATGTACCTGTCCAAGTTTTTCTTAAATGTTAAAAATGAGCCCGCATTTACTACTTCATCTGGCAGCTCATTCCACACATCCATCACTCTGTGTGAAGAAGCCCCCCTAATGTTCCCTTTAAACTTTCCCCCCTTCACCCTTAACCCATGTCCTCTGTTTTTTTTCTCCCCTAGCCTCAGTGGAAAAAGCCTGCTTGCATTCACTCTATCTATACCCATCATAATTTTATATACCTCTATCAAATCTCTCCTCATTCTTCAACGCTCCAGGGAATAAAGTCCTAACCTATTCAACCTTTCTGTGGAACTCAGTTTCTCAAGTCCCGGCAACGGCCTTGTAAACCTTCTCTGCACTCTTTCAACCTTATTAATATCCTTCCTGTAATTCGGTGACCAAAGCTGCACACAAGTCTCCAAATTCGGCCTCACCAATGCCTTATACAACCTCACCATTACATTCCAACTTTTATACTCAATACTTTGATTTATAAAGGCCAATGTACCATTTATGACCTTTATGACCACCTGTCCTTTATTCTTCATCTCACTATCCTCTCTCACATTCTGGATCCCCACCCCCTGCAAATTTAGCTTTTGTACCAAAAGCTCTCTTTAAGACCCCATCTACCCGTGACACCACTTTTAGGGAACTTTGTATCTGTATTCCCAGATCCCTCTGTTCTACTGCACTCCTCAGTGCCCTACCATTTACCTTGTATGTTCTACCTTGGTTTGTCCTTCCAAAGTGCAATACCTCACACTTGTCTGTATTAAACTCCATCTGCCATTTTCCAGCCCATTTTTCCAGCTGGTCTAAATCCCTCTGCAAGCTTTGAAAACCTTCCTCACTGTCCACTACACCTCCAATCTTTGTATCATCAGCAAATTTGCTGATTCAATTTACCACATTATCATCCAGGTCATTAATATAGATGACAAATAACAATGGACCCAGCACTGATCCCTATGGGGCTCACTAGTCACAGGCCTCCACTCAGAGAAGCAATCCTCCACTACCACTCTCTGGCTTCTCCCATTGAGCCAATGTCTAATCCAATTTACTACCTCACCATGTATACCTAGCGACTGAATCTTCCTAACTAACCTGCCATGCAAGACCTTATCAAAGGCCTTACTTGAAGAACATGTAAACAACATCCACTGCCTTCCCTTCATCCACTTTCCTGGTAACCTCCTCAAAAAACTCTAATAGATTTGTTAAACATGACCTACCACACACAAAGCCATGTTGATTCTCCCTAATAAGTCCCTGTCTAACCAAACACTTGTAGATTCTATCTATTAGTACTCCTTCCAATAATTTACCTATTACCTACCAATAGTTTACCCACGTCAAACTTACCGGCCTATCATTTCCTGGATTACTTTTAGAGCCTTTTTTAAACAACAGAACAACATGAGCTATCCTCCAATCCTCTGGCACCTCACCTATAGATACCAACATTTTAAATATATCTGCCAGGGTCCCTGAAATTTCAACACTAGTCTCCTTCAAGGTCCGAGGGAATACCCTGTCAGGTCCTGGGGATTTATTCATTTGCCTCAAGATAACAAGCATCTCCTCCTCTTCAATCTGTATGGGCTCCATGACCTCACTACTTGTTTGCCTTACTTCCATTGACTCCATACCAATTTCCTTAGTAAATACAGACACAAAAAAAACATTTAAGATCTCCCCCATTTCTTTTGGTTCCATACATAGCTGACCACTCTGATCTTCAAGAGGACCAACTTTATCCCTTACTATTCTTTTGCTCTTAATATACCTGTAGAAACTATTTGGATTATCCTCCACCTTCACTGCCAAAGCAACCTCGTGTCTTCCTTTAGCCCTCCTGACTTCCTTCTCAAGTATTTTTTTTGCACTTTTTATACCCTTTGACATTGGACTCAGAGATGTATAGCACAGAAACTGTTCTTCAGCCTATTATGTCCATGCTGAACAATTTGACCATCATCATCTCTAATCCTATTTACCCTTAATAAATCTGTGCCCATCTACACTGAGCATTAAAGAAGGCATTGAGGTGATTTATCAGGCAGCTGCCTGGATTAGAGAACATGTCACATGAGGAAAGGTGATCTGAGCTTGGGCTTTTGTTTTTGGAGTGAAAGAGGTCGAGAGGCAACTTGACAGAGGTGTATAAGATGGTAAGAGCCATAGATAAAGTGATAGCCAGTGTTTTGTTCCCAGAATAGCAATGGCTAACATGTGAGGACACATTTTTAAGGTGATTGGGTTTAAGTATGGTAGCTTATTTTTTTTGCACAAAGTTTCTGGAATGTATTGCATCAGTCTGCTGCCCAAAGTAATGTAAAGGGGTAAGAGGGAACTTGATGCAAGACTCAAGATTGTTTAATGTTCATTTCCTATACACAAGTGTAAGGAGAATGAAATAATTATTGACGTACAAACAAGCTGGATGAACTCAGCAGGTCGAACCGCATCCGTTGAAAGGAGCAGTCAACATTTCGGGCCGAGACCCTTCATCAGGACTAAAGCGGAGGCAGGGGCCCTATAAAGAAGGTGGAGGGAGGGTGGAAAACCAATCAGAGGAAAGATCAAGGGGTGGGGGAGGGGAAGCAGGGAGGGGATAGGCAGGAGAGGTGAAGAAGGAATCTAAGGGGAAAGCACTATGGGTAGTAGAAGAAGGCAGAGTCGTGAGAGGTGATAGGCAGCTAGAAGTGAAGACAGAATGAAGGTGGGATGGGGGAAGGGAGAGGGAGGGAATTACCGGAAGTTGGAGAATTCGATGTTCATGCCAAGGGGCTGGAGACTACCCAGACGATATGTGAGATATTGTTCCTCCAACTGAAGTTTGGCCTCATCATGGCAGTAGAGGAGACCGTGTATGGACATATCCGAATGGGAATATGAAGGAGAGTTGATGGGAGTGGCAACCGGGAGATCCTGTCTGTTGTGACGGACGGAGCGAAGGTGCTCGACGAAGGTCCCCCAATCTGCATCGGGTCTCGCCAATGTAGAGGAGGCCTCACCAGGAGCACCGGATGCAATCCCAACAGACTCACAAGTGAAGTGTTGCCTCACCTGGAAGGACTGTTTGGGGCCCTGAATGGTGGTGAGAGAGGAGGTGTAGAGACAGGTGTAGGCAGCACTTACACTTGCAGGGATAAGTGCCAGGTGGGAGATCTGTGGGGAGGGACGTGTGGACCAGGCAGTCACGGAGGGAACGATCCCTGCAAAAAGCAGAGAGGGGTAGAGAGGGAAAGATGGCCTTATTGTTGGGGTGGGGTCCTGTTGAAGGTGACGGAAGTTGCGGAGGATAATATGCTGGATCTGGAGGCTGGTGGGGTGATAGGTGAGGACAAGGGGGACACGGTCCCTGTTGTGGTGACAGGAGGATGGGGTGAGGGCCGAAGTGCGGGAAATGGAGGAGATGCGGGTGAGGGCATCATTGATGACGGCAGAAGGGAAAGCACAATTCTTAAAGAAAGAGGACATTTGGGATGTTCTGGAATGGAAAGCCTCATCCTTGGAACAGATGCGGCGGAGGGACTGGGAAAAAAGAACAGAATTTTTGCATTTGGCAGGGTGAGAAGAGGTATCATCAAGGTAGTTATGGGAGTCAGTGGGTTTATAGAAGATGTCAGTGGACAGTCTATCTCCAGAGATGGAGACCGAGAGATTGAGAAAGGGGAGAGAAGTGCCCGAGATGGACCAAGTGAATTTGAGGGCTGGGTGAAAGTTAGAGGCAAAGTCGATGAAATTGACGAGCTCAGCGTGGGTGCAGGAAGCAGCACCAATATAGTCATCAATGTATTGAAGGAAAAGTTGGGGAGCAGTACCACTATAGATTTGGTGCATAGACTGTTCCACATAACCCATGAAGTGGCAGACATAGCTAGGACCCATGCGAGTGCCCTAGCTATGAAATAATTGTTACTCTGGATCTGATGCAGCACAAAAATAAACACAAAAGATAAGGAACATACACAATAAAAATACATAAGATAGCTTATATACATAGATTGATTGTTTGTCCATAACATGACACGAGGCTGTACGTAGGGTGACTTACAAGAAATAATAAAATAGTGGTGGAGGTGTTAATCTGCCTTACTGCTTGGAAGTTTGGGGTAAGTGTTTTGGAGACTGGTGGTCATGGTATAGATGCTACATATCCTCCTCTCCGATGGGAGTGGGACAAACAGTCCATAACCAGGGTGGGTGGGATCCTTTATGATGTTACTGGCCCTTTTCCAGCATCTTTCTGTATATATGCCATTGATAGTGGTGTACAAGTTGAAAAGATACATAAATCAAGTGGCAGCCAGTGATTTTTTCCACGGCCAGAAATGGCTAACACAGTAGGACATAACTTTAAGGTGTTTGGAGTAAAGTATCGGGGGGGGGGAGATATCAGAGCTAGCTTTTTTTTAAATAAACAGAACAACAAGTGCATGGAACACATTGCTAGGGGTGGTGGTAGAGGCAGTTGAATTAGGGACTTTTAGAGACTCTTACATAGGCACATGAATGAAAGAGGAAAGGTGAGTTATTTGGAAGTGAAGGGATATATAGTGGAATATAGTGTTGGAAAGTGTATGGTCATGCACTTCAGCTGAAGAAGTTAAAGGGTTGGCTATTTTCTGAATGGAGAGAAAATACAAAAAACTGATGCAAAGGGACTTGGGTTAATTTGCAGGTTGAGTCTGTGGTGAGGAAAGCAAATGCAATGTTAGCATTAATTTCAAGATGATTAGAATATAAAAGCAAGGGTATAATGTTGAAACTTTATAAAGTACTGGTGAGGCCGCACGGAGTATAGAGAGCAATTTCTCATCTGAGAAAGCATGTGCTGAAACTGGAGAGGGTTCAAAGGAGGCTCACGAAAATGATTCCATGATTGTATGGTTTGTCATATGAATAACATTTGATGGCTCTGGCCCTGTATACACTACAATTCAGAAGAATGGGGGTTGACCTCATTGAAACCTATCGAATGGTGAAAGGCCTTGATAAAGTGGATGTGGAGAGGATGCTTCCTCTGGTGGGAGAGTCTATGACCAGAAGACACAGCCTCAGAATAGAGGGGCATCCTTTTAGAATGGAAATGAGGAGGAATTTCTTTAGCTATAAAGTGGTGAATCTGTGGAATTCCTTGCTACAGGCAGCTGAGGAGGTCAAATATTTACATATACTTAAGGCAGAGGTTGATAGATTCTTGATTGGTCAGGGCATGAAGGGATACGGGGAAAAGGCAGGAGACTGGGGGTGAAAGGAAAATTGGATCAGGAATGATGAAATGGCGGATTAGACTCAATGGGCAAAATAGTGTAATACCGCTCTTACATCTTATGGTCTGATGGGTAGATTGATCTTGGATTTTGTTAAAAGTTTGGCACAACATAGAAGGTCAAAGGTAATGTACATAGAAGGTCAACGGTTAATGTAGTAATTACCCCAGGCTCCTGCAATCCCTCTGGCAACATGCTCCAGGTATCAACCACTGAGTATAAAGAAAAACTTCCCCCCCAAATCCTCTTTCAAGCTCCTTCCTCACATCTTAAACCTATGCCCTCCTGTTTTAAAATACTTATGCCATGGAAAAAAAATTCTGATTACCTACACAATCTACGCTTCTTATAATTCTTCATATATATATCTAACAGGTATCTATCAAGCTCCTCCAGTCCAGGGAAAAGAAATCCAGCCTATCCACTCAAACCCTATAACTATAGTTCTCTGATACAGGCAACAACCTGGTGAATCTTCTCTGTACTCTCTCCAGCGTAACCATATCCTTCTTACTGTGTGGTTACCAAAACTGTGCACAGTTCTTCACATGCAGTCTAACCAATATTTTGTAAAGTTGCAATGTAAACTTCCATAACCACAATGCATTCTACAGATGCTGAAAATCTTGAACAACTCACACAAAGTGCTGGAGGAACTCAGCAGGTCACTAAATATCTATGAAGGCAAAGAGACAGTTAATGTTTTAGATTGAGACTCTGCCTCAAGAAGGCAGTATCCATTATTAAGGACCCTCATCATCAGGACATGCCCTCTTCTCATTACTATCATCGAGGTGGTGGTACAGGAGCTGAAAGACCCACACTCAAACTTTGAGTGGTCCATGGCCCAATAATACTAACTCATTATTTCTTCTGCATTACTTTCTGCTTTGTACTGTTGTTGCAAAACAACAAACTTCGCATTATATGCCAATTTCTCAAACACAATCCTTTGGATTCATCAGCTCTGTGGGGAGGGTGGGGGTGGGATGGGGGGAGGAGGAATCTGCTGCATGGGCAACAGCATGCGCTCTATATCACACTGCCCTGGACTGCCTATCACATAGAAATCTACGATGCAATATCTATGGTCGACCCACCTACAGAGGGCCCCAAGTCTCATCTCTTCACTATGAAAGCAAATGTGAGATGGGGAGGAAGGTTTGACCAACAATGGAAAGCTGGTAAGTAGGGTCTTGATTATGGTGGGGCAGTATTGTTGCCTGAAGAAGTGCATTCAAGTAATGAAATTGAAGGAGATCCAAGTAAATTAAACAATGGCCTAAAAGCTCTAAAAGGATGGAAAATATGTCATTGAAATGGGCAAAAAAATCCAAAAGTTTACTGAAGGATGCTAAAGATAAAAATTAGCTTTACTTATTATATGTGCATCAAAACATAGAGTGAAATGCATCATTTGCATCAAATCAAAGCAGAGAGGATTGTGCTGCACAACCAGCAAGTGTTACCACACTTCAGGCGTCAACATGGCATGCCCACAACTCACTAACTCTAACCATGTCTTTGGAATGAGGGAGGAAACCCATACGAATGTACAGACATTTTACAGATAGTGGCAGGAATTGAACTCTGATCTTCCAGCTGGCGCACTGTAAGACATTAAGTTAACCACTATGCAGCTGTTCCATCTTAAACTAGTGGGAATTACTTACAATGCATCCTAAATGGCCCTAGACTGTCTGATCCCATGGCACACCAACCCCACCAGTCCTGCTTACTTCAGCTCCCCCCTCCCCATATCAGTTACAGCATAGCATTCTTACACTTGGCTGCTGCTTTAAAATCTCACAGCCCATTTCACCACCACTCTCCCTTCAGCAATAATGAAAGATATTTTGAGTTAACGCAGAGCATTACTGCTTTGTTTTTCTTCCCCTGTTGATCAGCACTTGCTATTTTCTTCCCAATCAAGTTCACCCTATTGCCTGGTTTTCCCACTGCTAAGACTGAGACCCCATACAGGGCACTTCATGTCTCCCTAACCCTCAGCCTGACTTCTCAACAGATATTAATTTATCTCCTTTTAAAAAGGCATCAGTATCCTTGAATAAGCTGCTTTGCCACAAGGCCAACACAATGTAGTTTGGGCAGGTACAGAGGTGAGGTGGGGGGGATGGAGGGTGAAGGGGTTAGGAAATTGACTGGATGCAGAGGTTTGTAGCATAGATAGGGATTGGTTTGTCCATCACCCCTGTGCTGGCCATTGGCCATGTACAATTACTGCCTCAAAAGTACTTTGAAGTGCAATTTCAACTCCAAGTACACTGCCAGTTTTGCTTTAAAAGAATCAACAAACTCTAGCACTGACTGGAAAGTTCAAAAGTAAAATTTATTACCAAAGTACCTATATGTTATCATATACTATCTTGGAGATTTATTTTCTTGTAGGGATTTACAGGAAAATAAAGAAATACAATAGATTTTATAATAAAATCTATATATAAACAAATACTGACAAGCAACCAATGGGCAAAAGATGAAAAATCATGTAAAAAAGACAAAAAAAAATATTGAAAACACAAGTTGTAAAGAGTTCTTCAAAATGAGTCTGTAGACTAGGGAATCAGCTCAAAGTTGAGGTGAGTGAAGTTATCCACACTGGTTCAGGAGAATGGAGAATAACCCAAGGAATATTGCATGTTGAATTCTGTGGGTACAATTGTCATTTTTATCAGGAAGAGCCCAGTCAAATATCACAATAAGGTGGAATGGCCTGGAAAAAATTTTGTAACACTAGAGGGGAAAAATAATTGTTCTTTAACATTACATTGCATTAAAAAGTGAGTAAAGTTTACAATAAAATAAAATTGCTATTCCTTTTGAATTTTGAAGCTCCACTGTCATTATGGTTACTACATAATTACAAAAACAATTAACAAACTCTTTACCAGACTCATTAAATAAATGAACTAGTTTATTGCTATAATCTCAGAATACCTTTCATTTTATTTACGACTGCATGTAGCAACAGCTCTATGTCTTTGCCACAGCAGAAATGTTTAAGTGATTCTCCTGCCAACAAGTCTAATGATTAGAGAATATGTGCACAACGCTGGAAGAACTCAGCAGGCCAGGCAGCATCCGTGAGAAAAGAGTAGCCAACGTTTTGGGCTGAGACCCTTCATCAGGTCATCAGTGGATAGCCTGCACCTTATTCCCAAGACAGCAATGAGCAATGCCAGAGGACATTCATTTAATATGTATGGAGAAATGTTTAGGAGAGATATCTGAGGTAGGTTTAATTTTTACAGAGAATGGTAGATACCTGAAACGCACTGCTGGAGATGGTGGTAGAAGCTGATACAACAGCAACATGGACGTTTATGGGCTGCGTAGGCTTGCGGGATTGATCGAGTACATTTCTATAGAATAGCACAGCATTGTGGGCTGAAGGGCCTGCACTCTGGTGTACTGCTCTATGTTCTATCTGAAATCCCTATATTTCACCTAACTCTTTCAAAGCCACTCTAGCTTAAACAGATGGAATATTTTTTTACATACACAAAGCTTTACACAGTATCATAGAGCCACAAATAATATCCATGTATTTATACTATTGTATTGTCATTTTGTTTCAATGATTATATAGGCCTACTGTATATAATCATTTCTAATGTACTATTCTGATTCTACTTCAAAAACTCATTGAACACCAATTTAACTTAAAGACTCACAATCTCCAAAGTTTCAATTACCATGGATTTATTTCTAATTTGGACTCTACACATTCCAAAAGGACAACCTCAAAGTTGTCTACTATACTTTATTTCCTATATTTTGCTGTGAGGTGCTCTCAGTGGGTGGAAAAACAAAATTTACCTCTGCTTTCCACCACTTTCTTTTCAACTTCATAACCAATGTTACAGAGGGCTTACAGATCACCGGACTTACATAAGCAGTCACGCCTTTCTCTCAGTCTCAAAGGATGTCCAATCTGTTTCCAAGTCTGGTACAATTCCACTGATAGCCTGACTGTGGGACTTGAAATGTGACATCCTGGGCGTGTAGGTATGGCAACTCTGTAAAAGGATGCACTAGATGCAAAGCATTAATTATAAAGGGTTTGTGGCTTACTTCAGCATTTCTTTTATTGACATACTATGCACAATTCCTTTGCTGCATTACATTGGGCTTTCATTCACACTGGTGAGATTACGCAGAATTACTCTCTGCACCACACAAACAGTTACTCATGTGCCTAAGATAAACATTTTAATGATGGTGTTAAAATTTTACATGAACTTGTTAAACACTTCATTGCCAAAGGAATTTCACCCCATTAGTAAACTTGGGTGCTATTTTATATATTCTACAATGCACAGTGTAGGTCATTGGACACATTCACAGGAGGGAACAATCCATAGGAGCTGACTAGTACCAATCTAGTCAAATCATTGTGCTATGTCCTTTGATCCTGGATTCAAACACAGAGTGAATACCCAAACGACTTGCATTTATGTGGTGCCATTCACTACTACAGAGAGAACTTGTGCAGTGAATGGCTGGGCACTGACAACTGTTGTAGAAAAGAGGGACCTGGGATTACAAATGCACAGTTCACTGAAATCAGGGTGGTTAAGAAAGTATTTAGCATGCTGGCTTCATCAGTCAGGGCACTATTCTTTTCGCCAGGATCGGGAAGCCCAGATACAACATGAGAGGGGAAAAATTTAAAAAGAAATCTGAGAGGTAACTTTTGTGCAGAAGGTAGAGAGTACCTGGAATAAACTACAGGAGGAAGTGGTCAAGGTGTGTAAAATTGCAACATTTAAGAGGCACAAAATGCTGGAGAAACTCAGCAGACCAGGCAGCATATATCAGTCCTGACGAAGGGTATTGACCCAAAACATCAACTGTTTACTCTTTTCAACAGATGCTGCCAGGCCTGCTGAGTTCCTCCAGCATTTTTTTATGTATTACTGCGGTTTCCAGCATCTGCAAATGGTCTCATGTTTGTGATTCAACACTTAAGAGGCATTTGGATAGGTATACAGAGGGGAGGGGCTTTGAAGGTTATGGGCCAAACAAGGGCAATTGGAACTAGCAAGGAGGACACTGCTGTAGGTCTAGCTCTCAAAACATCTCAGGATGTTCACAGCCAATGAAATATCTTAACTTGTAGGAAAAGGTGGACAATAGTTCACAATGTTCAATATAAATGTATTGCAAGAAATTAGTAAAATTCAACGTAATTGCAATAGCATTCATTATCTCCGTTGGCAAACTGTGTCTACCATGCATAAAATGCATTGCAATCAGTCATTCACACACATCTCATAGCATCTCCAAAACCATTGGTCTCTACCATCAAGGACAAGGGCAGCAGAGATGGATGACAACCCCCCCCCCCCACTGAAATTTCCACTTCAAGTCACATGCCACCCTGTCTTGGAAATGCATGGATGTTTCTTTATCATCAATAGTTCCAAATCCTAGAACTTCATTCCAACGCCACTCCAGGAATGGTGACTGAAAATGCTGGAATCGGGAGCAATAAACAATCTGGTGGAGGATCTCACTGGGTCAGGCAGTATCAATGTAGGGAAACGGACCAACGGAAGGTCCCAGCTAAGCAGAGTGACTGCTCCTTTCTCTCCACAGGTGCTGCCTGATTGACTGAATACCTCCAGCATCTTGTTTGTTTTTCCACTCTACTGAAATTGTTCAAGGCAATTGGCTGTCATATTCTCAGGGGATGGAGCACATAGTCAAAGTGCACTAGCCACAGAGGCAGCCACTTTGGCCCATCTAGTATATCCCAACCCAATCTCCTGCCTCATCCCGTCTAGCTACACCTGGATCATAGGCTACGTAGCATCCACAACAGAAGCACCAGACTCAAATACAGTTACTTTTCCCAAGCAGTAAGGCCGATCAACTCCTCCACCTACTAACTCACTACTCCACCCCCCTTCCACCACTACTTCATCATTTCCATCAGTCACCTTATGTACAGACACTCCTGTACTTAGCATCACTTTATATATATTATAAATCTATGCATAAGCTATTTTATTAAACATATTTATTGTGTTTTTAATCTGTTCTTTATCATAGTGTCTCTTCTGTGCTGCACAGGATTCAGAGTAGCAATTATTTTGTTCTCCTTTGCACTGGTGTACTGGAAATGACATTAAACAATCTTGAATTTTGACACTCCTTCCATCCATGCACCTATCCGAACTCCTCTTAATTGTTACAATTGAACCTTCACTTACCACTTCTGCTGGCAGCTCATTCCATACATGCAGCATGCCCTAAGTGAAGAAGATTCCCCCTCATATTCCCTTCAAATATTTCACCTTACACCATAAACTGATGACCTCCAGTTCGACTCTTGCCCAACCTGAGGGGCAAAAGTGTGCATGCACTCACCCTAACTTGTATACATCTGTAAGATCTCCCTCATTCACCTGCACTCCAGTGTAATCTAGATTCTAAAAGATGAATAAATTAAAAGTCGTCCAAAATCCAATCCTTAACACTAAGCCACTGCATTTCATTATACTTATCTCAGGACTAATAATTCACAGCATTATTTTATATATTAGGGAGCACACAGTCATCTTCAGTGAGTGTTCATTTCTAAAGAGGATACATTCATCACATCTCAGTATCTGCCTTCAGTACCAACACTTCATGCTCAGCATGAGCTAAAGGCAGTATCACCTTCTCTTTCTCAATAAGACCACCAATGAACATCATTCATTCAACCATTTTATGTTCCTCTTTCTCCACACCACATAGCTCCAGCTCAAAATCCTCTCCAATAACAAAGCTTCTATCAATGTACAGTGATGCAGTTATGTCCAATTAACGACTGTGTGTTAGTTTGAGGCAGTCCAGTTAATTTTGCCTAGAACCACAAAAAGTGGGAGTGGCATGCTTGGGCAAGGAATGGGGAGATGGAGGATGTGGCATGGGAGGCTACATCTATATCTGCATCTCTTTCCACTGATTGACAACACACAAAATGCTGGAGAAACTCAGCAAGTAAGGCAACAGCTATAGAGGCAAATAAACAGATGATGTTTTGGGCAGAGACTCTTCAATCAGGACTTGAATGCTTTCAGCCCCTAAAGTCTGATCATTTATTCCCCTCCATAGATGATGGCTGACCCACTGACTTCCTCCAGCATTCTGTGTGTGTTTTGCTCTGGATTTCCAGCATCTGCAGAATCTCTTGTGTTTATGTCCCACTGATTGGCAACTGCTTCCCTGTTCAGCCAAAAGCAGAGCAAATGTGTAAACCAATGACCAAGACCAAGGTAAATGGTATTTGAATGAACCAATCCAGAAGATAAAAAGGCCTATCTCTATCATATACATTGCAAATACACTCAGTGTCCACTTTATTAGGCACCCCAATATCTAATCAGCCAATCATGTGGCAGCAACTCAATGCATAAAACCATGCAGACATGGTCAAGAGGTTGAATTGTTTTTCAGAACAAACATCAGAAACGTGATCTAAGTGACTGGCTGTAGAATGATTGTTGATGCCAGACGAGGTGATTTAAATATCTCAGAACCTGCTGATCTCCTGGGATTTTCACACATAACAGTTTCAAGAGTTTGTAGAGAATGCTGCAATACACAGTAACATTCAGTTAGCAGCAGTTCTGTGGACAAAAACACCTTGTTAATGAAAGAGGTCCAAGGAGAATGGCCACACTGGCTCAAGCTAACAGGAAGGTGGCAGTAACTCAGATGACCACACATTACAACAGTGTTGTGCAAAGGAGGATCTTTGAGTGCTTAACATGTCAAACCTAAAAATGGATGGATTAGACAATAGACAATAGACAATAGGTGCAGAAGTAGAACATTCGGCCCCTCGAGTCTGCACCACCATTCTGAGATCATGGCTGATCATTCACTATCAATACCCAGTTCCTGCCTTGTCCCCATATCCCTTGATTCCCCTATCCATCAGATATCTATCTAGCTCCTTCTTGAAAGCATCCAGAGAATTGGCCTCCACTGTCTTCCGAGGCAGTGCATTCCACACCTCCACAACTCTCTGGGAGAAGAAGCTCTTCCTCAACTCTGTTTTAAATAACTGACCTCTTATTCTCAATCCATGCCCTCTGGTACTGGACTCTCCCAACATCTGGAACATATTTCCTGCCTCAATCCTATCAAATCCTTTAATTATCTTAAACGTTTCAATCAGATCCCCTCTCAATCTCCTCAATTCCAGTGTGTACAAGCCCAATCTCTCCAATCTCTCTGCGTAAGACAGCCCTGCCATCCCAGGAATCAACCTAGTGAATCTACTCTGCACTTCCTCAACTGCCAGAATGTCTTTCCTTAAACCTGGAGACCAAAACTGTACACAATATTCCAGGTGTGGTCTCACCAGGGCCCTGTACAAATGCAAAAGGACATCCTTGCTCTTGTATTCAATTCCCCTTGTAACAAAGGCCAACATTCCATTTGCCCTCTTCACTGCCTGTTGCACTTGCTCATTCACCTTCATTGACTGATGAACTAGGACTCCTAGGTCTCTTTGCATTTCTCCCTTACCTAACTCTACACCGTTCAGACAATACTCTGCCCTCTTGTTCCTGCTTCCAAAGTGGATAACTTCACATTTATTCACATTGAATGACATCTGCCAAGTATCTGCCCATTCACTCAGCCTATCCAAGTCTCCCTGTATTCTCCTAACGTCCTCTTCGCATGTCACACTGCCACCCAGTTTAGTATCGTCAGCAAACTTGCTGATATAGTTTTCAATGCCCTCATCTAAATCGTTGAAATAAATCGTAAAGAGCTGTGGTCCCAATACAGAGCCCTGTGGTACCCCACTAGTCACCTCCAGCCAGTCTGAGATTGCAGCAGAAGGCCACACTGAATTCCACTCTGTACCTAATAAAGTGGCCACTGAGTATAAATATTCAGTGGAGCTGTTTTTGACTGTACAATGCATCAATGCTGTTAGTTTTGAGATTTCCATCTTCCAATTTTAAATAGCTTGCATTCAACAAACTATCTTTTATCAGTTGACTTCTATCACCTCTGTTCTCAAACAAATGCTTCGATTGAAAGATATTTAAAATATGCTTGACTTCAACCAGCCATAAAGAGGATATCTGTGCTTTCAGAGACCTCATACTGTGGTTTTCAGTGAACAAAAGTGATGAAGAAGTGGAGGTTAATGCCTGAATTCCTTTGCACTGTACCTCTGATAAAGGGATGAGATGGGAAATTGGCAGTGCAATTTATTTTGCAATTCATGCACATTCTTATTTCATGCTGGGCTTCTGAAAACCATGCAGCAACACACACAGAAAACAGTTATTACAGAGCACGAGAGAAGTGTATCACAACCTTCCATTCAAAGCCACCAAATGACTTTAAATAAGTACATTAACTCACTAGTGTTGGACATGATTATTTTGTGGCATGTGGGGGAGTCTGTGAAGAGGAAGCAGAACTCACTTTGATGCTTTGTCAAAGTCCTTGGGCTTTACCCTTGTGTTTCATGACCAACAAATTACTTTTACAGTCACCTTTTACGTAGGGCAATTCTGCACATAGTGAGCTCTGACAAACAGTAGCACTAATCCTCATTGTGAAGTTGTCACTGCAGACATGATTTCTGTAACACATGTCTGGCTAGATTTCCACAGCCCATTCTCCAATACCACAAGGCCATCCAAAATTATGGACATTTATCTGGCCCAGACTTGTCCTGTTCGTTCATCATTCCTGCGACCTGTGCAGTTGCCATGTTGAACAATTTAATCATAAACTTCTCAATCTGCTTTTAAATCTCTTTCATGGCCTTACTCCTCACAGGATCTGAGCTCAGCTCCAGAGCTATAACTGGTCCAGGTCTCTAATACTGGCCTCTTTGGCATCAAATTTTCACTCGTACCACTATCGTCAGACATTTCTCCAGCTTTCCTGACTTCAAGCTCTGAAAGTAGCTTCCATGAACCTCTATACCATCCCAATTGCCTTTCAGAATCTCATTAAAATCTCCCTCTTAGACCAAACCTTTGATGATATGCCCCAACATCTCCTTTGCTGGCTCAATTTTTAATTAATAATTTAAAACTTGTGTCAAATTTGTTGTTGTTTTGATCAAATGATTCACTTTACTCAGGACAGTCACCATCTGTTTTCCATTAGCAGTCGGGTGCATTTATAGGACATTCAAAAGGCACTTGGGCCAAGGGTGTGATTTATGCAGAGAGAACAGAACAGTTAGTCAAAACTGCCCAATGCATCACAGGCACCAGCCGACCTACCATCAAGGACATATGCAGAAATAAGGCAGGAAAAGGCCAGTAACATTATGAAGGATCCCACCCACCCTGCTTATGGTCTGTTTGTCCCACTCCCATCAGGGAGGAGGCTTTGTAGCATCTGTCAGGACCACCAGAATCAAAACAAATTTATTTTCCCAAGCAGCAAGGCAAATCAACACATCCACCCTCTAACCCACCCTCCACAACCCCACCACCACTACTTTATCATTTCCTGTAGGAGTCACCTTATGTGCAGACACACCTGTGCCTAGCATCACTTTATGGACATACATTAAATAGCTTATATGCATAGATTAATTGTATTTATATTTATTGTGTTTTTTTTTATTATTGCTACATTGGATCAGGAGTAACAATTATTTTGTTCCCTTTATACTGGAAATGACATTAAACAACCGGAGCAGTGTAAATGGAGCAGCAAGTTCTGGAGGTTATTAACTCACAACAGAATTCCTTGAACTAGCGACTGACTAGTTAACCTGTTAATAACTGCATACATTGATCATAATTTGCTTTATTTTCTGGAAGGATTATGTCTGCAGAGTTGGGCTTTCCTTGCAGACCATACAGTCATGGAGTAATATTGACAGCAGCGGGAATTGAACCCCAATTGTTGGTGCTTAAAGCATTACGCTAATTGCTATGCTACCATGGGTTAACTGGTCAAAGCACCTGTCTAGTAAACAGGGAATCATGTTCAGATCCCAGCATTACTTTTGGACAGGATGTTACAGCACCACCAAACTGGGTTCAATTCCCTACTGTCTGTAAGGAAATTTCATGTTCGCCCATTGCCAATGTGAGTTTCTTAAGACCATAAGACATGGGAGTAGAATTAGGCCATTCAACACATCAAGCCTGCTCCATTTGATCCTGGTTGATTTATCTGCCCTCTCAATCCATTTTCCTGCCTTTTCCTTATAACCTTTAACACCATTACTAATCAAGTGCCTTTCAACCTTTGCTTTACTTGTACCCAATAACTTGTCCTTCACACCCATCTGAGGCTTCACAGAGTTAGGAAGCTTCCCGTCAACATAACATATACCACTGAAACCCTTAAATCACTGCTTTTAGCATGATAAAAGCAGATACCAAAACTTCTGTGAACTTTTTTTGAGCTGTATTGTGATAAACCATGGAGCCCACCCTTCGGGTTTTAATTGGGCTCTGCATCAAATCTATAAACCCACGAGTGTTTTCTTTCTTCTTGACTGTCATTATTCTGAATACAATTACGTTTGCCTCCTGATGTATGACAACCTTGCAGGAATGGGAGCCACCAACACTACAGAGGAATGTCCTGAGATCCTAGTGCCCACCTGGTTTGTGGATTGCTTCAGAAGCCAACTAAACCACAGAGATTCTTTCTTCAGAGTTAAGAACATGGGTGTTTTCATTCTCCATCATAAGGAAACATGGGGTTCATTAGAATGTAAAGGGGATGGGATGTGTTAATTGACATATTCAGAATTAAAGAAAAACTAACTGTTCAAAGTATCCTGACTGGTTGCATCATAATTTGATATAGTAATTCAAATGTGCAGGAATGGGAAAAGCTGCAGAGAATGAAGGACGCAGCACAATACATCACCGGCAAGCCCCTCCCCACCATCAGAACCATCTACAGCATATATTTCAAACTCAAGGCCCACAGGCCAAATCCAGCCCGCAGTGGAATTATCTTTGGCCCACGAGATAACATCTAATTACTATTAAAGCTGGCCCCAGTAATCGAAGCGCCTATGGCGTATGATATGGCTAATGCTGAGTTTATTCAGGTACCAGGTTTTCAGGGTTTTTAGTGTTTATTCGGCAGTCTTCTTCATAAGAAACGGAATTTGTAAAGTGAAACACTTTGTAGTTATAGCAGAGAATGAGACACATGAGAGCAGGCTGAAAAAACGGAGGCAATGAAAGCTGCGTTCGCACGCGTCCGACTGATCCGGCCCGCATGAAGCTGCATTTTGCTCAATCCGGCCCGTGACCTAAAATGAGTTTGACACCCCTGATCTACAGGGAGGTGTTATCTCAAGAAGAAACCATCCAAAGATCCCCAAATCCCTGGCCCTGTCATCATCTTACAGCTACCATTGGACAGGAGGTACAAAAGCCTGAAGTCCTACTCTACAAAGTTCAAGAAACAGCTACTTCCTTTCAACCATTCAGATACCAAACCAACTGATACTAATCATAGTTTTCAACATACAACCACTGTGAATACTTTGCACTAAAATGGACTGTTTTTCTTTCATTATAGTTGTGTTATTTCTTGTTGAAACTGTGTATAACTTATACTTAATACATTTATATTTAACTTCTGTTAGCCAAATCAAAAGAGGTGACAAATAAGCATACAAAAGGGAGATTGAAAATTTTGCCGAGTGGTGCCAAAACAATAACCTATCACTCGATCTCAGCAAGAGCAAGGAGTTGCTTGTTGACTACAGGAGAAGGAAAGCAAAGTTCTATGAGCCAGTCTTCATCCAGGGATCAGAGGTGGAGAGTGTCAGCAACTTTAAATTCCAGGGCGTTAACTGGCATAGGTCCAGCATGCAAGTGCCATTATGAAGAAAGCATGGCAACATCTTTACTTCCTTAGACATTTGTGAAGATTCAGCGTGTCATCTAAAACTTTGATAAACTTCTATAGATATATAGTTGAGAGTATTTAGCCTGTTTGCAAAAAGAGGAGGACACAGCCCAGTCCATCGTGGCTAAAGCCTTCCTCACCAGTAAGCACATCTACATGGAAAGCAATATCCATCATCAGGGACCCCCACCATCTACACCATACTCTCTTCTCACCACTGCCAACAAGAAGGTGGCACAGAAGCCACAGAACACATATCACTAGGTTCAGGAACAGTTATTACTCTTCAGCTATCAGGCTCTGGAACCAGAGACGATAAGTTCACTTACCCCATCATTGAACTGTTCTCACAACTGAAGGACACCCTTTCAGGGACTCTTTATCACATGCTCCCCATATTGATTATTCTTATTTTTTAAAAATTTTTCCTCTAATTTTGTATTTGCAGTTTGTTGTCTTTTGCACATTAGTTGTTCTGTTGGGTGTGGTCTTGTATTTACTGTGATTGCCCGCAAGAAAATGAATTTCAGGGATATACATGGTGACATAGATTTAATTTACTTCAAACTGAAATGTTTTCCTGATGACTGAGGTGTTGTGCCTTAGCAATGCAAATACAAGGAGACAGGGCAAGACCATTAACAGTATTGCTGAGCAGACAGATATTGATGTCCAAGTTCATAACTCCATTAGAGTGGCTACACAGTTTGACAGGGTGGTTAAGAAGACTTATTGAACGTTTGATTTTATTAGTGGAGGGACTGAGTTCCATAAGTCAAGAAGTTATGTTGCAACTTTATAGAACTCTGAAGAAGCCACATCTGCAGTATTGCATACAGTTCTGGTCGCCTCACTATAGGATGCTGAGGCCATGGAGAGGGTGCAGAAGAGGTTTATAGAACATAGAATAGTACAGCACATTACAGGCCCTTCAGCCCTCAATGTTGTGCCAACCCTCAAACCCTGCCTCCCATATAATCCCCCAGCTTAAATTCCCCCATATACCTATCTAGTAGTCTCTTAAACTTCACTAGTGTATCTGCCTCCGCCACTGACTCAGGCAATGCATTCCACGCACCAACCACTCTCTGAGTGAAAAACCTTCCTCTAATATCCTGCTTGAACTTCCCTCCCCTTACCTTAAGGCCATGTCCTCTTGTACTGAGCAGTGGTGCCCTGGGGAAGAGGCGCTGGCTGTCCACTCTGTCTATTCCTCTTAATATCTTGTACACCTCAATCATGTCTCCTCTCATCCTCCTCCTCTTCAAAGAGTAAAGCCCTAGCTCCCTTAATCTCAGATCATAATCCATACTCTCTAAACTAGTCAGCATCCTGGTAAATCTCCTCTGTACCCTTTCCAATGCTTCCACATCCTTCCAATACTGAGGCAACCAGAACTGGACACAGTACTCCAAGTGTGACCTAACCAGAGTTTTATAGAGCTGTATCATTACATCGCGTCTCTTAAACTCTATCCCTCGACTTATGAAAGCTAACACCCCATAAGCTTTCTTAACTACCCTATCTACCTGTGAGGCAACTTTCAGGGATCTATGGACATGTACCCCCAGATCCCTCTGCTCCTCCACACTACCAAGTATCCTGCCACTTACTTTGTACTCTGCCTTGGAGTTTGTCCTTCCAAAGTGTACCACCTCACACTTCTCTGGGTTGAACTCCATCTGCCACTTCTCAGCCCACTTCTGCATCCTATCAATGTCTCTCTGCAATCTTTGACAATCCTCTACACTATCTACAACACCACCAATCTTTGTGTCATCTTCAAACTTGCCAATCCACCCCTCTACTCCCACATCCAGGTCGTTAATAAAAATCACGAAAAGTAGAGGTCCTAGAACAGATCCTTGTGGGACACCACTAGTCACAACCCTCCACCATGACCCTCTGCCTTCTGCAGGCAAGCCAATTCTGAATCCAAATGGCCAAACTTCCCTGGATCCCATGCCTTCTGACTTTCTGAATAAGCCTACTGTGCGGAACCTTGTCAAATGCCTTACTAAAATCCATGTAGATTACTTCCACTGCACTACCCTCATCTATATGCCTGGTCACCTCCTCAAAGAACTCCATCAGGCTTGTTAGGCATGATCTGCCCTTCACAAAGCCATGCTGAAGGTCCCTGATCAGACCATGATTCTCTAAATGCCCATAGATCCTATCTCTAAGAATCTTTTCCAACAGTTTTCCCACCACAGACGTGAGGCTCACTGGTCTATAATTACCTGGACAATCCCTACTACCTTTTTGAACAAGAAGACAACATTCGCCTCCCTCCAATCCTCCGGTACCATTCCTGTGGACAATGAAGACATAAAGATCCTAGCCAGAGGTTCAGCAATCTCTTCCCTCGCCTCATGGAGTAGCCTGGGGAATATTCAATCAGGCCCCGGGGACTTATCCATCCTAATGTATTTTAACAACTCCAACACCTCCTCTCCCTTAATATCAACATGCTCCAGAACATCAACCTCGCTCATATTGTCCTCACCTTCATCAAGTTCCCTCTCATTGGTGAATACCAAAGAGAAGTATTCATTGAGGACCTCACTCACTTCCACAGCCTCCAGGCACATCTTCCCACTTTTATCTCTAGTTGGTCCTACCTTCTCTCCTGTCATCCTTTTGTTCTTCACATAATTGAAGAATGCCTTCGGGTTTTCCTTTACCCTACTCGCCAAGGCCTTCTCATGCTCCCTTCTTGCTCTTCTCAGCCCCTTCTTAAGCTCCTTTCTTGATACCCTATATTCCTCAATAGACCCACCTGATCCTTGCTTCCTAAACCTCATGTATGCTGCCTTCTTCCTTCTGACTAGATTTTCCACCTCACTTGTCACCCATGGTTCCTTCACCCTAGCATTCTTTATCTTCCTCACCAGGACAAATTTATCCCTAACATCCTGCAAGAGATCCTTAAACATCGACCACATGTCCATAGTACATTTCCCTGCAAAAACATCATCCCAATTCACACCCGCAAGTTCTAGCCTTATAGCCTCATAATTTGCTCTTCCCCAATTAAAAATTTTCCTGTCCTCTCTGATTCTATCCTTTTCTATGATAATGCTAAAGTTCAGGGAGCGGTGATCACTGTCCCCCAGATGCTCACCCACTGACAGATCTGTGACCTGACCCAGTTCGTTACCTTATACTAGATCTAGTATGGCATTCCCCCTAGTTGGCCTGTCAACATACTGTGACAGGAATCCATCCTGGGCACACTTAACAAACTCTGCCCCATCTAAACCCTTGGAACTAATCAAGTGCCAATCAATATTATGGAAGACAGATAGACATACTTTATTGATCCTGAGGGAAATTGGGTGTCATTACAGCCGCACCAAGTTAAAGTCACCCATGAGAACAACCCTGTTATTTTTGCATCTTTCCAAACTCTGCCTCCCAATCTGCTTCTTGGCATCTCTGCTGCTACCGGGGGGCCTATAGAATACCCCCAGTAGAGTAACTGCTCCCTTCCTGTTCCTGACTTCCACCAATACTGACTCAAAAGAGGATCCTGCTACATTACCCACCCTTTTGTAGCTGTAATAGTATCCCTGACCAGTAACGCCACCCCTCCTCCCCTTTCCCTTCTCTCTATCTCTTTTAAAGCACTGAAATCCAGGAATATTGAGAATCCGTTCCTGCCCTGGTGCCAGCCAAGTCTCCGTAATGGTCACTACATCATAATTCCATGTATGTATCCAAGCTCTCAGTTCATCACCTTTGTTCCTGATGCTTCTTGCATTGAAGTACACACACTTTAGCCCTTCTACCTTACTACCTTTACACCCTTTATTCTCCTTCTCTTTCCTCAAAGCCTCTCTATATGTTAGATCTGCCTTTACTCCATGCACTTCTTCCACTGCTCTATCACTCGGGTTCCATCCCCCTTGCACATTAGTTTAAACCCTCCCAAACCATGCTAGCCAGGTTTACAAGGACGCTGCCTGGTTTAGAAGGCATGTGCTATCATGAGAGGCTGGACAAACATGTTTTTTTTTGGAGCAGTAGAGGCTGAGGGGAGATCTGATAAGAGGTTTATATGATTATGAAAGGGAAAGGCATCATAGGTAAAATAGACAGGAAGTTTCTTTTCCCAGGGTTGAAATGTCTAATAACAGAGGGTATGTACTGAAGGTGAGATGGGATAGTTCAATGGGTATGTGAGGGATAAGTTTTACTCACAGAGGGTTTGATGTTTGAAATCTGCTGCTTGGTTTGGTGCTGGAGCCAAATACATTAGCAGCTTTTAAGAGACATTTAGTTAGGCACAGGTTTGCAAGGATATAGGAGGGATATGAACAATTGTGTAGGTAGGAGGGATTAGTTTTTATGGTTTTTTAAAATTTACTTTTTATCTGGTTCAGCACGACATAGTGGGATGAAGGGTCTGTTCCTGTGCTGAAATGTTGTTTGAACATTTTCATTAGGTAGATGGTGGTGAATCTGTGAAATTCATTGTCATAGACAGCTGTGCTGTACTGTTCTGTGTTCTATGAAAGCTGTTTCTATAATGTTATATGCCTGTAACGTTGCAAAGTAGGAGACAAAGGGGGACCCCCTTCTAAAGCTGCTGCCCGACTTTTTGAAATCCTCCATCATTTTTTTGCATGATGCTTTTGGTACCCTTTACATGGGAAAAGATTTCAACTCTCTACCTGATCAATGCCTCTGATAAACTTACACAGATTGCCCTTCAGCCTCCTTTGTTCAACCTTCCCAATTCTCCACACATATAAGTATTTGAGCACAGGCAACACCCTGGTGAAACTCCTTTGCACTCTTCCCAGTACAAACACATTTTCAGTCAACTTGTCACCCAGCTAGAGTGGAATGTAAGTGTGGGTGGGGTGTGGAATGGGTCAGCCACCTAGATCAATGCAGCACCCTATACACCTCCCTTGAAGTACAGTGAAGGAACCACGTCAGATTCACATGGAACATTAGAACAGTACATCTTAGAAATAGGACCTTGGTCCCATGATGTTGTGCCAAATTAATTAAACTTCTAAATTAAGCACCTAACTAAATCAGAGGCATATGTTGTGAAATTTGTTGTTTTTCAAAAGCAATATAATGAAATACATTAAAATTACTATAAATTACAATTTTAAAAATTACATAAATAAATAGTACAAAAAGAGAGCACTATTGAGAGCTAGTCTTCATTGACTATTCATAAATCAGATAGTGAATGGGAAAGAGCTACTCTTAAAACATTGAGTGTGGGACTTTAGGCTCCTGTAGCTCCTCCCTGATGGTAGTAATAAAAAGGCACATCTTGGTTGGTGACAATCCTTAATAATGAATCTGCTCATTCTCTACATAGTTATATACCTATCTGAGAGCTTTTTAAATGCCTCTATCATACTTATCTCCACCATCATTCCTGGCAGATATTCCAGGCGCTGACCACTGAGTAACCAATTGGCCATACACATCTCCTTTGGACTTATACCCTCTCACCTTCAATGCATGCCCTGTAGTATTGGACATGTCGATCCTGGGATAAGGAACTACTGACAAAGGTTAGGCCGGTCCACCCTGCCTCAGAACAATGAAATTGCGAAGGAATTATTGCTTCTAGTTAACTAATGGTATAAAGTGTCAAAATTCACACCTCAAGCCAATTCATCACTGTTAATCTCCAAGACCTGCTCAGTGATGCACAGTGCAGTCCACATAATTCACAACCTCCTGCATCTCAGTAATATTTTATTCATAAACTTGTTATTTTATTTTTTTTATTGTGCCCTTCTGGCGCAACAAACCACAGTGTCCTTTAACCCAACTGTTCAATCCTATCCAAATCACTGGACAATTTACAATGACCAATTAACCCACTAACTGATATGTCTTTGGAATGTGGAAGGAAACCCATGCAGTCACAAACTCCTTACAGACAGTGCCATAATTGATCTTAGAACTCTTGAACACCCTGAGCCGTATGAGCAGTGTGCTAACAGCTACGTTACCACGTCGCCCCAAAAGTTTACCTTAGAACCTTGCAGGCAACCTGAAATAAAGGCTGTAGAGGCAAAATCCCACCTACCCCTCCTCCCCCCCCCCCCCCACAGCACCATTACACAGTGCTGGTTACAAGGATTGTTCCAGGGCCTGACCAGAGAAATGGCCATTAACTAAAACACAGCCGGACAGGCTACTGGATAGGAAAGGTTTAGAACAATGGTTCCTAACCTTTTTATGCCATGAGCACCTCTCATTAGCTGAGAGGTCTGTGAAGCCTAGTTTGGGAACCCTTGGTTCAGAGGTTATGGATCAAATGCAGTCAAACGGAACTGGCTTGGATGGTGTATGGACCAGTACGGCTGAAGGGCTTGTTTGCATGCTGTATGACTCCATGATGAATCCCTAGAGAAACCAACTTCCAACAACTGTAGCTTTCAAGATCTGTACCAAGCCATGGCAATTTGAAGAGATATTTGCTCCTCTCCGAGAAACCTGTGATAGAACACCCCAGGACACCACCTCAGCTACACTGTAAGGCGGAGAAATTTTAGAACACTAGATATATTAATATTCCTTAACAATTAACCGCACCACGGGGATGTGTGCTTAGCCCACTACTCTATTTCTCTACACCCAGGACTAAGTGTCTAGGCATAACTCAAATGCCATCTATAAGTTTGTTGATGATACAATCATTGTTGGCAAATGGTGACAAGAAGGCATACAAGAGTGAGATATACCAGCTAGTTGATTAGTGCCATAGCAACAACCTTGTACTTAATGTCAGTAAGACCAAAGAGCTGATTGTGGACTTCAGGACGGTTTAGATGAGGGAACATGAATTAATCCTCACAGGGATCAGAAGTGGAGAAAGTGAGTAACTACAAGTTCCTGGGTGCTAATATCTCTGAGTACCTAACCTAGTTGCAACATATTGATGCAGCTATAAAGAAGGCAAGGCAGTGGCTCTATTTCATTAGGAGTTTGAAGAGAATTGGTTTGTCACCTAAAACTCTCAAAAACCTTTACAGAAGCACCATGGAGAGCATTCTGGCTGGTTGAATCACTGTCTGGTGTGCGGGGGTGCAGGGGATGCTATTGTACAGGATCGAAGTAAGTTGCAGAAAGTTGTAAAATAGGTCAACTCCATTATGCATACTTTGTAGTATTGTGACATCTTCAAGGAACGGTGCCTCAGGAAGGCAGCATCCATGATTAAGGACCCTAACCACCCAGGACATGCCCTTTTCTCATTGTTACCATCAGGAAAGAGGTATAGGACACTGATTCAGGAACAACTTCCTGCCCTCTGCCATTCAATTTCTAAATGGTCATTAAACCCATGAACGCTATCTCACTCTTAACTATTTAAGATACCTAAATATATGTATAGTAATTCAGTTTTTCCTATATTTATCATGTTTTGCATTGTACTGCTGCCATAAAGTTAACAAATTTCATGACATACTGTATGCGGTGATATTAAAGCTTATTCTTCGTTAATCTTTGTAAAGCTTGCTAAAATTGGCTTTCAGCAGTTGAAGCACTGAATATGGGAGCTGGGAAATTATGCTGCAGTTATACTACTCATTGGCAAGGCCTCACTTGGCATATTACGCAGTATTGGTCACCATGTTAAAGGGGAAAACATTAAATTACAAACAGTGCATAAATGATCATATACATTAATGATCTGGATGATGGGGAGGTAAATTGGATTAGTAAGTATGCAGATGATACTAAGGTAGGTGGCGTTGTGGATAATGAAGTAGGTTTTCAAAGTTTGCAGAGAGATTTAGGCCAGTTAGAAGAGTGGGCTGAACAATGGCAGATGGAGTTTAATGCTGATAAATATGAGGTGCTACATTTTGGTAGGAATAATCCAAATAGAACATACATGGTAAATGGTAGGGCATTAAAGAATGCAGTAGAACAGAGTGATCTAGGAATAATGGTGCATAGTGCCCTGAAGGTGGAATCTCATGTGGATAGGGTGGTGAAGAAAGTTTTTGGTACGTTGGCCTTCATAAATCAGAGCATTGAGTATAGGAGTTGGGATGTAATGTTAAAATTGAACAAGGCATTGGTAAGGCCGAATTTAGAGTATTGTGCACAGTTCTGGTCACTGAATTATAGGAAAGATGTCAACAAAATAGAGAGAGTACAGAGAAGATTTATTAGAATGTTACCTGGGTTTCAGCACCTAAGTTACAGAGAAAGGTTGAACAAGTTAGGTCTTTATTCCTTGGAGCGTAGAAGGTTGAGGGGGGACTTGATAAAGGTATTTAAAATTATGAGGGGATAGATAGAGTTGACGTGGATAGGCTTTTTCCATTGGGAGTCAAGGAGATTCAAACAAGAGGATATGAGTTGAAAGTTAGGGGACAAAAGTTTATGGGTAACACGAGGGGGAATTTCTTTACTCAGAGAGTGGTAGCTGTGTGGAACAAACTTCCAGTAGAAGTGGTAGAGGCAGGTTCGGTATTGTCATTTAAAGTAAAATTGGATAGGTATATGGACAGGAAAGGAATGGAGGGTTATGGGCTGAGTGCGGCTCAGTGGGACTAGGTGAGAGTAAGTGTTCGGCACGGACTAGAAGGGCCGAGATGGCCTATTTCCATGCTGTAATTGTTATATGGTTATATGACTTTTTATCACTTTGTTGCCTGGGTGTGAGGCCCTTAAACACAAGAAGAAGATGCATAGACTAAGGTTTTATTCCTGGAAAGTAAAAGTTCAGGGGCAACCTAATAGAGGAATACCAGATTATGAAGGGCATAGCAGTCTTTTTCCCTGGTAGGATATGCTGAAAACAAGGAATAGGTTTAAGATCAAAGGCAAGAGATTTTTTTTAAAAGGGACATTGGGACAACCCTTTCACACAAAGGGTGGAGCATACTTAGAAGAGTTGTCAGAAGTAGAACCTGAGGCAGCTCATTCTAAAGTCACCTGAAGTATAAAATAGAGAGGTGAGGTGTTGAGCTGAAGGGCTTGTTTTCATACTGTATGACTCTGAGCAAGATGAGCTTCATTCTGTTGTTTCTAAATCAGTTTTCTGTATGTGGACATTATTGAAAAAGCCAGCATTTATTCTTAATCTCTTTTTGCCCTTGACTAACTAGGCCCCCTCAGAGGGCAATAATGAATTAATTATTTGATGGTTCTGGAGTACATATACACCAGAACAAGAAAGGAGAATTGATTTCCTTTCCTGAAGAACATTAGTAAACAGGATAGGTTTTTTAACACTCCAGTTGTTTTGTGGTCATTAATAAAAATTTATCATTGATAAACTCCAGATTATTGACAGAATTTAAATGACTGTGGTGGGGTTTGGACTCAAATCTCCTGAATGGTAGTCCAGGCCTCTCGCTGCTGCAGAGCCAGTGAAAATCTATATAACTTAATTCAGCTTCTCAAGATATCACAGTGAATTACAGTGACTCAATACAGTCACTGTTATAACATAGGAATGTCATAGTCCATTTGCATTCAGAAGATCCTAGAATGTAAAAATGGTTTGAAATCTTCACTGGGTAGCATGGTTGAAGAGATGCTGCTTTATTCAGCTTTTAGGAGAGAGACTGAAAATCTGGCTGACTGGTGCCACAATAACAATCTCTCAATTAATGTCAGCAAGACCAAGGAGCTGATTATTGATTTCAGGAGAAGGAAACCAAGGTCCATGAGCCAGCTCTTGTTAGAGGAACAGAGGTAGAGAAGGTCAGCAAACTTTAAATTCCTTGAGGTTATCATTTCCGAGGTTCTATCCTGGGCCTAGCATGCAAGTGCAATTATGAAGAAAGCACTGCAGTGCCTCTAATTCCTAGAAGTTTGCATCACAGTCTGGTATGAAAACACCAATGTCTTTGAATGGAAAATCCTCTTAAAAAGTAGTGGATGCAGCCAAGTCCATCACAGGTAAAGCTCTCCTCGTCATTGAGCACATCTATACAGAGCATTGTCACAGGAAAGCAGCACCCATCCTCAGGGACTCCTACCACCCTGGCCATCCTCTCTTTACATTGCTGCCATCAGGAAGGTGGTGCAGGAACCTCAGGAAGTTATTACCCATAAATCATCAAGTTTTATGAGGGTAACTTTACTTAACTTCATTTGCCTCACTGTTACTGCGATCTATGAATTCACTTTTAAGAATTCAACATCTCACACCACCTTCACCTCATGT
Source organism: Hypanus sabinus (assembly GCF_030144855.1). Lineage (NCBI taxonomy): Eukaryota > Metazoa > Chordata > Chondrichthyes > Myliobatiformes > Dasyatidae > Hypanus > Hypanus sabinus. The sequence continues at coordinate 110,995,567 of NC_082718.1, forward strand.
CCTTGATATTTATTGTTTTTTATATTTATTACTATCTCCATTTTCTCTTTCGTATTTGTACAGGTTGTTATCTTTTGCACATTGTGTTTGTCTATCCTGTAAGATAAGGTCTTTCATTGATTCTAATAATTTTTGGGGTTTTTCTGAATATGTACATTTATGTACATTAATAATAAATTTACTTTGCAATTTGAACTTTGAAAGGGTGGCCTGAGATATTTTTCATCAATGCAACAGTGAGTCTACAGCTTACTTCTTCAAATGGAAAACAGCAACACAGACAGTTCAGCTCTCCCTTAGCACTGCACCAATGGTCCTCCCTAGATTTCTGTGCTCAGCTTTGTGTAGCAGGACTTAAATCTACAACATTATGACTTAGAGGCTCACTTTTGCCAAAGGTATTACTGCTTCAGAGATTTTCCAAGAACTGAATTAATGGCAGAAGCGGGTAAAAAGCAAAGGCCAAAACATTCAGTGTTCTGGTGAGAAGATCTCTCTCCCTCTCCATTCTCTCCTCACTCACTCATTAAGTATCTTGCAAACATAATAGAGGCAAGGGGGAAAGAGTTAGTGTTTTGGTAGCATAGCGGTTAGCACAACACTATTATAGCACCAACAGCCCAATGCACTTTCAACGTCATTTGTAAGGAGTTTGTACATTCTTGCCATGACTGTGTAGGTTTCCTCTGGGTGCTCAGGTTTCCACCCACAATCCAAATACATATAGGTTAGTAAGTTAGTTGGTCAAATGGGTGTAAAAGGGCTTGAAAGGGTTGTTAGCATGCTGTATTTCTAAATTTTGGGATTTAGGCATTTGGGATTGATTAGTAAGAGCAAATTAGAGGAAGGCAGTGGCCGTTGCCAATGGCCATCATGAGAAGAGTTGGCCAGAACTGATTGAAAAAGAACACGGGCAGGGATTATGCCACAGCAGCAATGGCTAGAATTTCTGGAGGCAATTCGGAAGGCACAGAATATATACATCCCAAAGAGGAAGAAGTATTCTAAAGGAAAGATGACTCAACCATGGCTAACAAGAGAAATCGAAGCCAACATCAAAGCCAAAGAGGGGGCATACAACAGAGCAAAAATGAATGGGAAGTTAGAGGATCAAGATGCATTTAAAAACCAACGGAAGCTAAAAAACTAAAAAAGTCAATAAGGTGGTAAAGATGGAAAATGAAAGCTAGCCAGCAATATTAAAGAAGATACCAAGCATTTCTTCAGATACATAAAGTGTAAAAGAGAGGCGAGAGTGATGGTCAGACTGCTGGAAAACAGTGCCAAAAAATTAGTAAGGAGGAACAATGAAATAGTTGACAAACTGAATAAGTATATTTCATTGTGGAAGACAACAGCAGTATGCTGGAAATTCCAGGCATTGGGGTCATGAAGTGTATGAAGTTACCATAGCTAGAGAGAAGGTTGTTGGGAAACTGAAAGGGCCAAAGGTGGATGAGTCACCTGGAGCTGATGGTATACATCCCAGAATTCTGAAAGAGGTGGCTGAAGAGATTGTGGAAGTATTAGTAATGATCTTTCAAGAATCACTAAATTCTGGAATGGTTCTGGAAGACTGGAAAATTGCAAATGTCACTCCACTCTTCAAGAAGGGAAAGTGGCAGAAGAAAGGAAACTATAGGCCAATTAGTCTGACCTCAATGGTTGAGAAGATGCTGGAGTCAATTATTGAGGATGAGGTCTCTGGGTACTTGGAGGCAGATGGTAAAATAGGCCATAGTCGGCATGGTTTTCTTAAGAGAAAACCTTGCCTGACAAATCTGTTGGAATTCTTTGAAGAAATAACAAGCAGGATAGGCAAAGGAAAATTGGTTGATGTTGTGTACTTGGATTTTCAGAAGGCCTTTCATATGGTGCCATACAGGAGATTGCTTAACAAGCAGTGAGCCCATAGCATTATAGGAAAGATTCTTGAATGGATAAAGCAGTGGCTGATTAGCAGGATCCAAAGAGTGGAAATAGAAGGAGCCCTTTCTGGCTGGCTGCCAGTGACAAGGGGTGTTCCACAGGGGTTTGTGCTGGGACCGATTCTTTTTATGTTATCTGTCAATGATTTGGATGATGGAATTGATGGGTTTTTGCAAAGTTTGCAGACAATATGAAGGTAGATGGAGGTCCAAGTAGTTGATGTGCTTATAACTGAGGCATTGCAGGTCTGAGAAGCTGCATGAAGAAGGCCCAACAGCAGCTATACTTCATTAGGAGATTGAAGAGACTCCTGCAATTTTCTACATTTGTACTGGGAAGAGTATTCTGATTGGTTGCATCACCATCTGGTATGGAAACTCAAATATACTGGATTGGAAAAACCTGCAGAAGGTTTTAGACTCAACTAGCTCCTTCATGGGCACTAGCTTCCCCTCCAGACGACATCTTCAAGAGGTGGTGCCTCAAGAAGGCGACATCCATTATTAAAGACCTTCACCATCTAGGGCATGACCTCTTCTCATTACTACCATCAGGGGGGAGGTACAGGAGCCTGAGCAACACAGTGTTTGAGGAACCTGCCCTCCACCATCAGATTTCTGAACAATCCATGAAACCTCATTATTTTGCACTTTTTAATACAGTTTTTATAGTAACATACAGCAGTTTTATTAAAGTATTGCGCTGAAATCCTGCAGCAAAATAAATTTCACAACAAGTCAGTGATAATGAACCCGGTTCTGCTTCTCAGAGAGGTGATGCAAAGCTGGGTGCTGTGAATTAGAACAAACCACAGCATAGAATGAGCACAACTTTACATTGGGAACACAGAGGCTGGTAAGGAGATTATACAAATACAGCAAGTACTTCTGCTATTTATAAAACATGGCTATATTCCACAAATATTCATTCTGTTCAGAATTTATGACCTAAAAACCTGTACTGCCAGCAGCAGCCTGTGACTGACTGATCTCTAACCACGAATCTGGCTTTTACAGACAGACAGACAGACAGACATACTTTATTGATCCCAAGGGAAATTGGGTAATAATTATATAATAAAGATTCCAGAATTTGCAGTCTCATGAACTCTGTACAATTGAGATACATAATATTTTTAAATCATTTGGATTTCAATAAACTTGTAATAGGTCTAGTTTTCTGGCAGGATGCTTGAAGTTCTGTTCAGGAGATTAGTTTCTGCAGATTCCAGGACAACGCCACAGTGAGACTCTTGACCACAGTGGGATAGAGAGCAGCAGCTAGTCAGGGTAACACTCACTTTTACCAATTCAACATAATGACCCTAGACAAGCAACTCACACAACACACTGACACAAATACCGATCACTTATTCCATCACCAGCCAACTAGATTCTATTCTAGCAGGCTGACAAACAACACCTTTTGCCAAAAGTTATCTACCAGATTGCACTGTAGAATCTTCTTTTTACACCTCAGGTGCATTCAGAGCAAAGAAAGAGACCCTTCCTGATCTTCCAATGCCGATCAATCATGCCTCATTTTTCATCCTAACCCACTTTAAAGCAAACGTGGTGCATCCAATCACACTGCGGTGGCCAACCATAACTTCACCCCCTCGCTCCATTAATCTTTGACAAGCCAAACATAACCCAGGAAGTATGTTCTAGCCTGTGGTTTACTGGGAAAGAAATTAAACTAGTAAAGTGCATGTGTGTTGTGCAAGTGTATGTGCGGGCATGAGAGCCTGTCTGTCCCTTTAAACTTCAGCCAGAACACAACTTTTTTTCTTGCTCCCAAGAGACAGTCCCATTCTGTTACCCTACAGACATCAGAGCACATCAGATTGGTTCTGTATGAGCATTGTAATTTGATGTTGGATTGCAAATTTCACAGAACATCATCAAAATGCTGGCTTGGAATTTACTATTTTTCTGCCTGTTCACACCATATCAAAACACCCTCAGCAGAAATGAATGGTGTTGCGTTATCCAGTGCTTTTGCACAGTTCTGGGATGTTGGACATTAATACTCCTGGGGCTGGAGAAATTTCTTTCACAGGGGGTAGTGAATCTGAGGAATTCATTGCCACAGATAGCTGTGGAAGCCAAGACATTGGGTATATTTAAAGTGGAGATCGATAGGTTCTTAACTAGTAAAGGCACCAAAGGATATGAGGAGAAGGCAAGAGAATGGGGTTTGAGAGGAATAATAAATCAGCCATGGTGGAATCACAGAGCAGACTTGATGTGCCAAATAGCTAATTTTATGTCTAATAGTTCCAAAGCACTTTGCAGGTAAGGATATTCTTCTGTAGCATAATCACTGCTATGGGATAGGTAACTGTGATAAACTATGTGTATACCTGTCTGGACACACCCCTCTGCTGACTGCTCCTGTGGCTCCTCGCACAGACCCCTGTATGAAGGTGATTGGAGGCACTTTTCCTCCTTCAGTCTCCAAGATGTTGTGGTCACGATTGCAGCTAATAAAAGCCTATCGTTTGCCTCCCGTCTCCAAGAGTTATTGATGGTGCATCAGTAACAGTATCTAATTGGTACACAGCAAGCTCCCTTTGAAGAATCAGACATAATTTATTGACGGATGGACACTGGTAAGGCACTATGGAAAACAGCCCAGCTCTGATTTGAAGTAGGACCTTTCTCATATTATTGTGTTATGGTAGCTCAAGGATTAAATTGCTCCATTGGAATCCAGAGCCAAGCATTCAATTCCCACTAGGGTGCTGGAGAACATCAATAAGAGACAAGACACTATCAAAAGATTCTGCAGACACTGGAAATCCAAAGCAACATACACAAGATACTTGAAGAACTCAGCAGGTCAGACAGTATCTATTGAGGGAAATAAACTATCAATGTTTTATGCCAAGACTGTTCATCAGGGCTAGTCTAAAGGGTCTCGGTCTGAAACATCGACTGGTCATTCCTCTACATAGATGTAGTCTGACCTGCTGAGTTCCTCTAGCATTTCAGATTCAGATTCAGAGGAAAAGGAGTAGAAGCTAGAAGGTGATAGAAGAAGCAGGTGGCTGTGAGAGGAGGAAGCCTGGTGGGTGGGGAGAAGAAAGATGAAAATAGACACTAAGAGGTGACAGGTGGACAGGCTGAAGAAAGAGTCTGGTAGGAGGGAAGAGTAGATTGTGGGAGAAAGGGAAGGAGAAGGGAGGTAATAGGCAGGTGAGGAGAAGAGGAGCCAAGAGGAGAGCCAGAATCGAGAATGGAAAAGAGAGAAGAGGGAAGGGGATAGAAATTGCCAGTTATGCCATCATAGTGGATGCTAACCTGATGGAATATGAAGTGTTGCTACTGCAAATAAGGTTTCTGATTTTGTATATGATCTAGAAGCTTTATTTTCTGAATGCTTCTTTTAGTGTTTTTTTTTTAAATTTGACCTAATCTCTCTCCTCAGCCACAAACTTCAGCCATTTCTATCCTGTCCTTGCCTGCACTATGTCCCCTTCCATCAACTGTACATACACTTTCAATTACTCAGCTCCAGTCAGACTGGGCAATTTTAGCTTCACTCCAACAAGGGCATAGTTCCTCTTCAGCTAATGATAATTTGTTTGACATGTAATACCCTAGTTTAAGACTATGTTTTATTTTATTAATATAGTTACACAGTTGGGTATTTTATTTTCTGCAGATTTTCTTAAAGTGCAATGTGTTCCTTTAACTTCATTGTACAATCAAGTACTTCATTTTTTCTGTAGTAAATATTCAGTTGATTGACAAGTTAGGCTTGTTGAATTAGCAAAAGGATTTGTCTTAGGAATATTCTAGAAAGCACGTGGAAGAAAAGAACAGGATAGTCATTGTCGAGAGAGTGCAGGATCGAAGAAAGAGAAAGGAAACTGAGAACAAATGTAGTAGAAGAACATGGTGAAGTGTTTGCAGAACCCACTTGGGAGGACAGATACTACTGCTGGAAAATCTTCATGCAGCCAATGGTCTCATGAAGAATGTGTAGATAATTTTTAATTAGCTAGTTAGTACATGACCTTGGAGAAAGTTGAACGCCTTTCCTTGGACGTTATGTGAACATTTTTTTCCTCCCGGGATGGGTTCTTCAGTACAAAACCATTTCAGTACTGTAAGTAAATGAAGTGAAGCAAACTGCATTCGTTACGCAATAATGAGCTAATGATTACGTGCATGTTATAGACTAATATTTTTATATACAGACACTATGAAAAGATCACTCTGTAGATCTGTTTCCACTTTGACACAGAAGTCTTTTTCTGTTGATCAGTATCAAAAAAAGCAAAATTAAATCCATTGTGTTTCACTGTTTTAAAACAATAAAACTTGAAAACTTCCGGGGGGGCAGGGGGAATACCTTTAATAGGCACATAGGTTCAATGTCCATTTAGGAAACGGGTGGCAGAGGGGAAGAAGCTGTTCCTGAATCGTTGAGTGTGTGCCTTCAGGCTTCTGTACTTCCTACCTGATGGTAACAGTGAGAAAAGGGCATGCCATTGGTGTTGGAGGTCCTTAATAATGGACGCTGCTTTTCTGAGACACTACTCCCTGAAGACGTCCTGGGTACTTCGTAGGCTAGTACCCAAGGTACAGCTAACTAAATTTTCAACCCTCTGTAGCATCTTTCGGTCCTGTGCAGTAGCCCCCTTCCCCCCCATACCAGACAGTGATGCAGCCTGTCAGAATGCTCTCCACAGTACAGCTATAGAAGTTTTGAGTGTATCTGAGCAGAGCCACAGGATTAATGGAATGGTTCACTTCAGGAGCGAGCATCAGCATAATGGGCTGAAAAGCCTTCTTCTGCAAAATATGATTCAAACTGATGTTACAACCATTTTTGGTAGAACCTCAGATGGAGATGAAAGTGGGTACAGGAGCGAGATACTGTATACCAGCTGGCTGAGTGGTGTCACAGAACAAGCTTACAAGCAATGTCAGTAAGATGAAAGAGCTGATTGTGGACTTTAGGAAGGGCAAGACAAGGACAAACAAACAATCTTGAGAGGGATCAGAAATAGAGAAAGTGAGCAATTTCAAGTTCCTGGGAGTCAATCTCTGAGGATCTAACCTGCTCCCAACACATTGATGCAGCTATAAAGACTAGGCGGCAGCTACATTTCATCAGGAGTTTGAAGAGATTTGGTTTGTCACCTAAAACACTTGAAAACTTCTACAGATGTACCATGGAGAGCATCCTGACAAGCTGCATCACTCTCTGTAAAGGTGGTGGGGGGGGGGGGGGGGGGCTACTGCGCAGAACCGAAAGAAACTACAAAAAGTTGTAAAATTAGTCAGCTCCATCTTGGATACTAGCCTCCATAGTAGCCAGGACATCTACAAGGAGCAGTAAATATATATATATTTACTGTAATTGATTTACTTGGTTATTTATTTTTTTCCCTTTCTATAATATCATGTATTGCATTGTACTGCTGCTCCCAAGTTAACAAATTTCACGCAGGTGCCAGTGATAATAAACCCGACTCTGATTCAAATACATACAGCTGAGATCAAAGAGAGTTAATCTGCTTCAAGAATGTTAGTAAACAATCATTCAGGCAAGATCTTCAACCACCGAATGAACAATTTAGCATTGGCCACCACGAATTGACAGGAGTTCTTCCACCCACTCTTTGGATAGGTTTTACTTTGTATTCCTCAGCTGCTATTGGGTAGCTGTCAAGCACTGCATTAATGCTCACAGCAGTGAATTAAGACTTTTCCAGCCTGGTTTTCCATCTCGCTGAAGGATGGACAATGGGAACATAATCACAATAGGATTATCAGGTGATATTCTGCATTTTGCCAATATTAGAGAACAGAATTAAGGCTCAATTAAATTACCACAAGCTTCTAAACCAGAAAGGTCAGGCAATTACTGTGTTCAAATTTAATGACAGAGCAGGAAATTTGTTGCAGAATTTGCAGTGAGGATTAACTGATTAATGAGATACGTCATCTATCCCTCACTCAAGGATAGGCATCTCTGATCAAAAGGTTGTGGAGGTTTCTATAGCAAGAATTGACTGTATCTGCATTGCACATGGAGACATTACCATTATAATAGCAATATCTTGCAATGATACCTTGGAAAGGAATATGTATTTGAGCTTTATGTTGCAGGTGCAAATAGATGGGGCCTACTCTTTTCTGAATATTTATTCTATTTTGGCATGGGCTAGTTGGACCTTTTTCTGTGGCAAGACTATAAGATACTGTATCAGAGCAGAATTGTTTCATTCGGCCCATTAAGCCTGCTCCACAATTCCATCAGCTGATTTATTATCCCCCTTCATCCCAGTCTTCTGCTTCTCCCAAAAACCTTTAACACCCTTACTGATTAGAATCAGGTTTATTACCACTGGGGAGTATTGTGAAATTTGTTAACTGACCAAGAACCTATCAACTTCAACCCATCGCTTGGCCTCCATAGCAGTCAATGGCAGTGAATTCCACAGATTCACTACTTTTTGGTTAAAGAAATTCTTCCTCATTTCTGTTCTAAAAGGATTTTCTGTATTCTGAGGCTGTGCCTTCTGGTCGTAGACTTCCATATAACCATATAACAATTACAGCACAGAAACAGGCCATCTCGGCCCTTCTAGTCTGTACCGAACGCTTACTCTCACCTAGTCCCAACTACCTGCACTCAGTCCATAACCCTCCATTCCTTTCCGTTCCTTTCTCAATGGAAAAAGCCTATGCACATCAACTGTATCTATCCCCCTCATAATTTTAAATATCTCTATCGTCCCCCCTCAACCTTCTACGCTCCAAAGAATAATTCCCCATTATAGAAAACATCTTCATCCTCTCCATTGTCTAGGCCTTTCAATATGTGAAAGGTTTCAATAAGTTTCCCTCCTCATTCTTCTAAACTCCATCAAGTACAGGCCAGAGCCAAACGCTCCTCAGATGTTAACTCTTTAATTAAATAGGCCAAAGGGCCTGTTGTTGTGCTGTAGTCCTCTATGACACTAACGTCAAAAACAAATTTAATACAAGCATATTAAATAGGGGCTACAGCAGTTAAAGTAATGCTATTACAACGCCAGCAACCCACGTTCAATTCCGCTACTGTCAGTAAGTGGTTTGTACATTCTCCCCGTGACTATGTGGGTTTTCCCCTGGTGTTTTGGTTTCCTTCCACATTCCAAAGATGCAAGGGTTAGTAGATTAATTGATTACATGGCTGGTGCAAGTTTGTTGGGCTGAAGGGTCTGTTGCTGTGTTTTATAAGTAACAACCAATATTTAAAAAAATGCCTATAATAAACCAAAATAAAATTGACAATCATAATCTGTATACGCACTGTAAAAATGTCAAGTACTAGAAGACTTGCATTTAAGCTGAGAAGACAAAGTTTAAAGGAGATGTGGGTGACAAGTTTTGAGAAAAAAAAAGTGATAGTTGGACAATACTGGAACAAGAAGTCATAGGTTAAGGGTGTAAGGTGAAATATTTAAGGAGAATTTCTTCACTCAGAGGATGATATGCGTGTGGAATGAAATACAGGTTCGACTACAACACTTGAGAAGTTTGGGTAAGTACATGGATGGGAGGGATATGGAATGATATGGTCCAAGTACAGATGGATGGGAGTAGACAGAATAACAGCTTGGCATGGACTAGGTGGGCTGAACAGCCTGTTTCTGTGCTGTAGTGCTCTATGACTCCAAATATTTATTTAAATGTAACCACAACTACCATGAGAAATGTAGCAGCCAACATGTACAGAAGCTTATACACCATATTAATACAGAATATCTTTTTTTTTAAATCAAGAAAATCAACAAAGAGATTATTTCTCCAAAAACTGGGAAGGATTCCCAGGCTGTTTTGGAATAGTGCCATGGAAACACAATTGCAGTTGAGAGAATAGACAGGGCCTCAGTTTAATACGTCAATGAGTGAAGAGGCACTAGGAACAGAGCAGGGCTCCCTCACTCTGGCATTAAGGTGCTCAGGTACTGGGCATGTGACAGACTAATAGGCTAAACACTCAGGTCTGTAACTTCACATAATAAGCAGCAACTGAATCTGTATCACAGTTCTCTTTCTTTGCTGATACGCCATATATCTACACCTCCTTCAGACCAAAGATCATAGGTTCAAGGACAAATGCCCCCCTCCCCATCCACTCTCCTGGTTTCACCTATCACTTGTCAGAGTTTATACCCCAAGCCCTTCCTCTACCTTCTTACTCTGGCTTTTGACCCCTTCTTTAAAACTGATGGAGGAACTCACCCAAAATGTCAAGTGTTTATTCCTCTCTATAGATGCTGCCTGACCTGCTGTTCCTTCAGCATTTTATGCCTGTTGCTCTGAATTTTCAGCACCTACAGAATCTCATGTTTGAAGTGAGAGGGGAATGATTCAAAAGGGGCCCAAAGGGTAACACCTTCACCCAGAAGGTGGCTCATGTATGGAAAGAGCTGCCAGAGGAAATTTGGACAGCATATGGATCAGAAAAGGCTAGAGAGCTGTAGGCTAAATGCAGGCAAATGGGATCAGCTTAGATGGGCATCTTGGTCATCATGAAGGGCCTGTTTCCTTGCTGAAAATGCATCATACAAATTGCTAGAACACTAGAATACTTAAACACAGTACAGGCTCCTTCAGCCCTCTATGTGCCGAACCATATATTCCTTTAAAAAAAAGTACTAAACCCACACTACCCCATAACCCTGTATTTTTCTTTCATCCATGTCCCTGTTCAAGAAGCTCTTAAATACCCCTAATATTTTAGCCTCCACCACCATCCCTGGCAAGTTATTCCAGGCACCCACAACCCTCTGTGTAAAAAACTTACCCCTGATGTCTCCTCTAAATTTCCTTCCCTTAACTTTGTACATATGCCCCTTGGTGTTTGCTATTCGTGCCCTGGGAAACCGGTACTGGCTATCCACCCTATCAATGCCTCTCATAATCTTGTAGACCTCTATCAAGTCCCCTCTCATCCTTCTACACTCCAAAGAGAAAAGTCCCAGCTCTGCTAAGCTTGCCTCATAAGACATGTTCTCCAATCCTGGTAATCCAGGTAACATCCTGGTAAATCTCCTCTGCACTCTCTCCATAGCTTCCACATCCTTCCTATAATGAGGTGAAGAGAACTGAACACAATACTCTAAGTGTGGTCTCACCAGAGATTTGTAGAGTTGCAACATGACCTCTCTACTCTTGAACTCAATCCCCCTATTAATGAAGCCTAGCATCCCATAGGTTTTCGTAACTATCCCATCAACCTGTGCAGCGACCTTGAGGGATGTATGGATTTGAACCCCAAGGGCCCTTTGTTCATCCACACCCTTAAGTAACTGACCATTAATCCTGTACTCAGCTTTCTGGTTTGTCCTTCCAAAATGCATCACCTCACACTTATCCGGATTGAACTCCATCTACCACTTTTTGGCCTAACTCTGTATCCTGTCTATATTCTCTTGTAACGTTCCACAACTTACAGCTCCATCCACAACTCCTCCAATCTTTTGCAAACTTGCTCAACTGCAAACTTGCTCACCCATCCTTCAGCCTCTTCATCCAGATAATTTATAAAAATCACAAATAGCAGGGGTCCCAGGACAGATCCCTGCGGTACTCCACTAGTCACGAACCTTCAGGCAGAATACTTTCCTTCCACTACTACCCTCTGCTTTCTTCCTGTAAGCCAACTTTTTTTTATCCAAATAGCCAAGGTTTCACTGATCCCACTCCTCATGACCTTCTGAATGAGTCTCTCGTGGGGGACCTTGTCAAATGCCTTGCTAAAATCCATGTAGACCACATCTACCGCCCTACCCTCATCAAGTTCTTTTGTTATCGCTTCAAAAAACTCAATTAGGTTCGTGAAGCACGACCTTCCCTTCACAAAGTCATGTTGACTATCTTTGAGCAGACTGTACTTCTCCAAATGCGCATAGATCCTATCCTTTAGAATCCTTTCCAATAGTTTGCAGACCATCGACATAAGACTCACCGGTCTATAGTTCCCAGGATTCTCCTTATTACCTTTTTCAAACAAGGGAACTACATTTACCATTCTCCAGTCCTCTGGCAACCTCCCCAGCAGCCAAAGAGGATTCAAAGATCATAGCTACTGCTCCAGCAATCTCTTCTCTCACTTCCCACAGCAACCTGGGGTATATCATGTCCAGCCCTGGGGACTTATCAATCTTGATGTTTTTAAGAAGATCCAACACTTCTTCGTCCTTAATCTCCACATTGTCCAGCACACTGGCCTGTTCTATTTCAACCTCACCCTGATCAATGCCCTTTTCACTTGTGAATACTTAAGTATTCATTTAGGACCTCCCCAGCCTCCAGCCACATGTTGCCTTCTTTATCCTTCAGCAGTCCCGACTTCGTTCTTGTCATAGAAAATAGAAAAGTACAGCACATTACAGGCCCTCAGGCCCACAATGTTGTGCCAACCCTCAAACCCTGCCTCCCATATAACCTCCCACCTTAAATTCCTCCATATACTTGTCTAGTAGTTTCTTAAACTTCACTAGTGTGTTTGCCTCCACCACTGACTCAGGCAGTGCATTCCAAGCACCAACCACTCTCTGAGTGAAAAACCTTCCCCTAATATCCCCCTTGAACTTCCCTCCCCTTAACTTAAAGCCACGTCCTCTTGTACTGAGCAGTGATGCCCTGGGGAAGAGGCGCTGGCTGTCCACTCTGTCTATTCCTCTTAATATCTTGTATACCTCTATAATGTCTCCTCTCACCCTCCTTCTCTCCAAAGAGTAAAGCCCTAGCTCCCTTAATCTCTGATCATAATCCATACTCTCTAAACCAGGCAGCATCCTGGTAAATCTCCTCTGTACCCTTTCCAATGCTTCCACATCCTTCCTATAGTGAGGTGACCAGAACTTGACACAGTACTCCAAGTGTGGCCTAACTAGAGTTTTATAGAGCTGCATCATTACATCGCGTCTCTTAAACTCTATCCCTCGACTTATGAAAGCTAACACCCCATAAGATTTCTTAACTACCCTATCTACCTGTGAGGCAACTTTCAGGGATCTGTGGACATGCACCCCCAGATCCCTCTGCTCCTTCACACTTCCAAGTATCCTGCCACTTACTTTGTACTCTGCCTTGGAGTTTGTCCTTCCAAAGTGTACCACCTCACACTTCTCCGGGTTGAACTCCATCTGCCACTGCTCAGCCCACTTCTGCATCCTATCAATGTCTCTCTGCAATCTTTGACAATCCTCTACACTATCTACGACACCACCAATCTTTGTGTCATCTGCAAACTTGCCAATCCACCCTTCTACCCCCACATCCAGGTTGTTAATAAAAATCACGAAAAGAAGAGGTCCCAGAACACATCCTTGTGGGACACCACTAGTCACAAACCTCCAATCTGAATGTACTCCCTCCACCATGACCCTCTGCCTTCTGCAGGCAAGCCAATTCTGAATCCACCTGGCCAAACTTCCCTGGATCCCATGCCTTCTGACTTTCTGAATAAGCCTACCATGTGGAACCTTATCAAATGCCTTACTAAAATCCATGTAGATCACATCCACTGCACTACCCTCATCTATATGCCTGGTCACCTCCTCAAAGAACTCCATCAGGCTTGTTAGGCATGATCTGCCCTTCACAAAGCCATGCTGACTGTCCATGATCAGACCATGATTCTCTAAATGCCCATAGATCCTATCTCTAAGAATCTTTTCCAACAGCTTTCCCACCACAGACGTAAGGCTCACTGGTCTATAATTACCTGGACTATCCCTACTACCTTTTTTGAACAAGGGGACAACATTCACCTCCCTCCAATCCTCTGGCACTATTCCTGTGGACAACGAGGACATAAAGATCCTAGCCAGAGGCTCAGCAATCTCTTCCCGTGCCTACGACTCTGATCAAGCTCTCCAATCGCTTTCAAATGTGCAACTACCAATTCCAGCACAGCTTCCAGTCTATCACCCATCTTCCCTATGGTTCTCTGCCTTCCCTCATCCTTCTCAAAACTCAAAGGTCAGAGTCAATTTATTATCGGAGTGCTGTACGTGTCACAAAATGCTACCCTGAGATTCATTTTCTTGCAGGCAGTCACAGTAGAACAAAGAAATACATTAGAATCAATGAAACATTGTACACAAAGACTGACAAATTCTGTAAATACAAAAAAAATTATAATAATAAATAAATAATACTGAGAACATGAGCTGTAGAGTCCTTGAAAGCGAGTGCATAGGTTGTGTTCAGTGATTAGTTCAGTGTTGTGAGTGAAGATGTCCACTCTGGTTCAAGAGTCTAATGGTTGAAGGATAATAATTGGTCTTGAACCTTACAGCTCAACACCTTACTGCTTATTCTTCCCTGACACTTGCTGTCTACAGACACCTCCAGGCCTGCTGAACCAATGCAGTGCTTGCTGCTTTATTTTCAGTGCTTGAGACCCAGGAATGTGACTTCAAGCTGAGCCAATAGAAAGTGGATTATGGACAGCTGCTACAGTGAGCTGCATTGCTTATTAAAGATTATTGCAAAGCTAATTTCACAGGACGTAAAGGAATTAGATAATCTACCTCTGCTGGTCTCACATAAAAGCTAAAAGAAATTAATGCCCGTGTTAAAATAACAGGGATACAAATTTAATGCGAGTATGTTCAATTGGGAAACAGAAGATCCAGTATAAATGCAAACTCTACAATCTAAATCTAATTTCTCAGACTTTATCTTGACTGGTTTTTATTTTGTTTGTGTGGTGTTGAAACAGACATGGAAGGCTGATTATTGGCTCTGTGCATCCTTCCTTTATAAAAGGTACATTAATGATTATTCAAGACCTTGATCACAGACAGCAGACCTGGACAGTTTCATCAGTCCCTGGTGGAAGTCCAGGCTGCACAGTGTGACATTCTTGTCAAGCCCGGCATTAATTAGTACTGATTTAGCAAGCTGCCTGCCAATGGTCACATGGAAGATAGTGAGTGAGAAATGGAAGTGTCCGCAGGCTGTGGTGGGCTGCTGTGCCCCTGCGACAGACAGTTCAAGTACACCATAAGTGAACAGCTCTTTTCAGAATCTCAGAATGCCACAGTAAGGAAGAAACAATAGCACTTTTTATGACCATGGAACATATTACACCCAATGAAATAATTTTTAAATTGTTTCATGAATTACATTTTGCAAATGATTGGTTTAAAATGTTTACAGTACATGCCAGTTAATTTATACATGGAGTCGCAGAGTAACGCAGCACAAAAACAAGCCCTTTAGCCCAACTCGGCCATGCCAACCATGGTGTACACCAAGCTAGTCCCATTTACCTGGGTTTGACCCATATCCCTAAAAAATCTCTCCTATCCATATAATAGTTTATAGCAAGATCCCACAACAGTGAGATAACGAGCAGACTTTTCCTCTCTCCAATGTCTGAAAGCGGCAAAACAAGGATTAACTGAAGTTTGACATATCCTGTCTGGTGGATAATATTTAGATTCAGACACAGGATCAAAGTTTCAAAATTACATTCATCAGCACTTTTGATACCACATCTCAGCCTCCCTCTCTCATTCATCCATTCAAGTTCTGGAGAATTTTTAGTAATTTACCCAACAAAGACTATTTATAAAAAAAACACATATACAGTATAAAGCAGAATTTCCTTGAGGTTTACATTTACAGAATATTTCAACAAAGCTGTTAACTGAAACCAATGCACAGACCAGTAGGTCACATGTCACAGTTCTTAAAAGGGTACATACCCAATATTATACAAGCCACGTCTATCATATTGACTGGGCTATCGTCACTGGTTTTATCTGAAACAGTGCCTTAGAGTGTCTGATTTCCCACGAAGAGAATAAGATAATGGCACCTCCAACAATGTAGAACCTGTAATGAGAGTGAACTTTGAACCCAGACACGTGGCTCAAAGGAGAGAGTGACATTGACCACAATGATTCAGGGTTCAAGATTACTAATTGTAATTTGTCAGTTCACAAGTGTAAAGAAGCCTAAAATAACACAGTCAGTATAAAGAACAACAAAAAGACAATAAATATTAATACTTAGGCACACACAAGAGAATATCTACAGAGGCTGGACATCCAAGTAGCACACTTGAAATGCAGGAGGAATTCAGCAGGCCAGGCTGAAAAAAAAGTCCCTGGGTCTCGGCCTAAAATGTCAACTGTTTGCCCTTTCCTACAGATGCTGCCTGGCCTGCTGAGTTCCTTCTGCATTTTGTGTGTGTTGCATAAATACTTAGACTGGCTTATATGCATAAACTTTATGCATGTAAAGTGACACTTAGTACAGGAGTATCTGCACATAAGGTGACTGTAACAGGAAATGTGACAGGAAAGGTTTTGGGGAGCATGGTGGGGGGGTGGTTAATGAGTGGAAGTTTTGATCAGCTTAACGCTTGGGGGAAGCAACTGTTTTTGAGTCTGGTGGCCCTGCCATGGACGCAGCATAGACTCTTCTCTGATGGGAGAGGGACAAGCAGTCCAATCATGTGCAGCCTCAAGTCAAGATTATTGCCTGCACACAAGCATGGTGAGATACAGGTACAATGCAGCAGTGTCACAGGCACATAGGTACAGACAACTCACTAAACATAACATGGAAGTACTGAGGGCTTACAGAAATACCATTTATTCACTCATCTATGCATGACTGGAATGGGTTTCGAACCAGCAACCTTCCACTCAGACAAGAACACTATCACCTGTTGAAATTGTGTATTTTTCTAGTGAAACAATGTTAGGATAATATTAGCTTTATTTA
This sequence comes from Hypanus sabinus, assembly GCF_030144855.1. Taxonomy (NCBI): domain Eukaryota; kingdom Metazoa; phylum Chordata; class Chondrichthyes; order Myliobatiformes; family Dasyatidae; genus Hypanus; species Hypanus sabinus. The sequence goes on from NC_082718.1 coordinate 111,012,261, forward strand.
TCATATGAAACATACAGTGAAATGCACCATTTGTGTCAATAGTCAGAATCTGTGCTGGGGGCAAGTATCACCATGCTTCTGGCACCAACACAGCATGCCACAACTTACTAACACTCACTAGTACTCCTTTATGATGTGGGAGGAAACCTGAGCACCTGGAGGAAACCCACGATTATAGGGAGAAAGCACAGATTCCTTACAGACAATGGAAGGAATTGAAACCCAATCGCTGGCACTTTAAAGCATTATGCTAAACACTACACTACTCTAGTGGAGACATAAGATACTACTGCCTTACACTAGCATACAGGTCACCCTTGGGTAAGGTGTAGCACCTACTTAGCTACTGATCTGGGTCATGTGAAGCCATGGAAGCAGGTTCTGGATGGTTATATGAGCAGCTAGTTCTTATCACAAGTCCTAGTTATGCAAGTATTCAGAATGGCTGGGGCCACCCGTATTGTAAAGGAAGCAGCAATGGCAAATCACTTCCGTAGAAAAAATTGCTAAGAACAATAATGGTCATGGAAGACCATGATTGCCCAGGACATTCAACATGGTACATAATGAATGAATGCTACTGTGCCAACCACATTGCTGGAGTTGATGTGGCAATAGGCAAGACGCAAACTTTTTGTATCGGAAAGTTATGTTAAATTGAAAATAGGAAATTGGTCTGAAGGTTGTCTTCTCATATTTGAGACCTTGTACAGCACAAACAAAACTTTACAATTTACAACTTACTGCTTCCCTTATTAGGTAGGACAGGGAAAATCTGCAAGGTTTGTGATGTGCCTCATGTCACAATAGCATTCCAGTGATCCTGGAAGGGGCAATTAACCTCATCTCAATAGGTTGCTTTACTTCGCAAGATTACATGCTGCACACTTGATAGTATTGTCAATATGCATGCATCATCAAATAAATTGTCTACTTCCTTTTCAATAAATCAATGTCGTCAAGTATATTTGCTAGCTAAATAGCATGATAGAAAACATTGGGACACAACTTTCAATGTACAGTAAAAATATGTTTTTAAAAGAGATCCGAAGTACCTTTACATTATTATTTTGATTAGACATTGTTGTAAGTGACACTAAAGATTTTGACACCAATTAGATACTCATACAGAAAAGACACTTAAAAGAGGTGTCAGGATTATTTAATGCAGTTTCCTGTACAAAAGTGTAAGGAGACCGAAATAAATGTTACTCTGGATCTGATGTACAAAAGAAAAAAAACAAACATATACAAAAAAAGATAAAGAAAAAATAATAACAACAAAATTGTACAATAAATATAAATACATATACATAGATTGAATGTATGCCCATAAAATTGATGCCAGCCTGTACAAAAGGTGACTGAAGAGAAATAATAAAGTAGTGAGGAATTAGTGAGTGGAAGTGTTGACCTGTCTTCCCACTTGGGGAAGGTAACTATTTCTGAGTCTGGTGATCCTGGTATAGATGTTATGTAGCCTCCTCCCTGATGGGAGTGGGACAAACAGTCTATGAGCAGGGTTGGTGGGATTCTTCATGATGTTACTGGCTCTTTTCTGGCATCTTTCTGTATATACAAGGGGTGATTGACAGGTCCGTGGCCTAAGGTAGAAGGAGTCAATTTTAGAAAACCTAGCACATTTATTTTTCAACATAGTCCCCTCCTACATTTACACACTTAGTCCAGTGGTCGTGGAGCATACGGATCTTGGACCTCCGGAAAGTGTCCACAGCGGGCTGATTGAAATGTTCGTGGCCTAAGGTAGAAGGAGATGAGATATACAGCTTTCATTACATGCATATGCAGGTCAACTCTTTGAGTGATTACGCAGAAAGTTTGAAGTTAGTAACTCATCAGATAACTCATCTGGGGTGATTAATAAGTTTGTGGCCTAAGGCAGAAGGAGACGAGTGATTAACTTCAAGCTTTCTGTATAACCACTCAAATAGTTGACCTCCATGTGCATGTAACAAGAGCTGTATAACTCATCTCCTTCTACCTTAGGCCAGGAACTTATCAATCACCCCTGCTGTGGACACTTCCTGGAGTTCCAAGATCCGTATGCGCCACGACCGCTGGACGAAGTGTGTAAATGTAGGAGGGGACTATGTTGAAAAATAAATGTGCTAGGTTTTCTAAAATTGACTCCTTCTACCTTGGGCCATGAACTTATCAATCATCCTTCGTATGTCCTTGATAACAGCTAGGCTGGTGTCAGTGATGGGTTAGGCAATTCTGACTACCCATCGTAGACCCTTCCTGTCTGCTGCAGTGTAGTTTCTGTACAAAGCAGTCATGCAGCTTGTTAGGATTCTCTCTTCTGCATGTCTATAGAATAATGTGAGTATGGAGTATGGAGTGAGTATGGATGTGCAAAGTCCAGCTCTCCTCAGGAAGATTAGGCTTTGGTGACTTTTCTTAACTGTGTAGGATGTGTTTTTGGATCACATCCGGTGACTAGTGGTGTGCCTCAGGAATCGGATCTGTACTGGGTCCAATGTTGTTTATCATATACATTAATGATCTGGATGATGGAGTGGTAAATTGGATTAGTAAGTATGCAGATGATACTAAGGTAGGTGGCATTGTGGATAATGAAGTAGGTTTTCAAAGCTTGCAGAGAGATTTAGGCCAGTTAGAAGAGTGGGCTGAAAGATGGTAGATGGAGTTTAATGCTGATAAGTGTGAAGTGCTACATTTCGGTAGGAATAATCCAAATAGGACATACATGGGAAATGGTAGGGCAGTGAGAATGCAGTAGAACAGAGTGATCTAGAAATAATGTTGCATAGTTCCCTGAAGGTGGAATCTCATGTGGATAGGGTGGTGAAGAAAGCTTTTGGTATGTTGGCCTTTATAAATCCGAGCATTGAGTATAGGAGTTGGGATGTAATGTTAAAATTGTACAAGGCATTGGTAAGGCCAAATTTGGAGTATTGCGTATAGTTCTGGTCACCAAATTATAGGAAAGAGAGAGTACAGCGAAGATTTACTAGAATGTTACCTGGGTTTCAGCAACTAAGTTACAGGGAAAGGTTGAACAAATTAGGTCTTTATTCTTTGGAGCTCAGAAGGTTGAGGGGGGACTTGTGGCATTTAAAATTATGAGGGGGATAGATAGAGTTGATGTGGATAGGCTTTTTCCATTGAGAGTAGGGGAAATTCAAACAAGAGGACATGAGTTGAGAGTTAGGGGGCAAAAGTTTAAGGGTAACACGAGGGGGAATTTCTCTACTCAGAAAGTGGTAGCTGTGTGGAATGAGCTTCCAGTAGAAGTGGTAGAGGCAGGTTCGGTATTGTCATTTGAAGTAAAATTGGATAGGTATATGGACAGGAAAGGAATGGAGGGTTATGGGCTGAATGCGGGTCAGTGGGACTAGGTGAGAGTTAGTGTTCGGCACTGACTAGAAGGGCCGAGATGGCCTGTTCCCGTGCTGTAATTGTTAGATGGTTATATGGTTATATCATGAGAAATTGTCTATGATTGTCAAGCACTTTTCAATGAATGAAGTCTTCAAACCCATGTGTCAACCAATGGGTTTGATGTTTGCTGAGGATGGATGGCCTCAGACAAAGCAGCTGATTTGACTACAAACATTAATATATAGAGAAAACAGTATTTAAAACAAACAGAGGAAATAGTGCACAGGAAACTACAATCTGAGCAAGGCATTTTCACCTCACAAGCAATGACTGATAGGTAACTGTAAATGAATTACAGACTTCAATGGAATCCAAGTTACTTCAGTAATATAATCACCAAGCTTTGCTAATAGTGAAGAGTCCCGATATCACAGAACGTAGATTAGTAGCACAATACAGGCTCTTCAGCGCACAACATTGCTGCAAAATTTTAACCTTCCCCAAGATCAACCTAACCATACAAAGTACATGTGCATATCACCATATATAACCCTGCAATTGGTGGTGAATGCAAACACAATTTTAGCATTCATTTCAAGAGGACTTGAATATAAAAGCAAGGTTGTAATGTTGAGGCTTTATAAGACAATGGTAAGGCCTCATGTGGAGTATTGTGAGCAGCTTTGGACCGCTTGTCTAAGAAAGGATGTGCTGACATTGGAAAGGACTCTGAGGAGGTTCACGAAAATCACTTGGGGTATGAAAGGGTTACCACAAGATGACTGATTGATGGCTCTGGGCCTATACTCAGTAGAATTCAGAAGAATAATGAGGGATCTCATTGAAACCTATTGAATATTGAAAGGTCCAGACAGATAGAGTGGTTGCAGAGATGACGTTTCCTTTGGTGGGGGAGCCTAGGACCAGAGGGCACAGCCTCAGGTACAGGGATGTCCATTTAAAATGGAGAGGAGGAGTAATTTCTTTAGCCAGAGTGGCAAATCTGTAAAATTCAGTACTACAGGGATCTGTGAAGGCCAAGTCATTGGGTATATTTCAGGCTGAGGCTGATAGGTTCTTAACTAATCAGGGCATGAAGGATTACAGGAAGAAAGCTGGGGATCGAGGCTGAGAGGGACCTGGATCAGCCATGATGAAATAGCAGAGCAGACACAGTGGGCCAAATAGCCAAATTTTGCTCATATTTTATGGTATATGTTTCAATAACAATCATCTTGAATTTAAACTATCCCATATTCCACCAGTCACCTACACCCAACAATTAACCTACCAACCTGCTTGCATTTGGGATCCCCAGAATCCAGGATACCTTCAAAAAGTAATGCTTCAAAAAGGCAACATCCATCATTAAGGAAGCCCATCACCCACAATATGCCCTCTTCTCATTGTTACTAACAAGGAAGTGGAACAGCAGTCTGAAGACACAGACACATAGATAAATACACACACACACACTCAGATACACATTGTACCTTTTATTGTAACTTATAGCTTTTATTATGTATTGCAATGCTGCTGCAAAACAACAGATTTCATGACATATGCATTGATATTGACAATGATTCTGATTCCAAAGGAACTGGAATGCCTGAATGAAACCCTTGTGCTTTCAGGGAGAACCTGCAGATTCCACACAGACAACACCCTTGGACAGGGCAAAATCCAGATCACTGGAACTGAGACATTATCTCTGCTTGCTGTGCCGCTCTTGAAGGCTGAAGAATCTGTCCAGACTGCTGTACCTTCTGTACAGTTATTGGATTAATTTTTGATCACAGACCCTTCCCAGTTAGAGTGTTACCTAATGAAAGCCCAGCTAATATCTTCACAGAGTAGATTCAATGGGCAAAACAGCCTCCATTGCTGTAACCATTCATCTTGACTCTAACAGATCTGCACTGAAGGTGAAGATTATTCTTCAGGACCACAACTGACCTACTTCAGTCGGGTTACAATTAAAGAGAAAAAACTATTTTGCAACAGTTATAATGTCTTGAGGCTGAAGATTAACTCTTGATTTCATAATCTAACTTGTTGTGGCCTTTGCACATTATTTGCCTGTCTGCACTCCTCTTTCTCTGTAACTGCAACACGATATTCTGAATTCTGTTCTCTCTTAACTACCAAAACCTACAGCACAATACAGGCCTTTCGGCCCACAATACGGTGCCAAACATGTATTTACTTAGAAATTACCTAAGGTTACACAGAGCCCTCTATTTTTCTAAACTCGATGTCCCTACCCAGGAACCTCCTAAAAGACGCTATCGTATCCGCCTCCACCAGCGTCGCCTGAGGCCCATTCCATGCACTCACTATTCTCTGCATAAAAAACTTACCCCTGACATCTCCTCGGTACTTACGTCCAAACACCTTAAAACTATGCCCACTCATGTTAGCCATTTCAGCCTTGGAAAACGCCTCTGACTATCCACATGATCAATGCCTCTCATCATCTTATGCACCTCTATCAGGACACCTCTCATCCTCTGCCGCTCCAAGAAGAAAAAGCCAAGTTCACTCAACCTATTCTCATAAGGCATGCTCCTCAATCCAGGCAACATCCTTGTAAATCTTCTCTGCAACCTTTCTATAGTTTCCACATCCTTCCTGTAGTGAGGTGACCAGAACTGAGCACAGTACTCCAAGTGGGGGCTGACCAGGGTCCTATATAGCTGTAACATTACCTCTCAGCTCTTAAACTCAATCCCATGGTTGATGAAGGCCAATGCACCATATGCCTTCTTAACCAGAGTCAACCTGTGCAGCAGTTTTGAGTGTCCTATGGACTCGACCCTAAGATCCCTCTGATCCTCTACACTACCAAGAGTCTTACCATTAATACTACATTCTGCCATCATATTTGACCTGCCAAAATGAACCACCTCATACTGATCTGCGTTGAACTCCATCTGCCACTTCTCAGCCCAGTTTTGCATCCTATCAATGTCCCACTGTAACCTTTGACAGCCCTCCATACTATCCACAACACCTCCAACCTTTGTGTCATCAGCAAACTTACTAACCCATCCCTCCACTTCCTCATCCAGGCCATTTATAAAAATCACGAAGAGAAGGGGTCCCAGAACAGATCCCTGAGACACACCACTGGTCACCTACCTCCATCCAGAACATGACCCATCTACAACCACTTTTTGCCTTCTGTGAGCAAGCCAATTCTGGATCCATAAAGCAAGGTCCCCTTGGATACCATGCCTAATTACTTTCTCAATAAGCCTTGCATTGGGTACCTTACTAAATGCCTTGCTGAAATCCATATACACTACATCTTCATCAATGTGTTTAGTCACATCCTCAAAAAATTCAATCAGGCTCGTAAAGCATGACCTGCCTTTGACAAAGCCATGCTGACTATTCGTAATCATATGATGCCTCTCTAAATGCTCATAAATCCTGCTTCTCAGGAACTTCTCCATCAATTTACCAACCACTGAAGTAAGACTCACTGGTCTATAATTTCCTGGGCTATCTCTGCTCCCTTTCTTGAATAAGGGAACAGCATATGCAACCCTCCAATCCTCCAGAGCCACTCCTATCCCCATTGATGATGCAGAAAGCATTGCTAGAGGCTCAGCAATCTCCTCCCTCGTCTCCTACCATAGCCTGGGGTACATCTCATCCAGTCCTGGAGTCTTATCTAACTTGAAGATTTCCAAAAGCTCCAGCACATCCTCTTTCTTAATGTCTATATGCTCAAGCATTTCAATCCACTGTAAGTTATCCCTACAATCACCAAGATCTTTTTCTGTAGTGTATATCAAAGCAAAGTATTCATTAAGTATCTCTGCTATCTCCTCCAGTTCTATACACGCTTTTCCACTGTCACACTTGATTGGTCCTATTCTCTCATGTCCTATGCTCTTGCTTTTCACATACTTGTGTAATGCCTTGGGGTTTTCCTTAATCCTGCTCGCCAAGGCCTTCTCTTGGCTCCTTCCGGCTCTCCTAATTTCATTTTTAAGCTCCTTCTTGCTAGACTTATAATCTTCTAGATCTCTATCATTACCTAGTTTTTTGAACCATACATGAGTTTTCTTTTCTTCTTGCCTAGATTTTCACCAAACTTTGTCCACCATGGTTCCTGTACCCTACCCATCCTTTCCGTCTCCTTGAAATGCATATATGCAGAACTTCACGCAAATATCCCCTGAACACTTGCCACATTTCCGCCGTACATTTCCCTGAGAACATCGGTTCCCAATTTATGCTTCCAAGTTCCTGCCTGATAACTTCATATTTCCCCTTACTCCAATTAAACACGCTCCTAACTTGTCTGTTCCTATCCCTCTCCAATGCTTTGATCACTATCTCCAAAATGCTCTCCCCCGAAAGACCTGACATCTGACCAGGTTCACTTCCCAATACCAGATCAGGTACAGCCTCTCCTCTTGTAGGCTTATCTACATATAGTGTCAGGAAACCTTCCTGAACACACCTAAGAAACTCCACCCCATTTAAACCCCTCACTCTAGGGAGATGCCAATCGATATTTGGGAAATTAAAATTTCCTGCCACTGCAACCCTGATGTGACAGACAGACAGACATACTTTATTGATCCCAGGGGAAATTGGGTTTCATTACAGTCGCACTAACCAAGAATAGTGAAGAAATATACCAATATAAAACCATAAATAATTAAATAATAATAAGCAAATTATGCTAAGTGGAAATAAGTCCAGGACCAGCCTATTGGCTCAGGGTGTCTGACACTGCGAGGGAAGAGTTGTAAAGTTTGATGACCACAGGCAGGAATGACTTCCTATGACACTCAGTTTTGCATCTCGGTGGAATGAGTCTCTGGCTGAATGTACTCCTGTGCCTAATCAGTACATTATGGAGTGCATGGGAGACATTGTCCAAGATGGCATGCAACTTGGACAGCATCCTCTTTTCCGACACCACCGTCAGAGAGTCCAGTTCCACCCCCACAACATCACTGGCCTTACGAATGAGTTTGTTGATTCTGTTGGTGTCTGCTACCCTCAGCCTGCTGCCCCAGCACACAACAGCAAACATGATAGCACTAGCCACCACAGACTCGTAGAACATCCTCAACATAGTCTGGCAGATGTTAAAGGACCTCAGTCTCCTCAGGAAATAGAGATGGCTCTGACCCTTCTTGTAGACAGCCTCAGTGTTCTTTGACCAGTCCAGTTTATTGTCAATTCATATCCCCAGGTATTTGTAATCCTCCACTGACCCCTTGGATGGAAACAGGGGTCACCAGTACCTTAGCCCTCCTCAGGTCCACCACCAGCTCCTTAGTCTTTTTCACATTAAGCTGCAGATGATTCTGCTCACGCCATGTGACAAAGTTTCCCACTGTAGCCCTGTACTCCACCTCATCTCCCTTGCTGATGCTTCCAATTATGGCAGAGTCATCAGAAAACTTCTGAAGATGGCAAGACTCTCTGCAGTAGTTGAAGTCCGAGGTGTAGATGGTGAAGAGAAAGGGAGACAGGACAGTCCCCTGTCGAGCCCCAGTGCTGCTGACCACTCTGTCTGACACACAGTGTTGCAAGTGTATGTACTGTGGTCTGCTGGTCAGGTAATCAATAATCCATGACACCTATTACACCTTTACAGAATCTGTCTCCCTATCTGCTCCTCGATGTCCTTGTTACCATTAGGTGGTCTATAAAAAAACCCCAGTAGCAGTATTGATCCCTTCCTATTCCTAACTCCACCCACAGAGACTCTGTAGACAGCCCCTCCATGACTTCCTCCAACTGTGACACTATCTTTGATCAGCATTGCCATGCCCCTATCTCTTTTGCCTCCCTCCCTGTCCTTTCTGAAACATCTATAGCTTGGGACTCTAAGTAACCATTCCTGCCCCTGAACCATACAAGTCTCTGTAATGGCCACAACACCACAGCTCCAAGTACTGATCCACGCTCTAAGCTCATCTGCTTTGTTCATGATGCTTCTTACACTAAAATAGACACATCTCAAACCATTGGTCTGAGTGCAACCCTTCTCTATCACTGCCTATCTTCCCTCATGCACTGTCTCCAAGCTTTCGCTATTTGTGAGCCAACAGCCCCTTCTTCCATCTCTTCAGTCTAGTTTCAACCACCCAACAAATCTAGTTTAAACTCTCCCCAATAGCCTTACCAAACCTCCCTGCCAGGATATAGGTATCCCTCACATTCAAGTGCAACCCATCCTTTTTGTACAGGTCCCGCCTGCCGCAAAAGAGGTCCTAATGATCCAGAAATCTGAATCCCTGCCCCCTGCTCCAATCCCTCAGCCATGCATTTATCCTCCACCTCACTTTATTCCTATATTCACTGTCGCATGGCACAGGCAATAATCCCAAGATTACTACCTTTGTGGTCCTGCTTTTCAACTTCCTTCCTAACTCCCTATAGTCTGTTTTCAGGACCTTCTCCCTTTTCCTACCCATGTCGTTGGTACCAATATGTACCATGACCTCTGGCTGTTCAGCTTCCCACTTCAAGATGTTGTGGACGTGATCAGAAGCATCCTGAACTCTGGCACCTGGGAGGCAAACTACCATCCGCGTTTCGTTCCTGTGTCCACAGAATTGTCTGTCCGACCCCCTAACTATAGAGTCCCCTATTACTGCTGCCTTCTTCCTTTCCCTACCCTTCTGAGCCATAGGGTCAGACTCTGTGCCCGTAGCACGTGGTCACTGTTGCTTTCCCCAGGTAGGCCATCCCCCCACAACAGTACTCAAACAGGAGTACTTATTGTTAAGGGGGTCAGCCACAGGGGTACTCTCTAGTATCTTCATGATCTTTTGCAATGGCACTCAAACAAGAGCTTTCCTGCCTATCCCCTCATTGTTTCTTGACAAGCAGTAAACCAACACATTTAACCTTGAGGTTATGTTTATAAAAAATATTTAAAAAGTTTGTGTATCACCTCCTTTGAACATCATCTGCCAAGTGAAGGATTATCAGTTAGAGGATCCAAGTGAGCACCAAGGAGTCAATCTTTTTTTAATTCTCCACCATCAATTACACTCATGTGATGCAATTAACTAATTCATGTTCAAAGGTACAATTTAATCTTTGGAATGTGAAAGCAAACTGGAGGAAACCCACACAATCACAAAGATAACGTACAAACTCCTTATAGACTGTGGTGGGAATTGAACGTGTTGCTGGTGGCATAAAAGCATTATGCTAACTCAACACTACTGTGCCATCTTCTAAAAATAAGCCCTTCCACTCTGCATCTGGGGTGGGAAGGTGTCATAAAGCCATTGATGTGCTAGATGCCAGAGGTCCTATAAAACCATAAGACATAGGAGCAGAATTAGGTCATTCAGCCCATCAAATCTGCTCTGCCATTCCATCCCAGATCCTATTCACCTGCCTTCTCACTATATTCTTTGATGCCCTGACCAATCAGGAAAAGATCAAATTTTGCCTTAAATATACAAACGGACTTGACTGCCACTGCAGTGTGTGGCAGAGCATTCCACAGATTCATTTCTCTCTGGCTAAAAAAGATCCTCCTCATCCCTGTTCTAAAAGGTCACCCCTCAATTTGGTGGTTGTGCCCTCTAGTTCTGGATATCCCTACCATAGGATACATCCTCTCCACATCCAACTTATCTAGTCCTTTCAACATTCAGTAGCTTTCAATGAGATCCCCACACATTCTTCTAAATTACAGTGAGTCCAAGCCCAGGAAGTTGCTCCTATTTTAATCCCGTCATTTCTGGAATTATCCTCATTAACCCCCTCTGGACTCTCTCCAATGACAACACATCCTTTCTGAGATATGGGGCCCAAAACTGTTCACAATTATCCAAGTGCAGCCTGACTAGTGTCAAGGAGCTCAGCGTTAGCTCCTTGCTTTTATATTCTATTCCCCTTGAAATAAATGGCAAAACTGCATTTTCCTTCTTTTCCACAGGCTTAATCTGTAACTTAACTTTCTGTGAGTCTTGCACAAGGACTCTCAAGTCCTTCTGCACCTCTGATGTTTGAACCTTCTCCCCATTTAGATAATAATCTGCACTATTGTTCCTTTTACCAAATGCATTATAAGAATGCAAGAAATGGGAGCAGGAGTAGGTAATCCAGCCCATCGAACCTGACTGCCATTCAATAAGATCATGGCTGATCTGTCCGTAAACTCAGCTCCATCTACCTTCCTTTTCCCCAATACCCTTAATTCCATTACTATGTAAAAACCTATCTAACTGTTTCTTAAATATATTTAATGAAGAAGCCTCAACTGCTTCCCTGGGCAGAGAATTCCACAGATTCATCACTCTCTGGAAAAAGTTTCTCCTCATCTCTGTCCTAAATCTTCTCCCCTGAATCTTGAGGCAATGTCCCCTAGTTCAAGTCTCACCTACCAATGGAAACAACTTTCCTACTTCTATCTTATCTATCCCTTTCAAAATTTTGAATGCTTCTGCAAGATTCCCCCTCATTCTTCTGAACTCCAAAGAGTATAGTCCCAGGCGACTCAATCACTCCTCATAGGTTAACCCCTTCATCCCTGGAATCAACCTGGTCAACCTCCTCTGCACTGCCTCCAAAGCCAGTATATTCTTCCTCGAGTACAGAGACCAGAACTGCACACAGTACTCCAGGTGCAGCCTCACCAGTACCCTGTATAGTTGTGGCATGACCTCCCAGCTCTTGAATTCAATCTCCCTAGCAATGAAGGCCAACATTCTGTTTGCCTTCTTAATAACCTGTTGTACCTGCAAGCCAGCTTTTTGCGATTCAGGCACAAGCACTCCCAAGTCCCTCTGCACAACAGCATGCTGCAATCTTTCACCATTTAAATAATGATCTGCTCTTCTATTATTCCTTCCAAAGTGGATGATCTCACATTTACCAACGTGGTATTCCATCTGCCAGACCTTGGCCCACTCACTTAACCTATCCATATCTATATCTGCAGACACTCCTCATCCTCTGTACAATTTGCTTTTCCACTCAGATTGGTGTCATCAGCAAATCTGGCTACACTACACTCAATCCCCTCTTCCAAATCATCAATGTAAATGGTAAACAGCTGCAAGCCCAGCACCGACCCATGTTGCACCCCACCCACCACAGACTGACAACTGGAGAAACACCCATTTATACCAACTCCCTGCCTTCTATTGGTTAACCAATCCACTATCCATGCCAATACACTTCCTCTGACTCCATGCATCTGTATCTTATTTATAAGTCTCTTGTGCAGCACCTTCCAAACATGTGATGAACCCTGCTAAAGATTCAGTGGTGAGTGGGCCCAGTCCATGTAGAGTGGTGCTTTTCCCACTGTTGAAAGGCCTGGACAGAGTGGACAGAGACAGAATGTTTCCTATAGTGGGGAAGGCCAGGACTAAAGGGTACAGCCGCAGAATAGAAGAATGTTCCTTTCAGACAGAGACGAGCCAAATGGTGGCCAACTTGTGGAATTTATGCCACCATCAGCTGTGAAGGCCAAACATTGGGTATATTTAAAGCAGAAGTTGATAGGTTCTTGATTAGTAAGGTCTTCAAAGGTTATGGCTTCACAAGAGAATGCTGTCGAGAGGGATAATAAATCAGCCATGGTGGAATAGTGGAGCAGACTGAATGGGCCAAATGGCCTAATTTTGTTCTGATGCCTTATGGTTTTAAGTTTGCTCAGAAACAACCGACCTAGGATGATTCATACCAAAATGCAACAGGGCACTGCTGCCCGGCCTTGGATTGTCAGTATAAATTCATAATATTATATATGAAGAGATTATGGGTTGTTGGTTTCTTTTCTAGCATCATAAGCTCCAGGGCCAATGGACAAAGTAGATCTCCTTTCAACCAGAGTTTTGCAAGCCTATGAAGCAGAAATCTGGTGGGGGAATAATTCCCATGGAGGAGGGTTGGAACCCAGGGCTAAGCTGACAGCAGCTATACTACTGCAATGGGACAATCATAAACACAAGAGATTCTGCAGGGCTGGTAGGAAGGGGCAAAAGGCAGAATTTTTTAAAAATGTGGGGGAGTGTAAGGAGTACAGGCTGACAGGTGATAGATGAAGCCGGATGAGTTGGAAGGGGTGGGTTAGGGATGGGGGTTGATATAAGAAACTGGAAAGGAATAGGTGGAAGAGATAAAGGGCTGACAAAGGAAGAATCTGATAGGAGAGGAGAGAAAGGGAAGGAAGAAGCGCACCAGTTGCACCAACTACGATCGACATAGTTTCTCAAATATTTCTGGGTGAAAACAGATCTCGTACAGATCAACCGTTGACTAAACATAATGAGGGAAAAGTAGAGATGCTATTGCAACAGCAATCTAGAGACCAAGCATGGCAGGATGATGTTACTGGGACTGGAAGGTTTGAGTAATAGGGCTGGAGCTTTCTCCCTGGAGGGACTTTACAGAAGCTTCTAAAATCATGAAGGCTTAGATAAGATGGACCATGACCTTAGATAAGATGGTCATGGTCCTGTTATGCAGGGTAAGGGAGTCTAAAACTGGAGTGGATAGCATTAAGGTAAGAAGAAAAAGATTTCAAAAGGGACCTGAGGGGTAACTTTTTAAAGTCTAGTGCAGATATCGAACAAGCTGTAGAGGCAGATACAATTACAACAGTAAACAGACATTTAGACAGTACCATGGATAGGAATGGCTGAATACAGGTGTGGTACTGGCTAGCTCAGGCAGGTACCTCAGTTGGCAATGACATGTCGGGCTGAAGGACCGATTCTTTATGACTACATACTGGCACAAAACTTTGTAAAACTGAGCTTAGTTCCAATTTAGAAATGAAGAGCCCATTGAAGTGATGGTGATCACATAACTAAGCAGTCATTTTTGGCTCTTTGGCTACAGGGGAAGTGCCGGAGGACTGTAGAATGGTAAATGCAGTTTCCCTGTTTAAAAAAGGTAATAGGGAGAAACCTGGGAACTATAGACTGGTGAGTCTTACGTCAATGGTATGCAAACTACTGGAAAAGATTCTTAAGGATAAGATCTATGAGCATTTGGAGAAGTACTGTCTACTCATGGATAGTCAACATGGCTTTGTGAAGGGAAGCCTGATTGAGTTCTTTGAAGAGGTAACAAATGAAATTGATGAGGATAGGGCAGTGGATGTGGTCTACATGGACGTTAGCAAAGCATTTGACAAGGTCCCTCATCAGAGACTCATCCAGAAAGTCATGAGGCATGGGATAAGTGGAACCTGGCTGTTCGGATAAAAAATTGGCTTAAAGGAAGAAAGCAGAGGGTAGTTGTGGAAGGAAAGTATTCTGCCTGGAGGTCGGTGACTAGTGGAGTGCCGCAGGGATCTGTCCTGGGACTCCTGCTATTTGTGATTTTTATAAATGACCTGAATGTAGAGGCAGAAGGATGGGTGCGTAAGTTTGCAGATGACACAAAGATTGGAGAAATTGTGGATGGAGCTATAGGTGGTCGAAGGTTACAAGAGGACATAGATAGGCTGCAGAATTGGGCAGAAAAATGGCAGATGGAGTTCAATCTGGACAAGTGTGAGGTGATGCATTTTGAAAGGACAAACCAGAAGGCTGAGTACAGGATTAATGGTCACCTCATTTTAGGAAGGATGTGGAAGCTATGGAGAGGATTCAGAGGAGATTTACCAGGATATTGCCTGGATTGGGGAACAAGTCATATGAAGCAAGGTTAGCAGAGCTGGGACTTTTCTCTTTGGAATGTAGAAGAATGAGAGGGGACTTGATAAGAGGTCTACAAGATTATGAGAGGCATAGATAGGGTGGATAGTCAGTACCTGTTTCCCAGGGCACCAATAGCAAACACCAGAGGGCATATGTACAAAATTAAGGGAGGGAAGTTTAGGGGAGACATCAGGGGTAAGTTTTTTGCACAGAGGGTTGTGGGTGCCTGGAATGACTTGCCAGGGATGGTGGTGGAGGCTAAAACATTAGGGGTATTTAAGAGCCTCTTGGACAGGCACATGGATGAAAGAAAAATGGAGGGTTATGGGGTAGTGTGGGTTTAGTACTTTTTTTTTAAAGGAATATATGGTTGGGCACATCGAGGGCTGAAGGGCCTGTCCTGTGCTGTAATGTTCTACGGTTCATTTAAAAAAAAAGCAAAAGCCCAGTCAGGTAACGAGTGTACTACTGATGTACTCTGGGTTTATAAGTAACTAAAACCACAAAAACTGCCGCAGCCGGCCAGCTTCATCATAATTTCCTCAGGGCCACCGGAATGGACAAACAAAACGCCAGACTTAGAATTGAATCCGAGTTCGATTATTATCCAGAACTTTAAGCAAGGCAAAACCTCCACTCACCAATCAAAGGGGCCTGGCAAAGAGCAGAATGTTCTTTAATTGTCCATGGGTGGTGAAATAGATTCAATCCGATTGGCACCTGACGGGAAAATAATTCGCAAAGCTGCTGGGAATGGAAATGGGGTTGCAAGCAAGGACTGCATGCCCTCCTTTGCTGGGACCATTCCAGGATTCAGTTCCATGTTGCGAAATGGAGGGGCAGCGGAAACAAATTCAATTCAACTTTCAAAGAGGCAAATGAAATACCTAAAAGAAAGCACACATTTGCAGGGCGGCAGGGAAAGAGCAAGGACATGGGATAAATTGAATCACTGTTGGGCAGTCTGCGAGACTGCAGCGCGCCTCCAACCCCTGCGAGTTCAAGTGACCCTCTGGAAGCGGAGGACAACGCTGTCGAAGACGCTGCCTCCGGGGGCGGGGTTGATAAATTGAGACCCTGAAATCTTTCTAAAATGGGCAGCAAACATCCTGTGGTAATGATGCCTTTACAGGTGTTGTGTTACTTCAGAGCGAAAGGCAGTGAAGCATTCCTCAGGTACTCCTCTCTCTGAAACCTTCTCATCGCCCTGTTGTATTGGGGAATTGCACTCACCAGATCGGACTGAAACCCCACCATCAATTGATACAACTGGTGCAAAGACTTCAATGAGATGGTTAGACAAACTAAGTCCCAGCTGGGAATTGCAATATTTAACTCTTCCAGTGACAGGTCGTAGTGAACAATTACGTCCCTCTTGTTTACAAGTTTTGTTAATTGCGCCGTAGGAAATAGCAACCATTAAATACCAATCTCCCGAGTAGATCTATGAAAGAGACCGCGGGGAAGATTCCTATCAAAGGTTCGCAGTTTCTAAATCGCTGCGAAATTAAAATGTTAAGTGTTGTATTTCATGGGTTTTTAGGAGAAAGGCCGTCTTGCCCATTGCAATAATTGCAAGAAAAAAAGACGCCATTCATTCTTACAAGAGGCCCCTTTCGCACAATATAAGGCGCCGCGGTGTTCTCTCTCTCTCTCTAGCATCGAAAAAATCCCAGATACAGCACAGAGCTATACAAGTGTGTTTTGTGTGTGTGTAGGTGTCAGCGTGTGTATGTGCGCGTCACTTTATAATCACAGTGTGTCTCATCGTACTAGTGAATATATACTTAAAAGTCAGTGGCATTTGTCAGTGTGGATGTGAAAAAGTGTCACCCAGAAACAATCTAATTTCTCATTTTGTTTCAAGTTTTTCATTGAACTCTACGGCTCTCAGTAATGAAAGATTAACTGACAGCCAGCCTATTTTACGCGCTGTTCCATCCCGGCATATCATTTAATTGTAACAACGCTCTCGCACCTTAAATTCTTATTTACAATTAGCTGGGGAAGAAATAGCCACCCCGCCACCTGTGATTGACCAAGAGAGATTTGCTATAACTGAACTCGTGTTACGAAAAAATAACATCACCCCCCCCCCCTCCGCTATGACCCAACCCCCTCCATCATTACACCTCTTCCTCACCAAGTCTACCGCCTTTCCCCCAATATCTCCCTGTGCGTTCCTTGTTCCCCAACTACTCATGGCATTTTCCCCTTTCCCTATTCGACCTCCCACCCTAGCCCTTGGCTGTGCTCTGTCATGCCGTCCATTCTAACCGCAGCACCCACATTCTGTATCCTGCAGGAGCACCCACAAAACAGACGGAGTATCAATAAAACAAAGAGCAAATCTTTCAAGTTCCCCCAAGGATCAAAGTTAAAAGTAGCATAGAGTTGCAGAGAACCGAGAAGGGAGGAACAGCCCGCCTCCAATAAGTATTTCAATATTTCAAGCAATCTACGCTGGTCTGAACATGGGAGGGAAGGGGATATTAAACGGTGGGGGAAAAGTCGAAACGAGGTTTCACTGCGCGGAATGTCGCTTCCTCTGGCGAACTGAAGTTGTCCATCAGCTCACGGGGGCGGCTGCCCCTCAGTACCGGATGCGGACACGGGCTCGGCCGAACCACGAGTCGACTCCTACCTGCTCGGCGGTACAGGGAGCCACATCGGAAGGAATCCCGGTGTCACTGGAGCCTTGGAGATGAGTTCGGCTCTCTTCTCCCGTAGTATTCTCCCCTCTTCTCTACCGAACGTGGCCAGAAAGAGGTGTGGAAACCGAGCGCATAACTCCACATACATCCACTCTTAATTCCACCAACTCCGGTAGCAAGCACTCTGCGCACTGAACCTCAATGGGCTTCGTTTGGGTCTTTAATTCTAATGAGACGCAGCAGTTAGGTTATTTGATATTTAAGGTGAGAAGTATGGGCCACCCGCCGATCTACTATTATTTTCTTTCCTTTTTTTCCCCTCTCTCTCCTCTCTTCCTGTTATCTGGAATTTGAATTTAAACGCAACCCCCCTCTCCGCTCTCAGCCGGCACGCAGGCGTTGTAAGCACAGCCACGCCGCTTAAAGCAGAGTACCTCTCAACTGCTCATCTGTCTCCCTTCCTCCCCCGCCAAAGAAAAAAAATGTTTCATTCCCAGTTTTTACCTCACTTCCTAATAATCCACCTTATTGCATTTATCGCTAAATTAATAACGATGCAGAATTGTTGGGCAAAAGGCAAAGAGAGATATGGAGTGATACACACTAAATGCTGGTCAGACAACCTCCAAGGAGGGGAACACAGAGTCGACGTTTTGGGCCGAGACCATTCCCCAGAAATGGAAATAAAGGGGGAAGAAGCTAGAAAATGGAGAAGTTCTTCTTCATAGATGCTGCCTGACCTGCTGAGTTCCACCAGTATTTTGTGTGTATTACTCTGGAGTTCCAGCATCTGCAGAATCGCTTGTATTTCAGCGAGACGCGGAGGTGGCTTCCCTTATCTGGGGAAAAACCGGATCAGTTTTGAAATGGAGACCAGACTCGTGTGTGAGTGCGGCATGGACCCAGGATCAATCAGGTAACGATCCCTCACATCAGGTGTTGAAGAGCCTCTCAAAGAGGATTGGGATCCGAAAGAGGACCGATTAGAAAAAAGATAAGGGGTTCAGTTGCATAAGGGTACGGAGTTAGGGGCTGTCTGTTACTAATCAACACCTAAACTCATCACATTATCTCACGGCCCGCACTTGTTCCCAGGACTACTTATGGACCTGAGGTTGAACAGTTTAACGGAACGGGCGGAGCTTTAATCCAAGTTCAATAATAAAGAATATGATAATTTGTGTCAGAGAAGGAATTTCAAGATAGTTTAATGTAATTTCAAAGTGTAAATGAGAACAAAATGATTGTTACTGCAGATCTGATGGAGCACAAAAAAGTAAGATAAAGAACACAATACATATAAATACATAGATTGCTTGTATGTCCACAAAAGTGATATAGGCAGAGGGGTGTCTGTGAATAAGGTGATTGATGGGAAATAATGAAATAGTGGTGGCTGGGGGTGTGGAAGTGTAGGTAAATTGGTGGAGGTGTTGATCAGTCTTACTGCTTGCAGAAAGTAACCGTTTTGAGTTTGGTGATCCTGGTGTGGATGTTAGGTAGCCTCCTCCCTGATTGGAGTGGGACAAAAGTCAATGAGCAGTGTGTGTGGGATCTTTCATGATGTTACTGGCCTTTTTATGGCACCTTTCTGTATATACAGTATATCCTTGATGGCAGGTAGGCTGGTGCCAGACATGTGTTGGACAGTTCTGACTACCAATGTGGAGCCTTCTTGTCCGCCACAGTGCAGATTCTATACCAAGCAGTGATGCAGCTTGTCAGGATGTTCATTACTGCACATCTAGAACAATATGGGTGTAGATAAGAATCTTCAAGCACTCTTCTGCCTCCTCAGAAATGAAAACTGTTGGTGAGCTTTCCTGGTTGTGTAGAATGAGTTCTGGGACCATAACATCATAAGACATAGGAGCAGAATTAGGCCATTCAGCCCACTGAGTCCACTCTGCCATTTCATCATGGCTGATCCTGGATCCTATTCAACCCCAAACACCTGCCCTCTCACCACGTCCTTTGATGCCCCAATGAATCTATCAACTTTAGCCATAAATATATCCTTAGACTTGGCCTCAGTTGTGGTCTGCAGCAGAGCATGCCACAGATCCACCACTCTTTGGCTAAAAAAAGTTCCTCCTTACTCCTGTTCTAAAAGGTTGCCTCTCAATTTGGAGGCTTTGCCCTCTAGTTCTGGATAATAGCATGGAGAAGAACATGATGAAATGCTTACAGAATGACGGAGCAGGCTTAACAGTCCAAATGACCTACTCCTGCTCCTATTTCTTAAGTTCTTTTGTTCTTATTTGGAAGGATAGATGCTACTGTCGGAAAACTCTCATGCAGATAATGGTCTCATGGAGAAGGTACAGACAACTTTCAGTTAGCTAGGTAGTACACAACCTTGGAGAAACTTTGACGCCTTTTCCTTGGATGCTGCGTGAATATTTTTCTTCCTGTGATGGGTTCTTCAGTGCAAACCTGTTTTCAGTATTGTGAGTAAATGGTGAAGAAAACTGGATTGATTATGCAACAATTATTACATGCACATTATAGACTAATTATATATATATTTAATGGGCCCTTTTATTTATTTTGTATTATATGGTATTATTGTGTTTGTTACAGTTTAAAATATTTTGTCAATACAATTTTGATTTAAGTTTATACTGGTGTGAGTTAAATTATATGCTTCCTGGCTAAATTTGCATGGGTGTGTCAGTATTCATACAAGTCACAGTCCTACTTTCCATTAAAGAGACTTTCAAATTTTTATGTCTGTTCACCCAAATCATATTTACAAGCAACCTGTTTATTTATTAGAAATGGCCATTTCATCATTATTCCCAAGCATTGTCGAATTATTTGCTGTTAGCTTGTATTCACAATAATAGCTAACTCATTATTAGCCTAAGGTGAGAGGGTTACATTTTTGCCTCCACTCTAGCTTCTTTGAGTAACTCAATTAAAGATGGTAACCATGAGTCTTGAGGGTTATTTGAGCAACCATATCTTGTGACAGTACACCTTTCCAAACTTGTTCCTACCTCAAGCAACTTATCTCAGATTGCTGAATGCCCCCTTTAAGGCACAAACAAATCAGCAGATTATCTAACCTGAAAAGGTAGGCAGAGAACTTTTCTCCTTCATCTTGGAATATGTGTCTGAACTTCATCATATCAGCTGAACTTTCAGAGGTGCCAAAAGCATTGTCCAGAGCTTGGCTGACATGGCAGTGGAATTTCTGGATTCAGGAACCTCACTGTATCAGCAGTAGGACCCATTAAACTCTCTACAAGTCTCTGCTTCAACTCTCTACAAGTCTCTGCTACAAGTCTGAGCACTGCCATTCATCTAGTAAGTGAGACATCCACTCAGCCTAAGCCACATACTCTTCTCATTCTATGTAGGCTTGACTCTAGAGGACATTCTATGATAATGTTCGATCTCAGCAGGTACACTTTGGCATTTATCAGCCACTGATGTGTTAGCAGACACCAGCTCACAACTTAGATCAAAGCAGAAGGACATAGATTTTTAACATCAGAGTTTTCCCTTCATTCCTCAGAAAAAAGAGCAACTTGAACTGAAAATCTTCACCCTCAGCAGCAGTTGTATTCTGTGCAACTCTAAACATATGAACTGGCCATGGCCCTGCCTCTCCAGGTAATCTTATCACATCAGGCAGAGTGAGTTCAGTCACATCACTGAAGGTTGGGACTAACACAAAATATTTGCCATCTGATTTGTTCAAATGCTGATCAATGTTTTCCAGAGCTTTTTGTTTTCCAGAGCTTTCACAAGATTCAAGGCTTTAAATAAAGTGGCATTGCTAACATCAACAGAAACATTGCTCAATACACAAGCATTACGAGTTGATAATTTCTGTTAATCACACCAAACTTTAATCTCCATGGCATTCATATCACAGTTTCAAAATTATGATGCATTTTAAATTGCACAAAAATAACACTGGTGTAACATTGGGTTACACACAAACAAACAGGCTACCCAATTATTATGCAGCCATAATACAGCATTAAATAATACAGACAATGCCCCCCAAAATGTAACCCTCCCACTGTAGGCTTGTAATGAATTTAGCTATTACTGTGAAATCAAGCTAACAGCAATATAACTGTAAATAGAAACATAAAAGTTTGAATCTTCCTTCTAGGGTAAGTTACTTGTAGGAATGCTGACACACCAATACAAATTTACTGTTCGCCAGGCAGCAATAATTAACTCACACCAATATAAACTTAAATCAAATTTGTATTGACAAATCTTTTAACTACAACAAACACAATAATATTATATAATACTAAATAAAGAAAAGTGCCCATAGAGGAAGAGTTTCCAAAGAGGATGACACAACCATGGTTAGCAAGTCAAAGCCAACATAAAAGCCAAATAAAGGGCATATAATAGAGCAAAAATTAGTTAGAGGATAGGGAAGCTTTTAAAAACCAACAGAAGGCAACTAAAAAGGCAATTAAAAAGGTAAAGATGGATTGTGAAAGAAAGCTAGTCAATGATACCAAAAATTTCTTCAAATACATAAAGTGTAAAAGAGTGACGAGAGTGGATATCATAAGACCATAAGACATAGGAGTAGAATTAGGTCATTTAGCCCATCAAGTCTGCTCTACCATTCCATCATGGCTGATCCTGGATCTCACTCAAGCCCATACACCTGCCTTCTTGCCACATCCTTTGATGCCTTGACCGATCAGAAAATGATCAACTTTCGCCTTAAAAACACGCATGGACTTGGCCTCCACCACAGTTTGTGGCAGAGCATTCCACAGATTTACTACTCTCTGGCTAAAAAAATTCTTCTTACCTTTGTTCTAAAGGGTCGTCTCTCAAGGCTGTGCCCTCTAGTTCTGGATACCCCTGCCACAGGAAACATCCTCTCCACCTTCTCCTTATCTAGACTTTCCAACATTCGGTAGATTTCAATGAAATTCCCCTGCATACTTCTAAATTCCAATGAGTACAGGACCAAAGTTGCCACATGCACCTCATATGTTAACCCCTTCATTCCCAGAATAATCCTTGTGAACCTCCTCTGCACTTTCTCCAATGAGAGCACATCTTTTCTGAGATATGAGGCCCAAAACTGTTGAGAGTACTCCAAGGGTGGCCTGACTAGTGGCTTATAAAGGTTCATCATTATCTCCTTGCTTTTATATTCTATTTCCCTTGAAATAAATGCCAACATTGCATTTGCTTTCTTTACCAGAGATTCAACCTGTGAATTATCCTTCCAGGTGTCTTGCACAAGGACTCCCAAGTCCCTCTGCACATCTGATGTTTGAACCTTCTCCTCACTTAGATAATAATCTGCACTATTGTTCCTTTTACCAAAATGCATTATCATACAATTCCCAACATTGTGTTCCATCTGCCACTTTTTGCCCATTCTTCCAATGTGTCTAAGCCCTGCTGCATTCACATTGCTTCATCAGTTTTACCTACCCTTCCACCTATCTTCATATCATCTGCAAACTTTGTCACAAAGCCATCAATTCCATATTGAACCATTAGTGGTAAAGTATGCTGGAGAGGTAGCAATGGGGACAAGGAAATGGAGGATGAACCGAATGAGTATTTTGCATCAATCTTCACTATGGAATACACTAGCAGTATGGTGGATGTTCCAGGTGTCAGGGGCCATGCAGTGTGTGAAGTTACCATAACTCGAGAGAAGGTTCTTGGGAAACTGAAAGGTCTGAAGGTAGATAATTCAGCTGGACCAGATGGTGTACTCACCAGGGTTCTGAAAGAGGTGATTGGAGGCATTAATAATGATCTTTAAAGAATCAATAGATTCTGGAATGGGTCTGGAAGACTAGAAAATGCAAATGTTACTCTACCCTTCAAGAAGGGAGAGAGGCAGAAGAAATGAAATTGTAGGTCAGTTAGTCTGATATCAGTGGTTGGGAAGATGTAGGAGTTGATTGTTAAGGATGAGGTCTTAGGGTCCTTGGAGGCACACAGAATAAAATATGCCATAGTTAACATGATTTCCTCAAGGGAAAGACTTGGCTGACAAATCTGTTGGAATTCTTTGAAGAAATATCAAGCTGGATAGACAAAGAAGAATTGTATAATGTTGTGTACTTGGATTTTCGGAAGGCCCTTAACAAGGTGCCACACATGAGCCTGCTTATCAAGCTACAAGCCCATGGTATTTCAGGAAATGTTCTAGCATGGATAAAGCAGTGGCTGATTGGCATAGTGGGAATAAGGGGAGCCATTTCTGGGTTGACTGCCGGTGACTAGTGGCGTTCCACAGGGGTTTATGCTGGGACTGATTCTTTTTACGTTATATGTCAATGATTTGGATGATGGAATTAATAGCTTTCTTGCAAAATTTGCAGATGATATGAAGTTAGGTGGAGGGGCAGGTACCTTTGAGGAAGTAGAAAGGCTATCGAAGGACTTAGACAGATTTGGAAAATGGGCAATGACATGTGCAGTGTCAGGAAGCGTATGGTCATGTAGGTTGGTAGAAGGAATGAAAAGGTCAACTTTTCTAAATGGAGAGAAAATACAAAAAAAATATGAGGTACAAAGGGACTTGGAAGTCCAGTTACAAATCGCCTCAGTCCCCCAGCTACTAAAAAGTCTATCTTCCCTCCCCATGGTCTTTCCCTCCATATACCCCCCAGTGGTTCCCATTTTCCAAGCTACTCAAGTTGTCTGTACTTTGGCCCCTACCCTCCCACTCAAAATATTATAGATTCAAATTGTAGCACTAGAAATCTCTGCACAACAGGCCAGGTACTAAGAAAGTATCCCAGAGTCAGGCTCAAAATAATTTAGAATCATAACTCAGAATCAGATTTATTATCACTGACATATGTCATGAGATGTGTCATATGTGTATGTACAATATATGGCATAAAAATTACTGTAAGTTATAAAATAAATAAATATTGCACAAGATGAATAATGAGGTTGTATTCTTGGGTTTATGGACTGTTCTAAATTCTGATGGTAGAGGAGCAGGAGCTGTTCTTAAAGTATTGACTGTGTCTTCAGGCTCTTGTACCTTCTCCCTGAAGGTACTAATGCAAGGAGAGCAGAATAAGAATCAGGTTTATTATCACCTGTATATGATGTGAAATTTGTCAACTTATGTCCTGGATGGTGAGGGTCCTTAATACTTTAATAATGGATGCCACCTCCTGAGACAATGATTTTTAAAGATGTCCTCAATGGCAGGGACAGTTATGTCCATGATGGAAATAACTGAGTCAACAGCCCTTTGCAGCTTCTTGTGATCCTATGCATTGTATGATTCACACCCAGCTGTGATGTAACCAGTGAGAGTACTCTCTTCCATACATCTGTAGAAATATGAGAGAGTCCTAATGAAGTCAAGCTGCTGGCCCGTCTTCTTCATGATTGCATCAATGCATTGGGCCAAGATAGATCCTCTGAGATGTTTGGCAGCCAGGAAACTGAATCTGCTCACCCTTTCAACTGCTGACTCCTTATTGAGGACAGTTGTGTGTTCCCTGGACTTCCCTTTCCTTAAATCAAATGATATTTTGCAGATATAAAAAAAAATCTCAGGAGACCTTAATGTTAACATTATTAGTGTTAAAAGTGCTACAGTACAGCACTTTTTTGACCTTAAAACTCTTTGGGGCATTCTGAGATTTAAAAGCTTGAACTAAATCCATCTTCCCTTTTTCTACCTCTGCAGCACAGTGATGCCAGGAATTAGACGGAAGAGGCAGTGTAATGAGGTGTGAGTTACCTGTGGAAAACTTCCCCAGACACCCTACTGGTTCCTTCAGAAGGCTGCTTTTATCTACATCTTATGGGAATCCCAAAGAATCACTTGTTCCATCAAAAGATCACCTGATTAATTGTATCTGACCTCCTGATGGAAGAATCGTCTATATTAAAATAATTTATTTTCATTCAGTTTGGGAATTGGATATTGCTCTCAAGGTTGGTGTTCAGTGCTCAGTTATATTTGCACTTGGCAAAACAGAGATGAGTTTCCTACCTTAAATGTTGCAGTCCTTCTGGTGAAGGTACTCCCACGACACTGTTGGGGAGGGAGTTCCAGCATTTATTGATTAAAATTGAGTTTTATTTGTCACATGTATATTGAGACATCGAAACATACAGTGAAATGCATCATTTTCATCAAGTCTTGTCAGCGAGGATTGTGCTGAGTGTGACCCATAAGTGTCACCTCATTTCCAGCATCAACATAGGATGCCCTTAACCCTAAGCTATGTCTTCGGAATGTAGGAGGAAACCCGAGCACCTGGAGGAGGCCCACATACTCAGGGGGAGAACATTCAAACTTCTTACAGACATTGACATGGTTTAGATCAAGCATTAATGAAAGAACAGCAATATATACATGGTAGTGCAATGGGCGCCACAGTAACACAACACTATTACAGCTTGGGGAGTCAGAGTTCAGAATTCAATCCCAGCATCCTCTGTAAGGCATTTGTACATTTTCCCCGTGGAATACATGGGTTTTTCGTGGGTCCACCGGTTTCCTTCCACTCTCTGAAGATGTACCCAGTAGGTTAATTGTTCATTGAATATTGTCCCATGATTGGGTTAGGGATAAATAGGAGTTGTTGGGGGTTGTTGAGGCAGTGTGGTTTGAAGGGCCAGAAGGGCCTACTCCATGCTGTAGCTTTAAATAAACATATTTCCACATCAAGGTAGTGTGGACTTGGAGAGGTCCAAGAGGTCCATGGAGAGCATGTGGCTGCCCTCAACCAGTATGATCATAGAGAATACATTTTCTGTAATCCAGAGCTGGTTGCTCAGTGGCCCAGAGCCTTGGACCCAGTGATCCATGGTAGCTCTGGGGAATTAAATTCTGCTAATACAATGTGTACCTCTGGAATTCTGATAAAAGTCATTCGCAACAATGATCACAAGTCACTGGATTGTTGTAAAATACATTATAATTGTGTTCCACACACCAGATAGAATAGTTTCATGGTCAGGCAATTGAGGAGGAAGTGAATCTGATTGGATTCCAACTACACAATGAAACAGTGCAGAGTGAGTTTAAAATTAACTTTACCCTTTGGAAGAGGGATAATTTAAAACTGATTAAAGGAAAGTATAGGGGAGATGCCAGTTGTAATTTTTTTTTTACACAGAGAGTGGTGCATGTATGGAATGTACTCCCGGGGTGACAGTATAAGCAGGTATTTTAGATACATTTAAGAGATAGGAACATAGGTGAAAGAAAAATGGAAGGCTATGAGGGAGGGCAGGGTTAAGTTGATTTTCTAGTAGCTTAGAAGTTTGGCATGACATTGTGGTCCAAAGGCCTGCACTGTGCTGTAGTGGTCTATGTTCCTTTGGAAATGTGCTCAAATCTATCCCATATGCATATTTAGCCTGCTCCATCACATACTTATCTTTCATTTTTTTTGCAAACATGCCACTCTTACTCAAGATCTTGCATGTGACCCAAGACCCACCAATGTGATCAACTCCTATGTGTTGTCAGAAGAAAGCAGAGATGGCGGAATCTAGAGCAATGCACAACGGCATCACCTGAGCTTAACAGGTCAGACAGCATCTATGTAGGGAAATGGAAAACTGACATTTTGCTCGAGATCCTTCATCCAGACTGGAAAAAACAGGAGTACAGCAGAGATCAAAAAGGAGGAGGAGTGAGAGAGGGTATCACAGAACTATGAAAGCGAGGAGGAAAACATTTTCAAGGTATTCACATATGGTAGAGAGGAAGGGGTTTTGAAGGGAATTTAAGAGACTACTGGACAGGTATATGGAGGAATTTAAGGTGGGGGGATATACAGGAGTCAGGGTTTAAGGGTTGGCACAACATTGTGGGTCGAAGGGCCTTTACTGAACTGTACTAGTCTATGTTCTATGTTGTATCTTCTATGTTCTATAAACTAGAGTCCAATAATCACATAAATCTTAAAATTTTGAAAACTTCCTCACGCCAGAACTAAGGAGAGCAGCAGCTCGAACTCAATCCAACTGGGGAGAGCAACTGCCGCACTGCCAACTTGCAGCCTTCCAAACACTGCTG
Source organism: Hypanus sabinus (assembly GCF_030144855.1). NCBI lineage: Eukaryota > Metazoa > Chordata > Chondrichthyes > Myliobatiformes > Dasyatidae > Hypanus > Hypanus sabinus. Next base: position 111,039,965 of record NC_082718.1, read on the forward strand.
ACCCAGCTACCAACCGCCATCAACCTGTGGCCTCCATGGAGAGCGACTGCTGTCTTAAGAAAATCTGTAGACAACTTGTGCGCAACAAGCTCCCTCTAAGAACAAGGTGAATTTAATTAGTTTACCTGCTACACCAGTGGTGACAGATAAATATACCGTTGATCACACTATTCCCTGCTGTCCTATTCTAGTGGATCATCGGGATAAAATTTAGGGGACATTAGTTTAAAGTATGACTAGCTTTATTTGTCACATGTACATCAAAACATACAGTGCAAAGCATCATTTGCATAAAAATTAAATCAGCAAAAATTGTGCAGTGCATTCTGCAGGTATGTTCGTCAAGCTCCACAATCTAGGTCTCGGCACATCAAATTGGACTTCCTCACTAATCATACCTTTATGGTGAAACTAGGGAAATGCACATCAGCCTCTCCCTAACCCTGAACACCAGTGCTCCGCACGGTTGTGTACTGAACCCAATTCTCTACTCTCTCTTCACCTATGACTGCATTCTTGCTCATACTACAAACTGATTCATCAAACTTGCAGATGACACAATTGTGTTTGTCCTAATCACAAACAATAACAAATCTGCATACGGAGAAGAGATGCTGAAGCTGTCTGATTAGTGCAGGAACCACAACCTGTCATTCACGTTCAAGAAGACAAAAGAAATTATATTTGACTTCAGAAAGGCAAGAGGTCCTGAAAAAGCCTGCTATTCATAAATGGTAAGGTAGTGGAAAGAGTCTCCTGTTTCAAGTTTTTGGGGAAGAACATCACCAAGGAACTCTCTTGGTCCATCAGCACAACCCCAATAGTAAGGAAAGCAAAAGAATGCCTATATTACTTGTGGTGCTTAAAGAGAGCTAATTCACCCCAAAAATTCATGGCCAACTTTTATTAATGTGCAAAAGAAGCATATAGACATATAGAATGCCAGTGTGGTACTCTAGCTACAGAAAGACAGATCACAAAGCACTCCAATGGGTGATTAAGATGGATCAGCACATCATTGGGACTCAACTTCTGGACCTGGAGACAATATACAACTCTCAATGCCTATAGTGAGCTCATAACATCTTTAAGGACCTATCCCATCTGTCTGTTCCATCTCATGCCATCTGGTAGGAGATACAGAAATACCTCGGCCAAGACAGACTGAAAAGCAGCTTCTTTCAAAGGGCTATTGTGCAGGTGTATAGTGCTGCACCCTGGCTTGCCACTGACCTTTGAGTGTGGACTATCAAAGTGACTTGTTGCATGTAAATATGGGGATTTCATTTGTTGGCTTGTTTATTTATTTGAGTTTTTTTGTTTATTTGTTTGCTTTTAATTAAGCTATACCACATCCATTGTAAACATCTGTTTTTCATGGACTGAAGTAGCACCACAATCTTGTTGTCTTGAGCTAAGACAATAAAGTTGTATTCTATTCTGTTCTGACACTAAAATAGCATGCCCACAACTGACTAACCCTAACCCATAACTTTTTGGAATGTGGGAGGAAACAGGAGCACTCAAAGGAAACCTATGTGTCACAGGGAGAACATAGAAACTCATTACAGGCAGTGGTGGGAATTAAACCCTGATCATTAATTACTAAGCTAATTGCTATGCTGCCATTTAATATTTTACCTCAGAAGTGGCTCTCCCTAATGTAGCAAAACTCTGGTTCAAATTTTGTCCAAAACCACAAGAAATTGCAGAGTATCACACACAAAATGCTGGAGAGACTCAGCAGGTCAGGCAGTATCTATAGAGAGGAATAAAGAGCTGATGTTTTGGGCTAAGACCCTTCATCAAGACCGATGAAGAAATTGCAGAGCTGTGGACACATCTAAGTCCATCATGATTATTAGCCTCCTTTCCATGGACTCTGTCTACACTTCCTGCTGTCTCAGGAAAGAAGCCAGCATAATCAAAGATCCCACTGATGCAGGCATTCTCTCATCTATTCCTTTCTGTATGGTAGAAGATACAATAACTTGTAAACATGTACAGCTAGGCTCAAGGTTCTATCCTGCTGTTGTAAGAATCTTGAATGGACGTCTTGTATGATAAAGGTGAACTCGTGAAGTTACAATATTCTTCGCCATTGGCCTTGCACCTTAGCTTCTACTTACACTTCACTTTCTCTGCAACTGTAACACTATATCCTGCATTCTATTACTGTATTACCCTTTCCACTGCCTCAATGTACTTACGTACATACATACAGAAGTGATCTGTATGGATGGCATACAAAACAATGTCTGTCACTGCATCTTGGTGCATGTGACAATAATAAACCTACAGTATTTTTGTAAATTTTTCAATTCAAGGGACAAGAGTCTCACCTGCTAGGTCACAGGTCACAGCTGAAACAACCATTAATGCATCCCAGAAACTGCTCTCAACATATATCTAACATGTAAGTACAAGCATCTGGTTTGATAGATTAAATTGTCCAGCACTTACACAAATATTTTTAACTTGGAAATTTATCTTTGGCAACTCAGTCCTCTGTCTAAACTCTAATCCCCCTTAGATACTTATTGCAGCATTTGACATAGTGCTGTGCTTTGGAAGGTAATAATTGTAAAAAGATGAGAGATGATACCACCATAACAGATGAGTCATCTAAAATCATTATAATATTTTATATGAGCCTTCGCGGCCATCCAAACTTAATTTATTAATTCTTTCTGCATTCACATTTTTGATCTGACACAGTGGATGGAAACAAACTGCCTCATGATACAAAATCTATCTTGGCTCTGATAGGTTACTACTTTAAGCCTTGCTTCCTGCTCCATTAATAGATTCATAATATAAGCCTACTTCACCGGACACAACATTCTTCATCACAGATCAGGACAAGCCTGAAACTGAAAAGAAGATTTGCCTTTAAGTAGCACCTGTCACAACCCAGAGTAACTATTCTCACATATACTGAGGAACAGTGAAAAGCTTTGTTAGTATTCTATCTCGACTGAGCTAATATGACTGTAAAATAACAGGATGTAGAACATAGTGTTACAGTAACAGAGTAAGTCCAGTGCAAGTAGACAAATAAAGTGCAAATATGATATTTTATAATTCCATTGAGATTCTTTAAAAAATATCAATGAATAATCTGCTGCAGGTGCTCAGCAGATCAAGTAGCATCTGTGCAGGGAAAAGAGTTGTCATCATTTTGGGTCAAAAATCCTGCATCAGGACTTTAAAATCAGAGAACTGGTTGTAATGTAGGAAACACAGACAATCTGCAAACACCAAGCTCTCAGAAACAGTACGTAATGTGACAAGGACCAGATAAACAGGTTGAGCAATATTGACTGTGGCCACAATTTCAGGGACTTATTCAAAATGCTGTTGTTAAAGAACTTAAAGATCAGCTTTATTTGTAACATGTGTATTGAAACAAACAGTGAAATGCATCACCTCCATTGGGAATGTGCTGGGGCAGCCTGCAAATGTCACCACATTTCCAATGCCAACGTAGCACGCACACAACTTCCTAACCCAAACTCAGAGGAAACTTATGCAGTCACGGAGAGAATGTGCAAACTGCTTACAGTCAGTGGCAGGAATTGAACCTTGATCTTACAGCTAATGCACTGTTAAGTGTAGTACTAACCGCTATGCTACCATGTTGTCCCAACATTAGTTTAAGGTCCCTAAGCATGGTAATCTGGTAAAGCATTACAGGTCTCAGCTGTTCCTGGTGCTTTGTCTGGTAGTATAGGCTGACACATTCCCATTCTTAGTCCTTGCAATGAAGAGGAGAGAATGGAGGTTATCCAAGAGCAAATGACACTTGCTGGCAAAAGGCAAGAAAAATGAACCAGTGCTAACCCTAAAGCCTTTATAAATTATTTCCTGCTTTTGCCACTTTTGCAAATACTGGTTGACAAAATACTTTCTCACACCTAATAGAAACAGCCTGAGGCAGAGAATTATCTTCCCACATAGTAACTGCACTCCATCAACAGAAAGCCCATGCATTTTCTGAATGGACTAAAAAAATTGGGCTGATAAGTTGTGAAAGGAGAGTCTAAATGACCATAAGACCCATGACTAACCATAGCCATCACTTATTCTTGCCTACAGTGCACCAGAAAATGTGAATCCTGAATTAGCCTCTTTAGCCACTGGAGAACCCACCAATAAACAGCCCTCAGGGGCTGTTACTCAACTCGAGTGGTCACACTGTTTTGGCCACCAGGAGGCATTATTTTAAGGTTATTGGAGGAAAATATAGGGGGATTTTTAAAAAAGATTGGTAGGTGCATGGAACACACTGCCATGCAGTGCTTGCAGAGACAGATACATTAGGGGCATTTAAGAAACCCTTAGATAGGCTCATGAATGATAGAAAGGTGGAGGCCTATGTAGGAGGGAAAGGTTAGATTGATGTTAAAAGGTTAACACAACATAGTGGGCTGAAGGGTCTGTACTGTGCTGTTATGTTCTATACTCTATGTTTTATGTTCTATTTTTGATAGGTTAATTCTGAATATTTGAGTATATAAAGTTATGAGTGGGATAGACATGAATCTCTGGAAATCATTGCCACAGACATCTGTGGAGGTTGATAGGATCTTGGTTAGTCAAGGATCATGGAGAGAAGGCAGGAAGATGAGATTGAGGGGGATAATAAATCAGCCATGTTGAAATGGCAGAGCAGATGTGATGGGCTGAATGGCCTAATTCTGCTCCTATGTCTAATAGTCTAAGCAGCCAGAATATTTTTGTTCTTCCAGGGTTGAATTGCATATCACTATAGGGCATGCATGAAGGAGAAAGTTCAAAGAAGATAAATGGGACTAGTTTTGTTGTAATTTATATGGAGAGTTGTGAATGCCTGGAATGTGCTGTCAAGAGTGGTGATGGCAGATAGGATAGAAGTGATTAAGAGGCTTGTAGATAGGCACATGAATGAAAGAAAAATTGAGGGCCACGTGGGCGAGTAGGATTAGATTGTTAGATTAGGTTAAAAAGACAGTACAACATCTTGGGCCGAAGAGCCTGCCTGTATTGTTCTATGTTCTATATTGGATATTCTATGAATTTACAGGAAATGTAGGAATAGGACCATAACTTAACTAGTTCAGCACAACACAGGTTAAGCATCCCTTATCTGAAATTCTAGGAGCTAGGTATGCTTTGGATTTCAGATTTTTTTGAACTTTGGAATACTTGCATCTATATAACGAGGTACGACAGGGATGGGACCCAAGTCTAAACATAAAATCCATTTACAAAACATATACAGCTTATGTAGAGCTGGTGTGAGGTTCACAGAGTGAACAATCAACAGTCAAAGCACAGTCTGACGTGATGGAGCTAGGTTCTCCACAGACTTTTATTGAATGACCAGCCCTGTGTTTCATATCAGCCATCAATTTTTTTTATTACTAATTTTTTATTGCAACACCAACAATTACATTCAATACAACCAACTGCCAATTACATTTTGATTGTTTAACCCAGTCACCCCCCAACCTTCCTCAACATTCCCCATCTATCCCTCTCCCCTCCACCAACCAACTGAATAGTACTGCATACACAGACAAAGTATTCCTATTTTAACAAAAGATCTTTTAAGTTAGATATCAAATTTGTCCACATTAAGATTGTGTTTGGTCGTGCATCATTTACTCTTGCTGATGAAAGTTCCAAATAAGAAATGTCCAAAAAGCTCTGAAGCCAGTCAGTGTATGAAATATCATGGGGAGATTTCCAACGCTGGTCTACAATCTTCTTAGCTGCAGTCAGGCCTGCCAGCCAGACTTTGCTGTTTTTTCCATAAGGGAAAGGTGGGAGTCATCATTTAGAAGGTGTGCAACGGGGTCCATTGGTAATTGTACCCCTGTTAGTTCTGTAAGAGTACTGATAACCTTCCCCCACAAACCAAAAACCCCTGGACATTCCCATACAACATGTATAAAAGAGCCAACAGTTCCGTGGGGGCAAAATGAGCAATATGGGTCAGGAACCAGTCCCATTGATGTCTAATTCTCAGTGTTAAATATGCTCTATGACAAAATTTCAAGTGTATATACCAATGATTTGGGTTTTTTGAAGCACTGGCAGCATCATCCCAAATCACATCCCACTCTAAGTCTTGTCCCAATTCAGATATGTCCCTATTCCAGGCTTTCATTCCTGATGTGGGCATATAATTCTGGGGGTTTATTTTATCATAGATATATGACACTATCTGTCCTGGAGCACCCTGTATCCAATTTAAAATGGGATGGTCCTTTAAATCTGACCCCCAGGGAACGTCGTAGGCTTTACAAGCTGATCTTCCTCTGAAGTAGAAGAGAGTGTTTACCAATATTATATCGAGATAGCAGTTCTTGAAAGCTAAGGATAGTACTTGCCCCATTAATATCTTGAAGAGTAGCAATACCTTTATTCTCCCAAGTTCTGTTAGTGAATAGTTTCCTCCCAGATAGAAAATGATTATTGGTCCATAATGGAGATGATTTGCACCATACGCTTTTAAATTTTAGGAATTTTTCTGCTGTTCTAAACACTTGTAGCATATGGGTTAAAATTGGACAGTAATACAAATCACATCTTTTGGTAGACATACCATAAGGAGAAAGTCCTTCAACCTTATTGGTGCTATTAACTCTTGTTCTCTATGTTTCCATAATGAAACTTCATCATCCTCCATCCAATAGCTAAGACTTTTTAATACAAATGCCCAGTGATTCAATTTAAAATTTGGACATGCCAATCCCCCATCTGACTTTTTGAATTGTAGAGCTGACCACTTTATATTGGGTCATTTACCGTTCCAAACATAGCATTATGTAAGGAGTCCAATCTTTGCCAATATCCTGCTGGAGGTGCAAGTGGGATCATTGAGCTAATAAAATTAATGCGGGGTAAGATGTTCATTTTAATGACCGACATATGGGCTGGGACTGATGCTGGAAGGTATCTCCATCTATTAATATCTTCTATTTTTTTTCAAAATGAAAGAGTAATTTGTTTTAGCCACAGATGATAGGGAAGTATTAACTTTAATACCCAAGTAGCGGACCTCATTAGTAACCTTAATCTGGGAAGGGAGACACACCTTACTTTTATCCATATTAATCAGCATCAGTGCTGATTTTGACAAATTAACTTTGTATCCTGAAAGAAATCCAAATTGCTCCAGTATTTTTAAAACATGGGGGAGAGTTTGTTGAACATGGTTTCAACATGGATAGAAAACTGGTTGGCAGATAGAAAGCAAAGGGTAGCAGTGAATGGATGTTTCTCGGACTGGCTGGAGGTGACTAGTGGGGTACCACAGGGCTCTGTATTGGGACCACAGCTCTTTACAATTTATGTCAATGATTTAGATGAGGGCATTGAAAACTATATCAGCAAGTTTGCTGACGATACTAAACTGGGTGGCAGTGTGACATGCGAAGAGGACATTAGGAGAATACAGGGAGACTTGGATAGGCTGGGTGAGTGGGCAGATACTTGGCAGATGTCATTCAATGTGAATAAATGTGAAGTTATCCACTTTGGAAGCAGGAACAAGAGGGGAGAGTATTGTCTGAACGGAGTAGAGTTAGGTAAGGGAGAAATGCAAAGAGACCTAGGAGTCCTAGTTCACCAGTCAATGAAGGTGAATGAGCAAGGGCAACAGGCAGTGAAGAGGGCAAATGGAATGTTGGCCTTTGTTACAAGGGGAATTGAATACAAGAGCAAGGATGTCCTTTTGCATTTGTACAGGGCCCTGGTGAGATCACACCTGGAATATTGTGTACAGTTTTGGTCTCCAGGTTTAAGGAAGGACATTCTGGCAGTTGAGGAAGTGCAGCGTAGATTCACTAGGTTGATTCCTGGGATAGCAGGGCTGTCTTACGCAGAGAGATTGGAGAGATTGGGCTTGTACACGCTGGAATTGAGGAGATTGAGAGGGGATCTGATTGAAACGTTTAAGATAATTAAAGGATTTGATAGGATTGAGGCAGGAAATATGATCCAGATGTTGGGAGAGTCCAGTACCAGAGGGCATGGATTGAGAATAAGAGGTCAGTTATTTAAAACAGAGTTGAGGAAGAACTTCTTCTCCCAGAGAGTTGTGCAGGTGTGGAATGCACTACCTCGGAAGACGGTGGAGGCCAATTCTCTGGATGCTTTCAAGAAGGAGCTAGATAGATATCTGATGGATAGGGGAATCAAGGGATATGGGGACAAGGCAGGGACTGGGTATTGATAGTGAATGATCAGCCATGATCTCAGAATGGCGGTGCAGACTCGAGGGGCCGAATGGTCTACTTCTGCACCTATTGTCTATTGTCTATTTGCCATATAAACTAGCATGTCGTCCGCGTAAAGTGATGTCGAATGTGAAGTTGTACCTATTGTAATAGGGGAGATCTGAAGAGAGTTTCTAATTAACTGTGCAAGCGGTTCAATAGATATAGGAAAAATTAAAGGGGACAAAGGGTCCCCTTGTCATGTGTCCTGTCCTATATCAAATAACTCTGAGAAACCTCCTACCACACATACCCGGGCTGAAGGATTAACCATATAACCATATAACAATCACAGCACAGAAACAGGCCATCTCGGCCCTCCTAGCCCGTGCCGAACTCTTAATCTCACCCAGTCCCACCTACCTGCACTCAGCCCATAACCCTCCACTCCTTTCCTGTCCATATACCTATCCAATTTTACCTTAAATGACACAACTGAACTGGCCTCTACTACTTCTACAGGAAGCTCATTCCACACAGCTATCACTCTCTGAGTAAAGAAATACCCCCTCGTGTTTCCCTTAAACTTCTGCCCCCTAACTCTCAAATCATGTCCTCTAGTTTGAATCTCCCCTACTCTCAATGGAAACAGCCTGTTCACGTCAACTCTATCTATCCCTCTCAAAATTTTAAATACCTCGATCAAATCCCCCCTCAACCTTCTACGCTCCAATGAATAGAGACCTAACTTGTTCAACCTTTCTCTGTAACTTAAGTGCTGAAACCCAGCATACAATGTTTGAATCATATTGATAAATTTATCGCCAAACTTAAATTCTTTAAGAACTCTCCAATGGTGTGGCCATTCAAGACGATCGAACGCTTTTTCAGCACCCAGAAATAGCAGGCCACAGGCAGGCGGGATTTTATGTGTTGCACTCAGTATGTGTAAGAGCTGGTGAATATTATCAGATGTGAGATGCCCCTTGATAAAGCCCGTTTGATCTGGGCTAATTATTTTCCCAACTACTGTCTCAAGTCTACTGGCTAAGACTTTGGAAAATATCTTGAGGTCAGCATTTATTAAGGAGATTGGATGGTAGTTGGCACACTCCAAGGGGTCCTTACCGGGCTTAGGTATAACTGTGATCAGGGCTGTGTTTAGATCTCTCTGGAAAGCGCCATTTCCAAAAGCATAATTTAATGTTTCTAACCATACTGGTCAAGAATATCCCAAAGTGCTAGGTAAAGTTCCACAGGTATGCCATCTATACCTGGTGTACGGCCCTTATTTGTAGCTTTGACTGCTTTAAGTAGCTCATTTAATGTAATAGGAGAGTCCAGAGTTTTGGTGTCCTCTAATGACAACGTAGGGAGGTCTAATCCACTAAAAAAATCGGAAAAGTCATTCTCAGAAGGAACTGAGCCACTTGTATACAGTTCTTCAAAGTAATTCTTGAATGTCTCATTTATTTCCACTGTTGAAGATACTACTCCACATTCAGCACATCTAATCGCTGGTATAGACCTTTTAGCTTCCTGTTGTTTGAGCATTAGTGCCAAAAGATGGCTCGGTCTGCTGATTTCTGCATAATACTTAGGTTTGGTTACATGGATCATATTATCTGCCCTGCTTCTTAATAAATCATTTAATTCTGCTTGTTTTGTTTTGAGCTCATTTTCTTTTGTTATGGTGTATCTCCTTTTGAGATCATTCTCCAAAACCTTACATTGTTCTTCTTGGGTGGAAATCTTTTGAAGCCGGCTTTTATGTAGATGGGCACTGAACCATATGGCATTATTTCGTAAAAAACCTTTGATGGAGGCCCAAATCACTGTCACATCTGAGACACTATTTTTATTTAAATTTATAAATTCTGTCAGTTTTGTTCTCAGTTGTGATAGAAATTTGTTGTTTTCTAGAAGGGTGGAGTTAAACCGCCACCTAGTAGCCTTATTTTTAATTTTGCCATAATTAAAAGTAGATATGACTGGGTTGTGATCAGATAGATGTCTGGGCAAAAATTCTATTGAGTGTACTAAAGGCAGCAGACCAGAAGATACAAGAATGTAATCTATCTGAGAGAAAGTTTTATGTCTTGTGGAGAAGAAGGTATAGTCTTTAACAGATGGATTATGCACCCTCCACACATCGGTTGAATTTAAATCCGTTAGAAAAAGGGTAAGTGCTTTGGAAGCAGATTCGTGAGAGTTCAATATAGTTGAGGAAGATTTGTCGAGGTTAATGTTTACCAAAGCATTCATGTCCGAACCAACATATAGTCACTTAACTTCAGTAATTGTGAGGTAATTGAGGGAAAAAATTCAACCTCGAATATAGTTGGGGCATATAGGCTAACGAATGCAACTTTTTTACCCTGAATGGATGTACAGCAAAAAGCTAGACATCCTTTATTGTTGGCACCAGTCCTTTCAATTGCTACCATCAATTTTAAACTGCCTCCCATTCCACTGCAATTACGATGGGAGGGGGAGGGTGGTGGTACTTTTATATAATATTCTAAATAATTTTGTGCATGAAACAATAATGTGCACAGTAGCTCAGTAGCCCAGGTGGACAATCAATGGCTGTTTGGTGTCACTATCATTCTCGACTCTGAATCTATGTGCTACCAGTAGGCAGTCTTTGCCTTATACTTGTTCATCACACTTGTACTGATGCAGCTGTTTAGCATGTTAGATTTTCATCAGTGATGATCTTGGAAAACTCATCAATGAATTGCTCTGCTGCTTTGTGATCAGCAGATGTTTTATCACCTCAATTCTTTAAAAATTTACTTCCATCCTTGTTCTTAAATTTCTGCAACTAACCTGCTGAATATTCTTCAATGACCTTCAATTTTCAGTTCATCATGATAGATCTTTGTTTGTTCCATGAGCAGCATATCGTTAAGCAGCATTTGTTCACTCTGACACTGACAAATCCACTCTTTCAATGCACAATCAAGGTCTTTGTTTTTTTCTTTATGCAGTGTTATTATATTTTTCATTAATTCCTGTTCATTACATATGTGAGGTTACTTCTCAGAACTGTCTATGGTGTGCAAAGACTTACACACAGCCTGGGAACCTTCCCGGTGCTTTGTGGAATTTTCCATCTGTGACGTCATGTCAGTACAAAAAGTTTTGGAATTTGGAGGCTTTCAGATTTTGGAATATTGGATAAGGGGTGCTTCACCTGTATTGTGGCCTGAAGGGCCTGATTGTGTGCTATACTGCTCTATGTTCCATCTCCAATTCCATGATATCCTTCAACTCCTGCTCTTTCTGGAAGTCTATCCAATTACCTTTTCAGTCCTCTTCTACCTTCCAGTAAAATGATCTACCCTGTTAACAAATTCTACTTTTCAAGTAGTTTTGGGCCAAAATAGGTTTGTTCAAATTCCCGAATGCTTTTCTCGGTCTAATTTTGAAAACTAACATTTACAAGAAATTTACCTGACCCAGTTTTCTTAAGATTCTTTGATAAAACCAGTGGCTCTTGCGCTAAACTTGCAGCAGCCATTGGCCTCAAATAGTCAATACAAACCCCAAAACGTAGACCAGAATCCCATAGACCATAAGATATAGGAGCAGAAATAGGCCATTCAACTCATCAAGTCTGTTCCACCATTTCTTCATAGCTGATTTATTATTCCTCTCAACCCCATTCTCCTGTCTTCTCGCTGTAAACTTTGATGTAACTAATCAAGAACCAATCAGTTTTCTCTTTAAGTATATCCAATGACTTGGCCTCCACAACTGTCTGTGGCAATGAATTCCACATAATCCCTACCTCTGGTTAAAAAATACTTCTTCATCTCTGTTCTAAGTGGATGTCCTTCTATTTTGATGAGGTGCCCTCTAGTCCCAGACTCCCCCACTCAGAATCAGAATCCCTTGATTACCTTCAAAGTTCAAAATAAATTTATTATCAAAGTGCATATATGTCACCATATACAACCCTAAGATATATTTTCTTGTGGGCATACCCAATAAATCCAATAACATAATAGAATCAATGAAAGAACACATCAACTTGGCCTTAACCAGTGTGCAAAAGACAGAAAACTGTGCAAATACAAAAAGAAATAATACTACTAATAATAGTATTAATAAATAAATAAGAAATAAATATCGAGAGCATGAGATGAAGAGTCCTTGAAAGTGAGTCCATGGATTATGGGGACATTTTAGTGATGGGGAAAATGAAATTGAGTGAAGTTATCCCCTTTCAATGCCTGATAGCTGACTGCTTCTGAATCTGATGGTGTGAGTCTTGAGGCTTTTGTATCTTCTTCCTGATGGCAGCAGTGAGAAGAGAACATTATCTGGGTGGTGGGAGTCTCTGATGATGGATGCTGTTTTCCTGCAACAATGTTTCATCTAGATGTAGTCAATGGTGGTGAGAGACTGGGCTGTATCCACTACTTATTGAAAGTTGAGGATCCTCTTTATCTCTGATTCCTTGTTGAGGACTGGATCATGGACCTCTGGTTTCCTCCTCCTGAAGACTATAATCAGCTCCTTGGTCTTGGTGTCAACAGCAAACAATATAATATTGGAGCTGTGCTTAGCCATACAGTCATAAGTGTAAATCGAGCAAAGCAGACGGCTAAGCACACAGTTTGTGGTGCGCCTGTGCAGATGGAGATTCTGGAGGTGATGTTGTTGTCAATCCAAACTGACTAGCATTTGCAACTGAGGAAATCAAGGATCCAATTGTTCAAGGAGGTATAGAGGCCATGGTCTTGAAGCTTATTGACTAGTTTTGATTGTACAATAGTATTGAAAGATGAGCTGTAGTCGGTAAAGCACATCTTGATATATGCATCTTTGCTGTCCAGATGTTCCAGGGTTAAGTGAAGAGCCAATGAGATGGCCCCTGCTTTGGACCTGTTGTGCAGGCAGGCAAATTAGAATGGATACAAGTAGCTTCACAGGCAGGAGTTGATATCAACCTCTCAAAACACTTCATCACTGTAGATGTAAGTATTACTGGACGATAGTCATTGAGGCAGGTGACCATGTTGTTCTTAGTCACCAGTGAAATTGAGGCCTGCTTGAAGAGGGTGGGTACCTCAAAGCTTTCTGAGGGTTCACCCTACTGAAGGGTGCTCACTCGTCTGCCTCAGAGACTGAAATCACAGGATCATCGGAAGCTGTGAGAGTTCATGATGGCTCCTCCATGTTTCAATGATCAAAGCAATCATAGAAGGCATTGATGGCACCTGGAATTGATGCCCTTTTGTCACTTATGTCTCATGTTTTTACTTTATAAGGGGTGATAGCATTCAAGCCCTGCCAGAGCTGTCGAGTATCCTTCATTGATTCAAGTTTAGTCCTGAATTGCCATGTAACCCATGAGATGGCTTTCCAGAAATCGTACCTGAACCTCTTGTAACTTTTTCTCAGTCACCAGACTTAAATGCCTCTGATCTAGCCCTCAGCAGATGTGTGTGCCTTACAAAAATGGTTTAAGCCCTTTGGTTCAATTGTCTCTGGCTATATCACAATACTGTTATCGTAGATCTTAAGAAGCCTGCAGGTGAGATAAATAAACTAAATAAGCCCTAGCTGGTGCTCACCAGAATGCTTATGTTGTAAATAACTTTTGTCAAACCTTTCCAGATGAGCTGAAGCAGATTTTGAATGCTCTACATTAATAACACAAAGAAAGCAGTTGCAAAAAAAGCCTCCAGCAATAGCAAACTGTAACATTAATGTTAGTGCAACTTGGAATTGTGAAATAAGTTGCAAAAATTGCTTTTCCACTTGTTCTCAGTAGCCAAGAATTGAAAATGACCATTGAAAATCATTGTGTTATACAGGCCCTTCAGCCCACCAAGTCCATGCTGAATATCAAACACACATGTACACCAATCCTACATTAATCCTATTTTTAATTCTCTCCACATTCCCATCTACTACTCTCACTTACCTCCACACTCAGGGTAATAACCAGTTGTCAATTAACATATAAAACCCACACATCTTTGGGAGGTAGGAGACTGGCGCACCCAACGGAAATCCACGCAGTTACAGAGAGCGCATGCAAACACCACATTAACCTCACCCAGGGATAGGATCGAACCCAGTTCTCTATATCTCTGAGGTGGTGAGTTTACTATATACACCACTGTAAAAAATGAGTAACTGTCCAGAAATTAGTCACTGCCACATATGACACAATGGTTATTTGAGCACACACACTAAATGATGGAGGAATTCAGAAGTCAGGAAGCATCCAGAGAGTTAATATTTTGGGCTAAGACCCTTCATCGGTAAACCTCGTTTTCATCCCTCTGGAGGTGGAACTTTCTAACATTACATTTTGGGTTTAATTAACCTCAATTACAATATGAAGTGGGAATGGGGGGGGTGAGAGGGGGAAGTAATACAAGTTGGCAAGTGAGAAGTGAGAACAGGTGAGAGTGAAGGTAAGTGGGTGGAAAGTGAGAAAATGGGAGGGAATAGATGGAAGAAGAGCTGAAGAAGAAGGAATCTTATAGGAGAAGAATGTGGACCAGAGGAGGGGGGAAGGAGGAGGGGCAGGTGAGAATAAGAGAAGGGTGAGGAGGTAATCAGAATGGGGAATAGAAAACGAGAGAAGTGGGGTTAGGGATGAGAGATTACCTAAAGCTGGAGAATTCAATGTTCATGCCATCAGGTTGGAGACTATCCAGAAAGAATATGAGGTGTTGCTCCTCCAACACAAGTTTAGCCTCATCAAGGCATTGGAGGAGGGCATGGATTGACATATCTGAATGTGAATGGAGAAACAAATTGAAATGGATGGTCACCAGGAGATCCTGCCTTTTGCAGCAGACAGATTAAAGGTGCTTGATAAAGCAATCCCTATTCTGTGTCAGGTTTGTTTCATGAAGAGCTTTAGTTTAAGTGGAAATCAATGGTGCATGTGATTGTGCATTACTTAACAGGTCCTTCCCTACTATGCTATACTTTTCCAGTATAGAGAAGAGTCATATGAATACAAGGATCAAAGGGGGATCTGCCCATTGGGTTCACAGCTTCAACCTGTATCCAGTGTGGGTAGGTGCTCCCTACATGTGCTGAGCCAAGCTTCATAGGTGCTGTGAACAACTATATCCACATTATCAGCCTGTGGAAAATCCGTATACACAGATGCAAATGATACAAATTGCATATGGGTTTCAATTCCCTTCACTGTCTCTAAGGAGCTTGTTTCCTCCAGGTGCTCTGGTTTTTTCCCACATTCCAAAGATATACAGTTAGGGTTAGTGAATTGTGGGCATGCTGTGTTGGCACTGGAAGCACAGCAACACTTGTGAGCAGCCCTCAGCACATCCTCAGATTGTGCTGGTCATTGATGCCAATGACACATTTCACTGTATGTTTCAATGTTTTGATGTACATGTGGCAAATAAAACCAATCTATCTATTTATCAAACATTATACACCATTGTTTGCCATAGCTGAGCATAAGTGCTTCTGTCTTATGGAGGGTGTCAGCTCTGCACAAACAGGCACCTCAGTCTTCACCCAGCTAATGGGAGTCACCTGCCCCTTGTTTCTAACACAGCACCTGCGGCCTATTTAAACCCAGCTCTCATTCACAATCCTTGTTCACACATTTGAACCAGCAGTCTCAATTGGTTGCTCCTAGTCTTCAATCCCTTGTTGCCTTATTGTGATAAGTACCTGTTCTGTCTTAAATTGTTGTCCCTTGTGACTTGTTATTTCAGTTTATTATTAGAGTTAGTGCTCACCTTTAAATCATTTCTGCTGCTCTGTGTTTGGGTCAAACCTCCTCTATGTTTTATGACAGTGGGATTTAAAATATTTTGTGCACCATGCAAGACACATAACTACGCCATTTTTCATCACTTTGACTTTGGTATATGGAGAGAACAAAAATGAGGCATTGCACAATTTCTAGGTCAATGTCCAAAGCTCCAGTTAATTCAGAGTATTTTTAAGACTTATTTCAAAGTTCACTAAATAAAATAAAGTTCTATATCTACCTAGTTCCCTTTGGTTGTTCCAATTCACCAGGGAGGCTCTGAGATACTTTAGCTTAAGACGATGAGACATAGAAGCACAATTGGGCCCTTTGACCCATTGAGTCTCCTCTGCCATTCCATCATTGCTGATTTATTATCTTTCCCAACCCATACTCCTGCCTTTTCCCCCATAACTTTTGACACCGCTACTAATCGAGTGTCGAGCGGGCAGCGGAGTCCGTGGAAGCAGAGTCCTGGGCTTTGGCTAAGTGGGCTTCGGCGTAAGGGGACTTCGGTAAGGCTGTGTGATTGCTCGCTGAGGGGAAGAAGGTAAGGTCGCTAGGTGCTTTTTAGACTTATTCTATTAATTCAGTTCAGGTATGGGGGAGACAGTCAGAGCAGTGGTGTGCTCCATATGCGGTATGTGGGAAGTCAGGGTCAACACAGTTGTCCCTGATGACCACACCTGCAAGAGGTGCGTCCAGCTGCAGCTCCTATCAGCCCGAGTTAGGGAGTTGGAGCTGGAGCTGGATGAACTACGGATCATTCGGGAGGCAGAGGCAGAGATAGATAGGAGTTATCAGGAGGTAGTCACACCAAAGAACCAAGATTTAGGCAGATGGGTGACGGTCCAGAGAGGCAGGGGGAGCAGGCAGAGAGAGCAGAGCACCCCTGCGGCCATTCCCATTAACAATAAGTGTACCGTACTGGATACTGTTGATGGGGATGACCTACCAGGAATGAGTTGCAGTGGTCCTGCCTCTGGCACAGAGGTTGAACCCTCAACTAGAAAGGGGAGGAGGGAAGAGAAGAGAGCGATAGTTTTAGGGGATTCTATAGTTAGGGGGGCAGATAGGAGATTTTGTGGGGCAGATCGGGAGTCTCGGATGGTATGTTGCCTCCCTGGAGCCAGGGTCCGGGACATCTCAGATCGGGTGCAGGCTATTCTTGAGAACGAGGGCATGAACCCAGATGTAGTGGTCCATGTAGGGACCAACGATGTAGGTAAGGTGAGTGAGGGGGTCCTGCTTAGAGGGTTCAGGGAGTTAGGAGTGAAGCTGAAAGGCAGGACCTCCAGGGTGACAATCTCGGGATTGCTACCTGTGCCACGTGCAAGTGAGGCGAAGAATAGAATGATTATGCACATTAATACGAGGCTGAGAGCATGGTGCAGGAAGGAAGGGTTCAGGTTTTTGGATAATTGGTCTTTGTTCCAGGGACATTGGGATCTGTTTCGAAGGGACGGTCTACATCTGAACCGGAGGGGTACTAGCATTCTTGCAGGAGTGTTTGCCAATGCTGCTCGGGGGGGGGGTTTAAACTAGATGTGCAGGGGGCAGGGATCCAGATCCAGAGGGTTGGTCAGAAGGAGCATGGGATTAAATGTGTAGAAGGTTTGGGTAATCTTGAGAAGGTCATCAAAATTCAGGGTGCAATTAGCCCGATGGAAGTTCAAGGAGCTGGGTTAGGTACAGTAGACAGTCTTTTAAGCAAAGAGAGGAGGAATGGGCTAAGAATTCTATACTTGAATGCACGTAGTGTCAGAAATAAGGCAGATGAGCTTGAAGCTCAGATGAAAATGGGGAACTACGATATTGTTGGGATAACGGAGACATGGCTGCAAGGGGATCAGGCCTGGGAATTGAGTGTACCAGGGTATATGTGCTATCGTAGAGACAGAAATATGGGAAGAGGGGGTGGGGTGGCCCTGTTGGTAAGGAATGAGATTCAGTCCTTAGCAAGAGGTGACTTGGGAACAGGGGAAGTAGAGTCTGTGTGGATTGAGCTGAGGAACAGCAAGGGTAAAAAGACCCTAATGGGTGTTGTGTACAGGCCCCCAAACAGTAGCGTGGATATTGGGTACAAGTTGATTAGGGAGTTAACATTGGCATGTGCTAAAGGTAATGTAGTCGTTATGGGAGATTTCAACATGCAGGTGAACTGGGAGAATCAGGAAGGTGCTGGACCCCAGGATAGGGAGTTTGTGGAGTGTCTAAGGGATGTATTTTTGGAACAGCTTGTGCTTGAGCCAACCAGGAACGAGGCTATTTTGGACTTGGTGATGCGTAATGAACAGGAATTGATAAGTGATCTTGAAGTAAAGGAGCCATTAGGAAGTAGTGATCATAACATGATAAGTTTTTATCTACAATTTGAGAGGGATAAGGGCAGATCAGAGGTGTCAGTGTTGCAATTAAATAAAGGAGACTACGGAGCCATGAGGGAAGAGCTGGCCAAAGTTAAATGGGCGGATGCCCTGGCAGGAAAGACAGTGGATCAGCAGTGGCAGATATTCTTGGGCATAATACAAAAGATGCAAAAGCAGTTCATTCCAATGAGAAAGAAGGATTCAAAGAGGGGGAAGGGGCCACAGTGGTTGACAAAGGAAGTCAGAGATTGTATAGCATTAAAGAAAAAGAAGTATGACAGGGCTAAGATGAGTGGGAATACAGATGATTGGAAAAGTTTTAAGGAGCAGCAGATCTTAACTAAAAAAGCAATACGGAGAGAAAAAATCAGGTATGAGCTCAGTCTAGCCAGGAATATAAAAGAGGATAGCAAAAGATTTTTTAGCTATGTGAAGAGAAAGAAGATAGTTAAGAACAATGTTGGCCCCTTGAAGAATGAATTGGGAGAAATTGTTATGGGAAACAGGGAAATGGCAACAGAATTTAATGCGTACTTTAGATCTGTCTTCACCAGGGAGGACACAAGCAATCTCCCAGATGTATGGATGGGCCAGGGTCATAAGATATCAGAGGAATTGAGACAGATTGACATTAGGAAAGAAACTGTGATGAGGAGACTGGTAGGACTGAAGGCTAATAAATCCCCGGGTCCAGATGGTCTGCATCCGAGGGTTCTAAAAGAGGTGGCTCAGGAAATTGCGGATGCATTGGTAATCATTTTCCAATGTTCCTTAGATTCAGGATCAGTTCCTGAAGGTTGGAGAGTGGCTAATGTTATCCCACTTTTCAAGAAGGGAGGGAAGGAGAAAACGGAGAACTATCGCCCTGTTAGCCTAACGTCAGTCGTGGGGAAGATGCTTGAGTCCATTATTAAGGACGAAATAGTGGCACATCTAGATGGCAGAAATAGGATTAGGCCGAGCCAGCATGGATTTACCAAGGGCAAATCATGCTTGACTAATCTGTTGGAGTTTTTTGAGGGTGTAACAAGGATGTTAGACGAGGGTAAGCCAGTGGATGTTGTATACCTAGATTTTCAGAAGGCATTCGATAAGGTGCCACATAGGAGATTGGTGAGTAAAATCAGAGCTCATGGCATTGGGGGCAGGGTTTCAACATGGATAGAAAACTGGTTGGCAGATAGAAAGCAAAGGGTAGCAGTGAATGGGTGTTTCTCGGACTGGCTGGAGGTGACTAGTGGGGTACCACAGGGCTCTGTATTGGGACCACAGCTCTTTACGATTTATGTCAATGATTTAGATGAGGGCAATGAAAACTATATCAGCAAGTTTGCTGACGATACTAAACTGGGTGGCAGTGTGACATGCGAAGAGGACGTTAGGAGAATACAGGGAGACTTGGATAGGCTGGGTGAGTGGGCAGATACTTGGCAGATGTCATTCAATGTGAATAAATGTGAAGTTATCCACTTTGGAAGCAGGAACAAGAGGGCAGAGTATTGTCTGAACGGAGTAGAGTTAGGTAAGGGAGAAATGCAAAGAGACCTAGGAGTCCTAGTTCACCAGTCAATGAAGGTGAATGAGCAAGTGCAACAGGCAGTGAAGAGGGCAAATGGAATGTTGGCCTTTGTTACAAGGGGAATTGAATACAAGAGCAAGGATGTCCTTTTGCATTTGTACAGGGCCCTGGTGAGACCACACCTGGAATATTGTGTACAGTTTTGGTCTCCAGGTTTAAGGAAGGACATTCTGGCAGTTGAGGAAGTGCAGCGTAGATTCACTAGGTTGATTCCTGGGATAGCAGGGCTGTCTTACGCAGAGAGATTGGAGAGATTGGGCTTGTACACGCTGGAATTGAGGAGATTGAGAGGGGATCTGATTGAAACGTTTAAGATAATTAAAGGATTTGATAGGATTGAGGCAGGAAATATGTTCCAGATGTTGGGAGAGTCCAGTACCAGAGGGCATGGATTGAGAATAAGAGGTCAGTTATTTAAAACAGAGTTGAGGAAGAGCTTCTTCTCCCAGAGAGTTGTGGAGGTGTGGAATGCACTACCTCGGAAGACGGTGGAGGCCAATTCTCTGGATGCTTTCAAGAAGGAGCTAGATAGATATCTGATGGATAGGGGAATCAAGGGATATGGGGAGAAGGCAGGGACTGGGTATTGATAGTGAATGATCAGCCATGATCTCAGAATGGCGGTGCAGACTCGAGGGGCCGAATGGTCTACTTCTGCACCTATTGTCTATTATCTATTGTCTATTGTCTAATCAAGAACCAGTGCAGCTTTATTATCATACCAGAAACAAACAAATTTGTGCACTGAAAGCCCTTCAGAAACATCAATGCGTTGATGACGCAATAATCATTCCCTGTGTATTAGATATTTTGAACCAGCTTTACATGCACAAAGCAGTTTTATGGACATGGCCTGCACTTCTCTCCTCTAACATTTCCAATTCACTCTGATTGGAAATTGGCATGGTAGTTCCAAGTACCATTTTGTGGCTAGTATTTTCCTAGAGTCAGCTGATGGCAAAGCATATGGTTCTATTGATGTATCTGCACCCAAACCATAATCCTAATCCTAACCATCATGTAACACAGTTGTCATTCATTAGTGTGTTTCTACTGGTGCTTTGCCTCCTGGAATTTATAGCAAACTTCGTGCACAAATCCCTGCAGAGCTGCACATTGTGACTCCTATTACTCTGAGCAGTGTGTGTCTTGCAATGCTGTGGGATCCTTTCATTCAGTTTCAATCTGGGGAGGGAACTGTGCAACTGTGAGAGGGGATGAGGTTGGGGTACTGCTGGTCCCACTATCTCCTCTGCCTTCATTGCAGTTTGACCTGCAGCATGTAGCATGCGGGTAGGTGGGGGTGGTGGGAGTAGCACAATAGTGCAGTGGTAAGCAAAATGCTTTACCTAATAAATTGGCCACTTAATAATAAATTTACTTTGACTTTGACGTACAAACATATATATATATATATAAAATCTGTATTCTTTTTTATTATTGTGTTAGTTATATTACTGTGATTTTTTTGAGCTGCATTGGATTCGTGTAACAATTATTTTGTTCCCCTTTACATTTGTGTACTGGAAGTGGCATTAAACAATCTTTAATCTTGAACATAAACTTTTTAAAAATGAGATTGTCTGAAATTGTCATATGTGCATGGAAACATACAGAGGAATGTGTCATTTGCATTGAGGATATGTTGGGGGCAACCAGCAAGTGTCACCATGATTTCAGCTCCAACATAGCATGCCCACAAATTAACAACCCCAACCCTGACTCATACATCTTTAGGAATATGAGAGGAAGTTGAAGCACGTACAAGAATCCTCCATGGTTATGGGGAGAATGTACAAACTCCTTGCAGTCAATAGTGAGAATTGAACTCAGACTGCCGATCACTGGTGCTGTAAAGTGTTACGCTAACCACTACACTATTGTCATGCCCTGTGTATATATTGAGAGAGAGAGAAAGAAAGAGACTGTATATCTACTGATAGAAATAAAGGTTAAAGTATTCACTCCTGACATAAAATAAACTGACATCTATTGATAGTTATAATAAAACACAGTTTCTTGTTCAGATTTTTTTTTAAAGAATGCCTTTAGGGACAAAATATAATGGAAATCTGGTTGTTTGAGTTTAAATATTTCTCTTTGAAGTTCTATTGAACCACAATTAGCTAAATGTTAAGATGTTACTGTGTAATACTGGATCATATCTTGCATATTCCTTCAGGACAGAGGTAATTTATACCTGATTTATATCTCTCATTTGCAGAGTTAAATGTAGCAAGTGTAAAATCCACTTTAGCTACAATGAAAAGCTGCAATGGACTGGCCAATAGTGGCAGATATCACAGTGAATATGTTGAAAGGAATAGATGTTCAAGGGTCTTTTAAGAGACTTTTAGATAGGTACATGGAGCTTAGTAAAATAGTGGGCTATAGGTAAGCCCAGTAATTTCTAAGGTAGAGACTTGTTCAGCACAACTTTGTGGGCCGAAGGGCCTTTATTGTGCTGTCTCTTTTCTATGATCAGCAGAATGGAAAAATAATCATTACTGCAACCTGATTTTAAGTCATCTGGATGAGCACCGTGGTCAACATGACTGGTTGTGCTGAACAGCCTGTGCTTCTTCCTCAGGCTGTGAGACTAATGAATACCCTGCCACCACTGAGGTCTCATCTCTAGGACAACAAGCTGTTTAATGTTTACTGTACTGATACTGTTTACCTGTGCTGAACACTACATGCAATCTTGAATTATATTTTATTAATGCATTTATTGTATATTTTGTTGTATGTGCTGTGTGAAATATGTTTTATGGGTGCACCGTGGTCTGGAGAAATGTTTCATCTGGTTGTATATTCATATGTATAGTCAGATGACAATAGACTTGAAGTTGAATTACTTCCATCACCGCCCCTGGCAGCATGTTTCAGGCATCCAACACTCTGTGTAACAAACATGACCACACATTTCCTTTGAAAAGATTGCTGAAGGAAAAAGAGGATTGCTAAAGGAAAAGAGAGTATCAGACTATTCTTGTAATTCCAAAGTGATTTCCAGGCAATAAACTGAAGTTTACTACAACCAAGTCAGAAAACACAAGTTCATGGGCAGATTTTCTTTCTACTAAAAGTTTGTCATCATAAACCATGGGCACAGTTGATTGTTTGGGATAAAGCGCCCTGACAATATTTTCCCATTGAACCAGTGTAAAGAAATCTATTTGATATTTAAATTGCCTTTTTCCACGAACCTTACTTCACTCCAGGTAAATTTATGCCACTTAGGTTCCAGATTAACTCTGTCACTGATATTCTAAAACAGGGCTAGATGGCCACAAGCATGCTCCTTTGGCATTGGACATACCCTCTCACGAACCTTATTATTAAGATCCATTCTTGGTGGCTGTGATCTATTTCAGGAACTTGCACTTTCAGGAGCATGCTGATGTTTATTTTCCTCTCTTTAGTTTTGGGTTATGACTATCATGGAGTCAGAATAGAAACAGGCTACATCTGAAGAGACTGGGAAATAAGCAGGAGCACTGAAATCAGCACCAGACAGGTTGGATTCACAAAATCTTTTTTTGTGAACATTGAGGAGATTGCCTGGGTCATTACTCCCATGCTGACTCTTTAGGAACTTTTCAATTAGTTTCCCCTTGCCGTTCATCTATAACCCTGCAACTATATCCCTTCTGACTGTTTGTCCTCTGGACAGTTACTACTGATTCTGCTTCTCCTGTTCTTTCAGACACCACATTCTGGATCTTAACAACTCATAATGCAACTACATATACTGAAATCTGAAGCAAAAAAAAACAGAAAATGTCAAAGTCAAAGTAAAATTTATTACCTTGAGTTTCATTTTCTTGCAGGCATTTACAGAAAAATAAAGAAATACAATTGAATTTACCAGCAATGGTACATAAACAAAGACTGACAAACAACCAATATGCAAAGGAACTTAGAACATAGAGATTTATAGCACATTACAGGCCTTTCACCCACAATGTTGTGCTGACCATGTAATCTATTCTAGAAGCTGCATACAATTTCTCTACCACATAGCCCTCTATTTTTCTATCTAAGACTCTCTTAAAAGACTTTAGGAAGGAAGACAAATTGCAAAAAATAAATAATTAATACTGAGAACATGAGTTACAAAGTGTCCTTCAAAGTGAGTCTATAAGTTGTTGAATCAGTTCAGATTACGGGTGATCCAAGTTATCCACACTGGTTCAGGAGCCGAATGGTTGTACAGTACCAACTGTTCCTGAACCTGGTGGTGTTGGATACAAGGTTTCTCTACTTCCTGCTCAATGGTAGTAGTGATAAGGGAATGTAGCCTGGATGGAGTGGGGTCTTTGATGATCAATACTTCTTTCTTGTGACAGTGGTCATGTTAGTTTGCTCAATGGTGAGGAGGGTTTTGCCTGTCATTGACTGGGAATGTTGGAAGAAATCAGCTAATCAAGCAGCATCTGCAGAAGACCAATCAGTCGATGTTTTGGGTCAATGACTCTTCCTCAGAACTAAATAATTTTTTTCCTTAGCTCATTACTAGGTGTTTTACCCTTAAGCATAGGCAGTGGTTCCTTCTTGTTATCCTCAGCGAAAGCCCTCACAATTCTGAATGTCTGTTATCAAGTTAGCTCTGAGCCAGTCAACTCAAGACCAACTCCCAACTCCTGGAACAAGACCTTCCACAAACAATTTTTCAACCACTTTATTGAGGAAGGTCCTGAGGGAGGGAGAGAAATAATCAATAAGCAGTGGAGAGGAACAGATGTTTGTATTGAAATGCAATGCCAGTATGTGAAAAGAAAGAGCCATGATCTGTGTTGGCTGTTATAAATCATCATGTCAATGGGGAAAGATGCATCTGCTATTGAAACACAAATGTAATTTCCATTCTCTCTGTGGGATCATTCCACTGATATATTGACAAAACATTCAAAAAGGTAAAACAATGAACACTCCCAAACAGTAACCTGTGAATCAAACTGGAATGGAGGGAGGATTATAGCTAAGACAGACAGTCAGACAGAGAGACAGACATACTTTATTGATCCTGAGGGAAATTGGGTTTCATTACAGCTGCACCAACCAAGAATAGTGTAGAAATATAGCAATATAAAACAATAAATAATTAAATAATAATAGGTAAATTATGCCAAGTGGAAATAAGTCCAGGACCAGCCTATTGGCTCAGGGTGTCTGACACTCCGAGGGAGGAGTTGTAAAGTTTGATGGCCACAGGCAGGAATTACTTCCTATGACGTTCAGTGTTGCATCTCGGTGGAATGAGTCTCTGGCTGAATGTACTCCTGTGCCTAACCAGTACATTATGGAGTGGATGAGAGACATTGTCCAAGATGGCATGCAACTTGGACAGCATCCTCTTTTCCGACACCACCGTCAGAGAGTCCAGTTCCACCCCCACAACATCACTGGCCTTACGAATGAGTTTGTTGATTCTGTTGGTGTCTGATACCCTCAGCCTGCTGCCCCAGCACACAACAGCAAACATGATAGCACCGGCCACCACAGACTCATAGAACATCCTCAGCATCGTCCGGCAGATGTTAAAGGATCTCAGTCTCCTCAGGAAGTAGAGACGGCTCTGACCCCTCTTGTAGACAGCCTCAGTGCTGAGAGAGTGGGATTGCCCCTGTGCAATGGCCATTCCACTTAAAACTCCATCACGCACAGGTTTCTGTTGTGCGGTCCAAACTCAACTCATCAAGCCCTGCGGCGATAGGGGAGTGGCGAGGCAACAGCTGGAGATATCCACTGGCAGTTGTAGTCCCAAACCTGCATGTAGGTTGTCTTCGGACCAGTGGTCGTTCGTCGCTGTACCTGGGGAGCAGAGATGTTCGGCAGCCTCCAGGGTGACTGGGCAGCCCTTTTCAGGGCAGAACTGCCCACCCTCGCATAAGAAAGGGGGTTAGAAAAGGTACCCTAAACATTGCCTGCCCCACATCTGGCGAGCTAACTGCGGCTGGCAGATCATCTCCTTAGCGGTTGACATGAATCAAGAAAAACAAATCAAAGAAAATTCATCTTTGGAGCCTGTAACGTCTGCACCTTGCTGGATAGAGACAAGGTGGCAAAGCCTGAAAGACGCGCAACACTCATTGCGGCTGAACTTCGCCATTATTGCATTGACATCACTGCACTCAGTGAGACCAGGCTTGCAGATGAGGGTTCATTACAAGAAGCAGTGAGTGGATATACGTTCTTTTGGAAAGGGAAACCACAGACTGACAACAGGATCCAGGGAGTAGGTTTTGAACTAAAACTGCTCTGCTGAAAAACATCCCTACTGCACCCACTGGAATAAATGAACATATCATGAAGTTCTGCTTTCCTCTCAGCGAGTCCCGGTATATCACCATTGTTAGTGTCTATGCGCCAACTCTCATGATATCAGACAAAGACAAGGTAAGTTTCTACGAGGACCTGGACCAGACTATTTAGACACCCTCCACTAGTGACAATCTCATCTTGGGTGACTTCAACGCTAGGGTGGGGACAGACAGCGGCACCTGGGACGGAGTCCTTAGGAGACATGGGGTGAGAAAACTAAACAGTAACAGCCTGCTGCTTCTGAGCAAGTGTGCCGAGCACAACCTGTGCATCACTAACACGACATTCAGACTTGCAAACAAGTACAAAACAACCTGGGCGCATCCCAGGTTCAAACACTAACACCTACTCAACTATGTCATAGTACGCCAGCGTGACCTTCAAGATATCACCATCACCCAGGCCATGCGAGGTGCTGAGTGTTGGACAGATCACAGGCGGGTTAGGTCAGTCCTCAACCTGCACATAACCCCTTTGCATTGTAAGGAACCAAAGTTTGTCAGAGTGTCATTCAACAAAGGCAGACGGCAAGACCCAGGTCAAGTCCAACATTTTCTAGATGTACTTAATGAAAAACTCTCCAGCAATTCACCGCTTGTGGGAACCTATTCTGAAAAGTGGACGCAGTTCAAAGATGTCATCACGCAGACTGCAACAACTGTACTCGGACTGAAAACCTGCCTGCATCAAGACTGGTTTAATGAAAACCGTGAGACCATTTCAGCAGCCCTTCAGGCCAAGAACAAGGCCTATGCAGACTGGTAGAATGACCTGTCATCTGTCTCAAAGAAAGACAAGTTTAAACACCTCCAAAGTACAGGCAGAACAGGGAGAAATGCAGGACAAGTGGTGGCAGAGAAAGGTTGAGCAGGTAGAACGCTATGCAGACATGCATGCCAGCATAGAGTTCTTCAATGCCATAAAGTCTGTTTATGGGCCTTCTAAATCAGGAGGCTCCTCCTGATTGTCATCTGACAGGTCAAGCTTGATCAAAGACCACGAAGGACTGAAAAACCGCTGGGCGGAACACTTTTCCAACCTACTCAATAGGTTGTCCACAGTTGATCCTGATCAACAGATCCCTCAGCAGCCAGTCCTGGATGACCTAGACCTGCCGCCCTCTACTAATCGGATCGAAAGAGCAATCTCGCAGATGAACCCAAATAAAGCAACAGGGTAGGATGGCATTCCTGCTGAGATCTACAAAGCATTAGGCCCAAACACTTTATAGGTGTTCCAAGACATCCTGGAAGACATCTGGATCACAGCGGAGATGCCTGACGACTTCTGCCATGCCCTCATCGTGGCTTTCTACAAAAACAAGGGAAGCAAATCAGACTGTGGAAACTACAGGGGTATCTCACTGCTGTCCATCACAGGCAAGGTTTTTGCCCATATTTTCCTGAACAGACTTGTCACTGTCTCGGAAAGAAACCTCCTGGAGGTGCAGTGTGGCATTTGGCCAGAACTGAGTACAGTAGACATGATATTTGCCATAATGCAAGTCCAGGAGAAGTGCATCAAGCAGAACAAGCCTCTTTCAGTGACTCTAATAATTTACCCTGTCTTCATTGACCTGACAAAGGCATTTGACACTGTAAACAGGGAATCTCTCTGGATCATCCTGAGATGCTATAGATGCCTGAAGAAATTCTTGAAGATGATTCAGCTGCCCCATGACGGAATGACAGGCCAGGTCCTTTGCAGTGCTGATACGTCAGCTGCATTTGCCATTTCCAATGGGATGAAGCAGGGCTGTGTACTAGCCCCAGTCCTGCTCAATCTGTTCCTCACTTGCATGTTGTCACGTGCTGTCTAAGGTCTGAAGGAGGGAGTGTTCATCAGGTACTTATTAGATGGCTCTCTCTTTGACCTTTGCTGCTTGAACACACGGATGAAGTGCCTCCATACAGTCATTCACGAAACCCTCTTTGCTGATGACTGTGTGCTCCTGGCGCAAAGACAGTGATCTACAGTTGATGCTGAACAAATTCTCAGATGCTGCTATGCCCTTTGGCCTGACTATCAGCCTGAACAACACTGAAGTACTCCACCAGCCCATGCCAACCACTAGCCCCATAGAACCAAAAACCACTGTTAACAACGCCCAGCTGACAAATGTAAATAGCTTCAAATACTTGGGAAGCATCATCTCGAATGATGGGTCTTTGGACAAAGAAATTGACTCCAGTATCAGAAAGACCAGCCAGGCTCTGGGAAGGCTGCGTACCAGAGTGCTCAATCAACACAACATCCGTGTCTCCACAAAGCTGGAAGTCTACAGAGCTGTGGTCATCCCTTCTCTCCTATATGGATGTGAGACCTGGACTCTGTACTGATGACACATCAAACAACTGGAGAAACTTCACATGTCTGCCCTCCGCTCCATCCTCGACATTCATTGGCAAGACTGTGTCTCCAACCTGTTGGATCGCGTGGAGTCTACTAGCATTGAGTCCCTGATCATCAGAGCCCAGATGCGGTGGGTTGGACACATCATCAGAATGGACGACCACCATATGCCTCGCCAGCTGCTGTAGGGTGAACTGGAGACTGGAAAGAGACCTCAAGGTTGTCCACGCAAGCGCTACAAAGACACTGTGGAGGAAACCCTACACTACTGTGACATCCAGCCAAGGGAACTAGAAGCTGCGGCTGCTGATAGAACCCGCTGGCAAGCCCTGTGCTATGAAGCCTACACCAGTTTTGAAGACAGGCGCTGCCAAAAACTGATGGAAAACCGTCAGCGGCATCACAGAACAGCAGCCACAATTATTACAACAACAGACTTCCAGTGCCCCCATTGTGCTAGACTCTGCGTTTCCAGACTGGGACCGCAGAGCCACCTCCATGTTCACAGATGAACTGCACAACAGCGTGTCTTCTTCGAATCCAAAGGACTACCACAACAAAAACTTGTTCTGTGTTAAACATTACATTGTACAATAGTTGTGTTGGACATTATAGATATGCTATGTTGGTGCTAGAATGTGTGGCAACACTGGCAGGCTGCTCCCAGCACATCGTTAGATTGTGTTGATTGTTAGCACAAGCAATGCATTTCACTGCATGTTTCCATGTACATGTGATAAATAAATCTGAATCAGAATCTTTCAACCCCATTGTCCTGCCTTCTCCCTACAACCTTTGACACCAATTACATACAGTACCTATTAATATTTGCTTTAAATATGCCAGGTGGTTAGCCAGGTGAATTTTAAAAACCGTATTCTGAAGAAGAGTTTGTAAATTATTCACAGAGCATTGGCCAATACTCAACCCAATATCATTTCAAGCAGGCAATCCTGTCCTTATTACGTGATTATTCAAAATCAAGATGGTTTAATGTCTTTTTCAGTACACAAGTGTAAAGGCAAATGTTACTCTGAATCCGAGGCAGCACAAGAAACACAATAAGATAAAGAACATAATAATAAATAAAACACAAAAACTATAAATACTTAAGATAGCTTCTATACAGAGGTCGATTGTATGTACAAAAAGTGATGCTAGATACAGGAGTGTCTGTATATTAGAGGAATGACAGAAATGATAAAGTGGAGGTGGAAGGGTGGGTTAATGGGTGGAAGTGTTGATCAGCCTTACTGCTTGGGGAATGTAACTGTTTTAAGTCTGGTTGTCCTGGCATATTATGTAGGCTCCTCCCTGATGGGAGTGGGATAAACAATGCATGAGCATGGTGAATAGGATCCTTCATGATGTTACTGGCCCTTTTCTGCCATCTTTCTGTATATATGTCCTAGATGGGGATCTTTGACTGGATGGTGAAAACAGAGAAGAAAGGGTAGAGTGGTCTCTTAGGATTCATATTTGAAATGATTCCCCTCTCCCCTGCATACCCAAAACAGTACAGCCCAGGCCAGTGATCATATAGTACCTACCCACCATGGGGGTGGGGGGCATCGGCCCACAGCTTCTTTCTCTCAGGAGGGAGAGGAGGAGGAGGATCTGAGATGTGTGGGGAATGGTACAGTGTGCTCCTTTAAGACAATAGAGATCAGGGAGTTGTCAGTGAAGGAATTGATGAGATTAGAGGATAGGTACAGCCTGGAGAATCTCTGGCCACGTTATTATTGAGGATTCAGATTCAGATTCAGTTTATTGTCATTTAGAAACCACAAATGCAATGCAGTTAAAAAAAAGAGACAACGTTCCTCCAGAATGATATCACAAAAGCACATGACAAAACAGACTGCACCAGAAAATCTACATAATGTTTGGCAATCCCCAATCCAGAGTCCGGAGAGGCTGCTGCGTATTAATATCACGCTACCAGTGTGTTCCCCGGAAAGGAGCTCCAAATCCACCAGACAAACAAGACCAAAAACTAAAGCTACAAGACCTGCACAAAACCATGTAGTTACAACAGTGCAAGCAATAGCATAATTGATAAAAAAACAGACCATGGGCACAGTAAAAATAGTCCAAAGATGTTAAAGGACTGCAAGTTCAAAAGAAATCATCACACAGTTTCCACAAGTCCCCAGGGTCCTGACAGACTAGCCATCCCATGCCAGCAGCAGAAGGGAATACCCCCGCTAT
The DNA here is from genome assembly GCF_030144855.1 of Hypanus sabinus. Taxonomy (NCBI): domain Eukaryota; kingdom Metazoa; phylum Chordata; class Chondrichthyes; order Myliobatiformes; family Dasyatidae; genus Hypanus; species Hypanus sabinus. Next base: position 111,070,775 of record NC_082718.1, read on the forward strand.
GGTCTTCCACGGCACCGTTTAACTCAGCCTCGCAGACACAGCACACACCGAAAGCGACCTGACCGTAGTGAACTCCGAGTCCGTCGAACCTCCGAGCTTCTCCGAGCACCATCCTCTGCCAAGCGTATTAAGACGGCCCCACCAACGGCCATCGGCAAAGCGACCACGAGGACTGGGGGGCTGTTCTTCTCAGCAGAGTCCCGGACCTCCCAGCAGCAGCAGCAATGAAGAAGGTCTTCCTGGAGATTTCCCGATGTTCCTCCATGTTCCCACATCCGTTTTCAATCGATTATGATTGCGCACGACACCCCACTTCACAAATAACAGGTAATCAGCTCCGGAGCAGCCACTGCAAGCAGCAGTGCGCCACCATCTTGGAAATGATATAGGATGAGGGGGGTTGATGTGGGAATAAGTCTGTCTAATAGAGAGGTGGGGGCTTTAGGGAGCCTAATATCCCAATACACGATCAATAAGGCCTTAAGGATACTGCTTGCTTCCCCTGAGCATAATGCATCATTACAGTATGGAGTAGCAGAGATGGTCAGGCTCAGGTACCCTTCTCTCTTTAGAGTGATAGTGTCATGGAGAAGTACAGCACAGAAACAGGCCTTTTGGCCCATCTAATCCATGCTAAAATTATTTTCATTGATTACTCCCAACAACCTGCACCAGGACAATAGCCCTTAATATCCATGTACCTAGACAAACTTCTCTTAAACACTGAAATCAAGCTCACATGAATCACTTGTGCAGGCAACTCATTCCACACTTTCACAACCCTATGAGTGAAGAAGTTTCCCCTCATGTTCCCCTTAAACTTTTCACTTTTCACCATTAAGCTATGACCTCTATTTGTTGTCTCACCCAACCTCAGTGGAAAAAGCCTGCTTGCATATCCCCTAACAAGTTAAGATGGTGCCTCTTCAAACTCATGTGCGAAAAACAGCTTAATTCCTCTCTTTAATGTCTCTTATTTCCTTTTCAAGATGGTTGGGGTTATAGTGAGGTCCTGGTCTACACGTGATACTTGAGTTGCGTATTTTTAAGGCAGATGAGTTCCCATTCCTGGAGCTCATTGGCTGATCATTTTCAGACATTTTTCAAGCGTGTCTTGGAAGCCCTTGCAGCCCTGCATGGCCCTGTGGATGACTGATATCAGGCCGATATTGCTGATAGAGGCATCACAGGAGGTGGAACGTTAGGATTTTGCTGCAGTGGATGTATGGAAAAGCAACCTTGGCAGACTCTAATATCATAACAGTGACTGCCGGTCCCCCTCTTTTTAGTGAGTAAGAGAGAGAGAGGGAGAGAGCCTGTAGCATGTCGAACTGTTGGGTAAACAATAGTTTTTCTTGATTGAAGATCTCTATGGGTACTTTACTGTTGCTTGGTGGGTGGTGGGCTCTGGTGCTTTTTGTTGATACAGGTGATTGGGGAGGGGATGTTGATGCACTCTTGCTTGTGCAGGGGAGAGGGAGAGGGGGTTTTGGTGTTCTAACATTTTTCAGTCATTCATTCTTTTAGGGTTCTTTCTCGTGGATGCCTGTGAAGGCAAGTATTTCAGGTTGTGTACTATATACATACTCTGACAATAAGCAGAACCATTTGAACCATTTATACCATTTTTTGAATGGGATTCAAAGCCCGGGTGGAATGGAGCACAGTAGAGGGAGGCAGTGTGCTCTTATTCCAGGATTATATAGCAATAGTGATAGCCGGCCAGAAGATGTTGAACTACCCTCTGCCATGATAGGGCATCTAGTTATGGCAGTGGGCTCCCATTAAAAAGGAATACTGCTGTCTTTAATAGGACCAGCAGTCAGCCGTCCTGTAAGCTCAGTCATTCAGTTGTTGCAGGACTTGGAGTATGTAGAAGAAGGTGCGCATGACCAGGTACGGAAGTTACATAGAAACATAGAAAACCTACAGCACAATACAGGATCTTCAGCCCAAAATGCTGTGCCAAACATTTACTTTCTTTAGAAATTACCTAGGTTACCCATAGCCCTCTATTTTTCTAAGCTCCACGTACCTATCCAGGGCTCTCTTAAAAGACCCTGTTGTATCCGCCTTCAGCACCATCACCAGCAGCCCATTCCATGCATCCACCAATCACCGTTTAAAAAACATACCCCTGACATCTCCTCTGCACCTATTTCCAAGCATTTTAAAACTGTGCCCTCTTGTGTTAGCCGTTTCAGCCTGGGAAAAAGGTTCTGACTATCCACACCGATCAATGCCTCCCATCATCTTATACACCTCTATAAGGTCACCCCTCATTCTCCACCACTCCAAGGAGAAAAGGACGAGTTCACTCAACCTTTTCTCATCAGGCATGCTCCACAATCCAGGCAACATCCTTGTAATTCTTTTCTACACCCTTTCTATAGTTTCTACAGTTTTCATGTACTGATGTGACCAGAATTGAGCATAGTACTTCAAGTGAGGTCCTATAAAACCAGGGTCCTATATAGCTCCAACATTACACCTCGGCTCTTAAAATCAATTCCACGATTGATGACGGCCAATAGATTGTATGCCTTCTTAACCACAGAGTCAACCTGCGCAGCAGCTTTGAGTGTCCTATAGACTCAGACCCAAAGATCCCTCTGATCCTCAACACTGCCAAGAGTCCTACCATTAATACTATACTCTGCCATCATATTTGACCTACCAAAATGAGCCACCTCACGCTTATCTGGGTTGAACTCCATCTGCCACATCTCAAACCCAGTTTTGCATCGTATTGATGTCCCGCTGTAACCTCTGACAGCTCTCCACACTATCCACAACACTCCCAACCTTTGTGTCATCAGCAAATTTACTAACCCATCCCTCCACTTCCTCGACCAGGTCATTATAAAAATCACGAAGAGAAGGGGTCCCAGAACAGATCCCTGAGGCACACCACTGGTCACCTACCTCCATGCAAAATATGACCTGTCTAGAACCACTCTTTGCCTTCTGTGGGCAAGCCAATTCTGGATCCACAATGCTAGATCCCCTTGGATACCATGCCTTCTTACTTTCTCAATAAGCCTTGCATGGGGTACCTTATCAAATGCCTTGCTGAAATCCATATACACTACATCTACTGCTCTACCTTCATCAATGTGTTTAGTCACATCCTCAAAAAATTCAATCAGGCTCGTCAGGCATGACCTGTCTTTGACAAAACCTTGCTGACTATTCCTAATCATATTATGCCTCTCCAAATGTTCATAATTCCTGCCTTTCAGTATCTTTTCCATCAACTTACCAACCACTGAAGTAAGACTCACTGTTCTATAATTTCCTGGGCTGTTTCTACTCCTTTTCTTGAATAAGGGAACAACATCTGCAACCGTCTAATCCTCGAAAATCCTCCTGTCCCTTTTGATGAAGTAAAGATCATTGCCAGAGGCTCAGCAATCTCCTCCCTTGCCTCCCACAGTAGCCTGGGGTACATATTGTCCAGACCCAGAGACTTATCCCACTTGATGCTTTCCGAAAGCTCCAGCACATCCTCCTTCTCAATGTCTATATGCTCAAGCATTTCAATCTGCTGCAAGTCATCCCTACAATTGCCAAGATCCTTTTCCATAGTGAATACTGAAGTAAAGTATTCATTAAGTACTTCGGCCACCTCCTCCAGTTCCATACACACTTTTCCATTGTCACACTTGATTGCTCTTATTCTCTTACATCTTACCCTCTTGCTTTTCACATACTTGTAGTTGGCTAAGCAGGGAATGGGGGATCCCGCATGACCTGCAAATAAATATTTTTGTCATTGCTCAAAACTGGGGTCCTGAAGGAACAGGTTAATGTGGTTCCCACTCCTATTCTCTATGCAATGTGGAAGCAGTGCTGCCAGAAAGTCATTAAGGGAGAAGGATCTGTCTTCAGGCCCTTTCCTGATAAGAGATCCTCTTCTCCTCTGCTAGATTCCTTGCGTTCTGTTCAGAATTCCCTATGTCTCTTGCTAGAAGCTTTGCAAAAGACACTAGCAGACCCTCATTGGCAGCATGTTTGGTGGGGGGTGGTGTTGGTTAGTGTGCTCATGTTTCACTCCCTGTAGGGAAGAATTGAGTATGAATGGTTTGAGTGCAGGAAAAATATTGCGTGAGGTGTAGCCACATGTTACTGAGCTTGTGTTAGCCGCATGTGTGTGAGTGAGGGTTTTGCCTTGATGTAGCTGTGTGAATGTACTTATGTGTCGGGCCCCACCCAGTTGATTTTTTCTTTCCCTTTTGCTCCTTGGAAAGTGTGTTTAATTGCTTTCCCTGTTGGAATTAACGGTTTGTTCTGTTTGGCAGTTACATGCAAAAACTCAAAAGGAAGAGAAATATAAGCCTGGATTTTGGTTTGTCTTGTCTGTGTTTTAGTCTGTTACAAATTTGTTTCCCACATCATTTGTTTTAGGGATAAACCCACATTCCACACTGGCCATGTGAAATCTGGGTTAATGATGTAGAAATCTCGGCACCTTTTTTCTTGATATGAGACACGCACATTTCAGAGGGAATAGGCAGTTGGGGAACAGTTCTAGAAGTTCTTGTTTTGGTGTTTTTTGTCTAAATACCCAGTGACTAATCAGGAGCAAGTGACTTTGTATCTCCCTGCATTACAGAATGGCAAAGTGGTAGATGCTGACTTGTGGTGGGAGATACTATAATACATTCCTGAGGATGGTGTTTGAGTTTGCACACTTGACCAACGAGTCAGATTGTTAGATTTTTATGAGGACTCCTAACTACACTGCAGAAGGGATGCCATTAATACCAATCCCTTTCAATCACAAGGGAAAAGACTTTTGGGGAAATCCTTGGGTGTTGGCATTCTGTTTTGGGGATGTCAGGAGAGAGTATATTCCAGCTAACCTTGACCCATAGTATGATGACAGCCTTAAAGGAACTTGAGCCTTAATAGCTCATGGTGGAGTAAATGTTTTAAGGACTGGTATTTCATTATGTACCATTTCTTTAACTGGAAGGTTCCAACTCTTAAAGTGATTTTCTAACCTGACAGAGAAGGGAAGGAATGTTGGTACAGGTAGTATGATAAGCACAGGTCCAACTAGTCAGTGAAATACAGTGAGTATGAGTAGGAACAGTATCCTGGGACAACTGTGTCCATGCTTAATGGTGCTGTGAAGGTGGGCACTCTCTGGACATTGAAAGGCACTTACTAGACATGCAGCTCCTGGGCATACCCATGGCTCTCCACAGGGTGGTCCAGCTGCCAGCTGCTGGTGTTTGGGATATGTGGTGCTGTACATATACCATCCAGTGCCCTGGATGAACATAGGCTGGTCAGAATAGTGACAGAGCTATTACAGAGGAAGGAAGATTTTGGATGATATAGCCTTTCCCAGCATGGTACGGCTAGGCTATCCTGGTAACTGATATCAATAGCCTTGGATTACCTGCTCACTAAGTAAGGTGGCACATGTGCTGTTATTAGTCAAGAATGCTACTACCTACATTCCTGACGAGTCGGAGAACATTGCTCACCTGGCTGATGCAATCTGAGAGTCAGGAATAAGTGGGGGGACCAGCTCGTTGGCTATTACAACCCGGGGAAGGGTGATGGCATTTCGGGGTGCAGGGAAATTGGTGGACTACTGTAGTATATTGGGGGTTGATGACTGGGATTTTACTTTTGTGTTTTATATATAGCTTAGTAAGATGTTCATGAGGGTCACACTAGTTTGAGGGTAAAATTGTCAATCTTGTCCCGTTGTAGTTGGCCTATTTGCTGATTGAAAGCTGCTTCTACCATGTCAGTCATTGATTGGCCCATTTAAAAATTGGGGTCGCTCTTTCTCATTGGTTGTCTTATGCACCGTGCCACTGATTTTCGGTTCCCTCTGCCTCATAGGTAACAGTAGCGCCTGTCGCAGGCTCTCTTCTTTTGTTCCCAGAGCATGCTTCACACTGAGGTCATAACAAAGTGCTGAAGAACCACCGAGGAAACACATTCCAGGCCGTAAGCTGAGCTGAGTCTTTGGTTGAGCCTTTTACTGATTGTAAATAAATGATTATAATGATTATTTGTATTCAATGTTTTCTGTCTCACTTACGAAGCCTGTGAACCTGGGTTCACATTGCAGTTTTCCAATGGCATCCTAGAACACTGCTGTGACATCGAGTACTTTGCTTAATTCACTTTCAGTTGACTCTGTTATGGGGGACATGCCAGGTAAATGGTGGATGATCTCCCATCAAGTTGTAGTTGTCTCAGCCAATCACATCCTCACAATGTTGGCACTCCAGTTTTTTCAACATACAAGTCCAATGAGGCTTGTTGGTTGTTGTATTTCACTGTTACAAATGTCATTCCCATAGGAGTTACCTTTTCTCCGCTATAAGTTCTTAGTTAGATATCTGCAGGCTTCAGTTCAATATCTTTGAAATGCTGTTCAAACTCATTTTGTGGAATAACTGAAACAGCTGAGCCAGTATCCAGTTCCATTTTAATTAATTTGCCATTCACTTCTGGTTTAAGCTATATTGCTTGTCTATCGTTAATTCACACTTTGCAAATCTCAAGGCTACCCAGTCCTGTGTCACTTCCATCATTATCAGATTTTTCATCAACTGCTTGCAGATTTGTGCTATTTTTGCAACTGCATCTTGACATTTTATCTTTTTCTCTTCACTGTCCAGTTCATTTGTTTTTGTCTGCCTGACATTCTCTTTGTATGTGTCTTATTTTTTGCATTTTCTGCAAGTTCCATTTTTAAATTGCATTGTTCTGATGCATGTGAGCCCCTACCACAATAGTAACACAATTTGTTTACCCAGGTTGGTTTTTGCTTAGATGGTGCAATTTTGTTCATGCTCTCTTTCATTTCCTGATTGCAACTCAATTGTGTCTCAGTGTCCTGTTTACATTGATACAGCTATTTCAACTACTCTTTAAAACGTAAGTTGTGCTTCAGTTCGGAAATGGTTTTAAATGCTTTCTTTTAACTAAAATGACACGCAAAAAAAGTTTATCACATGAGGAGTATTTGATGCTGTCATGATGTTTGGATATGGAGTCATGCGGAGTGAGAGACACTGAAGTGGATCAATAGTTCACAGACTTTAAAGCGAATAGACTTAGAGGGAAAAGAAAACAATGAATGCTAGGCCAAACAGAGCCATTAACTAAAACTCTCAAATGGAAAATGCAGCTAGCACTGCGACTGAAAGGAATAACTATATAGAAAACAAATATCGCTAGCCTTCAGAGTTGGTTGACTCAACAGTCCGATTTCTCAGGCAAGGCTAAACGCAAGCAGGCAGTGAAAAGTTGCTGTGCTTTGCTCAAGTCTCACCAAGCACTACAATGAAAAGAATGGAGTTAACTACTATCACAATGAAATAATAATTTGCTGAAATGTGCATATTCATGAGCACAATTGCTGTATCTGCTGTGCTGCCATATCTGTGGTTGTGACAAATGGCTCTGGGCCTGCATTCGGAGTTTAGAAACGTGAGTAGAGATCTTATTAAAACCGATCGAATATTGAAGGGCCTGGATAGACTGGACGTGGAGAGAATGTTTCCTATGGCGGAAGAGTCTAAGACCAGAGGAATTCCACAGATTCTGAATTGCTGAATTCCTCCATTATTCTGTGTTTGTTGCCCTGTGTTTCCAGCATCTGCAGAATTCCTTGTGTGTAGGCTATGATTCTATGTCTCTTTAGTTTCAATTACAGATTCAGTTGTTGTCAGAAATATTATCTTGATTAATTAGTAAAATGACAATAGTTCTCATTCAGTGAAGCATAAGATAGAGTCAAAATTAGAAATGCCACAGCATGTTTTTGTTGATTGTGAAAGATGAGTCTTACTCACTGTGTACAGTGCCGTACTGTGCATGGGAATAAGTGAGGGGTAATAGAGTCATAGACAGAGTCATAGAAAACTACAGCACAGAAACAGGCCTTTCAGCCCATCTAGTCCATGCTGAACTATCATTTTGCCTAGACCCATCGACCTGCACCCAGTCCATACTCTCCCATCTATGTACTTATCCAAATTTCTCTTCAATGTTGAAGTAGAACCTACATCCACCATTTCTACTGACAGCTCGTTCCACACTCTCACCACCCTTACCTTTCACCCTTAATGCATGACCTCCAGTACTAATCTCACCCAACTTCAGTGCAAAAAGCCTGTTTGCATTTACCCTAACCAAACCCCTCATAATTTTGTATACCTCTATCAAATCTCTTCTTATTCTCCTACTCTGTAGGGAATAAAATCCTAACCTATTCAATTTTTCCCTATAACTCAGGTCCCCAAGTACTGGCAAAATCTATGTAAATTTTCTCTAATGGAGAACTCAAAGTTTTGAGAGATAAACACAGAATGAGTTGCCAAAGTGACAGTGAGGTTAATGCAGCTTGCAGCTATTAGTGTGAAAAATCAGAGCAATACAGACAAAATGCTGAAGGAACTCAGCAGGTCAGGTAGCAGCTACAGGGAGGAATAAAGAGCTGATATTTTGGAGCTGACCCTTCATCAGGACTAGATAGGAAAGGGGAAAAAGTCAAAAAATTAAGTTAGGGAGGGGAAGAATTACAAACTAAAAGGTGATAGGTGAAGTCAGGTGAGAAGGAAGGTGGGTAGGTGGGGAGGGAGATGAAGAGAGAAGGGAGGCAATACATACAAAAGTAGAGTGCTGAAGAAAAAGGAAAATCACATATCTGATAGGAGAGTAAAATCACCCTGCAATGTTTGGTGAAGAAGAGATTCCTTAAATCACAAAAGGCCGCTGGCTGACTTGTTGCTAAGGATGATTTAAATATCTGCTGGGGCCCTGCCAGTTTCTGCACTTACATCCTGTAGTGTCTGAGGGAACCCACTGTAAGGCCCCGGGGATATATCCACCCTGATTTGCCTCAGTATAGCAAACACCTCACCCTCTGTAATCTGTACAGCGTCCATGAAATCGATGCCACTCTGCCTCACTTCTATCGACTCTGTATAAGTTTCCTGAGTAAATACAAATGCAAAAAATGTACTTAAGATCTTCCCCATCTGTTTTGACTCCATACCCATTCTGACCTTCCAAAGACCAATTTTGTCCTTTGCAATCCTTTTGCTCTTAACATATCAGTAGAATTGCTTAGGATTCTCCTTCACCTTATTTGCTAGAACAACCTCATGCCATCTTTTAGTTTCCCTGATTTCTTTCTTATGTGTTCTCTTGTATTCCTTATACCACATAAGCTCCTCATATGATACTACTTGCCTAAACCTGCTATGCACCTTTTTTCTGTTAACCAGGGCTTCAATATCTCTTGACAAACAAAGTTCTCTACACTTGTTATCTTTACTTTTTATTCTGACGAGCACATATATGCTTTGTACTCTCAAAATTTCACTTTTGAAAGCCTCCCACTTACCAAGTATACCTTTGCCAGAAAGCAGCCTGTCCCAGTTCACACTTGCCATCAACATTGGCCTTTCTCTAATTTGGAATCTCAATCTGTGAACCAGACCTATCTTTTTTCCATATTTACTTTTAAACTAATGGTACTATCATCACTAGATGCCAGGTGTTCTTCTACACAAAATTCTGTAACCTGCCTTGTCTGATTCCCCAAAAGCAGATCCAGTATTGCACGCTCTCTTCTTGGCACTTCTACGTACTGATTAAGGAAACTTCCCTGAACACTTTTGACAAACTCATTTCTATCTAGTCCTATGGAGTCCCAGTCAATATGTGGAAAGTTAAAACCATCTACTATAACAACCTTATCTTTCTTGCAACATTTGATTCCTGTCTTTATCTGAGGTCCTACACAACAAATGTCTCCACAACCTCTCCACTAACTATTCTGGCACCTGGTTCCCATACCCCTGCAACTCTAGTTTAAATCAACTCTCTTCCAACAGGCAATAAATTACTGATAAATGGTTCTTAGAGTTTAAACTTTTCCTCCAAGTCAAATTTCTCACTCCATCCAATCTGCAATTGTTTTTGCACCTGATGGGGCTTCAGTTCCCCTATGAGTCACTATTCTCTCTCTCTCTCTCTTTCTCTCACTCGATGGTAGTAAGAAGAAAGCATGGCCTGTATGATGGATGCTGTTTTCTTGTGACAGCACTCCCTGTAAATGTGCTCAATAGTGGGGAGGGTTTTGCCTGTGATGGACCTAACTGTATCCAGCACTTAATCTAATCAAAGATAAAGAATAACAGAAAGCATACTAAAGTGTTGCAGTTACAGAAAAAAATGCAGTACATGCAGTCAATAGGTTGCAAGGCCATAACAAGGACAAGGAAACCATTCAATAGTTCCATAACATAGGGTAGAAGCTGCTCTTGAGCCTGGTTGTATTTGCGTTCAGGCTTTTGTATTATATGCCTGATGGAACAGAGAACAAAGCAGAATGTCTGGGGTGGGTAGGGTCTTTGATTATTTTAACTGCTTTACCAAGGCAGATAGAAGTGTAGACAGAGTCCACAGAGGGGTGGCTGGTTTCTGTGATGTGCTGACCTATGTGTATAACTCTCTGCAGTTCCTTGTGGTTAGTGGCAGAGCAGCTGCCAGTTCAACAGACAGACAGACACATACTTTATTGATCCTGAGGGAAATTGAGTTTCGTTATAGCTGCACCAACCAAGAATAGTGTAGAAATATAGCAATATAAAACCATAAATAATTAAATAATAAGAAGTTAATCATGCCAAGTGGAAATAAGTCCAGGACCAGCCTATTGGCTCAGGGTGTCTGACACTCCGAGGGAGGAGTTGTAAAGTTTGATGACCACAGGCAGAAGTGACTTCCTATGACACCCAGTGTTACATCTCGGTGGAATGAGTCTCTGGCTGAATGTACTCCTGTGCCTAACCAGTACATTATGGAGTGGATGGGAGTCATTGTCCAAGATGGCATGCAACTTGGACAGCATCCTCTTTTCAGACACCACCGTCAGAGAGTCCAGTTCCACCCCCACAACATCACTGGCCTTATGAATGAGTTTGTTGATTCTGTTGGTGTCTGCTACACTCAGCCTGCTGCCCCAGCACACAACAGCAAACATGATAGCACTGGCCACCACAGCTTCATAGAACATCCTCAGCATCATCCGGCAGATGTTAAAGGACCTCAGTCTCCTCAGGAAATAGAGACGGCTCTGACCCTTCTTGTAGACAGCCTCAGTGTTCTTTGACCAGTCCAGTTTATTGTCAATTTGTATCCCCAGGAATTTGTAATCCTCCATCCACCATGTCCACACTGACCCGTTGGATGGAAACAGGGGTCTCCGGTGCCTTAGCCCTAGCCCAAGCCGTTATGCATCGGGATAGGATGTTTTCTATGGTGCATCTATAAAAATTAATGAGGGGCAATGGGGATATATTGAATTTCTTTAGTTTCCTGTGGAAATAGAGTAGCTGTTGTGCTTTCTTGGCCACTAATCTATCTATCTCCTCCTACCCAGTAATGCAACTAACCACAGCTCCTTGAGAACATAGGACAGCACAAATCAGTGTTAGTGCAGAGAGAGCTGCAAGGATTTGTTTTCAGCTTGAATGCTTTAGTGCTTCCTGTTTAATTGATTCAATGTTAATAGGAATAAATTAATTCATTGTGCAAATATTTTATGTACTGACTCTAAAATACTGTTTGGTTTCCAGGCCAAACAGTGTTGGAAACTTCCCTGAACACTTTTGACAAACTCATTTCTATCTAGTCCTATGGAGTCCCAGTCAATATGTGGAAAGTTAAAACCATCTACTATAATAGGTGGGTTAATAAAAGATAAAAAGCAAACCTATATTCCATTTTATTCTACTCTGACTTCAATCCGGTCATCCTGCTTCATTGTCAGCAGGCTCACTGGGGAGACCTGTGTCCACTGTGACTCTGGGGAGACCTCTGTCAGCAGTGACTCTGGGGAGACCTCTGTCCACTGTGACTCTGGGGAGACATTTGTCAGTAGTGATTCTGGGGAGACCTGTGTCCACTGTGACTCTGGGGAGACCTCTGTCAGCAGTGACTCTGGGGAGACATTTGTCAGCAGTGACTCTGGGGAGACCTGTGTCCACTGTGACTCTGGGGAGACCTCTGTCAGCAGTGACTCTGGGGAGACATTTGTCAGTAGTGATTCTGGGGAGACCTGTGTCCACTGTGACTCTGCGGAGACCTCTGTCCACTGTGACTCGGGGGAGACCTCTGTCCACTGTGACTCTGGGGAGACATTTGTCAGCAGTGACTCTGGGGAGACCTCTGTCCACTGTGACTCTGGGGAGACCTCTGGCCGCAGTGACTCGGATGAGCCACCTGTCAGCCGTGACTCTGGGAAGCCCTCTGTCCACTGTGACTCGGGGGAGACCTCTGTCCACTGTGACTCTGGGAAGCCCTCTGTCAGCAGTGAATCTGGGGAGACCTTTGTCAGCAGTGACTCGGATGAGCCACCTGTCAGCCGTGACTCTGGGGAGACATTTACCAGCAGTGACTCTGGGAAGCCCTCTGTCCACTGTGACTCTGGGGAGACATTTGTCCACTGTGACTCGGGGGAGACCTCTGTCCACTGTGACTCTGGGGAGACATTTGTCAGCAGTGACTCTGGGGAGACCTCTGTCCACTGTGACTCTGGGGAGACATTTGTCCACTGTGACTCTGGGGAGACCTCTGGCCGCAGTGACTCGGATGAGCCACCTGTCAGCCGTGACTCTGTGAAGCCCTCTGTCCACTGTGACTCTGGGGAGACATTTGTCCACTGTGACTCTGGGGAGACCTCTGTCAGCAGTGACTCTGGGAAGCCCTCTGTCCACTGTGACTCTGGGGAGACATTTGTCCACTGTGACTCTGGGGAGACCTCTGTCAGCAGTGACTCTGGGAAGCCCTCTGTCCACTGTGACTCTGGGGAGACCTCTGTCAGCAGTGACTCTGGGAAGCCCTCTGTCCACTGTGACTCGGGGGAGACCTCTGTCCACTGTGACTCTGGGAAGCCCTCTGTCCACTGTGACTCTGGGGAGACCTCTGTCCACTGTGACTCGGGGGAGACCTCTGTCCACTGTGACTCTGGGAAGCCCTCTGTCCACTGCGACTCTGGGGAGACCTCTGGCCGCAGTGACTCGGATGAGCCACCTGTCAGCCGTGACTCTGGGAAGCCCTCTGTCCACTGTGACTCTGGGGAGACCTTTGTCAGCAGTGAATCTGGGGAGACCTTTGTCAGCAGTGAATCTGGGGAGCCACCTGTCAGCCGTGACTCTGGGGAGACATTTACCAGCAGTGACTCTGGGAAGCCCTCTGTCCACTGTGACTCTGGGGAGACATTTGTCAGCAGTGACTCTGGGGAGACCTCTGTCCACTGTGACTCTGGGGAGACATTTGTCAGCAGTGACTCTGGGGAGACCTCTGTCCACTGTGACTCTGGGGAGACATTTGTCCACTGTGACTCTGGGGAGACCTCTGACCGCAGTGACTCGGATGAGCCACCTGTCAGCCATGACTCTGGGAAGCCCTCTGTCCACTGTGACTCTGGGGAGACCTCTGTCAGCAGTGACTCTGGGAAGCCCTCTGTCCACTGTGACTCTGGGAAGCCCTCTGTCCACTGTGACTCTGGGGAGACCTCTGTCAGCAGTGACTCTGGGAAGCCCTCTGTCCACTGTGACTCGGGGGAGACCTCTGTCCACTGTGACTCTGGGAAGCCCTCTGTCCACTGTGACTCTGGGGAGACCTCTGTCCACTGTGACTCGGGGGAGACCTCTGTCCACTGTGACTCTGGGAAGCCCTCTGTCCACTGTGACTCTGGGGAGACCTCTGTCCACTGTGACTCGGGGGAGACCTCTGTCCACTGTGACTCTGGAAAGCCCTCTGTCCACTGTGACTCTGGGGAGACCTTTGTCAGCAGTGACTCAGATGAGCCACCTGTCAGCCGTGACTCTGGGAAGCCCTCTGTCCACTGTGACTCTGGGGAGACATTTGTCAGTAGTGACTCTGGGGAGACATTTGTTAGTAGTGACTCTGGGAAGACCTCTGTCCACTGTGACTCTGGGAAGCCCTCTGTCCACTGTGACTCTGGGGAGACCTTTGTTAGCAGTGACTCTGGGGAGACCTCTGTCCACTGTGATTCTGGGAAGCCCTCTGTCCACTGTGACTCTGGGGAGACCTCTGTCCACTGTGACTCTGGAAAGCCCTCTGTCCACTGTGACTCTGGGGAGACCTTTGTCAGCAGTGACTCTGGGGAGACCTTTGTCAGCAGTGAATCTGGGGACACCTTTGTCAGCAGTGATTCGGATGAGCGACCTGTCAGCCATGACTCTGGGAAGCCCTCTGTCCACTGTGACTCTGGGGAGACATTTGTCAGTAGTGACTCTGGGGAGACATTTGTTAGTAGTGACTCTGTGAAGACCTCTGTCCACTGTGACTCGGGGGAGACCTCTGTCCACTGTGATTCTGGGGAGACATTTGTCAGCAGTGACTCTGGGGAGACCTCTGTCAGCCGTGACTCTGGGGAGCCCTCTGTCCACTGTGACTCTGAGAAGCCCTCTGTCCACTGTGACTCTGGGAAGCCACCAGTCAGCCATGACTCTGGGAAGCCACCAGTCAGCAGTCTCTGGGAAGAGATCTCTTTCTCTGCAGGAAGATCTCTGTCAGTTCTGTAGTGTGTCTGTAGAGAGCCCTCTGTGTCTGCAGGGAGATCTCTTTCAATGAGTATTTGGGGTGCCATCTTTCTTTGAAGAGAGATCTCTTTCTCCATAGAGCAATCTCTATCAGTTCTGTAGTGTCTCTGTAGGAAACCATTTGCTTTGTGAGGGGTCCTCTGTGTCTGCAGGAAGATCTCTGTCACTGGTCCCTCTGGAGAGTTCTCTGGTTTCAATGTTTTTGTAAGGAGTTCTCTGTCCTGTCTCCTTCTGAAGAGCTCTCTGGAAATAGAGGCATAAGGTTCCCAACAATGCTCCATGAAGGGGAATAAACAGACAATATGTTGAACCGAGACCCTTCATCAGGATTGGAAAGGAAAGAGGAAGAAGCCAGGACTGAAGAAGACACAGCCATGTGTCTGTCCTGGGCCACAGTGACATGTCCTTCTCAGGCCATAGCCATGTATCGATCAAGGACCAACTTCTGGGATTTTCTACCCCATCCCAGCTTTTCTCTTTTTCCATTCACCATTCTGGTTACTCTCTCTTCCCTCCTCTTCTCCTCACCAGCCCTCCTCCCTCTGGTGACTCTCCTCTTTCTCTTTCTTCCATCGTTGACTGTCCTCTCCTATTTTTCTTCAGGCCTTTACCTCCTCCACTTATTACCTACCAACTCCTTACTTCATCCCCTTCCCACCATCTTCCACCTCACCTGGTCTCTGCTATTACCTACCAGATGGCACTCCTTCTCCTCCCCTACCTTCTCATTCTGGCTTCTGGCTCCATCCTTACTATTTACCAGTCCAGATGAGGGGTCTCAGGCTGAAACATTAACTGTTTATTCCTTGCCATAGATGCTGCCTGTCTTGCTAAGTTCCACCAGCATTTTGTGTGGGTTGCTCAAGATTTTCAAAATATGCAGAATTTTTTGTCTCCATCAATGTGTGCACTACAATGCAAGCTGATTTTTCAATTTAGGACTGAGGAAGTGCTGCACTCTCGGGTGTGCTGTCTTTTGGAAAAGATATTACACCGCTCTTTCAGGGAGACTTGGGCCTCTTACAGAGAACTACAATAATTGGTGTCCTGTATGGTGTCTTTCGATCAACACCATAAACACATCCCCACACCCAGGATCTCTCTGTGTCCAAAATGGCTGTTGTGTGCATCACCAATCTAACTATTGTAGTGATCTTTGATCACATTGACTGCAGTCTTGACCACAGTTAACAACAGAGAGGATGTTTACCTTGTTAGGGAACCAAAGACCAGGAGGAATAGTCTCAAGAGGAGAAGGAGGATTTTTTTTTCTTACAAAGGTTGTGAACCATTGGAATTCTATATCCCAGACAATCAAATTTTCTAATGACATAGAGGAGTCCACTTGGCTCATGGAGTTTATGCTGACTCATTGAGATATTTCATTTCCCCCATGAATATTCTCTCTAACCAGTTCTCCCCACATTCTCAATAACTCCTTTCATATTCTACCACTCACTGATACCCAAGGGTCAATTTACAGTGGTCAATAATTCTACCGACCCACAAGTTTTTGGGATGTGGGAGGAAACCAGAAAGTCTGTAGGAAACACACAGAGAGCATAAGGAAAAATGTACAGACTCCATACAGATAGCACCAGTAGGCCTTGGTAGCATTGCGGTTAAAATCTATCAGCCAGGACTAGTGATCTGGAGACATGAGTTCAAATCTCAGCATGCAACAAGACTTATCCTGTAGTGGAGCGTCTAGGACCAAAGTGCACAGCCTCAGAATACAAGGACATAACTTTAAAATGGAGATGAAAATGAATTCATTTAGACA
Organism: Hypanus sabinus; assembly: GCF_030144855.1. Lineage (NCBI taxonomy): Eukaryota > Metazoa > Chordata > Chondrichthyes > Myliobatiformes > Dasyatidae > Hypanus > Hypanus sabinus. Next base: position 111,087,179 of record NC_082718.1, read on the forward strand.
GAAGATGGTTAATCTGTAGAATTAACTGCCACAGACTACCTTGAATCTCAAGTCATTGGGTATATTTAAAGAGGTTGATAGGTTCTTGGTTAGTAAGGCTGTCAAATCTTATGAGGAGAAGGCAGGAGAATGGGGTTGAGAAGGATAATAAATCAACCATGATGGAAGGGAAGAGCAGACTCAATGGGCTGAATGGCAAAATTCTGCTCCTAACGTATTTCTGCTGGACTTATGATCAGGACTGAACCAGGTCACTGGAACTGTGACGGAGTGGCTGTACCACTTACCAAACATAAACGAGAAGCCTGGATGATGCGGGGGTTTGCTAGATCTCATAGGACTTTAAGTGAATAAAATATTAGAACCATAGAACATTACAGCACAGAAACAGTTCTTTTGGCCCTTCTTGGCTGTGCTGAACCAATTTTCTGCCTAGTCCCACTGACCTGCACCTGGACCATATCCCTCCATACACCTCTCATCAAAGTAGCTGTCCAAGTTTTTCTTAAATGTTAAAAGTGAGCCCGCATTTATCACTTCATCTGGCAGCTCATTCCACACTCCCACCACACTCTGTGTGAAGAAGCCTTCCCCCTAATGTTCCCTTTAAACATTTCCCCCTTCACCCTTAACCCATGTCCTCTGTTTTTTTTTCTCTCCTAGCCTCAGTGGAAAAAGCCTGCTTGCATTCACTCTGTCTATACCCATCATAATTTTATATATCTCTATCAAATCTCCCTTCATTCTTCTATGCTCCAGGGAATAAAGTCCTAACCTATTCAACCTTTCTCTGTAACTCAGTTTCTCAAGTCCCGGCAACATCCTTGTAAACCTTCCCTGCACTCTTTCAACCTTATTAATATTCTTCCTGTAATTCGGTGACCAAAACTGCACACAATACTCTAAATTCGGCCTCACCAATGCCTTATACAATCTCACCATAACATTCCAACTCTCATACTCAATACTTTGATTTATAAAGGCCAATGTACCAAAAACTCTCTTTACTACCCTATCTACCTGTGATGCCACTTTTAGGGAATTTTGTATCAGTATTCCCAGATCCCTCTGTTCTACTGCACTCCTCAGTGCCCTACCATTTACCTTGTATGTTCGATCTTGGTTTTTCCTTCCAAAGAGCAATACCGCACATAATTATGTAGAGAGTGGAGAAAGATAGTGCTGACATTAGCCATGTCTAGATAAATAGCACACTGAACCCCAAGACCAAGTAGTCAGTTCCTACTGGCATTTCTTATAATCCGATTTTCTTGACCCTCTCATGGATTCAAAGTTTCAAAGTATATTTATTATCAAAGTATGTACAACCCTGAGATTCTTCTTCCCACAGACAGCCACAAAACAAAAAAAATCATGGAACCTGTTCAAAGAAAACATCAAACACAACTAAAAAAGGAACAAATGGAGCAAATAGCAAAAAATGAGTGAAAATCATACAGGATATAAAACGTCAAACTAGAATCCTTGCAACAGTCTAGGAATATTCAATTTAGTTCAGTTCAGATCAATTTAGTGCTGTCGTTAGTTGATTGTAGGCCATAGAGCCAGTCTGCCTCGATCAAAATTAGCAATAAAAAAAAGGAAGTAACCAGAAACCAGAAAAATGAACTACAGAATCCAATCCAAAAACTGTGTGGATTAATCTTTCCCCAAGACCCAAGAGTCCAGCACAATCCTTCGGCAGCAGTGAGCGAAAGGGAGAGAGAGAAAGAGACTGGTCACACGTAAGCAGGTGTCCTTGAACACCCACTTGCCTTCTGCTCTTGTGCACGTTAATTTCAGTCTTGCTCAACACTTTAATCAGTGAGATCAGTGAGAAATGGAGTCCATCATGTGTTCGCACCCCGGTCTCCAGGTTTCCAGCCCTCCAGGTTGCACACTCCACTCCAAACCTCACTGAGCTCTGTCATAGACTGCAAAGCTCCAGATAGCTCATTCGGCCCAAGCATAAATCCATCAAAATGTTGAGTGGGAGGCCAAGGTGCCACGGTAGTGTAATGGTTAGCATGACACTATTTCAGCTCAGGGTGTTGGGGTTCAGATTTCAATTCTGATATTGGTTGTAAGGAATTTATGTGTCCTCCCTATGTGTGTTTCTTCTAGGTGCTCTGGTTTCCTCCCAAATTCCAAGGGCATACCAGTTAGTAGGTGAATTGGTCATTGTAAATTGTCCTGTGATTAAACTAGGGTTAAATAGGTGGGTTGCTGGGTGGTGCAGCTTGTTGGGTCAGAAGGTTTTGTTCTGTGCTGTATCTCTAAGTTAACAAAATAAAGATATATATATATAAATTACAGAATTCAGTTCCTCCCTCCCTTCTGATCTTCCTACCTGGCCGGCTGAGCTGCTGGAATATGGAACCCAGGTTGCCACACTGTGGAGTATCACTGTAGGATGCCTGACACAATGAGTTGTAATGTTGTTTCTATAGTATTCTCTCATCTTGATGCATCATGTTTGCAGATTGTAGGCTATCCATTTGTCTAACATATAATCAAGTGTTATTTTCACTGAACCAAAACAAGTATATTTTGTTCTGTAGTGGATGCAATAAAGAATGGGCTCAAAATCAATTCTGAAACATAATATGACACAATTGCTGTAAACTTCATGGGCAGCAACAACATAATGTAAAACAACAACTCACTTATTTAACACAATTAATACAGCAACATTTGAAGCTGCTAACATCTCAGAACAGAAGGCAGAAAGTTACCTTCATAGTTGTAGCAGTGTCCTAAAGCATGTCAACATCTCAGAGGATCTACCCTGGGCCTGACATAATGATGCAATCATAAGGAAGACACACCAGTAGCTATACTTCATTAGGAGGTTGAGGAGATCTGGTATGTTACCAAACCGTCCAGCAAATGTCTACAAATATACCTAGGAGAGATTCTGACTTGGTTGCATCACTACCTGATGAGGAGGCACTAATGCAGGGGACTGAAGGAAGCTGCAGACGTTTGTGGACTCAGTCCTGAGTGCAAAGAGAATAACCCAGAGGGCTAAGCATGCATCCTTAAGGTGCACCTGTGAATATTGTCAGTGAGGAAGTATAGTATGTTCAAGAGTCTTAAGATAGCAGGACAGAAGCTGTCCTAAGCCTGGTAATGCATGTTTTTGAACTTTTGTATCTTCTGCCAATGGAGGGGAGAGAAAAGAGAATGACCCATGACAATAGGAATTATCACCAGGCTGAAGGACAGCTTCTATACCATTGGTATCAAACTCTTGGATGGACCTCTTTATAGTAAGAAGGACTCTTGATCTCACAATCTACTTTGTTATGATCTTGCAATTTATCGTTAACCTGCACTGCACTTTTGGTAGCTTTTACATTCTATTCTGCATTGTTATAATTTTGACTTATTCTAGCACAATACACTGTGTAATAATTTGATCATATAATCAGGATGCAAGACAAGCTTTTCACTGTATCTTGGTAAATGTGACAATAATAATTCAATACTAATACACAAAATGCTGGAGTAATTTGACAGGTCAGGCAGCACTTATGGAAGGGAATAAACAGTTAATGTTTCAAACTGAAACCCTTCACCAGTGTTGGTAAATGAGACAGTAGCAATCCAATAACAATACAGTCAGTGGGGAGGATGATAGTGCATGTAATGGGCTGAGTATAGTTGGTGAAGATTGCAGAGTTACTGAGGGATAAGGCCACGAAGGAATTCAAGATCAAGGGCTGTCATTATATTGATGGGTAGAAACCAGGGTGAGATGCAGATTTCTCTGTGTTCTCCTGCCCTTTCATTGTACCTAGACCTCTAGGAGACAATCCAATGTGAGGCAAACTTTATCTGGATGTTGGAGCAGGTTGTGCTGGTGGTTTTGGGATGTTATCTTCAGCAAAAATTGGTATCCCTGCCGAATGTTCCATAGTCCTGTGGCCCACCTGCCTCATTTCCCATCCCAAGACTGAGAGTAACCTTTGAGAAGTTGGAAGGTCCAGTACAACTACTGGAGATGTACAACACTCCATGACACTTTCTTGTTGAGTTCAGGCATCTTTAATGTATTGAGAAAGTAATTAAAGAAGCTGCAATTGGAACTGCTTTTACAGTTCTGAGGAATCCAGGAACGACATTTTTCAGTGAAGTCTTCGTTCAAGCAACCAGAAGAGCTTCCTGTAGAAGTAGTAGAGGCCAGTTCAGTTGTGTCATTTAAGGTAAAATTGGATAGGTATATGGACAGGAAAGGAGTGGAGGGTTATGGGCTGAGTGCAGGTAGGTGGGACTAGGTGAGATTAAGGGTTCAGCACGGACTAGGAGGGCCGAGATGGCCTGTTTCCGTGCTGTAATTGTTATATGGTTATATGGTTAAGACAATTTAGAGTCCTAGAATTACAGAACATTACAGTATAAAAACAGACCCTTCAGCCCATTTAGTTCATGCCAATCATGTCTTCTGCCTTGCCCATCTATCTGCACCCTCACCATAACCCTCCATACATTTCTCATCCATGTGCCTATCTATACTTCTCGTAGATGTTGCAGTTGAACTTGTATCTATCACTCCCACTGGCAGCTCTTTCCATTACCCTCTGGGAGAAGAAGTTCCTTCTCAGTTTCTCCTTACCTTTCACCCTAAACCTATGATCTCTAGTTCTAATGTCATCCAAACTGAGGTGAAAAAGCATGCTTGCCCATACCCTATCTGTACCCCTCATAATTTTGTTTATCTCAGCATCATAGAGTCATAGAGTTACAGAACATTACAATACAGATAAAGCCCTTTGGCCTATCTAGTCCATGCAGTCTGTCTGGTCCCATTGAGCGGCACCTGGACCATAGCACTCTATACTCTTCCCATCCATGTATGTACTTATTCAAATTTCTCTTAAATGGTACATTTCAACACACACCCACCACTTCTGTTGGTAGCTCATACCACATTTGCACCACCCTCTGAGATTTTGTTTCCCTTTCCCCTCATTCTTCTATGCTCTGGGGAACCTATCCAACCTTCCACTTAACTTAGGTCCTCAAGTCCCAGTAACATACTTGCAGATTTCTCTGCACTCTTTTAAGCTTATTGATAGCTTTCCTGTAGGAAGGTGACCAGTAAGGCACCAGTAATCCAAATACAGCTCAACAATGTCTAATACAAAGTACTCAAAGTATATGTATTATCAAAGAATGTATAAGTTCTGCAACCTTGAGATTTGTTAGCTTACAGGCAGTCGCGAAGCAAGAAACGTCAATTAAAAGAATAAAGACCAACCCCAATGTGCACAGAGCAAGAGAGAAAAAAAAACAAATCATGAACAATAGAAATGAGCAACAAGAGCATTCCCAACCAAATTGAGTCCTTAGGTCCAAATCAATTTCAAATTATACAACTTTAATATGACTTCCCAACTCCTGCACTCAATGCCTTGATTTATGAAGGTGAATTATGCAACTTCAACATGACATCTCAACTCCTGTACTCCATGCCCAGATTTATGAAGATGAATATGCCAAAAACTCCCTTTGTGATTCTATCTACCTGTGATTCAAAGAATTCTGGATCTGTATATGCAGGTCTCTTTGTTCTACTGCACACCACAATGCCCTACCATTCAATGTCTAAGTCTTTATGCACTTGCCTGCATTAAATTCAATAGATTAAAAGATTAAAGATGATTTTTATTTGTCACATACACATCAACACTTTGAAACACTCAGTGAAATGCATCATTTTGTGTCAATGACCAGCACAGTCTGCAATGTATTGGTGGTAGCCCATAAGCATTGCCATGCTTCCAGTGCCAACATTGCATGCTCATGTCATACTAATCCCTACCGATATATCGTGGAAACTGGAGCACCTGGAGGAAGACAATGCAGACAATGTACAAGACAGTGGTGGAAATTGCACCCTTAATCTGGCACTGTAGAGTGTTACACAAACCACTATGCTACCATGCTGTCCCATCCCTGATTTCTCAGCTCATTTTCCCAGCTGGGAAATTTGTGCATAGTAAGGTCCCATTAACAGTAATGGAATGTTGAAGTAAGGTTGTTGATGCAAGGGAAAGTCAAAATATTACTCAGATCTCATTGAAGTAGAGCTTGAACAAATGAAGAGTGCTTTCATTAAAGTTTAGATGCATAAGCTGGTATCAGCCATAAAGGACATGCATTGCAGACCTGCGATCCTGGATTACATGCTTCTCCTAAGGCAGAAGTCATCACCAATTTGATTCAGAGAGTTCTCTTGTTTGGTATTTATACTTTATTTTCTTGTCTTTATGAGAGTAAAAAAGATTTTGAGAAGAAATTCTAGAACAACGGGGCCAGGCCAAAGAACAATGATTAGACCTGTGAGGATTGGGTATGTTTAAACTTCTAGTTTAGGATGTTATTAAAGTTGCTGAAGTTAGATGACAGCTTACTGGTATTTCAGAGGGCAAGAGATATGACTAAAAGCATTTCTAATAACATCTTTTCTGAAGTAAGTTGTGGTCAACTATCACCACAAACAACGAAGAAGCAAGCAGAGCAGAAGCTTATTCAAAAGATGAGTCACGCTGATATATTGCAAAGCTGTAATGCAATATAACCATATAACAATTGCAGCACAAAAACAGGCCATCTCAGCCCTTCTAGTCCATGCCGTATGCTTACTCTCACCTAGTCCCACTGACCTGCACGCAGCCCATAACCCTCCATTCCTTTCCTGTCCATATACCTATCCAATTTTACTTTAAATGACAATACCAAACTTGCTTCTACCACTTCTACTGGATGCTCGTTCCACACAACTACCACTCTCTGAGTAGAGAAATTCCCCCTCGTGTTACCCTTAAACTTTTGCCCCCTAAATCTCAACTCATGTCCTGTTTGAATCTCCCCTACTCAATGGAAAAAGCCTACCCTCGTCAACTCTATCTATCCCCCTCGTAATTTTAAATACCTCTATCAAGTCCCTCCTCAATCTTCTACACTCCAAAGAATAAAGACCTAACTTGTTCAACCTTTCCCTGTAACTTAGGTGCTGAAACCCAGTTAACATTCTAGTAAATCTTCTCAGTACTCTCTCTATTTTGTTGACATCTTTCCTATAATTCGGTGACCAAAACTGTACCCAATACTCCAAATTCAGCCTTACCAATGCCTTGCACAATTTTAACATTACATCCCAACTCCTATACTCAATGCTCTGATTTATAAAGGACAACATCCCAAAAACTTTCTTCACCGCCCTATCCACATGAGATTCCACCTTCAGGGAACTATGCACCATTATTCCTAGATCACTCTGTTCTACTGCATTCTTCAATGCCCTACCATTTACCATGTATGTCCTATTTGGATTATTCCTACCAAAATGTAGCACCTCACACTTATCAGAATTAAACTCCATCTGCCATCGTTCAGCCCACTCTTCTAACTGGCCTAAATCTCTCTGCAAACTTTGAAAACCTACTTCATTATCCACAATGCCACCTACCTTAGTATCATATGCATACTTACTAATCCAATTTACCACCCCATCATCCAGATCATTAATGTATATGACAAACAAATATATTCAATATATTCAAGACACAGTCACAGACAGAGTTCATATCACTGTCACTATTGTTCATATCACTGTCACTGACACACACAGTGTGACATGCGAAGAGGACGTTAGGAGAATACAGGGAGACTTGGATAGGCTGAGTGAATGGGCAGATATTTGGCAGATGTCATTCAATGTGAATAAATGTGAAGTTATCCACTTTGGAAGCTGGAACAAGAGGGCAGAGTATTGTCTGAACGGTGTCGAGTTAGGTAAGGGAGAAATGCAGAGACCTAGGAGTCCTAGTTCACCAGTCAATGAAGGTGAATGAGCAAGTGCAACAGGCAGTGAAGAGGGCAAATGGAATGTTGGCCTTTGTTACAAGGGGAATTGAATACAAGAGCAAGGATGTTCTTTTGCATTTGTACAGGGCCCTGGTGAGACCACACCTGGAATATTGTGTACAGTTTTGGTCTCCAGGTTTAAGGAAGGACATTCTGGCAATTGAGGAAGTGCAGCGTAGATTCACTAGGTTGATTCCTGGGATGGCAGGGCTGTCTTACGCAGAGAGATTGGAGAGATTGGGCTTGTACACACTGGAATTGAGGAGATTGAGAGGGGATCTGATTGAAACGTTTAAGATAATTAAAGGATTTGATAGGACTGAGGCAGGAAATATGTTCCAGATGTTGGGAGAGTCCATGGATTGAGACTAAGAGGTCAGTTATTTAAAACAGAGTTGAGGAAGAGCTTCTTCTCCCAGAGAGTTGTGGAGGTGTGGAATGCACTGCCTCGGAAGATGGTGGAGGCCAATTCTCTGGATGCTTTCAAGAAGGAGCTGGATAGATATCTGATGGATAGGGGAATCAAGGGATATGGGGACAAGGCAGGGACTGGGTATTGATAGTGAATGATCAGCCATGATCTCAGAATGGCGGTGCAGACTTGAGGGGCCGAATGGTCTACTTCTGCACCTATTGTCTATTGTCTATTGAAATCAATGATTTGGAGACAAGTCGATGCAGAAGAATTCTGATGCTCATCCACCTAACTTGGGTGTGAGGTTGGATCGACCCAAACGTTGAGCTGTTTTAGTGAAATTGAAAACGGATCAGGCTGTGCAGCACAGGTGAGTTGCTCAGATCCCAGAGTGAAGCACCACTTGGTACATGAACAATTTAAATGCTGGCCCAGATAGACTAGAAAGCCCGATTGTCAGGACTGGAAGAAAGGTTCGAGCTGATTTCAGTTGTTTTCCCATGATGTTCATTCCTATCTCCAGTGGCCATCAGTTCTGCAAGTTTCATGGCGTTTTTTGCCCCGCAAATATGATGAACTAAGGTTGAGGCTTGGGCCTACTCCTGCTGCTCTGGGGAGTGGATCTAAGGACTCAATCTGGTTCAGAATGCTGTCATTTGTTTCTATTGTTTGCATGATGTGTGTGTTTTCTTTTGTTTTTTATGGTCTTATTTTTAATTAGATTCTTCAGTTTTCTTGCAAACAAATCTCAAGGTGTATAATTTATGCATTCTTTGTTAATAAATCAATCTTGAATCTTAAACCCATAGACCATAAGATATAGGAGCATAATTAAGCCATTCAGCCCATTGTGTCTGTTCTGCCATTCTATCACAGCTGGTTTATCATCCTTCTCAATCCCATTTTCATGCTTTATCCCCATAACCTTTGATGCCCTTACTAATCAAGAACCTATCAACCACACTTTAAATATACTCAATGATGCCTTCACAGCTGTTTGTTGCAATGAATTCCACAGATTCACAGTCCTCCAGGGCAGAATTGGTAAAGCCCAGAGATCTTGGAAGGTTGTCTTAGAAATGGGTGTGAGGTGATCTCTTGTTCTTAATTTGGAATATCAGGGGGAGCTAAAGGGAAACATCAACTTTACTCTATTTCTACAATGCCAGAAAAATTGTCTTGCTGTTTCCTCTGTAACCAGAAATATTTATTATTAAGATTTTTTGGCTTTCCTGTTTCCAAGGCTCTTTGGGTTAGAATATCTGAAATATTTTCAGAGAAAAAAGACTGAAGAAGCAAAAAAGAGCCAGACTACAGAGACAATACTTTATTCAGCTAGGAATCAACATACAATAAAACAAGGATTTAGTTTTGATTAAATCTTTGCTCCTTCTCATACACTTCCTCACCTTTCTTTGACAGGGTTTGACATGCTGATTTAATTCCTGTATAGATTTATGCAGAATATTGAAAGTGACCTGATAGGTCAACTTTCTGTTCAGCAAGATAAAGATATGAATTGTACCCATTTACAGCAAGCACTCCCAGGCCAGAATATGTATTCTTAATTGGATGAGTAAGGGCAAATCATTGATGGCTGCTTTTACAATACACACTAGCAGTTCAGATCTTTTTTACAGCTTTAGAAACAGTAAGGTAACAGTGCAAATGCAGCCTTAATCCACTCTTAAATTATACATAGCTGTTTCAGCACAACACTGTGAGTTGAAGGGCCTGTTCCTGAGCTGTACAGTTCTATGTTCACTAGTACATATGTTCATTGGGCACTTTACTGGTACACTTGTAAAGCTGCTCATAAATGCAAATATCTAATCAATCATGTGGCAGTAATTCAATGCATAAAGACATGCAGGCATGGTCAAGAGGTACAGCTGCTGTTCAAGCCAAACATCAGAAAGGGAAAAAATGTGACCTAAGTGACTTTGGCCATGAAATGACTGTTGGTGCCAGGCATGGTGGTTTGAGTAACTCAGAAAAATCTGATCTCCTGGGACGTTCACACAGTACATTCTCTATATATAATGCACAAAATATAAATTAAACAACTAGTGTGTGGCATTTTGTGGGCCACAAAAGAGGTCGGAGAAGAATGATCACACTGGTTCAGACTGATAGGAAGGTGACATAACAACATTTTATATTGGTGTGGAGAATAGCATCTCTGAATGCACAACATGTATATGGGCTACGGTAACAGAAGACCATGAATATACACTTAGTAGCTACTTTATTAGATACAGGAGGTACCTAATAATGTGGCCACGAGCGTAAAACAAAGTCAAGTCAAAGTCAAAGTAAATTTATTATCGAAGTATGTATATGTCACTCTATACTACTTGAGATTTATGATTTTCTTGTTGGCATTTACAAGAAAATAAAGAGATAGGGTAGAATTTATGAAAAATTATGCCTAAGTAAAGACTTACAACCAATGTGCTGAAGAAAGCATATCATGTAAATAAAAACAAGTAAATAAACATCAAGAACATGACTGATAGAGTGTTTGAAAGAGAGTTTATAGGTTGTGGAATCAGTCAGAGTTGAGGTGAGTGAAGATATCCTCACTGGTTGAGGGGTAGTTACTATTTCTGGACCTGGTGGAGTGGGACCTAAGTCTCCCGTACCTCCTGCCTGATGGTAGTAATGGGAAGGGAGCATGTCTGGATGGTGGGAGTCCTTGATGATGGATGCAGCGCTCCATGTAAATGTACTCATTAGGGTGGTGAGGGGTTTTGTCTGTGATGGACTGGGCTGTATTGATCCATTTGGATTAATGTAATTTATTTTTTTATTGAAGTTCATCATCAAACAAACATTTCCATGAGATGTATTTCAGACATTGTACATATATATCATATAATCATATATATCACAAATTTCCACAAAGTATTTATCTGAGGTATACACTTATTGAAAAGAGTGGAAAGAAAAAACAAGCAAAAGGAAAGAACTATGTACAAGTAGGGAGTGATCTTTTTTTTACAACAGGTTCATTGATTTGTGAGAATAAAATCAGGCCTATGAGGCATTATGTAGTTAAACCATTTTTCCCAGTATGAATCAAATTGTTCCAGCTTATGATTAACAGATGCTGTTAATCTTCTCCATTTTGTAAATGTCCATTGTAATTTCCATCCATGATTAATGGAAATATTTAGTTTAATTTAGCATTGTGTTCAGCATATACACTGTCTGCAATAACTGTACTGAATACATGCTAAATTAAACTAAATCTCCCACTGCACGATCCATATCCCTCCATTGGAGTCTGCTCCATGCTGAGCAGACTTAAAGGGATGACTAGCCTAATCTGCTCCTAAGTCTTATGGCCTTATTATGGTCGGCACGGATGAGTTGGGCCAAAGGATTTGTTTCCATGCTGAGTAACACTACGTCTCTATGATGGGGACAAATGACATACACCTGCTTCTATATCTCACATTGTATCTTATTCTTGTCCCAAAATGAACGTTAATTCTTCTTTATAGATGCTACCTGACTTATTGATTATTGACTTATGACTTATTGACTTATGCTACCTAACATCTTGTAGACATTGCTCAAGATTTCTAGCATCTACAGAATCTTTGTGTTTATGTCTTAGATTTTGAGAATCTTTTGAGAGTCAGAAAGATTTTGAGAAGCAAGTCCAAAACTTAAGAGACAGGCCAAAGAATAATTATCAGAATTGTGGGAGCAGGGAGCATATAGGATGGCAGAACTGGACAATCCCAGAGACCTTGGAGGATTACTGCAGTTGTGGGTGTAAGGTTGCTTGGTTGCTATGGTAACCAGAATAATTTATCTTTGTCTCTTGAGGGCCAGCTTTCCTTTATGGTTTTATAATGCTTAGGCTCAACTTAAACAATCAGGTAAAAAAGAGGACTGTTATGCCTCCTATCATCTGTCCACATTTGGAATAGGGTGAGCTTACAATATTCCATCAAGAGCTTCTCTGTACCCTATAAGATCTTAGAGACACAAGAGGCTAAAGAACCTAGAATCTGGAGCAACAAACAAATCTGATCAATTCAGAAGGTCGAGCAGTATCTATGTGGGTGAAATAAATTGTTCACGTTTTGGGTTGAAAACCTTCATCAGGACAGAGAGTGCAGAGGGGAGTTGGCTGGTATAAATAAGGGAAGGGGAGTGGTGAGGCAAGGGCAACATGTGATTGGTGGACTGAGGAGTAATGTAAGATAATGACAAGTGATGCCATAAGATCCCGCTGAGGGATTTGAAGTCACAAGAGAGACTGCAGATGCTGTAATCTGGAGTAACATGCAAAACACTGGAGGGACTCAGCTGGTCAGGTAGTATTTGTAGAGAAAAATGGACAGTTGATATTTCAGGTTCAGATTTTTCACCTGAACTCCAGGAATGTGAACACAAGATGAGCATTTTAACCAGATATTTGGTCATGTTGTTGCACGTATTATGCTTTGACTCTATCAGGGACCAAATGACATACTCCTTCTCTGATATGTTACATTAGTGATATTCAAAAGGGGCGGTTTCATGTCTTAAGGGGGAGTTAGGGGAAATAGAAGTCATTGAGGATGGTAAGTGAACCCAAACTTAAGACACAAGACCTGACCAACCGTTAGAAGAGCAGGCACTTCCAATAAAAGGATGAGGCACTGGAACACAAGAAGAACCATAGGTGGTGAGCACTCATCATCACAATGCATCTGAAGCTTAGCAATCTCATCCAAACTTACCAATCAAACAGACATTATTAGGGATGCATAAATTAGCAACCAGGATGCCCAACAGTTCCCCCTGACTTGCATCATGGAAAAAGTTCATACAATTTACCAATTGGTAAGTCAAGTACATCCTCTCAACTTTCTCTACAGGTCTATGGAATACACCTCAATAACAATACAGTAATGTAATTTGCCAAGAGAGCTAAAAATGACCTTGATAGTGATGTCATTGCTTCTTATAACATTTCCAAAATGATAGCAATGTGTGGAAAATCTCATACAATTGATGAAAGATTAATAATGCCTGCTGTATCAGAAGTGCTCACCACTGTTTTCAAAATGGATACCAGTATTTCAAAATCAATTCCTCTGAGTAATAATTCTGTAGTTGGTTGTATTGATGAAATGAGTGAAGACATTGAATGTCAACTATCCACAGAGCTACAAAAAACAGAATTTGGGATACAATTGGATGAGCCAACAGTGCAAGACAATGAGGCATTGCTAACAGCATATGTACGGTGTGGAAAAATTAAAGAAGAGATTCTTTTTTATAAAAAATTATAAGTAAATATCGGCAGAGATTCAATGTATGACAAGCTCAACATGTATTTTGAGGATAAAAGTATTCCAGTTAGGAACATGATTTCTTGTGATTTCTTGTGCAACAGATGGAGCACCATATATGACAGGTCACCCTGCTGGTTTAGTGGCATTTATAAAAAAAGAAATTCTAAGTATGCTTGCAATCCATTGTGTAATTCGTCGTCAATATCTCACAGCCAAAAACCTCAGCCAGTGACTTTTTTCAAGCAGGACTTTTGTAATATTTGTTATTAACATAATTAAAGCTCATCCATTAACTAGCAGAATATTTTCCCAGTTATGCCAAGATAATAATGAAGAGTTTGAATGCTTACTTCTTCACACTGAAGTGTGTTGGCTGTCAAAAGGCTGCTGCCTAAAACATTCCTTTGATCTTTTTGACACTGCGGCGGAATCTTTGCTCAAAGTCAACAAGAGCTTGGGAAACAAGATTGAACTTCTACACGGAGATGTGGCATACCTAGCTGATATATATGACAAAATGAAAGTTCTAAGTATGAAACCGCAGGGTAAGAATTTCAAATTAATCCAGGCAAAAAGTGCAGTGTCCACTTTTATCAGAAACTGGAAATATATAAACAAATCTTTTGAAGAAGAATGTTATCACTTTCCCTGCATGGCAAGCATGGCACTCTCTTTCACAGACAGTGATTTGCAAGGGTACTGCTTACACCTGTGATCGCTGAAAAAGGATTTACAGAATCGATTCAAGGAATTGAATGATCTGGAAATTCCTGACTGGGTAATTGACTCATTTATTTGCAAGGTAGAAGAATAGAAAGAGAGCTCACAAGAAGAAATTATCAAAATTCAGAGTGATGAAGAAACAAAAACTCTTTTCAAAAATGTTGGCTTTTGTGGTATGTGGCTACACTGTCATATGAAGTTTCCTGGTCTTCACAGAAGAGCCAAACTGCTCTTCATTGCATTTTCATCCTCCTACCTTGTTGAAAGAGGCTTCAGTGCAGTGAACCACATACTCACAAAAAAAAAAGAAACTGCTTGGACATTACGACGCATGGGGACTTAAGGCTTTTGCTGTCACAACATAACCAGATATTTCAATTCTTATTAAAAAGCATCAAGCTCAAAGGTCACATTGATATCAAAGCTGCAGAGGTACTGTGTAACCTAGGTTTTAAAGACAAATAAAAGTTTAAAGCAGAATCATTCTTCTCAGGTTAGTATGTGGTAGAAATGTTTTTTGCCCAATAGGTGCATCAGAAAGTATATTGTGCCTAAGAAGAGTGTTGGCAAGTATGAAGGTGCTTTTGGGGGGCATTGGGAAGTATGGAAGTGCTTTAGTGGGCATTGGGCTGAAAAGAATTGAAAACACTGTGTTCCATTTTATGTTTTGATGAAATTCAAAAAGGTTTGGAGAAAGAATGCTAGAACTTAGGAGACAGGCCACAGAATAACTATCGGTTTGATGAGGACTGGGAATATGTAAGAGGACAGAAGAAATAAAATATTTGGAAGCAGAGAATATATGTTGGATTTGAAATGCATAATATTAGGAAGAAATAAAGTTATGGACTCTCCGGGTGCCTGGGTCAGCTCTATTGCAGTATTGCAATTGGCTAAGTATTAAATCATTACTCCAATACAATAACCATTGCTGCCAAATTTTTGCCAATGATCCCTGTCCAACCTTGGTATGGGAGACTTGTATTTTTCAATATGACTATATAAGATATAGTGACTGTAGAGATATGGTCTCATCCCACATTTTTAATGAAACAAAAATAAATGGCTTGGAAGGATTCTCAACTGGAGAGAGAACTGAGATTATTAGGATTCCCTTAGACTTACACTATGGGACTGATGAATATAAGACTGATGATTTTAGTTCTGCCTGCAACAGGGATTTCAAAATTATTTAATGTTAAGTAATAGTCCATTTTTTCTTTCAGATTTTGATTATTAATGTCCATAAATTGAGTTTGTGAGACTCATTAGGCTAGTACTTGAGATCTGTCTCCAAGCAATGTAACCTCACTAGGCTATGCTCGTTTTACTTACCAGCACATAAACAGATTAAACAACCTTTCGGTTTGATCTCAGCCAGTACTGTGAGCTAATGAATCATGTCGATATCCCAACTGAAAGGAGCTTGTGAGTGTTAATACTAACAGAGCCTATGTAAGTGCATAGGCACAAGAAATAACTCTGGAGCTGAATAACTGCATACTATGCCAAAGTGTGATACAAAACAGAGAGAGAAGCAGGGAGTTTAAGGAAGAACTTACAAAGTTTGGGACCTAAGCATTTTGAAAGTTAGTTCACAACAGTGAATCAGAATCAGAAACAGATTTAATATCACTGACATATGTCATGAAATTTGTTGTTTTGCTGCATCAGTACAATGCATACATTAAAAACTCTCTATAATTTACAATTACATATGTGTTGTATACAGGTTGTGCACCCTTTAACCAAAATGCTTGGGACCAGAAGTGTTTTGGATTGTCAATTTTTTGTAGATTTAGTAACATTTCCATTTATTTAACGAGATACCTTGCGGATGGGACCCAAGTCTAAACACAAAATCCATTTGCATTACATATACGGCTTATACCTATACTCTGAAGATAATATTATGTAATAATTTTAATAATTTTGCGCATGAAGCAATAATGTGCACATTGAACCATCAGAAAATTATTATCTCAGCCATCCTGGTGGACAGTCAGTGTATGGTTGGCATTGCCATCATTCCCAACTCTGAATTTATGTGCTTCCGGTAAGCAGACTTTGCCTTACGCTTATTCATCACACTTGTACTGATGCAGCCATTCAGCATGTTAGATTTTCATCAGTGATGATCTTGGCAAACATCAATGCACTTCTCTGCTGCTTCGTGATCAGCTGGCAATTTATCACCACAATTCTTTCAGAAATTACTGTCATTCTTTATCTTAAATTTCTGCAACCAGCATGTTGAATATTCATGATTACCTTCAATTTTAAGATCATCATGATAGCCCTTTGCTTGTTTCATGATCAGCATACCATTAAATGACATATGTTCGCTTTGATGCTGACAAATCCACTCTTTCAATAGAAGACTGTACTACTCGTTTTTGCTTTATGCAGTGTTTTTTTATTTTTCATTAACTTCTGTTCATTACATATGTGAGATCACTTCTCAGACTTGTCTGTGGTGTGCAAAGACAATGAGAAAAGGTCATGTCCTGGGTGGTGGGGTTCTTAATTATGGATGTTGCCTTTTTGAGACATTGGCTTTTGAAAATGTCCTTGATGCTGGGGAGGCCAGTGCTCACAATGGAGCTGGATACATTTACTCTGCAGCTTTTTCCGATCCTGTGCAGTGACCCCCTCCACATCAGGTGGTGATGCAACCGGTGATTAACATTGGGAAACCTTGAACAAAGTGGTGTAGAGGTCTCGGAACTTATAGAATTGGAGTTGATTTCAAAGAGAGAGAGGGGCAAGGGAGCATGAATTGGGGACTAAATGCACTCTCTCCATCTCTGCACCACTCTGGCTACGTGTATGGTTCAGCTTTCACTGTACTCACTTATTCAAGTAGTCTTTCCCAAGTACGCAACCAGATGGTTTTTATCCATTGACAGATTATAAGAACCCGGAGCCGTTTCAGTTTAATCTAATAATCATCTCTCACATTTACTTGTATTATGCCATCCAATGTCCATTTAATTGCTTAATTGACAACCCAAGATTTATAATTGCAGTCATTGCAAAATCCTTTTCTCTTTCAATCACATGAAACATTTCTTTTAGCTGGAATTTATTCTGCAGTGGTAACATTTTAATCAAAATGTGCCAAGTTCAATACAGTAATAACCTGAACTCAATTAATTACCATCTGTGATGAATTTGCCACAAAATACAGTTTGACATATGCACAGATATGATAACTGGTTGGGTTAGGCTGCCAAATAGATAAGATTGTATGCTTAATACATAAAAAAGTCATTTACTTGGAAACTCCAATGTGGCAAAAAGTTATGTTGGATTGTTACTTAACAATGAAGGGACCTCCCTTCCTCAACTGAGAAATTCTATTTGACAATATAATTCTAAATGCCTAATGTCTCTGCATCAATTGCTTATTTCACTAAAATTACACACACACACACACACACAGACACACACACACACACACACACACACACACACACACACACACACACACACACACACACACACACACACACACACACACACACACACACACACCTGCATCAGAATCAGAATCAGAATCAGACTTTAATCGCCAAGTACCTGTACACATACAAGGAATTTACTTCCGGCAGATGTTGTCTCTCTGCTCATAACAGATGATAAATATAAATGAAAATATAGATTATACAAACAAGTAGTGCAATCCAAGTAATTGTTAGCCGACAGTTAACTGGCAGTTAACTGTTCAGCAAAGTGACCGCAGTAGGAAAAAAAACTTCTCCAGTGCCTATTAGTCTTAGTCTGGAAGGATCTGAAGTGCCTACCAGACGGAAGCAGTTCAAACAGTCCGTGCGCAGGATGGGAGGAGTCCTTTATGATGTTCCCCGCCCTCTTCTTCAACCTGGAAGAGTACAGGTCCACAATAGAGGGCAGGGAGGCTCCAATGATGCGCTCGGCAGTCCTCACTGTGCGCTGTAGTCTGGTTCTATCCTGCTTGGTGGCGGCTCCAAACCACACAGTGATGGAGGTGCACAGGACTGACTCAATGACTGCAGTATAGAACTGCAGCAGCAATTCCTGAGGCAGACCATATTTCCTCAAGAGCCACAGGAAGTACATCCGCTGCTGGGCCTTCTTCAGGATGGAGCTGATGTTCTGCTCCCACTTCAGATCCTGAGAGATGGTGGTTCCCAGGAACCTGAAGTTCTCCACAGTGGACACAGGGCTGCCGAGGACTGTGAGGGGGGACATAACAGGGGGATGTCTCCTGAAATCCACTATCCATGAGCAGTCTTCTTCAGAAACATAAGCAGCAGGATCACTGTTGACCATGCAACCCATCAGCCTACTTCATCATTCAATAAACTGATGGCTTATCTGATCTTGGTGTCAGCTGCGTTTTCCTGACTGCTCCCCATAACCCTTGATGGCCATAAAGTCTAAAATCTAACTGCTTCTGCCTTGAAAATATTCAATGAGCTAGCTTTCATATCTACTCCAAATCAGAATCAGGATTACTATCACTGAAATATGACATGAAATTTGTTGTTCTATAGCAGCAGTACAATGCAAATATATAAATTTATTATAAATCACAAAAATAAACAGTGCAACAAAAAATAAATAGCAATGTAGTTTTCATAGTGGACCGTTCAGAAGTCTAATGATGGGGATAAAGGAGCTGTCTCTGAAAGTCTGTGTTAACTGATCTGGGGTGGAAAATTCCTCTGAAGCAAGAAATTCCATCTTTTCTCTGCTGTAAATGGACAGCTCCTTAATCTGAAAATATGTTTGAGATTCTACTGCCAGGAGAAATATTATATCAGCTTCTACTCTGTCAAATACCCTCAGAATCCTACAAATCTCAATAGGATTGCCTTTTGTTTTGTTAAACTCAAATGAATAGGGCCCACCTGCTTTAGCTTTCCTCATAAGAAACTCCATCCACTTATAAATCAGCCTAGTGAACATATTCTGCATTCAGTGCAATCACATCCTTTCTTGCATTATTTATTTATTCACTTAGAAATGTGGAACAGGCCCTTCCAGCCCAACAAGACAAACCACTCAGCAACCCATCTATTTAACCCTAGCCTAATCACAGCACACTTTACAATGACCAATTAACCTACTAACTGGTACATCTTTGGAATGAGCAAGGAAGTTGAAGCACCCAGAGGAAACCTATGTGGTAACGGGGAGATGATGAACTATTTACAGATGATATCCAAATTGAACTTGAACTCTGATGCCCTCAGTTGTAATAGCATAGTGCCAACTGCTATGCTTCCATGATATCCCATAGAACAGAGGAAACTAAAACTCAAGGTGCACAGTTATTGCACAGTTATTTTTATACTCCAAACATAAACGGCATATTCACTTCCGGGATACCTAGGGGCAACTTGTGTAGCAGCAGAATTCTCAATGGATATGGTTAAATTTCTCTTTTCAGCCTGATACAGCTAGAAATCACAACTGCTTCCAAGGTCAGTACAGTCAACAAAGATGCCTTAATGCATTTAAACGAACTATCACTACTTAAAACTGCGGAAACAATGCTGATTGGGGATGGATTCATCTTTGTAGGATTCCTTGCGGGAAACGTGGCTGCAGGTCAGGGAGACAAGTGTGGGAAATGGGGTTTTAAACTCCCAGTACCGACTATCTTGCTAGCAAACATGCAAAATACAATCAATGATCTCAGAGCTAGGGTACTGAATCAGAGGGACATAAGTGTCCTTTCTTTCATGGAATATTGTTTAACCACTTCCGTACCAGATGCAGTGATTCAGATCGATGGGTTTACTATACGCCATCGATAGATCTAGAAAGATCAAGATAGTCTCTCAAAAGCAGAGGCAGAGGAGTATGCCTCATGTTAAACTCTTCTTGGTGCACAAATATATCAGTGCTGTCCCAAATCTGTTCAGCAGACCTGGAATATCTAGCAGTTAAGTGCTGTCCTTTTTACGTACCACAGGAGTTCTCTGGGGTCATTTTGGTATGAGTCTGAAAAAATCACTAAGCAATTACCATCAACAGATCACTTGCAATACCAGAGGAAACAACACACTGGACCATTGTTACACGACCATCAAGAATACCTACCATTCTATTCCACGCCCTCACTTCGGGAAGTCTGATCACCTGGCTGTACTTCTACTCCCTGAGTATAGGCAGAGACTGAACACTGCAGCACCAGTAGTGAGGACCAAGAGGAATGGACAAGGGAAGCACAGGACTGCTTTGAATCGATGGTCTCGACTGTATTCAGGGTTTCATCTTTGAACCTGGATGAGTATGTTGCAGTTGTTACTGACTTCATTAAAACCTGTGTGGATGAGTGTGTGCCTACAAAGACTTACTGTACATTCCCAAACCAAAAGCCGTGGACGAACCAGGAGGTATGTCGACTGCTGAGGGCTAGATCTGTGGCATTCAAGTCTGGCAACCCAGGCCTGTACCAGAAAACCAGGTATGATAGACAGACAGACAGACAAACAGACAGACATACTTTATTGATCCCAAGGGAAATTGGGTTTCGTTACAACCACACCAACCAAGAATAGTGAAGAAATATAGCAATATAAAACCATAAATAATTAAATAATAAGAAGTTAATAATGCCAAGTGGAAATAAGTCCAGGACCAGCCTATTGGTTCAGGGCGTCTGACACTCTGAGGGAGGAGTTGTAAAGTTTGATGGCCACAGGCAGGAATGACTTCCTATGACGTTCAGTGTTGCATCTCGGTGGAATGAGTCTCTGGCTGAACATAGTCCTGTGCCTAACCAGTACATTATGGAGTGGATGGGAGTTATTGTCCAAGATGGCATGCAACTTGGACAGCATCCTCTTGTCAGACACTACCGTCAGAGAGTCCAGTTCCACCCCCACAACATCACTGGCCTTACGAATGAGTTTGTTGATTCTGTTGGTGTCTGCTACCCTCAGCCTACTGCCCCAGCACACAACAGCAAACATGATAGCACTGGCCACCACAGCCTCATAGAACATCTTCAGCATCATCCGGCAGATGTTAAAGGACCTCAGTCTCCTCTGGAAATAGAGACGGCTCTGACCTTTCTTTGTCCAGTCCAGTTTATTGTCCATTCGTATCCCCAGGTATTTGTAATCCTCCACCATGTCCACACTGACCCCTTGGATGGAAACAGGGGTCACCGGTGCCTTAGCCCTCCTCAGGTCCACCACCAGCTCCTTAGTCTTTTTCACATTAAGCTGCAGATGATTCTGCTCACACCATGTGACGAAGTTTCCCACCGTAGCCCTGTACTCCACCTCATCTCCCTTGCTGATGCATCCAACAATGGCAGAGTCATCAGAAAACTTCTGATGATGGCAAGACTCAGAGTTGTAGTTGAAGTCCGAGGTGTAGATGGTGAAGAGAAAGGGAGACAGGACAGTCCCCTGTGGAGCCCCAGTGCTGCTGCCCACTCTGTCTGACACACAGTGTTGCAAGCGCACGTACTGTGGTCTGCCAGTCAGGTAATCAATAATCCATGACACCAGGGAAGCATCCACCTGCATCACTGTCAGCTCCTCACCCAGCAGAACAGGGCAGATGGTGTTGAACACACTGGAGAAGTCAAAAAACATGACCCTCACAGTGTTTGCCAGCTTGTCCAGGTGGGCAATGTTCCTATTTGCTTCAAAAAGGCAACAGTTATACCTGTGCCTAAGAAGAATAATGTACGCTGTCTTAATGACTATCACCCAGTGGCACTCACATCGACCGCAATGAAATGCTTTGAGAGGTTGGTCATGACTAGGTTGAACTCCTGCCTCAGCAAGGACCTGGACCCATTGTTATTTGCCTATCGCCACAATAGGTCAACAGCAGATGCAATCTCAGTGGCTCTTCACACGACTTTGGACCACCTGGACAATGCAAACAACTGTAGCTCAGCATATAATACCATCATTCCCACAATACTGATTGAAAAGTTACAAAAGTTGAGCCTCTGTGCATCTCTCTGCAATTTGAATCCTCAACTTCCTAACCGGAAGACCACAATCTGTGTGGATTGGTAATAACATCTCCTCGCTGACGATCAACACTAGCACATCTCAGGAGTGTGTGCTTCGCCCATTATTCTACTCTCTCTATATCCATGACTATGTAGCTAGACATAGCTCAAATACCATCTATAAATTTGCAGATGATACAACCATTGTTGGTAGAATGCCAGATGGTGACAAGAGGGCGCACAGGAGTTAGATATGCCAACTAGTGGAGTGGTGCCACAGCTGCAACCTGGCACTCAATGTCAGTAAGATGAAAGAGCTGATTGTGAACTTCAGGAAGGATAAGATGAAGGAACACATACCAATCCTCATAGAGGAACCAGAAGTGGAGAGAGTGAGCAGTTTCAAGTTCCTGGGTGTCAAGACTTCTGAGGACCTAACCTGGTCCCAACATATCAATGCAGTTATAAAGAAGGCAAGGAGCGACTATACCTTATTAAGAGTTTGAAGGGACTTGGTATTTCAACATGTACACTCAAAAACTTCCATAGATGTACCATGGAGAGTATTCTGACAGGCTGCATCACTGTCTGGTACCGGGAAAGGGGGGGGGGGCGGAGGGGTGCTACTGCACAGGACCGAAAGATGCTGTAGAAGGTTGAAAATTTAGTCGGCTCCAGCTTGGGTACTAGCCTACAAAGTATCCAGGACACCTTCAAGGAGTGGTATCTCAGAAAGGCAGCGTCTATTATTAAGGACCTCCAACACCCAGGGTATGCTCTTTTCTCACTGTTACCATCAGGTAGGATGTACAGAAGCCTGAAGGCACACACTCAGCAATTCAGAAACAGCTTCTTCTCCTCTGCCATCCAATTCCTAAATTTGACTTTGAACTCTTGAACACTACCTCACTTTTTTAATATACAGTATTTCTGTTTTTGCATGATTTTTAATCTATTCAATATACATACACTGTAATTGATTTACTTATTTATATTTTTTTCACTGTATTGTATTGTGTATTGCATTGAACTACTGCTGCCAAGTTAACAAATTTCATGACACATGCCGGTTATAATAAACTTGATTCTGAGATTGGGCTAGTCAACCGTGATTGGCAGCTTATCTAGGAGAAGGAAAACTCTGGTCTCAAATCTTCACTGCCTTCTAGCTATACCCAGTCATGGGGAAGCCTTTGAGAGAAAACATGGAGGAAAAAATCCAGAGCCGGAGTCCCAAAGGCAGTCCCCATGAGCTGACGAGCTATTCCTGCGATGACGCTGGTGCCAAATTATATTGGTCTCTGCCATTCCTTTAGATTCATTTCTTTTGTGGAGAGTGGGAGCCTGGTGCATGGGCAAAAGTTTGTTCTTCATGTCATACTGCCCTGGCTTGTGTACTGGCTTGCATATCAAATTTGACACCAACAATTAGGATGCAACATCTGTGATCAACCCTGGCCAATGGAGGGCCACCACCACAAATGCCTTGAGATAATTCGTCATTTTTCTCTGAAGTGTAGGTTAAGGAGAGACTTATCAGTTTATAAAATTATGAGAAATATAAATAGGAGAGAAAATTTGAATAATTTTCCAATGGGAGAAAAGCCATTCATTAAGGTGAGAGGTAGGAAAGTTTAAAGGCAATGTGGAGGCAAGATTTTTTTTCTGAGAGAGGGGTGCATGCCTGAAATGGGAAGCCAGGGATGGTAGAGAAGCAGGTACAATAAGAGGCTTTTACATACACACATGAATATGCAGGCAATATTGGGCTACAGTTCACGTGGAGGTAGAAAGGATTGGTTTAATTTGACATCATGTCGAGTACAGACAAGTTGTGTTGAAGTGTCTGTTTGTGTACTGCTATGTTCTGGCCTTCCTAATTACTTGCACTGCACTTATCTTTCTGAGGTTCAAATATGCTGACACCTGGATGAAGAAATTTTCCCTTTCTAACCTGAGCACTGTTAAGTATGATTAATTTCTGCTCATGCACTGTTCATATTCATAAGACCATAAGACATAGGACCAGAATTAGGCCATTTGCCCCATTGATTCTGATCCGCCATTCCATCATATCTGATTTATTACCCCTCTCAAACCTATTCTCCTACCTTCTCACCGTAACCTCTGGTGCCTTCTAAAGGGACAGCCTTCTTTCTGAGGCTGAGCTCTCTGGTCCAAGACACCCCCACTATAAAAAACATCCTCTCTATGTCCACCCCCTCTATCCCTATCAATATTTGAAGACTGAAAGACTTAGTAGAATATATTTTTCTATACTTAAAGAGATAAGTACTTGTTTTAAGAGATTAGAAATTAACTTTATTTGCCACCTGTACATCAAAAGATCAAAACATACAGTGAAATGTGTTGTTTACATCTCAGTTAAATGTGTTACTTGTTTCAATGACCAACACAGTCCGAGATCTGCTTGGGGCAAACTACTAGTGTCGCCATACTTCTGACACCAACATAGCATGTCCACAACTTGCTAACTCTCACCAGTAAGTCTTTGGAATGTGCATGGAAACTGGAGCAACCCAGAGGAAATCCATGTGGTCATGGGAAAAGTGTACAAACTCTTTACAGACAGTGGCAAATCCCAATCAGTGATTGTTGATGCTCTAATGTATTTCCACTAATTGCTAACAAAGGGAATCTCTCCCCTAATCTTGCACTGGAACACTGACCTAAACTGGAACCTTTCTGCTTCAATGGCAAGGATGGAATAGAACTCACAAACAGATTATTCATTTCTGTCCAGTGAGTCACAACTAACAACACAAGAACCATATAACCATATAACAATTACAACACAAAAACAGGCCATCTCGGCCCTTCTAGTCCATGCTGAATGCTTACTCTCACCTAGTCCCACTGGCCCGTTCTCAGCCCAAAATCCTCCATTTCTTTCCTGTCCATATACCTATCCAATTTTACTTTAAATAACAATACTGAACCTGCCTCTACCACTTCTACTGGAAGCTCGATCCACACAGCTATCACTCTCTGAGTAAAGAAATTCCCCCTTGTGCTACCCTTAAACTTTTGCCCCCTAAGTCTCAACTCATGTCCTCTTGTTTGAATCTCCCCTACTCTCAATGGAAAAAGCTTATTCACGTCAACTCTATCTATCCCCCTCATAATTTTAAATACCTCTATCAAGTTCCCCCCTCAACCTTCTACGCTCAAAAGAATAAGACCTAACTTGTTCAACCTTTCCCTGTAACATAAGTGCTGAAACCCAGGTAACATTCTAGTAAATCTTCTCTGTACTCTCTCTATTTTGTTGACATCTTTCCTATAATTCGGTGACCAGAACAGTACACAATACTCCAAATTCGGCCTTACCAATTCCTTGTACAATTTTAACATTACATCCCAACTCCTATACTCAATGCTCTGATTTATAAAGGCCAGCATACCAAAAGCTTTCTTCACCACCCTACCCACATGAGATTCCACCTTCAGGGAACTGTGCATCATTATTCCTAGATCACTCTGTTCTACTGTATTCTTCAATGCCCTACCATTTACCATGTATGTCCTATTTGGATTATTCCTACCAAAATGTAGCACCTCACACTTATCAGCATTAAACTCCGTCTGCCATCGCTCAGCCCATGCTTCTAACTGGCCTAAATCTCTCTGCAAACTTTGAAAACCTACTTCATTATCCACAACGCCACCTACCTTAGTATCATCTGCATACTTACTAATCCAATTTACCACCCCATCATCCAGATCATTAATGTAAATGACAAACAACATTGGACCCAGTACAGATCCCTGAGGCACACCACTAGTCACCGGCCTCCAACCTGACAAACAGTTATCCACCACTACTCTCTGGCATCTCCCATCCAGCCACTGTTGAATCCATTTTACTACTTCAATATTAATACCTAATGATTGAACCTTCCTAACTACCCTTCCGTGTGGAACCTTGTCAAAGACCTTACTGAAGTCCATATAGACAACATCCACTGCTTTACCCTCATCAACTTTCCTCGTAAACTCTTCAAAATTTCAATAAGATTTGTCAAACATGACCTTCCACGCACAAATCCATGCTGGCTGTTCCTAATCAGACCCTGTCTATCCAGATAATTATATATACCATCTCTAAGAATACTTTCCATTAATTTACCCACCCCTGATGTCAAACTGACAGTCCTATAATTGCTACGTTCACTCTTAGAACCCTTTTTAAACAATGGAACCACATGAGCAATACGCCAATCCTCTGGCACCATCCCCATTTCAAAATGACATTTGAAATATTTCTGTCAGAGCCCCTGCTATTTCTACACTAACTTCCCTCAAGGTCCTACGGAATATCCAGTCAGGACCCAGAGATTTATCCACTTTTGTATTCCTTAAGAGCGCTAGTATTTCCTACTCTTAATCGTCATAGTTTCCATATCTTCCCTACTTGTTTCCCTTACCTTACACAACTCAATATCCTTCTCCTTAGTGAACACCAAAGAAAAGGAGTTGTTCAAAATCTCCCCCATTTCATTCGTCTCCACACATAGCTGTCTACTCTGATTCTCTAAAGGACCAATTTTATCCTTCACTATCCTTTTGCTATTAATATAATCATAGAGACCCTTCAGATTTATTTTCACCTTACTTGCCAAAGCAACCTCGTATCTTCTTTCAGCTTTCAGCTTTTCTAATTTCTTTCTTAAGATTCTTCTTACATTCTTTATATTCCTCCAGCACCTCATTTACTCTATGCTGCCTATATTTATTGTAGATATCTCTCTTTTTCCTAACCAAGTTTCCAATATCCCTTGAAAACCATGGCTCTCTCAAACTTTTAACCTTTCCTTTCAACCTAACAGGAACAAAAAGATTCTGTACCCTCAAAATTTCACCTTTAAATGACCTCCATTTCTCTATTACATCCTTCCCATAAAAGAAATTATCCCAATCCACTCCTTCTAAATCCTTTCGCATCTCCTCAAATTTAGCCTTTCTCAAAAATCTCAACCCTGGGTCCAGTCCTATCCTTCTCCATAATTATATTGAAACTAATGGTATTGTGATCACTGGACCCGAAGTGCTCCCCAGCACATACCTCCGTCACCTGACCTATTTCATTCCCTAACAGAAGATCCAATACTGCCCCTTTTCTAGTTGGTACCTCTATGTGTTGCTGCAAAAAACTATCCTGCACACATTTTACAAACTCCAAACCATCCATCCCTATTACAGTATGGGCTTCCCAGTCTATGGGTGGAAAATTAAAATCTCCCACAATCACAACCCTGTGCTTACTACAAATATCTGCTATCTCCTTGCAAATTTGCTCCTCCAATTCTCGCTCCCCATTAGGTGGTCTATAATACACCCTATAAGTGTTACTACACCTTTCCCATTCCTCAATTCCACCCAAATAGCCTCTCTAGACGAGCCCTTGAATTTATCCTGCCAGAGCACCGCTGTAATATTTTCACTGACAAGCAATGCAGCACCTCCCCCTCTTGTCCCTCCGATTCTATCACACCTGAAACGAAATCCAGGAATATTTAGTTGCCAATCACACCCCTCCTGCAACCATGTTTCACGAATAGCTACAACATCATATTTCCAGGTATCAATCCATGCTGTAAGCTCATCCACCTTTCTTATAATGCTCCTAGCATTAAAATAAATGCATTTAAGAAATTCTCCACCTCTTCCTCTCTGTTTATCTCTAACAGTACAAAGAACTTTATTGTCTTCTTTTTCTTCCTTCTCCCTACACATACGTCTGTTCCTACACTCTGGTTCCCACCCCCCCTCGTATTTAGTTTAAATCCACTGGAGCCTCTCTAGCAAACCTACCTGCAAGAATATTTGTCCCCCTCCAGTTCAGATATAAACCGTCCCACCGGAACAGGTCCCACCTTCCCTGGAAAGCTGCCCAATTATCTATAAATCTGAACCCCTCCCTCCTGCACCATGTCTTCAGCCACATGTTGATCTGCGCTATCTTACTATTTCTAAACCCACCTGCACGTGGCACTGGTAGCAATCCCAAGATTGCTATCCTGGAGGTCCTGTTCTTTAACTTGGCACCTAGCTCCCTAAACTCACCTTTCAGGACCTCCTCACTCTTCCCACCCACGTCATTGGTCCCTACATGGACCACGACATCTGGCGGCTCACCCTCCCTCTTGAGAATACTGAGAACTCGATCCAAGATATTGCGGACCCTGGCACCGTGGAGGCAACAGACCATCCGGGATTCTCGATCTCTTCCACAGAACCTCCTATCTGTCCCCCTAACTATCGAATCCCCTATCACTACTGCTCTCCTCTTTTCCTTCCTTCCCTTCTGAGCTGAGGGTCCAGTCTCGGTGCCAGAGATGCAACCACTGCAACTTGTCCCTAGTAGGTCGTCCCAACCAACAATATCCAAAACTTATTGTTGATGGGAACGGCCACAGGGGTGCTCTGCTCTTCCTGTCTATCCCCTTCCCTCTCCTGACAGTCACCCAACTACCTGTCTCATGACTCCTAGGGGTGACTATCTCCCTGAAACTCCTGTCTATTTCTGCCTCTATCTCCCGAATGATCCGAAGTTCATCCATCTCCAGCTCCAGTTCCCTAACATGGTTTGTCAGGAGCTGCAGCTGGATGCACCTTTCACAGGTGCTCGCCCTGACTTCCCACATACTGCAAACGGAGCACTCAACTGCCCTAACTGCTGCCTCCATTACCTACTCCTAAGCTAATTAGATTAATTAAAGGAGCTTACCCAGCCTTACCTCATCTGGAGTGAAGCTCATACTCAGCTTCTGCTCACTTTAAATTCCCCTGCTGATATCAGAGGCCGACCGTCAGGTGCTTGTGCAGTCGTGCCCTGTTCAACTTTGCCTCTGCCTGTTCTCGCCAAAGCCTGATTGAGCCCAAGCTGTCCCACTGTGCCTCAGTCCACTCCAACAATGGCTGCTACGATGATGGCTGCTGTATATAGCGGACTCTTTTAAACCTTGGTGTGCTACGTCACACGCAGTCTAGCCTCTTTGCCCCGATCAGTTAAAAAAAACAGTTTCTCTCCGAGCTTCTCTTACCTCTTCCCTCTCCGCCTCTTGCTTCGATTTAAATTGAATTAAAAATAAGAAGAGCAAGGTTCTGTGGAGGCAAGTTCTGTCATAAACCCAGGAAGTATATGGATAAATATTTGAATTGCTAAAACATAATAGGTCTTTGAGAAAGTGCCGATAGACAGGATTAGTATAAAAACACGCTTGAAGGTCAGCATAGTCAGAGTAGGCTGGATGGCCAGTTCTGTGTTGTATTAGTAAGCAGTTAATATTATGCTATAACAGCACCAGCGATCACGAATTGGGATTCAAATCCTGCTGCTGCCTCTAAGGAGTTGTCCATTCTCCCTGAAACTATGTGGATTTTCTCTGGGTGCTCCTGTTTCCTCCAAAATTCCAAAGATTACAGGTTAGGGTTAGTAAGTTATGGGTGTGCTATTTTGGTGCTGAATGCATGGGAAACTTGTGGGCTTCCCCAGCACAATCTCAGACAGTTTTACTTGTTGAAGGAAATGACACATTTCACTGTATCAAACACAAAATGCCGGAGGAACTCAGCAATCAGGCACCTTCTATGGAAATAAATAAACAGTTGTCATTTCAGGCCGAGATATTTCTTCAGAACTCAAAAGGAAAGGGAAGATACCAGAAAGACATATTTCACTGTGTGTTTTAATATTTCAATGTACTTGTGACAAATAAAGCTAATTTTTAATCTTTATCCTTATCTTTACCCTAAACTCAAAATGGAACCCTGACATTACATCTGCCTTTGTGGAGCAATATGCTGGAGAAACTCAGTGGGTTGAGTAACATCTGTGGGAGGAAAGGAATTGTTGACATTTTGGTTTGAATCACTGCTTTTGCCTTTGTGTGTCTGGGCTAGATGAAGAGGGAAACCCCGGTGGAAGAGTCTGAAAAAGTCATGACAGAGAAGGTCTGCTCTCCTCAGGCAAGCTACCAGGATCGAACCCGACCTCGTTTCTCTCTTGTTCTGTGGGCACTGAGTTGGTTCATCAGGCTAATGTGAGAACCACAAACTCTTCCACAGATGAGGCAGGGGGCAGGGGGCAGTGGGTAATTTGTGAGGTGGTCCTCTCCTTTTGACATTTACACTGGACTTCTTTGTGCTCCCATAGCACAAACAAAAGGGCCTCAGTACCACATAGTCAGCACTTTACTGGTACTGGGTTACTGTGAAGAAAGTATGCCAGCAGCTTTGTATCATCGGGAGTAATCCCTGTAAATCCTGTAAATTCCAGAAGAAAATGAATCTGAGGTAACATATGATAACATCCATGAATGTACTTTCATAATAACCTTACTTAGAACTTTGAGATTTGGCACGTCACCAATGATTCTTGCAAATTCCTATGGTGGATTCTGACTGGTTGCATAACCAACTGGTGCTGAGGCTCCAACACATAGAAACTGCAGAGGTTTGTAGACAGCCAGTTCCATCATGGACTCAACTCTCCCCACCATCAAGGAAATATTCAAGAGGCAGTGCCTCAAGAAGGCAGCATCCATCATTAAAGTCCCTCACTATCCCAAGCATTCCCTCTTCACATTACTTCCCCTTAACAGCTTCTTCCCCTTCACCATTAGATTTATGATGTTGACAAGCCCATAAACATTACCTCATTATTCGTCTTTGCACTATTTATATATTTATGTAACTATAGTCATTTTCATGTCTTGCACTGTACTGCTGCCACAAAATCACAAATCAGTGATAATAATCCTGATTCTCATTATTGGGGAGTGTGCAGTTCTGGAACACAGTCCATAAATGTTGTTGAATATCAGTTCAAAAATAAACTTAATTTTTTATTTTATCATGCAAGTGTAATAAGGCTAGAGAATCTAAGAAAGAAAGATAAATGAAGTTATTGGGCAGACCATCCATTAAATGGTGAACAGAGCTATAAGCTGAATGGTCCCACTCTGTTCTAATGAATTACCCATTGATTAACACATTGGCACATTGATTCTCCCTCTGAAGGAATGTCCATACATTATGTAAATTCTTCGTTTTAATTCAATGAAGCGCAAAGCACAAAAAAAATTGTGATCAAATTAGTGTAGTCAAGCCCTTGTATCCCCTGAGCCCTGAACCACTAGTTAATGAGAGCAAGTTCTCTCAATCTAAACCAGTCTCAACTTCACACAGTCCTGTTAAGTCTTTCTTTTGAAGAGAAGTTTTACTGGCATTGAAGGCAATCCAGCAGAAAGTCATCAAGTTAATTCCTGAAGTGGCTCAAGAAGTTAGATATATATTCTTTGGAGCTCAGAAGAATGAGGGAGTGATCTTATTGAAACAGAACCTAAGGGGTAAATGTTAAGATGCCAAAGTGAAAGTTGAGTTTATCATTTGCTCAAGTACATATATGCACAGGTGCAACAAAAAACTTGTTCGCAGCAGCATCACAGGCACGTAGCATTATATAGCAGCATTCAAAAGAAGAAGGTAATTAAACATAGATTATGCACAAATTTTTCAAGAGCATAATCAGAACAAAAAAAAATCCCATTTAGGTAGCAAATGATTGAAGTGATTCTAAACTGTAGTAATCAGGGCTTTGTTGGTTAGCTCAAGGAGTGAATGGTCAAAGGGAAGTAGCTATTCTCGAACCCAGTAGTGTAGGACTTCAGACCTGTGTACCCCCTGCCTGATGTTAGCCGTGAGAAGATGGCATGGCCTGTATAGTGGGATCATTGATGATAGATGTTGCTTTCCTGAGGCAGGACCTCCTGTACATATGACACATAGTGGGGAAGAATATGCCTGCGATGTCTTCCGCTGAGTCCACCACTCTCTACAGCTTCTCTGAAGTTTCAAGTCCCAGGCCTCAGTTATTCTTTGTGCAATTGGATCCTCAATTTCCTTACTTGCAGACTCTAGCAAGTCCAAATAGACAACAACACCTCCACAATGTCCATCACCACAGGAGCACCACACGGCTGTGTGCTTAGCTCCTGCTATCATCGCTTTATACTTCCACATAACTGTGAGGCTCAGTACAGCTCCAGTGTCGTATTTAAATTGGCTGACAACACCACTATCACTGGCTGAATCAGTATACAGGAGGGAGAATCAAAATGTGGCTGGGTGGTGCAACAACAACTATCTCCCACTCAATGTCATCAAGATCAAGGAGATTATTGTTGATTTCAGGAGAAAGAAACAGGAGGTCCTTGATCCAACTCTCATCAGGAGGTCAGAAGTGGAGAGGGTCAGCAACTTTAAATTCCTCAGTGTTTTATCATTTTAGAGGATCTGTCCTGGATCCAGCATCAAAGTGCCATTATGAAGAAAGCACAACAGCACTTCTACTTTTTTAGAAGTTTGTGAAGATTTGGCATGTCATCTAAAATTTTGATGAACTTCTATAGATGAGTAGTGGAGAGTATATTGACTGGTTGCATCACAATCTGATATGGAAACATCAATGCCCTCATATGGAAAGTGTAAAAAAAGTAGTTGATATGGCCCAGTCCATCATGGGTAAAGCCCTCCCCACCACTGGGCTGATCTACAAGAAGTGCTATTGCAGGAAAGCAGCATCCATCATCAAGGACCCCATGATTCAAGCCAGTGCTCCCTTCTCATTGTTGCCATCAGGAAGATGGTACAGGAGTCTCAACCACCAGGTTTAGTGACAATTATTTCCCCTCATCCTTCAGGTTCTTGAATGAGATTGGATAACTTCACTCAATTTCACTCGACCCCCTCACTGAACTGTTCTCACAGACCTGTAATCACTTTCAAGAACTCTTCAAATCACATCTTTGATATTTATTGCTTATTTATTGTTAATATTTCTTTTTTTCTCTCTTTTTGTGTTTGCACAATTTATTGGGTTTTATATTGAACATTCATTGCTGTCTACCCTGTTGGGTAAAACATTTCAATGATTCTATTGTGTTTCTTGTATTTATTGTGATTGCCTACAAGAAAATGAATCTCAGGGTGTATATGGTGGCATATATACAGCTTGATAATAAAAAACAACACACACAAAATGCTGGTGGAACACAGCAGGTCAGGCAGTATCTATAGAAAGAAGCACTGTTGACGTTTCGGGCCGAGACCCTTCGGGTCTCGGCCCGAAACGTCAACAGTGCTTCTTCCTATAAATGCTGCCTGACCTGCTGCGTTCCACCAACATTTTGTGTGTGTTGTTTGAATTTCCAGCATCTGCAGATTTCCTCGTGTTTGTCCTTGATAATAAACTGACTTTGAAATTGAATTTTGAAGAATTACTGTACCAGACTGTAGTGACATACCACATACAGAGCTGGAGATGACACCTAGTCGGTAAGCCATTTTGAGACTAATTTATTCAAACTTCGCAGCACTGACATTTAATCCCTAGCGCCCGTTCTCTCCGGGCGGAAATGACATCAGAGGTGCATTACCAAAGTCTCCCCCTGCGCGCTGGCTATTTGTGAGCCAGTTCACCTGCGCAGAAAGTGGGTCGCCACATAACCACCCCCCCCACCCCAGAACCGGCGATACACCCCCCAATGTCCACAGTCTGGATCAGCCTCTGTTTGGGAGGACTGCCTCTGCGCTGCGGCACCCGAACCTCAACCGGCTGCGCCAAGTCCACATGGGCCAGTTTGAGTCAGTCCACCGTGAAAACCTCCTCTTTCCCCCCAATGTCCAGAACGTAAGTGGACCCGTTGTTATTGATCACTTTGAACGGCCCCTCGTACGGCTGCTATAGCGGTGCCCAGTGTCCACCCCTTCATACAAACACAAACTTACAGTTCTGCAGGTCTTTGGATACATGGGTCGGGGTCTGTCCGTGCTGTGAAGTTGGTACAGGGGCCAGGTTGCCGAGCCTATCGCGTAGTCTGTCCAGGACTGCTGCGGGTTCTTCCTCTTGCCCCATTGGGGCTGGTATGAACTCTCCTGGGACGACCAGGGGTGCGCCGTACATCAACTCGGCCGACGAGGCGTGCAGATCCTCCTTGGGCACTGTGCAAATTCCAAGCAGGACCCAGGGAAGCTCGTCCACCCAGTTAGGTCCTCTCAGGCGGGCCATGAGAGCCGACTTCAAGTGACGGTGGAAGCGTTCCACTAGTCCTTTCGACTGTGGGTGGTAGGCAGTAGTGTGGTGTAGCTGCGTTCCCAACAGGCTGGCCACAGCCAACCACAGGCTGGAGGTGAACTGGGCGCCTCTGTCGGAGGTAATGTGGGCCGGTACCCCAAAGCGTGCTATCCAGGTTGCGATCAGTGCTCAGGCGCAGGAATCGGCAGATGTGTTGGTGAGCGGGACCGCCTCTGGCCACCTCGTGAACCGGTCTACCATAGTTAGGAGGTACCGCGCTCCTCGGGACACTGGTAGGGGGCCCACGATATCCACATGAATGTGGTCAAACCTCCAGTGGGTGGGTTCAAACTGCTGCAGCGGGGCTTTAGTGTGCCGCTGCACCTTGGCTGTTTGGCACTGTGCGCACGTTCTGGCCCATTCACTGAGCTGCTTCTGAAGTCCGTGCCACGCGAACTTGCTGGAGACCAGCCAGACAGTTCTCCTGATAGATGGGTGCGCCAAACCGTGTATGGAGTTGAAAACTCACCACCTCCAGGCTGCCGGGACGATGGGGTGAGGTTGGCCGGTAGCCACGTCGCACAGGAGGGTCCTCTCACCTGGGCCTACAAGAAAGTCCTGCAGCTGCAAACCCGAGACTGCCGTCCTGTAGCTGGGCATCTCGTCGTCTGCCTGCTGCGCCTCCGCCGGTGCTGCATAGTCCACCCCTAGGGACAGGGCCTGGACAGCTGGTCTGGAGAGTGCGTCCACCACAACGTTGTCCTTTCCCGAGACATGCCGGATGTCCATCGTGTACTCGGAGATGTAGGACAGATGTCACTGCTGGCGAGCCGACCAGGGATCGGACACCTTCGTGAACGCGAAGGTCAATGGTTTGTGCTCCGTGAATGCGGTGAACGGCCTGCCTTCTAAGAAGTACCTGAAATACAAGATTGCCCGATACAGTGCCAACAGCTCCCGGTCAAAAGCACTGTACTTGAGTTCGGGTGGTTGTAGGTGCTTGCTGAAGAACGCCAAGGGTTGCCAGCGCCCCTCGATGAGCTGCTCCAGCACCCCACCAACTGCTGTGTTGGATGCATCCACCATGAGTGTGGTCGGAATGTCTGTTCTGGGGTGCACCAGCATTGCGGCATCTGCCAAGGTTTCCTTGGCTTTAACTAAAGCGGCCGCGGCCTCCTCATCCCAAGTAATGTCCTTGCCTTTACCCGACATCAGGGTGTACAAAGGGCGCATGATACAGGCTGCTGAAGGGAGGAAACAGTGGGAGAATTTTCTTTTTTTTAAATCTTTTTATTAGTTTTAAACAAACATAAATGAAACATGAATACAAAATGTTTGAGAGTACATAATTAATAGTTTAAATAGACATTCAGATATGTAATAATAAAAATATTTAACCTCTCAAACCCAGAACAATAATGAACAAAGAAGTAAAAAGAGAAAAAAAGAAAAACCCCCAAAAAAAAGAGAGAAAAAAAAGCAAAAAAAAAAACACTAACCAACATGGGCCATTGAATAATATTAAGTACATATACAGTAGTGCCAATAACTCCGAACCTCCATCCAATCGATTAAGGATAATATAAGTAAGGTTTAGGAAAAGACAATTCAACTCATGTGAAAATGTTGAATAAAAGGTCTCCAAGTTTCTTCAAATTTAACTGGTTCAAAAACCACACTTCTAATTTTTTCTAAACTCAAACAAGAAATAGTTTGAGAAAACCACTGAAATACAGTTGGAGGATTAATTTCTTTCCAATTCAATAAAATAGATCTTCTAGCTATTAATGTAACAAATGCAATCATTCGTTGAGATGAAGCAGATAAACAATTATTATCCGTCATTGGTAAACCGAAAATTGCAGTAAGAGGATGCGGTTGAAAATTAATATTTAAGACTTTTGAAATAATATTGAAGATATCTTTCCAATAATTTTGTAAACAAGGACAAGACCAGAACATATGAGTCAATGAAGCAACATCAGAATGACATCTATCACAGGTTGAATTAAGATGAGAATAAAATCGAGCCAATTTATCCTTAGACATATGAGCTCTATGTACAACCTTAAATTGTATTAGGGCATGTTTAGCACAAATAGAGGACGAATTTACCAATAATAAAAATTTTTCCCATTGCTCAGTAGATATAGGACAATGCAACTCTTCTTGCCATTCCTTCTTAATTTTTTCTGATACATCTAACTGTAAATTCATGATCATCTTATAAATGATGGCTACTAAACCCTTTTGATAAGGATTAAGAGCTAAAATTCTATCTGTAATGTCCAATGGACATTCTTCCGAAAAAGACTGTAACTCATTATACAAAAAATTACTAACTTGCAAATATCTAGAAAAATGGGTTTTAGGTAAATTATATTTATTAGATAGCTGTTCAAAGGACATAATGTTATCATCCAGAAACAGATCATGAAAACATGTTATACCTTTTGTTTTCCATAAAAGAAAAGCTTGATCCATAGATGAAGGCCAAAAAAAATAATTAGATATTATAGGACATGATAAAATAAATTTATTCAAACCAAAAAATTTACGAAATTGAAACCAAATTCATAATGTATATCTGACTATAGGATTAGTTATCTGTTTATTCAATTTGAATAAAGAAAAAGGAGGTGAAGATCCTAAGATTGAAATCAATGAAAAATCTTGCACAGATTTACATTCCAAATTTACCCATTGTGGGCAAGTAGCTATAGTCCATTCTTGTGTCCAGAATATTAAATACCGTATATTAACTGCCCAATAGTAAAATCTTAAGTTTGGTAAAGCCAAGCTGCCTTCCTTCTTAGGCTTCTGTAAATATTTTTTACCCAATCTAGGATTTTTGTTCTGCCACAAATAAGAAGATATTTTAGAGTCAATAGTATCAAAAAAAGCTTTAGGAATAAAAATTGGTAATGCTTGAAATAAATATAAGAATTTAGGTAGTATCATCATCTTAATAGCATTAACTCTACCAACCAATGACAAAGATAGTGGAGACTACCTAATAGCAAGTTGCTTAATTTGATCAATTAAAGGTAAAAAGTTAACCTTAAATAGATCTTTATGTTTTTTAGTAATTTTAATACCTAGGTAAGTAAAATAATCTGTAACAATTTTATATGGTAAATGTTTATAAATTGGAACTTGCATATTTAACGGAAATAGTTCACTCTTGTTAAAATTCAATTTATAACCAGAAAAATTACTAAATTGAGCAAGCAAAGACGAAATAGCAGGGATAGATTTTTCAGGGTCAGATATATATAATAACAGATCATCAGCATACAATGATACTTTATACATCCTCTCCCCACGGGTAATACCCAGAATATTAGGTGATTCACGAATAGCTATAGCCAACGGTTCTAAAGCAATGTCAAATAGTAAAGGACTTAAAGGGCAACCTTGCCTTGTACCACGAAATAGCTGAAAAAAAGGGGATCTTTGATTATTGGTAAAAACCGAAGCTAAAGGTTTATAGTTTATTAATTTAATCCATGATATCAATTTTGAACTAAAATTAAATTGTTGCATTGTAGTAAATAAATATGGCCATTCAACTCTGTCAAATGCTTTTTCAGCATCTAAAGAAATAACACATTCTGGTATTTTAGATGAAGAAGTACAAATAATATTAATTAATTTTCTAATGTTAAAAGATGAATAGCGATTTTTAATAAATCCAGTCTGATCTTCAGAAATAATTCGAGGTAATATATTTTCTAATCTAATAGCCAAAATTTTACTGAAAATCTTAAAATCCGTATTTAATAAGGATATAGGTCGATAGGATGCACATTCAGTAGGGTCTTTATCTTTTTTAAGAATTAAAGAAATAGAAGTTTCATAAAAAGATTGTGGTAGTTTACCTACACTTAATACATCTTCAAAAATTTTACAAAACCAAGGAGAAAGTATAGAAGAAAAAGAGTTAAAAAATTCTACAGGAAAACCATCTGGACCAGAAGCTTTACCAGAATTCATTAAAGAAATAGCCTTTTCTATTTCAGATTCCGTAATAGGTGTATCTAAAATTACATTATCCTCAACAGTTACTTTTGGAATATTCAATTTCCTTAAAAATTCATTTATTATAGAAGAGTCCTTAGTGAATTCTGATTGATATAAGGAGTTATAAAAATCTTGAAAGGCTCTATTTATCTCTTTGTGATCGATCGTCAGAGTACCATCTTGTTTACGAATTCTAGTAATCTGTCGTTTATCCGAAAAAATTTTCAATTGGTTAGCCAATAATTTACCAGACTTATCTCCATGCATATAGAATTGAGTTTTTGATTTAATTAACTGACTTTCAATCGAAGAGGATAATAATAAACTATGTTCCATTTGAAGTTCCACTCTTTCTTTATAAAGTTCTTTACTAGGAGTCATTGAATAAATTTTATCAATTGCTTTGATTTTATCAACTAATGTTAATATTTTAGGATTAGTTCGTTTCCTAAATCGAGCAGAGTATGAAATAATCTGTCCACGAATATATGCTTTAAAAGTATCCCACAAAATTCCACTAGAAATCTCTACTGTAGAATTTGTTGCGAAAAACAAATCAATTTGTTGTTTAATAAAGTTTACAAAGTCTAAATCCTGCAATAAAATAGGATTAAACCTCCAAAATTTAGTATTGATATATGAATCCGTTATTTTAATAGATAACTTCAGAGGTGCATGATCAGATATGGTAATACAGTCATATTTACAATCAGTAACATCTGTGAGTAAATGGTGATCAATGAAAAAGAAATCAATTCTTGAGTAATTATGATAAACATGGGAAAAGTATGAAAACTCTTTGTCATTAGGGTGTAGAAAACACCAAATTTCACAAATAGCTGAATCAATCATAAAAGAGTTAATAAGAGAAGCCGATTTATTCGGAAGAGTTTGGGTAGGCTTGGATCTATCCATCACAGGGTTTAAACAACAGTTAAAATCCCCACCCATTATCAGTCTATATTGATTCAGATTAGGAAAAGATGTAAATAAGCATTTAAAAAATTCAGGACAATCAGTATTTGGAGCATAAACGTTAACTAAGACAACTTTTTGATTGAAAAGTAGACCAGTAATAAGCAAAAATCTACCTTGTGGATCTGAAATTGTTTCATGATGTATAAAAGAAGTTGATGAGTCTATAAAAATAGAAACACCTCTTACTTTAGCTTGCGAATTTGCGTGATACTGTTGGCCCTTCCAAAACCTAAAAGAAGTTGACTATCCACCTTCCTTACATGAGTCTCCTGCACAAAAATAACATTAGCATTCATTCTATGGAATACTTTGAATATTTTTTTCCATTTGATCGGATGATTTAAACCATTAGTATTCCAAGAAACAAAATTAATAACCCTATCCATATTGACAATATTTATTGCAGTTAACACATAAGTTTAAAAAAAAACTGAACTCATGAACCCGGAAGAAGGAAGTGAGTTCAAGGAGAAACCGGAAGTCACGGCACTGCAACCATTTTTGTAGTTTCATATAGGCCAATGAAATAAAACTATGCAAAAAGCAAGCAAAAAGAAAAAAAAGAAAAAGAAAAATCCCCCTCCCTCCACCCTCGAAACCCCAGGAAAAAAGCCAAAAAGAGGCAAGCAGGCAATCTAATACTAAAATTACCCCCGTGTCTCAAGACGGCAACTCAGACAAAAAAAAATTGAAAAAAATACAAACAACCCATATTATAAGAAAGGATTAATATAACAAAAGTTAAAATATAAAATTAGTATTATATATATATAACAAAAGGGTTAAAAAATTAAATTGATAAAACCCATAAATAAATAC
This sequence comes from Hypanus sabinus, assembly GCF_030144855.1. Classification (NCBI taxonomy): domain Eukaryota; kingdom Metazoa; phylum Chordata; class Chondrichthyes; order Myliobatiformes; family Dasyatidae; genus Hypanus; species Hypanus sabinus. Next base: position 111,127,384 of record NC_082718.1, read on the forward strand.
TACTAAATTAGTATTTTAAATGAGAGTTTAAAACTTTCAAATTCATCAAAACGGATATGACGTTCCAAGCACTAAAGTCTGTCGGGAAGAAGAAACACCATTTTATTATTATTATTTTTTAAAAATCTTAATATTTAAATATTAAAAATATAAAAAAAGCTTATACAAACTTAAAAAAAGGAACCCTAATCAGTTATTTTCAAGGTTAATAGATTAGTAAAATATAAAAAATAATAAAATCAGAATTTTACAACATATAAAAAATACATGTCAGCCATACTTAAAAAAAAACCATCATTCTATAAGAGATCGAAATTTATAGACTAATTATTACATTAGTCAATGCGATAGAGTGTCATTGTTCCAAAAAACTTTGAGCATCCGCTGGAGATTTAAACAGCCGAACAGTCCCGTCTTCAGAAGTAACTCTCAAATGTGCTGGAAATAACAGCGCTTGCTTGTTTCACTTTCCTGGTGAAATTTAGACATAGCCGGTCTAAAAGCCATTCTTGCCCTTAAAACTTCAGGGCTATAATCTTCCAAAATACAAAATTTGAATTCTTGAAAGTTAATCATACCCTTTTTCCGAGCGGCTCGAATCAGTCGCTCTTTGATATGAGGGTAATGGATCCGGAGAATTACATGCCGTGGTTTGTCTGAATCAGAATGATAGCGAGAGACATGGTGTGCATGATCGATTATTGGAGGAGAGTCCAGAACTTCTGAACCGAAAACATCCATTAGAAGTTTAGAAAAGACAACGGTAAGATCACCGCTCTCAAACTTTTCCGGAATCCCAATTAGCCGAAGATTTTGTCTTCGAGAGCGATTTTCAAGATCAATAATTTTAGATTTATAACGATCCATCTGTTGAGAAGTCAAAGCTTGCTCTTGTTTCAAAGTTTCGATAATATGGTCTTTCTTCCGAGCGGCTTCTTCAAGTACCAAAATACTTGCTTGTTGTTTTTGTAGTTCCAGTGAAAGCGTTTTAAGTTCTCCTTTGAATGATTTTAAACACTCATCAAACGCAAAAAGCTGTTCGGTAATTTTTCTCTCCAGACCCGCAAATTTATCTTCTATAAGCTTTACAATAGTTTCTAAAGTTATCGGTTCTTTCGTCTGTTTCGATTCTTTTGCTTTAGACATTTCAACGAGTTGAAAATAGATCGAATAGTTAAAAAGAAAAATTCTATATATTTAAACCCCTTTAGAATAAGTAAAAAAAGATCATTTAAGGGGTGTTTGTAGGTTAAAAAGACGTAAAAGGTTTGGAGCAAAGCCAAAAGCGGTTTACTCCATAAGTGCCATCTTGAGACCTCTGGTAAAATTTAACCATACCAACGAATTCCTGCAGCCCTTTGACCGTGTTGGGTCAGGCAAAGTGGCAGATCACGTCTACCTTGGCGGGCAGAGGTGTTGCCTCATCTTTGGTAATCCTGTGGCCCAGGAAGTCAATGGTATCAAGACTGAACTGGCATTTGGCCAGGTTAATCGTGAGGCCAAAGTCACTCAGGCGGGAGTAGAGCTGGTGGAAGTGGGACAGATGCTCCTGGCAACTACTGCTGGCTATAAGGATGTCGTCCAAATAGATGAATGCAAAGTCCAGGTCACAGCCCACCGCATCCATTAGCCGCTGGAACGTCTGTGTGACATTCTTCAGGTTGAACGGTATTCAGAGAAACTCGAACAGGCCGAACGGGGTGATAAGTGCTGTTTTGGGGATGTCTTCAGGGTGCACCGGGATTTGACCGTATCCCCGGACGAGGTCTACTTTGGAAAATACTCTTGCCCCGTGCAGGTTTGCTGCTAAATCCTGTATGTGTGGCATGGGGTAGCGGTCTGGAGTTGTAGCCTCATTCAGTCTGTGGTAGTCGCCGCATGGTCTCCAACCCCCAGCTGCTTTGGGCACCATGAGCAGGGGGGAGGCCCATGGGCTGTCAGACCTCCGTACGATCCCCAATTCCTCCATCCTCTTGAACTCCTCCTTTGCCAGGCGGAACTTTTCCGGGGGGAGCCTTCGTGCGTGGGTGTGGAGGGGTTGTCCCTTGGTTGGGATGTGGTGCTGTACCCCGTGTCTGGGCATGGCTGCCGTGAACTGCGGTGCCAGAATCGATGGAAAGTCTGCCAGGATTCTGGTGAATTCGTTGTCCAACAGCGTGATGGAGTCCAGGTGTGGGGCCGGCAACTTGGCTTCACCCAGGGAGAACATCTGGAAAGTCTCGGCATGTACCAGTCTTTTCCCTTGCAAGTCGACCAGCAGGCTGTGAGCTCGCAAGAAGTCCGCCCCCAGGAGTGGTTGGGCCACGGCAGCCAGTGTGAAGTCCCACGTGAACCGGCTGGCACCGAACTGCAGCTGCACTGTGCGGGTGCCATAGGTCCATATCGTGCTGCCATTTGCGGCCCTCAGGGTGGGTCCTGGCTTCCTGTTGCGGGTGTCATACCCCGTCGGGGACATGACCCTGATTTCTGCTCCAGTGTCGACCAAGAAGTGGCGTCCTGACTGTTTGTCCCAGACGTACAAGAGGCTGTCCTGGTGGCCAGCCATAGTCATTAGCGGCAGCTGGCCCTAGTCCTGGCCCACGCAGGGCGGGCGACAATGGCGGGCTTCTGTGCCCCACCACTGGTGGTAGAAACACCACTGTTCACTGGCCTCCTCACTCCTGTCTCTGTGTTGTGTGCACCCCCCTGCCAGGCCTGGTCAGGTCTGCTGTTGGGCATGTGGCCTGGTAATCTTACCGACAGACACCACACTCTCCCTCTTGGCTTTCCACAGCACGTCTGCCCGGGCCGCCACCTTCCGTGGGTCGCTGAAATCTGCGTCGGCCAGCAGCAGATGTATGTCCTCAGGCAGTTGCTCTAGGAACGCTTGCTCGAACATGAGGCAGGGCTTGTGTCCGTCAGCCAGGGCCAGCATCTCGTTCATCAATGCTGACAGCAGTCTGTCTCCCAAACCGTCCAGGTGAAGCAGGTGGGCACCCCGCTCTTGCCATGAGAGGCCAAAGGTCCCAATGAGCAGCGCTTTGAATGCTTCATATTTGCCTTCTTCCAGGGGCGACTGTATGAAATCCTCAACCTGGGCGGCCGTCTCCTGGTCAAGGGCGCTCACCACGTGGTAGTAACGCGTGGAATCAGAGGATATCTGCCAAATCTGGAACTGGGCTTCTGCTTGGCTAAACCACACAAGTGGTCACAGCGTCCAGAAAGTTGGCAGTTTTAGCGAAATTGCGTGAACAGATGAAGAGTCGGTCATCTTTGGTCCAGATCCCATTTGGACTGTCGGGGTCACCAATGTAGCAATGTACTACATACAGAGCTCGAGACGACATGCAGTCAGTAAGCTGCTTCGAGACTAATTTATTCAAACTTCACGGCTCTGGCATTTAATCCCTCGCACCCACCCTCTCCGGGCGGAAATGACGTCAGAGGTGCATTACCAAAGTCTCTCCATGCGCGCTGGCTATTTGTGAGCCAGTTCGCCTGCGCAGAAAGTGGGTCGCCACAAAGACCATGATTCAACCAATCAGAATACTCCCAACATGGGTAAAGTTTGTACATTCTCTTTATGACTTCAGTGTTTCCTCCAGGTACTCTGATTTCCTCCCACATTCCAAAGACATACAGGTTAAGGTTAGTAAGTTGTAAGCCTGCTATGTTGGTGATGAAAGTACAGTGACACTTGTGGACTACCGCCAGCACATGCTCATACTGTGTTGGTCATTGATGCAAAACGATGCATTTCATTGTATGTTTTAATATTTTGATATACTTTGTCAAATAAAGATAACATGAAAACAACTCCACCTTCCAGCATTCAGGACTCCTTAGTCCTTAAAATAAAACTTGAAGAGCATGTGGGGCACTCATATTGAAAAATAATGAATACCACATCTTCTCAAAGCTATGCTCACTCAAACTCCAACTTAACACTGGTGTGGTTGGAGAACAGGTGACCAGCTCTCTTGGTAACACGGTCTCCGATTCCAGCTGGAATGTTCAAGGAACTCTAAAAAGAGCTGAAGAAGGCCTTTTGAGAAAATGGTCTTGAGCATGGCAGCGGAGAGACAAAATATATTTTATCCCTTCACTTTTATTCTCTTTATAACGCAATTACTTTTAATTAAGATTGCAAGCACATCAGAAAGTATTGCATGATGTATAATCAGCTCATTAAACTAGACAGTTATTATTCATTGCAAGTTAAGATTTTGTTCTAACACACTACTCTATGTAATAATGATCCATTATGGTGAAGTTCTGGTTAGCAGAATGTTGTGAGAAGGTGTTTCTTCACCTTTGATCCTTGGGTTTCATCCAGCCTTGTGACTGTGAGGCTCTTTTAACTCTGAGAACCCTGGAATCTAAAAGATGGGTGGTTTATTCAAAATAACACACACAAAATGCTGGAGGAACTCACCAGGTCAGATAGCATCTATGGAAATGAAAGAGCAGTTGAAGTTTCAGGCTGTGATCTTTATTCTGGACTGGAAAGGAAGGGGAAGATGCCAGAATAAAAAGGTGGGGAGAGGGGTAGGCGGACTAGCTAGAAGGTGAGAGGTGAAGCCGGGTGGGTGAGAAAGGAAAAGGGCTGGAGAAGAAGGAATCTGATGGGAAAGGAGAATGGCCCACGGGAGAAAGGGAAATTAAGCTAAGCACTACACTACTGTGCTACCCTTTAGTTGACTGCTTGTTGCTCCAGATTCCAGCATCTACAGACTCCTGAATCCACATTGTACTACTCCACTACAAAGTCTCTTCAAGGTATGTGGATATTCTCCTCCCACTTATGGGAGCTCTGTGAGACTCTCTCCCACTGCTCTCCCTCTGTGTGAGTTCTGCTGAAGGTTTTCGAACTGAAATGTAGACATTTCCTCCCTCCACCTCCCACAGCTGCTGCTCCAACCATTGAGTTTGTCCGGCAGATTGTTCGTTGTTCAACAGAGCATAGGGAGATGTTCAAAGTAAATTTATTGTCGAAGATTCATTTTCTGTGGGCACTTACAGCAGAACAAATAAATACAATGGAAGCAAGGAAAAACTACAAATATTCACAAACAACCAATGTAAAAAAGATAAACTGCCAAGTAATAAATAAATAATACTGCGAACATAAGTTGTGAGTGCTTGAAAGCGAGTCTATAGGTTGTGGAGTCCGTTCAGAGTTGAGATGAGTGAAGTTATCCATGCTGATTCAGGGGCCTGATGGTTGTAGAACTATTCCTGAACCTTGTGGTGTGGGATCTAAGGCTTCAGTATTTCCTTCCTGATGGCAGCAATGAGAAGAGTGCACGGCCTGGATGGTCGGAGTCCTTGATGGATTGAGGTCTGGACTCTGACTTGGCTGCTCCAGGACATTAACTTTTGTTGCTTTTAAGCCATTCCTATGTAGCTTTGGCTTTGTACTTGGGGTCATTGTCTTTCTGTAAAACAATCTTCTCCCAAGTTACAGCTCTCTTGCAGACTGCATCAAGTTTTCCTCCAGGATTTTGCTGATTTTGCTGCACTCATTTTGCCCTCTACTTCACAAGACTTCCAGGGCCTGATGCGTCCCCACAGCATGTCACAGCCACCACTATGCTTCACAGTAGAAATGGTGTGTTTTTGATGATGTATGGTGTTTAGTCTGATGGCCAAAAAGCTCAATTTTGGTTTCATCAGAACATTCAGTGTCTCCCACATGCCTCCTGGCAAACTCTAAATGAGATTTCATGTGATTTTTTTTCAACAGCGGCTTTCTATTTACTACTCTTCAACAAACTGTAACTGTGAAGCACTCGGACAATAATTGTTGTATGCAGAGTCTCTCCCATCTCAGCCACTGAAGCTTGTAACTCCTCCAGAGTTGTCATAGGTCTTTTGATGGCCTCCCTCAGTAGTCCCTTTCTTGCAGGATCACTCAGTTTTTGAGGACAGCCTGCTCTAGGCAGATTTACAGCTGTGCTATATCCTTTCCATTTCTTGATGATTGACTTAAGTGTACTCCAAGTGATATTCAATGAGTTGGAAATTTTCTTGTATCCATCTCCTGACTTGTGCTTTTCGATAACCTTTTTGCGGAGTTGCTTGGAGTGTTTTTTTTTGTCTTCATGTTGTAGTTTTTGTAAGGATACTGACTCACCAGCAGCTGGACCTTCCAGATACAGGTGCATTTTTACTACAACAATTTGAATCACCTTTCTGCACACGGTGATCTCCATTTGTGTGTCTTCTAAAAACCAATTGGCTGCACCAGTAATGATTTGGTATGTCATATTAAAGGGGGTGAATAGTTATGCAACCAATTACTTTGTGTTTTATATTTGTAATTAATTTAGGTCATATTGTAGAGATCTGTTTTCACTTTGGCACAAAAGAGTCTTTTTCTGTTGATCAGTGTCAAAAAAAGCCAAACTAAATCCATGGTGATTCAGTTGTAAAACAATAAAACATGAAAACTTCAAAGGGGGGGGATGAATACTTTTAATAGGCACTTTATCTTCCCTCTTCCTTAAGCAGAGAACTGAAGCTTTACAGTCCTAACTTCCAACAAAGTTATGCTGAAAAACCAAGGCTTAATTGAATAAGTCTATTTGTCATAGAAACATAGAAAACCTACAGCACAATACAGGCAACAAAGCTCTGCCTTACCTGACAAATTACCTAGGGTTACCCATAACCCTCTATTTTTCTAAGCTCTGTGTACTGTACCTGTCCAGAAGTCTCTTAAAAGACCCCATCGTTTCCACCACCGGCAGCCCATTCCACGCACTCACCACTCTGCATAAAAAAAAAACTTACCCCTGACATCTCCTCTGTACCTACTTCCAAGCACCTTAAAACTGTGCCCTCTCGTGCTAGCCATTTCAGCACTGGGAAAAAAAAAACCTCTGACTATCCACACAATCAATGCGTTCATCATCTTGTACACCTTTATCAGGTCACCTCTCATCCCCTGTTGCTACAAGGAAAAAAGGCTGAGTTCACTCAACCTTTTCTAATAAGGCATGCTACCCAATCCACGCAACATCCTTGTAAGTCTCCTCTGTACCCTTTCTATGGTTTCCACATCCTTCCTGTAGTGAGGCATTCTTTGAGTTTCCTTTGGACTCAACCCCAAGATCCCTCTAATCCTCCACACTGTCTTACCATTAATGCCATATTCTGCCATCATATTTGACCTAACAAAATGAACCACCTCACACTTATCTGGATTGAACTCCATCTGCCACTTCTCAGCCCAGTTTTACATCCTATCAATGTCCCGCAGTAACCTCTGATAGCCCTCCATACTATCCACAATAACCCCCAATTTTTGTGTCATCAGCAAATTTACTAACCCATCCCTCCACTTCCTCATCCAGGACATTTATAAAATCACAAAGAGTAGGGGTCCCAGAACAGATCCCCGAGGCACCCCACTGGTGACCGACCTCCACGCAAAATATGACCTGTCTACAACCACTTTGCCTTCTGTGGGCAAGTCAATTCTGGATCCACAAAGCAATGTCCCCTTGAATCCCAAGCCTCCTTACTTTCTCAATAAGCCTTGCATGGGATACCTTATCAAATGCCTAGCTGAAATCCATATACACTACATCTACTGCTCTAGCTTCATCAATGTGTTTAGTCACATCCTCAAAAAATTCAATCAGGCTCATAAGGCATGACCTGCCTTTGACAAACCATGCTGACTACACCTAATCATATTATGCCTCTCCAAATGTTCATAAATCTTGCCTCTCAGGATCTTCTCCATCAACTTACCAATCACTGGTCTATAATTTTCTGGGCTATCTCTACTCCCTTTCTTGAATAATGGAACAGCATCCACAACCTTCCATTCCTCCAGAACTTCTCCTGTCCCCATTGATGATGCAAAGATCATCACCAGAGGCTGAGTAATCACTTCCCTCACCTCCCACATTAGCCTGAGGTCCATCTTGTCTGGTCCTGGCGACTTACCCAAGCTGATGATTTCCAAAAGCTCCAGCACATCCTCTTTCTTAATATCTACATGCTCAAGCTTTTCAGTCCACTGTAAGTTATCCCTACAATTGCCATGATCCTTTTCCATAGTGAATACTGAAGCAAAGTACTCATTAAATACCCCTGCTATCTCCAATGGTTCCATACTGCTTTTCCCACTGTCACACTTGATTGGTCCTATTCTCTCACATCTTATCCTTTTGCTCTTCACATATGTGTAGAATGCCTTGGGGTTTTCCTTAATCCTGTCCACCAAGGCCTTCTCATGGCCCCTTCTGGCTCTCCTGATTTCTTTCTTAAGCCCCTTCCTGCTAGCCTTATAATCTTCTCTATCATTATCTAGTTTTTTGAACTTCCGTTAGCACTTCTTTCCTTCTTGACTAGATTTACAACAGCCTTTTTACACCACAGTTCCTGTACCCTACCATCCTTACCCTGTCTCATTGGAACGTACTTATGCAGAACTTCATGCAAATATCCCCTGAATATTTGCCATATTTCTTCCATTCATTTCCCTGAGAACATCTGTTCCAATTTATGCTTCCAAGTTCCTGACTAATAGCCTCATATTTCCCCCTACTCCAATTAAACTCTTTCCTAACTTTTCTGTCCCTATCCCTCTCCAATACTAGAATTGTGATCAATATCACCAAAATGCTCTCCCAGTGAGCAATCTGACACCTGACCAGGTTCATTTCCCAGTACCGGATCAGCTATAGGCTCTCCACTTGTAGGCTTATCTGCATATTGTGTCAAGAAACCTTCTTGACACAATATGTAACAAATTCCACCCCATCTAAACCCCTAACTCTAGGGACATGCCAATTGATATTTGGGAAATTAAAATCTCCCACCACGACAACTCTTATTATTATTACTCATTTCCAGAATTTGTCTCCCTATCTGCTCTCTATCTTGTAATTATCATCCAGGCTTGTAAAAAGTTCAAAGGTTATTTTTCATTGTATACACACTACCTTCACTTGCTATTGCTTGAATTATGCTCTGGCAAACCACTTTTCCCATTTACAGACCTCAAACATATGCTCACCATGCGGTTTACTTAAGGACTTTTTCAGTCAACGACAACTTAATGGATATTTCGGTGCAGAACAATACAAAATACCAAGACTATTCAGTGTGGTCAGAAAGGACACTTACTAATGTCTGCCTCCCCCCCAATTCATTGGATATTTATTTTACCAATGTAAATCTTAATCATTTCCCTTGATCAAGTCATATATTCAGTTAGCTCATTCTTTCCCTTCAAACTGTAGACAATCTCCAATGTTTGACATGTTGATCTGTTCAATTTCAGAATTAAAATACCTTAATAGGCACACGCAGTTCCTAGTGCCCCCATAACCTCAATGAAAGAAACATAGTGTTGGAACTGTTGCATCAGTGTGCCTCAAACACATAAGCATCTTTAAAGAAGATGAAAACCTGCAGATGCTGGAAATCTGAAACAAAAACAGAAAACCACAGCAGATCAGGTACCATATGTAGAAAGAGACACTGTAATGTTTTGGGTTTTATAGAATAGGGGTAGGGAGAGATTGATACATGTTAGTTGGCAGTAGGGGAGAAGGATGTGCACAACAAAGGCAATATCCATGATAAAATGAGTGTGTGTGTGTGTGTGTGTGTGTGTGTGTGTGTGTGTGTGTGTGTGTGTGTGTGTGTGTGTGTGTGTGTGTGTGTGTGTGTGTGTGTGTGTGTGTGTGCGTGCGTGCGTATGTGTGTAAGAAATTTCTGAAACAGTACAACTCACACAAGATATACTGACTGTGGTATCTTCCTGCATCTGCAGATTTTCTTTTGTTTGTGCTATCTTTTAAATGTGCTGTGCAAAATTATAATCTTTTTAGAGCAGGCAACTATCAATAAACAAATGGTTAATAAATAGATTTCAATATCAGAGATAATGGCATATGGCATCTGGGAGTATGATCGCAGACAGATGCTAAATTACATTGTTACTGGTATTGACAAACTCTGAGAGAGATGCTTATTATCATGGAACCTTTTTTGGGGTAGGCGTGATCTGTACAAAAAGGATGGGTTGCACTTGAATCCGAGGGGAACCAATATCCTGGCAGGGAGGTTTAAACTAGAATTGCTGGGGTGTGGGAACCAAACTGAAGAGATGGAGGAAGGGGCGGTTGGCTCACAAATAGAGAAAGCTTGGAGACAGTGCGAGAGGGAGGATAAGCAGATGACAGAGAAGGGATGCACTCAGACCAATGGTTTGAGATGTGTCTATTTTAATACAAGAAGCATCATGAACAAAGGAGATGAGCTTAGAGCTATTTGGAGCTATGATGTTGTGGCCATTACAGAGACTTGGATGGCTTGGGGACAGGAATGGCTACTTAGAGTGCCAGGCTTTAGATGTTTCAGAAAGGACAGGGAGGGAGGCAAAAGAGGCGGGGGTGAGGCATTGATGATCAGAGATAGCATCTCGGCTGCAGAAAAGGAGGAAGTCACGGAGGGATTTGTCTACTGAATCTCTGTGGGTGGAAGCTAGGAACAGGAAGGAGTCAATTACTGGGTGTTTTTTATAAACCACCCAATGGTATCACGGACATCGAGGAGCAGATAGGGAGCCGGTTTCTGGAAAGCTGGAATAATAACAGGGTTGTCATGGTGGGAGATTTTAATTTCCCAAATATTGATTGGCACCTCCCTAGAGCAAGGGTTTTAGATGAGGTGGAGTTTGTCAGTATGTTCAAGAAGGTTTCCTGACACTGTATGTAGATAAGCCTACAAGAGAAGAGGCTACAAGAGGTGAGTGTTATAAGGCTAGCAGTAAGAAGCTTCAGAATGAAATTAAGGGAGCCAGAAAGGGCCATGAAAAGGCCTTGGCGAGCAGGATTAAAGAAAACCCCCAAGGCATTCTATGAGTATATGAAGATCAAGAAGATAAGACATGAGAGAATAGGACCAATCAAGTGTGCCAGTGGAAAAGTGTGTATAGAAATGGAGAGGATAGCAGCAGTACTTAATGAATACTTTGCTTTAGTATTCACAATGGAAAAGGATCTTGGAGATTGTAAGGGTGACTTACAGTGGATTGAAAAGCTTGAGCATATAGACATTAAGAAATAGGATGTGCTGGAGCTTTTGGAAAGCATAAAGTTGGATAAGTCTCCAGGACCAGATGAGATGTACCCCAGGCTACTGTGAGAGGTGAGGGAGGAGATTGCTGAGGCTCTGGTAATGATCTTTGCATCATCAATGGGGATGGGAGAGGTCCAGAGGATTGGAGTGTTGCAAATGTTGTTCCTTTATTCAAGAAAGGGAGTAGAGATAGTCCAGGAAACTAGACCAGTGAGTCTTACTTCAGTGGTTGGTAAGTTGATGGAAAAGATTCTGAGAGGCAGGATTTATGAACATTTGGAGAGGCATAATATGATTGGGAATAGTCAGCATGGTTTGTCAAAGGCAATTTGTGCCTTATGAAACTGATTGAATTTTATGAGAATGTGACTAAACACATTGATGTAGAGCAGTAGATATAGTGTATATGGATTTCAGCAAGGTATTTGATAAAGCTCCCCATGCAAGGCTTGTTGAGAAAGTAAGGTAGCATGGTATCCAAGGGGACCGTGCTTTGTGGATCCAGAATTGGTTTGCCTACAAAAGGCAAAGAGTGGTTATAGACAGGTCATATTCTACATGGAGGTAGGTGACCAGTGGTGTGCCTCAGGGATCTGGTCTTGGACCCCTTCTCTTCATGATCATTTTTAGATGACCTGGATGAGAAAGTGGAGGGATGGATTTCTAAATTTGCTGATGACATAAAGGTTGGGGTGTTGTAAATAGTGTGGAGGGCTTTCTGAGGTTACAGCAGGACATCAAAAAGATGCAAAACTGGGCTGAAAAGTGGCAGATGGAGTTCAACACAGATAAGTGTGAGGAGGTTCATTTTGGTAGGTCAAATATGATGGCAGAATATAGTATTAATGGTAGGACTCTTAGCAGTGTGTAGGATCAGAAGGATCTTGGGGACTGAGTCCACAAGGACACTCAAAGCTGCTGCACAGGTTGACTCTGTGGTTAAGAAGGCATACGGTCCATTGGCTTTCATCAATCATGGGATTGATTTTAGGAGCTGAAAGGTAATGTTGCAGCTATATAGGACCCAAGTCATACCCTCTTGGAGTACTGTGCTCAGTTCTGGTTGCCTCACTACAGGAAGGATGTGAAAACCATATAAAGGGTGCAGAGATTTACAAGGATGTTGCCTGGATTGGGCAGCATGCCTTATGAGAATAGGATGAGTGAACTCAGCCTTTTTTCCTTGTTGCAACAGAGGATGAGAGGTGACTTGATAGAGGTGTACAAGATGATGAGAGGCATTGATCGTGTGGATAGTCAGAGGCTTTTTCCCAGGGCTGAAATAGCTAGCACAAGAAGGCACAGTTTTAAGGTGCTTGGAAGTAAGTACAGAGGAGATGTCAGGGGTAAGATTTTTAACTAGAGAGTGGTAAGTGCATGGAATGGGCTGCTGGCAACAGTGGTGGAGGCAGATACAATAGGGTCTTTTAAGAGACTCCTGGATAGGTACATGGATCTCAGAAAAATCGAGGGCTATGGGTAACCCTTGGTAATTTCTAAAGTACTGTAAAGACATGTTCGGCACAGCATTGTGGGCCAAAGACCCCATATTGTGCTGTAGTTTTTCTATGTACAATCAGCTGTATTGCTTTCAATGTGTAATTATCAATCATTCTGAGGCTGGCTGGGAAAACAAATGGAATGGTAATTTAGTTACATATTGATACATTTTGTGAAGTTCCATCAATAGAACATGTCCGAACTCTAATATAACTCCAGCTCATTAAATGTGAGTGGTTTGAAGAGAACCACTCTGATTCCTCTTTATAATTTTGTTACACACTGATCCTTTATTTACATTTATTTTATTTATTTGAAAGAGTGGGCATGCATAAGGACCAGTGAATTATGTCCCTCAAAGACATTGCAAACTAAATGGGCATTATGACAATGTGGTAGTTTCACAGTGATTCTTACCAGATTAATTTCATTAACAAAATTTAAGATCGACACTTGCTGTTGTAAAATTTAGATCCATGTCGCAGTTGACCTGGTCTATCAGTAAATTAACCAAAATGCTGCATTAACCTTACTTCATGGTAGCTTTGCAATTAGCGTAATGTTTTACAGCACCAGTGATTGGGGTTCATATCCCGCTGTGTTGTGTAAGGAGTTTGCATATTTTCACTGGGACCACATGGATTTCCTTCAGGTGCTCTGGTTTCCTCCCACAATCCAAAGGTGTACAGGCTAGTGTTAATAAATTGTGGGCATGCTATGTTGATGTTGGAAGCATGGTGACACTTTGGGGCTGCCCCCAGCACAACCTATGACTGCTTTGGCCAAAGACACATTTCACTGTATGTTTTAATGTATAAGTGACAAATAAAGCTAAATTTTCTTTAAATCTTTAATTAATCGCAATGTAACATAAGCACCATTTACCTGACACTTTGTCTGAGATACTTATTAGGCATTTTATCAGCTTATGTCCAGGAATGTGGATTATTCAACATGTCCAATTTTGTACTTTTTAAGCTGGAAAGGCAAAGTGGTGGAAAGGGAATGCAGTGAGGATTTTGTTTAAATCCCAATTACTGTCAGCAGGTAGAAGACACAATCACTATATAAATATTCTTTCAGATCGCTTGAAACTGTTCCACCATCCAAAGACAAAGGTATTTACTTGGTCTTTGCTCCATATCCCAGGATACATAATTTTAAATCACTGAGACTTCAATGTTCTAAATGCCTGTTAGGTGAGAGATAGCTGCTGCACAGTTCAAATAACTTGTACTCAGTTCTGACCATGGACGTTGTCTGTACAGCATCTGAAAGTTCTCCCTGTGACTTCTTGGTTTCCTCCAGGTGCACTGTTTTTCTCCTATGCCCCAAAGAAGTGCAGGTGGGTGGGTTAATTGGGTGATGTAAATCATACCTGGTGTGCAGGGGAGTTGTAGAACCTAGGTGGAATTGATGGAAATGTTGGGAGAATTACTTTGGGATTAATGTATGATTTGTGTAAATGGTGGTTGATGGTCAGTCTGACTCCATAAGCTCCAGATTTTTAATACTCTTCATGTAGAACTGCCTCAAATTTGATGAAGATTTGAAAGCAACTTTTCATGTTGTATGTCAATGATTCTGATGAAGGAATTGATGAATTTTTTGGCCAAGTTTGCAGATGATACAGAGATAGTTGGAGGGACAGGTAGTTTTCAGGAAGCAGGGTGCCTGCAAAAGGACTTGGTCAGCTTGGGGGAATGGGCAAATAAGTGGTAGATGGAATATAGTGTATGGAATTGCATGGTCTTGTACTTTGACAAAAGGAATAAAAGTGTGGAGAAGATTCAAAAATTAGAGGTGCAAAGGGACTAGGAAGTCCTCATGCAGGATTCCCTAAAGGTTAATTTGCAGTGGTAAGAAAGGCAAATGCAATATTAGCATTCATTTCAAGAGAACTAGTATACAAAAGCAAGGATGTAATGCTGAGGCTTTATAAAGCATTGGTCAGAGTACACAAGAATATTATGAGTGGTTTTGGGTCTCTTATCTAAGAAAAGGTGAGGGTCCAAAGGTGGTTCACAAGAAGGAAAGGATTAACAAATGAATAGTGTTTGATGGCTCTGGGCCAGTACTTGCTGGAACTTAGAAGAATGAGTAGGGACCTTATTTAATCTTATCGTATATTGAAAGGCCCAGATAGAGTGGATGTGGAGAGGATATTTCCTACTGTGGGGAAATCTAGGACCAGAGGTCACAGCCTCAGAATTGAGAGACGTCCACTTAGAACAGAGATAAGGTGTCAAAGTCCTATTGAAGGTCAGGAGCGAGAGGGTATAAAAAAAGGAGCAATTTTAGGTATGGCTGATCTTTTTTTTGGTTGCACAGGCATGGTAAGTATCGATGGCAGAAGCCTACTGATGCACCATCAGTAACTCTCGGAGACTGGAAGTGAACGATAGGCTTTTATTAACAGCAAAAGGGAACACGACATCTCAAAGACTGAGGGAGGAGCAGTGCCCCAAATGCCTTTATACAGGGGTCTGTGGGAGGAGCCACAGGAGCAGTCAGCAGCAGTTAGCAGAGGGGCGTGTCAAGACAGGTATACATAGTCTACCACACCTACCAAAGGAGTGAGGGTATAAAAGGATCAGATTTGAGTAAATCTAGTCATTTTACAGTGACTGAGATGTAGGAAATGTCAGCGTAACAGCCCTACCAAAGGTCAGGAGAGAGAGAGAGAGAGAGAGAGAGTTAAAAAAGGAGCTTCAGGTAATGCTGGTCTTCTTCGTCTATTCAGACTTTTTGGTCAGAGGACTAAACTCAGCAGTAAATAAAAGGAAGGTAGGGTCAAGTGGAGCGGTCATTGTGTGAAACGCCTAGCAAGGAGAAATAATAATAGGGCAAAATTGTGGTCAAAAGGGCACAATGTAAAGGGCAGTCTAAATTTAAAAGAGTGAATTCAGGACTGAAGGTGTTATATTTGAATGTGCACAGTATACAGAATAAGGTAGATGAACTTGTAACATAGTTACAGACTGGCAGGTATGATATTATGGACATCACTGAATCATGACTAAAAGAAGATTTTAGCTGTGTATCCAAGGATACACATTGAATTAAAAGGATGGGCAATTAAGCAGAGGAGGTGACATGGCTTTGTTGGCAAAAAATGAAATCCTGTTATTTGAAAGGGGCAACAAAGGGTTAGAAGGTGTTGAATCATTGTGGGTAGAGGGAACTAAAAGGGTAAAAGACCCTGATGGGAGTTATATACAGACCCACAAACAGTAGTGAGGATGTGGTCTACAAATTACAATGGGAGATAGAAAATGCTCGACAAAAGGGCAATGTTACAATACTTATGAGGGATTTCAATATGCAAGTAGATTGGGAGAATCAGGTTGGTGTTGGATCCCAATGCCTATGAGATGACTTTTTAGAGCAGCTAGTGTTTAATCCTACTCAAGGAAAGGCTATCTTAGATTGGGTGTTGTGTAATAACACAGATTTTATTAGTGAGCTTAACATAAAGGAACTCTTAGGAGGCAGTGATTATAATATGATTGAATTCAGACTGCAATTTGAGAGGGAGAAGCATAAGTCACATGTAATAATATCACAATGGAATAAAGGGAATTACAGAGGCATGAGAGAGGAGCTTGCTCATGTGGATTGGAGGGGATACTGACAGGGATGATGGCAGAGCAAAGATGGCTGAAGTTCCTGGGAATAATTCACAAAGCATCTATCTCCCACAGAGGAAGTTTTTAAAATGGTAGGGCTAGGCAATCATGGCTGCCAGGGAAAGTTAAGGACTAAAGAAAAGCCAAGGAAAGGGCATATAAGGTGACAAAAGTGAGTGAGAATAGAAAGTGAGAGTGAATAATTGACAAGTTTTTAAAATCCATCAAAAGGCAACTAAAAAAGCTATAAGAAGGGAAAAGCTGAAATATGAGAGCAAACTAACTGATAATATAAAGCAGGATACTAAAAGTTTTTTTTCATTTATATATAAAAAATAAAAGGGAGGTGAGACTGACATGCAGGAGGCAGTGAGTGGGAATAAAGGGAGCCTTTTCTGGTTGGCTGCCAGTGACTAGTGGTGTTCCGCAGGGGTCAGTATTGGGACCAGTATGTTTCACATTGTCAGTGATTTAGACAGTAGAGCTGATAGCTTTGTGGCAAAATTTGCAGATGATGAAGATAGGTAGAGGGGTAGGTAGTGCTGAGGAAGCAACGTGATTGCAGCAGGATTTAGAAAAATTGGAAGAATTGACAAAAAAGTGGCAGATGGAATATAGTGTTGGGAAATGTGTGATAATGCATTTTGTTGAAAGGAACAATAGTGTAGACTATTAACTAAATGGGGAGAAAATTCAAATATCAAAGGTACAAAACAATTTCAGAGTCCTTATGCAAGACTCCTAGAAGGTTAATTCACAGGTTGAGTCCATGGTAAAGAAAGCAAATGCAATGTTGCCATTTATTTCAAGGGGAATAGAATATAAAAACAAGGAGATGATGCTGAAGCTTTATAAGATAGTAGTCAGGCTGCACTTGAGGTATTGTCAACAGTTTGGGCCTCTTATCTGAGAAAGGATGTATTGTTATTGGAGACTGTACAGAGGAGGTTCACAAGGATGATTCTGGGAATGAATGAGGAGTGTCTGGTAGCTTTGGGCCTGTACTCACTGGAATTTAGAAGAATGTGAGGGGATCTCATTGAAACCCATTGAATGGTGAAAGGACCATATAGAGTGAATGTGGAAAGGATGCTTCCTCTGGTACGGATTTCCTCCCACAATCCAAAGATGTACAGGCTAGTGATAATAAATTGTGGGCCTGCTATGTTGGTGTCAGAAGCATGGTGACACTTTGGGGCTCTATCAGAGATATTTAAATCATCCTTGGTGACAGGAGATGTACCAGAAGATTGCAGATTAGCCAATGTTGTTTCAATGTTTAAAAAAGTCCCTAAAAATATACTACAAAATTATAGGCCAGTAAGTCTGACATCAGTTGTAGGAAATTTCTTGGAAGGTACTCTAATGGACCAGATATATAAGTATTAGTGTTTTGTTTTCCCCTGATTTGGATTGTTATTTTATTTTTAATTGCTAGATCTCGATGCTTACTTGGGTTCACAGCTTTTGTTGATTGCTCATTATTGCATTGTTCAGCTATTAGCTTTTGTTATCAGGTAAGCTATTTTATATCTTTGTATATTTCATTCAGTAGTTATAAGCACTTGTCAGAAGTCAAAGGAATTACAATCAATATTTGAAACTGCCTTTCTAAAAATGCCATGAAGTACTGTCTTTTTACACTGGCTCTTTGCATACTGTAACTTGTTGGTGAATAATAAAATCACCTTCATCTACATCAGGACTGGAGCTATCTATCAGTCTAGCTTAAGAAAACGGGGAAAACTCTTGAGAGGGGGCAGAATAGTAAAATGATACTGTTAATAGTGATTCCATCCCTGATGGATTTGATATTGATTCTGCGAGCTCCTGCACAACAGAAAGTTAAAATGTTAGACAAAGAAAAAAGAAGCCCCGAAACCAGGTTAATGTCGATAATGGAGAAGAGAAGCTTTGAAACCAGGTCATTGTGTTTAATAAATTCATCTAGATTATCTAGACAGTCTAACGGATCAGTGGCTTGCCTCTTAGCACTGGAAGCCTGTGTTAACTGGTGGCACTGAAAGGTTGAAGCTCACTAACAAGGGCATCATTTGCAGAAAGAGAAATTGCTGTTAAAGTGAGACAGGCTGAATTAAACATAGTGAAGACCCACCTGGAAGCCACATTAGAGGTACCGCAGCGTGACAAAGAGCCCAAAGTCTTTGAGATGGGCAGGAAGCTGCTAGATGACGATGACTATGTTAGATTAAACTCACCATGTGATTCAGCTGAACGACTAGGAAGTAGAACCAAGACCAGTCTGCTTATACTTGTACTTACCCACCAGCAGACACTGAAGACTTCAATCAAGACTGCCAAACAAGACTGAAAGGTGGGGGGGGGGGGGCTCCTCTTCCTCAGGATAACACCCTAAAACTTGATACCTTTTACTCAAATGGGACAGAACCTCCCACACATGCTCGCACTTACACCAACCAGGCAGATATCTCAAAATGCTGAATGACTAGCCACTCACTGCCCATCGATATGAAGGAAACATACAGCCATGTAGTAGTAGACTCCAAGCCCTTACATACCACGGCCTAACACAGGTGGTGACTCTGCTCAGACACCTGGTAAGGTACACCAGGCCCTAGCTGAACCCCAACCTGATCACAATGTGTCAAATATTGCAAAATTCCTAGCCTATCATGATATGTTGATGGCTAGACTCACCAAATTCACGATAAACCAGAAATTACCAGGCTTTGAAGTCCACATTCTCCAACACCACTGAAGACCTCAAGCTCAAGTCCAGTGAAGAACTCGACCTGTTGACTTGGACCCAAGTTTTCTGAATGCATAAGCAGATTAAGGTCACATCAAATCCCCTAGTGCTGCTCTTACTTTAGTCTGGCAAAGACTGTAAGAGTGCCATGAAAGCAACAGAGACTGCTCCCTTTAGCAAACTCAATTCCTTCCCCAAGATTTCTAGCAGGGAGCCCCTCTGTCTGTGAGAGCTAGGAGACTGCTATTGCAGTTGAAGGCAGCAAAAGCCAAAGGCTGCTTCTGTAGCTTATCTTACCTCAGCTCTGCACAAGGAATTCATCCCATCTTGGAGAAACTCCACTTTAGACTGCAGGAGAAATGGATGTCAGAGGGGACTAGATATAAACTGGAAAATGGAGTCAACTTCCCACCCTTCTCCTTCTTTTCTAGCTTCATCTGGACTGAAACCAAAATGAAGAATGACCCCCAGATTTATCATGACCACCTCTAGCTCAGCGCCATTTAAATCAGAGAAACCTGTTAGAGCCCCTGTCATGGTGCACAAAACTGAGGTGGACAATGGTGTCCAAAATGATGATTCTAAAGCATTAGAAGATCCTAACACACAATGTCCTCTACCTTGGAAACCACATCCTCTCTGGAGGTGTAGAGGCTTCAGGGAGAACCTCTAGAGAAGTAAAGGGCCTTCCTTAAAGAATACTCCATATGTTTCTGCTGCTGTTTTTCAACCAGTCACTGGGCAAGGGACTGAAACACAATCATCCAGTGCTCTGACTGCGATAGTGACTGACACATTGCAGCTCTTCATGTTGGCCCATGTCCTTGGTTAGTGAAGAACAACTTAAGTACCTCCTTACAGCATGGCAGGGAGGAGTTGCCACCTCTTACTGTGCTGAGATCTGTCGGGAAAACTCTACTAGTAAATCATCTTCAAGGATCTGCCTCGTCAATGTTTATCCAGAAGGCCACCATGAGAAGATGAGGATATATGTCATCTTGGATGATCAGAGCAACAAGCCTCTAGCTAAATCATCTTTTTTCAACATCTTCAACATCTGATGGTGCCTCACCTTACACATATGCATGTGTGCCACAGATGTTTGGGTGAAGTGCAAGAGGTTTTATTCTTAAATCTGTTGACAAAAAGACTCATTTAGTTCTCCCACACTCACTGAGTGTGACAAACCTCCAGACAACAGGAAGGAAATCTGTACTCCAGAAGCAGCGACTCACCACCCTCACCTCAAGTCCTTAGGGTTGCAGGGGCATCTGCATCAGTTGGAAAAATGAGCTGAAAAATGGCAGATGGAATTTGAATATGAATGAGGTACTTAATAAATACTTTGTTTCAGTATTTACCAAGGAAAAGGACATGGAGATCAGTGTTGTGTGTATAAATGTATCAGTGTGTTTAGAGGTCAAGGAGGAGAAGATGTTAGGCCTCCTAATGAGTGTTAAGGTGGATAAGTCCCTAGGATCTGATGGGATTTACCCCAGATTATTGAAGGAGGTAAGAGACGATATTGCTGGGCTCTTGACCAGTATCTTTATGTCCTCTCTAGGCACAGGAGAGGTCCCGGAGGACTGATGAATGGCTAATATTGTCCCTCTATATAAGAAGGGGAACAAGGGAAAATCTTGGGACTGATAGACTAGAGAGTCTCATGTCAGTTGTAGGGAAATTGCTAGAAAAAAATCTTATAAATAGGATATATGAGCATTTGGAAACCCATGGCCTGATTAGGGAGAGCCAGCATGGTTTTGGACAGGTCAGGTCATGTCTTACCAACTTAATTGAGTTTTTTGACAAGGTGATGTGAGAATGATGAAGGTAGAGCAGTGGATGTTGCTAACGTGGAATTTATTAAGGTGTTTGATATTGAACCTCATGGGAGGCTAATCTGGAAGTTTAAGATGGATGAGGTCAGTGGCAAGTTGGCTGCCTGGGTTCAGAACTGGCTTGCACATAGAAGACAGACAGTAGTGATCAAAGGGCTTATTCAAGCTGGAGGTCTGTAATTAGTGGTGTTCCACAAAGATCTGTGCTGGAACCTCTGCTATTTGTGATGTACAGGTATATAAATTATCTGGATGATAATGTATGTGTGTGAGTTAGTAAGTTCAATGGTTCCATTTCATATTAGAGAATGTATACAGTATACAAGCTGAAATTCCTACTCTTCACAGACATCCTCAAAAACAGAAGAGAACCCTAACAAATGAATGACAGAAAAATGTTAGATCTAATAGAGGTTTGTAAGATTATGAGTGGCATAGATAGGGTAGGCAGGGAATATCTGTTTCCCAGGGTAGAAATGTCAAATACCAGAAGGCATGCATTGAAAGTGAGAAGGGGTATGTTCAAAGGGTATGTAAGGGGTGGATGCTTAGAATTGCTGCCTGGTCTGGTGCTAGAGGCAAAAGGATTGAAAGTTTTTAAGAGACATTTAGATAGGCAAAGGGATGTAAGGAAGATGGAGGGATATAGACATTGTGTAGGTAGGAGGGATTAGTTTTTATGGGTTTTTGATTTGCTTTTTATCTGGTTCAGTACACCATTGTGGGTTAAAGGGCCTGTTCCTATGCTGTACTTTTCTATGTTTTATGAAAATTTTCTTTAACCAGATGGGTGAATCAGTGGAATTCATTATGACAGACAGCTGTGCAGACCAGTTCATTGAGTATATTGTTATGAATGTACCACAGCTCTGAGGGGCCGAAGGGGCAGGAGCAGCCCCCTCCTTCCGGAGAATTGCAAGAGCACTATTAATTCGGGTCTCGGACCCCGGCAAATGAGAGACAATGCAACGGTTTTGGCCATTGCTTTTAGAGGCACCTGTGCGAAGGGCATGACCCTGCTACGTGACAGCTACCACGGATATGGACACCCTCGGGCAATGTAGGGATGGGGATTGCATCACCCTACTTTGATGGACATCTACAACTTTGCAAGTCAAGATAAAAGGGGACTGCAGGAGGCGGTACCCCAGCAACGCACCAGAAGGACTCCATCGCTCAACGCTCCCGTGATAGCTGGAAGCCATTCAAAAGCCACGGGCACTCCGTAACTCCTTTGCCTGGGGAGCGGGTGGCTGATAATACCGAGAAGAACTTCGAACTAATAACAGGGAAACAACGCTCCCCTGATTCAACAGAGTTGCTTCCTCATAGACCTGGGCAAGTTTTTCCGTTTCTCCTCACTCTCTCTGAAACACGTGAAACCCAGCGATTCCCCAAAAAGACTGAAGCCTGCAGACTTCTGAGTGACTTTTATATTTCCAACGGACAATATATTATCCCCTAGACAACAGTCGAGATTATTTCTTAATAATGATTATTGCTATACCCGCACTTTAGATTGAGTTTTGCCGATGTATATGTTCTGAATGTTTGTATTAACCTTACTTTTGCGCCCCCCTTTATGAATAAAAACATTCAAAAATAGTGCCATCAGACTCCAACGGACCTCTCTATCTTTGCTAGTAAGTTATCCAGTTACGGGATACATAACAACATGGGGTTTCTCGTCTCGGGATTTGACACCAAATTGGGAGGCCAGTGAATTGGGCTTGTCGTCCAAAACTTGAATCTGGTTACACGGGTAGCCAGACGGGAAACCAGCAAAGATGGACATGGGTGAATTTATGAAAAACCCGACTGTGGGGGCGCTAGAGGCGGCCACCAAATCAGACTTGTTAAATTTGGTGAAGGGGTTGAACCTCGCAGAAGTGAGGTCATCCATGAAAAAGCGGGAGGTGCGAAGGGCCATAACTCAGTATTACATTGGGAAGAATGTGTTTGAAGCTGAGGTATTGGAAGATATCCCTGAAAAGGTACCATCAAGTGGGATGGTTCAGTTAGAGGTGGAGAAATTAAGGTTGGAACATGAAATTAAGTTAAAAGAGCTGGAAGCGGCTGAGAGGCAAAGATGGCATGAAATTCAGCTAAAGGAGCTAGAAGCAGTCGAGAAAGAGAAAGAACAGGCCGAGAAAGAGAAACAGAGGCAACATGACTGGGAAATTGAGAAGATGAAGAACGAGCAAAGAGATCAAGGGTTAGACCGAGCAGAGCGGTTTAATGTTAGTAGGGAGTTGAGATTGGTACCCCCGTTCGAGGAGACAGATGGTGATAGTTATTTCTTGCTTTTTTAAAAGGTGTTAGTAAATCAGAAGTGGCCAAAAGAGCAGTGGGTGGCGTTGTTACAAAGTGTGTTAAAGGGGAAGGCCCAACGAGCATATGCGGCGTTGCCCCTGGAGGAGGGAGAAGCGGAGAATTATGCTGAAGTAAAGGAGGCCATTCTCCGGGCTTACGAATTGGTACCTGAGGCCTATAGACAAAAGTTTAGAAATTTAAGGAAAGGGTGGAATCAAACGTATACCGAGCTAGCCCATGAGAAGGGGGTGCTCTTGGACCGTTGGTGCACCGCGGAAAGGGTGGACGTGGATTATGGGCGTCTCAGAGAGTTACTTTTGTTTGAGGAATTTAAAAGTTGTGTTCCGGAGGAGATCCGGATGTATTTGAACAAGAGGCCGACTAGGTCCGTCGCAGAATTTGCTAGGTTCACAGATGAATATGCCCTAACTCACAAGACAAAGTTTTCCTCAACAAAAAGTTACCCAAGAGACCGTGGGAATGGAAGGGAAAGCCCGCCGGCTAAGGTAGAAACTCAGCCGGGAGCTAGCCGGAAAAGTGAGTATACCAGGCCAGAAACCTGGAGGTTTCCTGGTTTGACCTGTTTTAATTGTGGAAAGGTGGGACATATTGCATCTAAGTGCACCGCTCCAAGGAAGGAGCCAGAAAAAGGGAAAGCAGCTATCCCTATAGGATGTATCGCGTCGATCGGAAAATCGGCGAGAGGGCCCCCGGTAGACGGAGTACAGGAGGGGCGTGAGACGTTTAGTTCTGAAGGAACCGTGTCCCTGGAGGAGGGAGGCCCACAAATTCTAGTACGGATCTGGAGAGACAGTGGAGCTGAGCTATCATTGATTAGCCGTAAAGTGCTAGAGTTCGGACCTCCGACGGGAGAGGTAGCCCTGAGAGGCATAGGAAAATGGACTGAAGTGGTACCCTTGCATAGGGTCCTTCTAGATTGTGAGTTGGTGTCGGGACCAGTGGAGCTGGGGGTCCTGCCGGAGTTGCCGGGGGAAGGCGTGGATGTCCTTCTGGGGAACGACCTAGCGGGAGGGAAAATGGGAGCAGCCGTGAAGCTGACAACCCAGCCTGCGAGGATTGAGGCCCCTCCCTCAGATCTGAAGATATACCCCGCCTGCGCGATCACTCGCAGCATGTCGAAAAAGACAGCTGAGAGAGAGAGCAGTTTAAATCTGGCCGGTTTTGATTTGGCCGACACGTTTTTACCGACTCTGTACCAGTGAGGGTTTGAGGAAGGTAAACCGGAGAGTAAGGAGGGGGGAGAGAGTAAACAGGGGGAGGTAGACCTGCCCTTAGCCAGACGAGAGTTTGTACGGGAACAGGAAAGTGACGAGGAGCTGATAGCCTTGAGAGAGTTGGTTCTTTCGGAGACCGAGATTGAAACCGAGCCCGAAGGTTACTACCTGAAGGAGGGTGTGTTGATGAGGAAGTGGAGGCCCCCCAAGGTGTTGGTCGATGAGGACTGGGCGGTGGTACATCAGATAGTAGTCCCGAAAGCGTATCGGGACGAAATTTTGAACTTAGCTCATAAGGGACCGTTAGGTGGGCATTTGGGAATAACGAAGACAGTGGATCGGGTTCAAAGAGAGTTCTATTGGCCAAACCTGAGAAAAGAGATTACTGAATATTGCAAAAGGTGTCACCTGCCAAATGGTGGGTAAGCCGAACCAAGTTATCCCTAAGGCACCCCTCTGACCCATCCCCGCATGCGAGGAGCCTTTCTCCCGAATCATTGTGGATTTTGTGGGACCCCTACCTAAAACTGCGAGGGGGCGGCAGTATATCATGACCATGATGTGTGCCGCTACACGATTTCCAGAGGCTGTGCCTCTGGGTAATACTAGGACTGCTGTGGTGGTGAGGGCCCTCATTAAATTCTTTACCACAGTGGGGCTGCCTAAGGAGATACAATCGGATCAGGGGAGTACCTTCACATCTAACGCATTTCGGCAGATGATGACCCAGCTAGGAGTCAAACAAATTCTAGCCTCCGCGTTCCACCCGGAATCCCAAGGGGCGTTGGAAAGGTTCCACGCTACACTAAAGACCATGCTTAAAACTTATTGTCAGGAGAACGTTCGAGACTGGGATGAGGCTTTACCCCTTTTGTTATTTGCCATCAGGGATACAGTCCAGTGCTCACTGGGGTTCAGTCCGTTTGAGCTCGTTTTCAGTCACAGGCCCAGGGGCCCTCTAACCCTCCTGAGAGAAAAGTGGTCTAGCCCAACCGTTCAAGTCAGTGTGATCGACTATGTTCTGAAATTCCGGGAGAGGCTGCGTAAAGTACGCGCCTTGGCAAAGGAAAACCTTAAAGAATCCCAGGAAAAAATGAGCCAGTGGTATAACCCAAGAGCGAGAGAACGAGAGTTTTACATAGGTGACAAGGTTTTGGTCCTATTTCCGGTAGTTACCCATCCCCTTCCGGCGAGGTTTCAAGGATCATATACAGTGCGTAAAAAAATAGACTCGCTAAATTACGTGATTGAAACCCCTGATCGGCAAAAGCCAACCCAGTTAGTTCATGTGAACATGATGAAAAGGTACCATGACACTACCCCCGGGGTGGTCGGTGTGGCCATGAAAACCGATGAGGTGGGGGGGATGGCCCGGAGGGACCAGAGCGGTTTGAAAAGATACGTATAGTCCCCACCAGATTGGAGAACTCTATGGTATTGGCAAGTCTTGCGGATAAAGTTAGACACTTAAAGCCTGAACAGCGGGAGCAGATAATACAGCTCATTAACCGGCATGCAGACTTATGCCCAGATGTTCCCCGAAGGTGTAGTGGGACGCAACATGATGTGATAGTTACATCAACCCAGCCCATAAAACAGGCACCTTATCGTATGAATTCCGAAAAGAGCCAGCTAGTAGGAAAGGAGATTGAACATATGCTAGCTGCTGGGATAATCCGCGAATCCTCTTCCGCCTGGGCTTCTCCTTGCGTGGTTGTCCCAAAACCGGACGGTACCATAAGATTCTGTACCGATTACCGGAAGGTCAATGCGGTCACCCAGACGGATGCTTACCCTATTCCCCGGGTGGATGATTGCATTGACCAAGTGGGGAAGGCGAGGTACATCACAAAAGTTGACTTGTTAAAGGGGTACTGGTGCGTTCCTTTAACGGACAGGGCTCGAGAGATTTCCGCCTTTGTCACCCCATCCGGTTGTACGAGTACAACGTTATGCCGTTTGGGATGAAAAATGCACCAGGGACATTCCAGCGGATGATAGACGCTGTGATAAAAGGGTTAACCCACACCAAGGCTTATCTTGATGACTTGATAGTTTGGAGTGACACCTGGGGGGGAGCACCTGGAGGCTGTAGAAAGTCTGTTTACCCGAATGTCGGCAGCCCACCTTACAGTAAACCTTGCCAAGAGTGAATTTGGTCACGCCACTATCACGTATTTGGGGTATGTGGTGGGAGAGGGACAAGTGGCTCCTGTGCAAGCGAAGGTACAGGCTATTTCTGAGGTTCCTGTACCCTACAATAAAAGGGCCCTGAGGAGGTTTTTGGGCATGGTGGGATACTATCAGAAATTCTGTAAAAATTTCGCGGACATTGCGCTCCCCCTTACAAAACTCCTATGGAAGGAGGAAAAATTTGAGTGGGTCCCTCTTGTCAGAATGCTTTTGAAAAGTTAAAAGTATTGTGCCATCACCCGGTGTTAAAAGCACCCGATTTGTTAGCACCCTTCTCCTTGGCAACGGACGCCAGTGATGAGGCTGCAGGAGCGGTCCTCTTACAGCAAGCAGGGGATGGAGTGGAGCACCCGGTAGCATACTTCTCTCGGAAGTTCAATGTACACCAGAGGAATTACTCTACCATAGAAAAGGAATTGTTGGCACTTGTGTTGGCGATACAACATTTCAAAGTATACATTTGTCCCACGCAAAAACCCCTAGTGGTCTATACCGATCACAACCCGTTGGTATTCCTGGCCAATATGAAAAATAAAAACAGGAGGTTATTGAGCTGGAGTCTGATGCTGCAGGAATTCGATATTAAGAAACAGCACATTAAGGGGAGTGATAATGTGCTATCGGATTGTTTATCTAGACGCTGAACTAAGTGTATAACTGTATGGCTCTGTAATTAAAAGAAAAAGCTTGGGTATTGTGTTAGATTAAAAATCCTGTAAGACTGTACAACTCTGTTTTTAACCGCTGGTAAAAAAACGTTTTTTTAGAGGGGAGGTGTTATGAATGTACCACAGCTCTGAGGGGCCGAAGGGGCGGGAGCAGCCCCCTCCTTCCGGAGAATCGCAAGAGCACTATTAATTCGGGTCTCGGACCCAGGAAAATGAGAGACAATGCAACGGTTTTGGCCATTGCTCTTTGAGACACCTGTGCGAGGGGCATAACCCGGCTACGTGACAGCTACCACGGATATGGACACCCTCGGGCAATGTGGGGGTGGGGATTGCATCACCTTACTTTGATGGACATCTACAACTCTGCAAGTCAAGATAAAAGGGGACTGCAGGAGGCGGTACCCCAGCAACGCACCAGAAGGACTCGATCGCTCAACGCTCCCGTGATAGCTGGAAGCCATTCAAAAGCCACGTGCGCTCCGTAACTCCTTTGCCTGGGGAGCAGGTGGCTGATAATACCGAGAAGGACTTCGAACTAATAACAGGGAAACAACGCTCCCCTGATTCAATGGAGTTGCTTCATCAAAGGCCCGGGCAAGTTTTTCCGTTTCTCCTCAATCTCTCTAAAACACGTGAAACCCAGCGATTCCCCAAAAAGACTGAAGCCTGCAGACTTCTGAGTGACTTTTATATTTCCAACGGACAATATATATCCCCCTAGACAACAGTCGAGATTATTTCTTAATGATGATTATTGCTATACCCGCGCTTTAGATTGAGTTTTGCCGATGTATATGTTCTGAATGTTTGTATTAACCTTACTTTTGTGCCCCCCTTTATGAATAAAAACATTCAAAAATAGTGCCATCAGACTCCAATGGACCTCTCTATCTTTGCTGGTAAGTTATCCAGTTACGGGATACGTAACAATATTAAGACAGAGGTTAATAGATTCTTGATTAATCAGAACATCAAAGGTTATGGGGAGAAGGCAGGAGAATGGTGTTGAGAAGGATAATAAATTAACCATGATGGAATGGTAGAGCAGACTTGATGGGCTGAATGGCCTAATTCTGTTCCTAGGATCTTATGGACTCCAAAATCACAAACTTTCCCATCCAGCCATTAGATCACCTCAAATTTTCAGCGTTGTGTTCCAACCTCTCCACAACTCCCAGAGTAAATACAATGATTGTCTCTGATCCTTGGCCAGATACATCTGTATATAGATTATTGGTATTTCACTCCTAATTCCAGTTCACTCATCCTCATGGACATTTCAAAATAAACTCAGGTTTGCAGGTTTGAAATTCAGTTTCCAACTTCATAAATGGAAATTTTAAAAATCAATTTTCAGAGCGTGGACATCACAGGTAAGCACAGTGTTTATTGTTCATCCCTAATTGCTCTTGAGAAGTTGGTGATTAGCTGCCTTCTTGAACTGTTGCAGTCTGTGGAGTAAGAGTTCTCTGATGTTATTGGACTGAAATCTCCAGCATTATGGATACAATGAAAAAGAAGGAATGGTAATATTTTCTAAGTGAGAAAGGAACATGAGATGGAGGGGAAATTTGTGGTGCTATGCTGTAGAAATTTGTTGTAGAAGTTCTGCATTGGCAAATGTTGCTGGAATGGATTGGGTGAGTAATGGTAGCATATTTTTCAGATAGAACACACTGCAGCCATTGTGCTTCGATGATGGAGGGAGTGAATGTTTTGCTGTCTTGGCCTGGATAGTTCAGAACTCCTTGTGACCCTCACATTTAGGTAAGTGAAGAGTATTTTATTACATTATTTTTGTGTACCTTGTCCTGGGATTATCTTTAAAGTAGCAAGGAAGAAAATCAAGTTTTTTAAAATTTAAGTTCCCCTCCTCTTGCTTGGAATTATCCAACTGTAACTTTGATAATAGCTACAAAGACATGATTGGCTTCAGCAGCTACATGTGTTTGGAATTTTGGGGGCCCCTTCTTAATCTAGCATTGTCAGTCAGTAAAATGAGACAAAAATGCATTACTAGGGATTTCAAAGACAGCGAGAAAGAGTTCTTGGATAACATAGGTTTATAGAATTGAGGTTCTATTTTATTTTATGTTTCCCTTTTGGAATAGTTCATTCTCTGTTTGTCTAGATGGCATTTTTCACATAATAATAAAATATCCCAAGACAATTCACAAGGAAAACTATCTAACAGAATTTGGCCTTGAGCCACCTGAGAAGAAATAGGACAATTTCCTTGACCGGAGAGAAGTCCAAAGGAGCATCACAAAAGAGGAAAGAGGTAGAGGGGCTGACAGGTTTGGGGATGGAATTTCAGAGTATGGGGTTCAGGAAGCTGAAGGTACAGCCAGCAATGATGGAATATCTAAATTTAGGTGTGACCAAGATGCCAGATCTGGAGAAGTGTAGAACTTCCAAGGATTGTAAGGTCAGGGGAGAAAGAGGAAATATGGAGAAAGAAGGAATGGAGAATTTGAAAGATAAACCTTTAAAACTGAGGTTAAAATTCAAGTTTATTGTTGTAATTGGCATACATACACAGGGTGTGAATGAGACATCATAATCTCAGGAGCCGGTGGGAATATTCTCACAGATGTGAGAGGATTATAGGGCCTCAGGTTATCATCTCCCTCAAAAACATCTTCCCATGTGCAGTAATGCGTTAGTTATACCAAGCATTGTGGGCACAACAATGCTCGTCAAATGTTGGTGCCGGAATGTGTGGCAACACTTGTAGGCTGCCTGTAGCACATATTGAATTTTATTATATTTAGAGATACAGCACAATAACAGGCCCTTCTGGCCCATGAGCCCACAGTGTCCAGTTACCCCGATGCTACCAATTAGCCTAATGTATATGACTTTGTAATTTGGGAGGAAACTGGCACACCCAGAGGAAACCCACGTGATCACAAGGAGAATGTACAAACGCCTTACAGACAGTGGTGTGAGTTGAACCCAGGTTGCTGGTACTGTTTTAACATTATGCTAACCATTGTGCTACAGTGCCACCCAAAATGCTGGGGTCTCCAACAACTCTTCAGATCTTTTCAAGACACACCCACAATGTAACCCAGCTGACCTGCATGCAAACCTTCCTTGGATGTATTGGTTGTTAATGCAAATAATGCATTTCACTATATGTTTCGATATATGTGTTAAGTAACCCCAAATCTAATTACAGTGGCCAAGACATTAAAAGAAAAAAGTTATGGCATCTGCAACATCCCTTTTCTGGTATCCAACAACACCCTACAAGAACTGGAGCGTTTACTGAAATCTGGTCACTGTAATAATGTAAGGAAGGCAACAGCCAAGTATACAGCAAAATCCCACAAGCAGTAGTGTGACAATGACCTACATCATTATTCCCAATAAAGCTATGGTAAAAACAAGAGGGCACAGGCTGAAATATCAGAAACTAGAGACTAGAGAGTTAAAGAGACATCATGCGCAGCTTCTTCACATGGAGGATGGTGTGTATTTGAACTGAGCAGCTACAAGCAGTGGTTGAGATTAAAGTTTCAAGATTGTTTATTGTCATTCTTCAATATACAAGTGTAAAAAAGAATGTGATTGTTACTCTGAATCCAATGCAGCACAAAAAACACAATAAGCATAATGAAAACAGTAAGTATAAATATAAAATCAATCCTATAAAGCACAGTATACAAGTAATTGTCCGAGTGTGGCCATTGAGACAGGCATATTAGTAATGTTTAAAAAACCATAGAAACATAGAAAATAGGTGCAGGAGTAGGCCATTCGGCCCTTCGAGCCTGCACCGCCATTCAATATGATCATGGCTGATCATCCAACTCAGAACCCTGTACCTGCTTTCTCTCCATACCCCCTGATCCCTTTAGCCACAAGGGCCATATCTAACTCCCTCTTAAATATAGCCAATGAACTGGCCTCAACTGTTTCCTGTGGCAGAGAATTCCACAGGTTCACCACTCTCTGTGTGAAGAAGTTTTTCCTCATCTCGGTCCTAAAATGCTTCCCCTTTATCCTTAAACTGTGACCCCTCGTTCTTGTTCATCTAGATAAGTACAGGGATAGGAGAGGTTTAGAGATCCGAGGGCCACATCTGGGCAGATGGGACTAATTCACTGGGTGACACAGTCAGAATGGATGAGTTGGGCCGAAGGGCCTGATTCTGTGTTTCTGGCTCTATGACTGGATACTTATTGGGTAATAAATCTTGATTGGAAACCTACATACCTGGAGGAAATGATCACATATGCCCAACGACACAGAGAACTGACAGGGACCTTAGTTAATATCTCATCCGAAAGACAGCACCTTGGATGCAGTAACAGTTCAATCACTTGCAGTGTTGTTCTACAGCCTCCCACTCAGTGGTGCTCACAGAGGTAGCAAAGAAGGAACATTTTCTACAATAAGTGCTATAGCAAGGTTGAAACAATGTGTTACTCTTTGACTGGGCAAAAGAGTTCTCATTTTGATTGTTTAATTTGTACAGACAGATGAAACGTCTTTAGACTTCAATTGTCAGTTGACAAGGCTGACATGATTCTGTGAAGATGGCTGCAAGGCAGTGATATCCATTCATGCTTAAATATGACTTAATTCAAAGTGAGACGTGAAACTGTAGAGGAAGCTGAGGTGAAGAAGTTTGATTGTGAACCAGCCAGTTATCACATTCAGTGGCTACTTCCCTGATGGAGTTAGAGTATCCTTATTAAAATGGTTTCGGCAAGATCTTGAGCCCATTCCAATACTCACCTCTATTCTTTTCCTAAATAATGATGTTTTCTTAATCTAGCAATATGCACATCTTTGGAATAGGGAAGGAAAGCTGAGCACCTGGAGGAAATGGTCACGTATGTCCCAATGACCCAGGGAACAGACAGAGGTTGTCAAAACCACAGATTCAGCAGTGCAGCAGATACAGCAATTGTGGTATTATTTCATTGTGAGGGTATTAAATTCCACTCTTTTCAGTGTAGTGCTTGGTGAGACTTGAGCAAACCACTGCAAAATTTTGCTTGCATTCGGCCTTGCCTGAGAAATTGGACTGTCAAGTCAACCGACTCTGAAGACGACCGGTATTTGTTTTATATTTAGTTATTCCCTTCAGCCACAGTGTAGGCTTCATTTTCCATTTGAGAGTTTTAGTTAACAGCCCTGTTTGCCCTAGTGTTGATTGGTTTCTTTTCCCTCTAACTCTACTTGCATTAAAGTCTGTGAACTATTGACCCATTTCAGTGTCTCTTGCTCCGTACTCGGGCCATATCCAAATGGAGTGACAGCGACCTTAGTTAATGCCTCATCTGAAAGATGGTACCTTGGATGCAATAACAGTCCAACTGCTTCAGTGTTGTTCTACAGCCTCCCACTCACAGAGGTAACAAAGAAGGAACACTTTATACAGTGTGTGCTACAGCAAGGTTAAAACAATGTGTTTCTCTGACTGGGCAAAGTAGTTCTCATTTTGATTGTTTAATTTGTACAGACAGCTGAAACGTCATTAGACTTCACTTGTCAGTTGACAAAGTTGATATGATTTTGTGAAGATGGCTGCAAGGCAGCGATATCCATTCATGCTTAAAAATGATTTAATTCAATGTGAGGGGTGAAATAGTTGAGGAAGCTGAGATGCAGGAGTTTGATAGTAAACCAGCCAGTTACCACATATTCAGTGGCTACTTTCTTGGTGGAGTTAGAGAATCCTCATTAAAATAGTTTCAACAAGATCTTCAGATCAAGCACAGCTATGTATCTGTACCCAATCTCTCTTCCAACCATTCCACTTTCCAAGTCATAGACAACAGCCCCTCACCTTATGGGATGGGATCAGAATGTGCGGGAACAAATGCGAATTCAGGGTCAATGTGTGTTTATTCATACAATGTGGAAACAGGCCCTTCAGATCAATTGGCTCATGCTCACTAACATACTCATCTAAGCTCGTCTCATTTTCCTGACTTTGACCCATATCACTCTAAATCTTTCCTATACATGTACCTGCCCAATGGCCTTTTATATGTTGTCAATGTACTTGCCTCAATTACTTCCTCTGGTAGTTCATTCCATATATGGACAAGTATCTGGGTGAAAAAATGTTGCCCCTCAGGCTCCTATTCAATCCGATTCCTATCATTCAAAATCTATGTCCTCTAGTTTTTTATTCCCCACACCTGGGAAAAAAGACCATGTGCATTCACCCTACTTATGCCCCTCATGATTTTATACATCTCTATGTTCTGATTAAAAAGAAGTCCCAACTTGTTCAACTTCTCTCTATAACTCAATCTCCTAAGTCTTGGCAACATTTTTAGAAAAATATCCTCTGCATTTCTGTGTCCAAAACTGAACGCAGTGTTCCAAATGCACTCTAATTAACATTATGTATAGCTGTAACATTCGCAATGTTTCAACTTCTATACTCAGTGGCCTGATTTAGGAAGGCCAGCATGCTAAAATCTATCTTCACCTCCCTGACTACCTGTGATGCCTCTTTCAGGGAACCATATATTTGCACTCCTAGGCTCCCTTTTCTGCAACACTCTGAAGAGTTATAGATTCCAGGTATAATGGAAAGTTTAGAAGGAAGGCGAGAAAACCTTCAGGAGCTACTGCAAGGGAGCATTGAATACTTAGAATCCAGAGATTTAACCATATATAACCATATAACAATCACAGCACGGAAACAGGCCATCTTGGCCCTCCTAGTCCATGCCGAACCCTTAATCTCACCTAGTCCCACCTACCCGCACTCAGCCCATAACCCTCCACTCCTTTCCTGTCCATATACCTATCCAATTTTACCTTAAATGACACAACTGAACTGGCCTCTACTACTTCTACAGGAAGCTCGTTCCACACAGCTATCACTCTTTGAGTAAAGAAATACCCCCTCGTGTTTCCCTTAAACTGCTGCCCCCTAACTCTCAAATCATGTCCTCTAGTTTGAATCTCCCCTACTCTCAATGGGAACAGCCTGTTCACGTCAACTCTATCTATCCCTCTCAAAATTTTAAATACCTCGATCAAATCCCCCCTCAACCTTCTACGCTCCAATGAATAGAGACCTATTCAGAAGAAATAGAGATTTGATTAACTTTGTCATATGTAGATCAAAACATACAATGAAACGCATCATTTGTGTCAAATCAGATCAACAAAGGCTATGCTGGGGACAGCCCATAAGTGTTGCCATGAATCTGCCACCAACATAACATGCCCATACCTTACCATAGCTCATAGGTCTTTGGAATGTGGGAGGAAACCAGAGCACCCAGAGGAACTCCATGTGGTATGGGGAGAACATACAAACTCCTTACATGCAGTGATGGAAATGAACCCCAATTTTCCTGCTGGTGTTGTAAAGCATTATGTTAACCACTGAAAGACCATTTAGTCAAATTTGCAGATGATACCAAAATTGGGGGGGGGGGGGAATGGACAGCAAGGAGTACTATCAAAGCTTGCAGCAGGATCTGGACCAGCTGGAAAAATGGGCTGAGAAATGGTAGATAAACAATGCAGACAAGTGTGAGGTGTTGAAATTTGGGACAACTGTTACATACCCGTGGGTATCTTGTACCTATCACTTGACTGTGATGTAATTGAAGCTATGCTGGACATGAGGTAATGGTCTTGTGATGGCAGAGTGACGTAATTTTCCCGCCAGTGGGAGGTCATGTGATAGTTTTTTTCAACAGGGTATAAAAGAAGAACCCCACCCTATGATGTGGGCAGTTCGTGGCTGAATTCGCCACTGACTCCATGCTGCTGTATATTCCAATATTATGATGCAGTTTTGTTTAAAAGTGGAGTTTTATCTTTCTATTTTAAGTCTCAAAGGTTATTGCTGGCAGTTTCGCTATAATACTGCCAGTCCAGTCCATGGAGAGTGAAGATTTTAAAGGAGTTCGAAAATCCTGAAGGATTGGTAAAGTTAATGTCAACGGTGAAACAGGTTCGACCTTTGTTTGATCTTCGCATGAGGAATTAGTAACGAGTATCCATGATAACTCCTGCTTTGCCAAAAGAAGAACAGAGAGTTGGGTACAAAGTTTCATCAAGGAAAGGTCAGTGCCTTTAAGCCGTTTAACTTTCTTCATCGTAAAACCTCTGGGAAAAGCATACTGCAGCTGGAATCAGCAGTAACGCCACGAAGGAGAATTTAAATCATTTTCAAGAAGCCTCTCCTAAGCGACTGGGTAAAACTTTGGACTTTCGCATTACTATTTCTAAGAACTGTTTTTGCATTCTCACTTTTAAGAACTGTTTTCGCATTCTCTCTTTAAGAGCTGTTCAAGCTGCCGCACAGCAGCCGACTTCCGGTTAAGTTAGTTGTTCATTTACTTTTGGGTGTTTTTTTTAGCCATGTTTAATAAATGTTTTATTTGTTATAAAAAACCTGTCTCAAATTAAATATTCATTGTTGCTGATTTGTAACACAACCAATCAGGGTGGGTCTTATTAGTGGTAGGGCACTGAGGAGTGTGGTAGACAAAGGGATCTGGGAATACAAGCCCATAAATCACTATTCAAAGTGCCATCTCATGGTGATAGCGTCATAAAGAAAACTTTTGGTACATTGGCCTTTATAAATCAAAGTGTTGAGTACAGGAGTCAGGATTTTAAGTTGAAATTGTATACGACATTGGTGAAGTCTAATTTAGAGTATTGTCAAATCAAATCAAGTTGAATTTTCATCCAAACCAAACATGGATACAGCTGAATGAGACAATGTTTCTCTGGGCCCAAGGTGGAAAGACATACATGTGGATTCAAAATAATGAGAAATTTTTTAAAAAAACATGGTCACGTAAGAAAACACATTTTCAGTCCAAGACCCTAAGTGATAAGTCCCACAAATTGATGGTTCCCAGCAGTCCAGCCTGTAAATCTACCAATCCAACACTGGAGGGCAGTACTGATGGGAGAGGCCACCCCAACTGAGCATGGATACCACACTACAATGTAAGCCTGAAGACTGAGGCCTAGTCCTTGCTACAGCCAAGGCAACTTTGCTGTCTCACCGCCTGTCTCACCCCAACTCAAGGGAAGCAGGTCTGTAGCAATCAATGTCCAACAGGGTCTTGCAATTGCAAAAGAAGCATCCAAGACACTCACCGTTTCACCATATGCAGCCTGTGTGCTAACTTGAAGGCACCTATGCCCAACAAAATGACTGAATCTCCTGGCCTGATGACCCAACTCAAATCCCCAGGCCCATCACCCCAACTTGAATAC
This sequence comes from Hypanus sabinus, assembly GCF_030144855.1. Classification (NCBI taxonomy): domain Eukaryota; kingdom Metazoa; phylum Chordata; class Chondrichthyes; order Myliobatiformes; family Dasyatidae; genus Hypanus; species Hypanus sabinus. The sequence continues at coordinate 111,163,813 of NC_082718.1, forward strand.
CCAAACCCAATGTCCCAACTCAAATTCCCAGGCCCAATGGTCCAATCCAAATCCCCAGACTTGACAGCTCGACGAAGTCTCAGGCCCAAAGACATGACTAGAATCTCTCAGCCACATGGTCCGTCTTGACCTCACAGCCCAACAGGCCGATATGAATTTCTGGGCACAATGGGCCAACTCATTCTCTGAACCACTGGCTAGCTCTTATAATACCCCCGCCAGCTAATCTGAACAATGAGTAGCTGATGCAGTAGATACACGTAGCTACTGGAGTCAAATATAGTTTTACCATGTATAAAAACACATCTAACAAAGAAAAAAAGCACCTTTGTTGGCCTCCGCGAAGCCACTGCGCGTATACACGCTGTCAACTTACCAAAAGTGCAGTTTTGGTTATCTACCTACAGGAAAGATGTAAATAAGATTTAAAGAGTCTAGAGAATATCTAAGGGATGTTACTGGGACTGGAGGGCCTGAGTTATAAGGAAAAATTGAATAGGATAGAACTTTATTCCCCATAATGTAGATGACTGAGAGGAGATTTGATAGAGATACACAAAATCATGAAAGGTTTAGCTAGAGTAAATACAAGCAGTCTTTTTCCATTGAGGTTGGTGGCGACTAGAACTAGAGGTCACGGGTTAAGGGTGAAAGGTGAAAAGTTTAAGCGGAACATGGGGGACACTTCGTCACTAAGAGAATGGTAAGAGTGTAAAACTAGCTGCCAGCGCAAGTGGTGTATGTGATTTCTATTTCAACATTTAAGAGAAGTCTGGATAGGTACATAGATGGGGGGGGGGGGGGATGCTACGGAAGGCTATGGTCTGTGTGAAGGTTGATTGGACTAGGCACTTTAAATAGTTTGGCACGAACTAGATAGGCTGAAGAGCCTTTTTCTGTACTGTAGTTTTTTTTATGGCTCTCTGACTTTATCTGCCTTTTGATGTATATTTTCATAATGTATATCCACTGCAATGTGTAACCTCTCAAGTCTCCACACTAAATGTAGAGTCATTTTCAAAACATGGAACTGTGCTATAAAATTTTATAGCAAATTTTGATTAGAAAAAAAAGAAAAATAAATCCTCTGGAGACACAAAAGATTGCAAACGCTAGAACCTGGAACAGAAAATAATTTGCTGGAGGAAATCAGTGGATCAGACAGCATCAGGAGAGGGAAATGGACAGTAAATGCTTTGGGTGGAGACCATTCATCTAGACTGAAGGCCTACTAGGGGAGAGGAAATTCTGGATTGAGTGTTGTGTAATGAACCAGATTTGATTTGGGAGCTTAATATAAAGTGGCAGATAATGTAGGGAAGTGCATGTTCGAGCAGGAGGAATAAAGGTGTAGATTATTTTCTTCAAGGGTAGAAAATTCAAAATGCAGAGGTGCAAACAACTTGAGAGTCCTTGTCCAGGATTCCCTAAACATTAATTGTCAGGTTGAGTTGCTAGTAAGGAAGGTAAATGCAAACTTAGCATTCATATTTCAGCCTAGATGAAGTGTCTTGACTGTAAATGACAACTGTCATTTGTCATCCACAGATGCTGCTTGACACACCGAGTTCCTTCAGCAACTTGTTTGTTGCTCTTTACTTTCCTCATCAGCCAGAAATCTCCAGTCAGATTTATGAAACTACTATACAGCACCAGCTAGCTGCAGTAACACAGAACAAACTATTCTATCAAAAGTAAATTGGCAACAGTTACAATGTCTTAAACAGTAAAGTAGCATTTAACTCTCCTGTGGTACACCCGTTTTAAACATGAAGCACCATTGTACAGATTAAAACTGCTTTTCTACCAAATTTAATATAATACCAGCATTGAAACATTCTCTCTCAAGAACCCTGATGTATAAACTAACTCCCTAGTATTAAAAACACACTGTGAATAAGCATTTCCTTTTATGTTAGAACAACAACTAATAGAACAACTAATAAGATAGTAAAATGGTTGAAGATGCTTTACGAGGGTATTAACAATCAAAATCTGGCTCTAAGGAAATACTAAAGAAGTTGATCAAAAGCTTGGTCACAAATTTAGGTTTTAATGGAGTCTTAAAGAAAGGGAGAGTAAGAGAGAGAGAGAGGGAGAGGGAAAGGAAGAGAGAGAAAAAAAAGGTCAAAAGGTTTAGAATGGAATTTCAAGAGCTTGCGGCTAAAGGCACGGCTTCCAATAATTTAGGTATCATCCAAACACCTAAAGTGATGGCATTAGGTTTTGTGAAAGTGAAGTGATAAAATGAGGAAAGATTAAAGAGATTTGTTTTATTTGTTAAATGTATATCGAAACATAGAGTGAAATATGTCATCTGCATCCAACTAAATCAGCAAGAACTTTACTGGGCAGCCCAGAAGTGTGACCTCGTTCCCAGTGCCAATATAGCATGCCCACAATTTACTGCTTCTAACCCGTGCATCTTTGGAATGTGGGAAGAAACTAAAGCACCCTGAGGAAACACACATTGTCACAGGGAGAACATACAAACTCTTTATAGACAGCAGCAGGTATCAAAACCCAATTTTACAGCTGGTGCTGTAAAGCGTGGTGCTAACTATTATGCTACCATGCTGCCCGTTGTGGAAATGACTGGAATTTAGGCTGAGGTGTTTAAGATCAAGCCATTGATTGACTGGTGTCACTCTGCAAGGATTAGGCACTGGGATGAACAAGATTTTGTGTAAGTTAGCAGGAACCTAATGCAGAGTTCAAAGTAAATCTATTGATTATCAAAGTTCATATATGTTGCTATATACTAGCTTAAGATTCACTTACAGGAAAAGCTGTTCCTGAACCTGGTGGTATGGGACCTAAGGCTTCAGTACCTCCTGCCTGATAGTAATAGAGAGCATAGCCTGGATGATGGTGGCCCTTGATGATGGATGCTGTTTCCTTGTGGCAGCGCTCCTTGTAAATGAACTCAATGCTAAGGAGGACTTCTGTCTGTGATGGGCTGAGCTGTATCCACTTCATTTTGTCACCTTTTCTGTTCCTGGGCATTGGTGTTTCCATATCAGCCCATGATACGACCAAACACGAGGAAATCTGCAGATGCTGGAAATTCAAGCAACACACACAAAATGCTGGTGGAACGCAGCAGGCCAGGCAGTGTCTATAGGAAGGAGCACTGGAAGAAGTCAGGATGAAGGGTCTCGGCCCGAAATGTCAACAGTGCTTCTTCCTATAGATGCTGCCTGGCCTGCTGCATTCCACCAGCATTTTGTGTGTGTGTTGCATGATACAACCAGTTAGGGCGCTCTCCACTGTGCATCTATGGAAGTTTTTAAAGATTTTGGTTACATGCCAAATCCTCGGAGACTTCTAAAGCAGTAGAAACACTGTTGTGCCTTCTCTGTCTTGAGATTTGTGTAATGGTCCCAAGACAGGTTCTCTGATACGTTAATGCCAAGGGTTCAACCCACCATGCTGACACAGATGTTCCTCTAGCAGGTTGTTTGTTGTGGAAACTGTAAACAGACAGAATCAGATGTCAGGATTGAATCCAGGTATCTGACTCTGTAAGGTTGATGCTCTACGAGCTGTGACAGTAAGCTGCTCGTGTTCCCTTAACTAAACACCTTCAAGAAACAAAAAAAAGACTATATTGGTTTGGTCTGAAATCACAAGTAGATCAGACCAAGTAAGGATGGCAAATTTCTTTCCCTGATGGAAATTTTGCACCAGCATTCTGTGTGTGCCCTCCTCTACATTGGTGAGTTCCGATGTAGAATTGGGAACTGCTTTGTCCAGCACCTTCAATCTGTCTGCAACAAGCAGGACTTCCTTGTTCCCAGCTATCTTAATTCCATTCCCCATCCCTATTCCAACATATTGGTCCCTGGTCTCTTTTACTGTCCAGTGAGTTTACTCTCAGGATGGAAGAATAACACCTCATATTCTGTCTGGGTAGCCTCCAACCTTACAGTATGAATGTCAATTTCTCTAACTTCTGGTAAGTCCTTATCTCTCCTCCTTCTGTCCTTTTATATTCTACACTCTGCCCCCCCCATACCCCTTCTCTTCCCCTTACTTGCCAATCACCTCCCTTTGCCCCCCCCCACTTTCCTTTCTCCCACAGTCCTCTGTTCTGTCCTATCTTACTCCTTCTTCAGCCCTTTACCTTTTCCACCTCTCACCTCCCAGCTTCACACTTCATCCCCCCCCCCCCTACCCACTTACCTCTCCCCTCTCCTGGCTTCACCTATCAACTTCCCACCACCTTCTTACTCTGCCTTCTCCCCATTCTGTTGCAATCCTGATGAAGGGTCTCGGCCTGAAATGTTAACTCTTCATTCTTTTCCACAGATGCTTCCTGACCTGCTGAGTTCCTCCATCATTTTATATGTGTTACTCTGGATTTCCAGCATCTGCAGAATCTTGCAGTGTCTCTTGTGTTTTACAACAATCTGTAGTTTTATCACCACCTTAATGACACTAGCTTTTTGTTCCCAATTTATTTGATCACTTGGACTTAAATTCCTTTGTTGCCATGTTGGGATTCAGACTCATGTCTTTGCATAACTGATCAAGGCCCTGATAGCAGGGCAGACATTTAACATCCATGTTTCTTCATTTTAACAGCTAAGAAAGACTTCTAAATGCTTTGCTCGAGTAAAATTTGACTTGGTAACCCAGGCAATACTGGGCCACTGCTGTGTATTCTGATTGGAACGGTAATCCATGTTAATGAAATGGTTCATAGCCTACCAGATTATGGGTATCTAGCTTCACTTTAGATTCTCATTTGTGGTTAATACTTTGATTTAAAGCTGCGAAGGTAATAGTCAGCAAAATATCAGCAAGGTTTCATTGGAACAGGTGTCCCTGGATTTTTACATCAGCTTTCTGGATATCTGTAATGCTTCATAGTGCCAGTATCAACCTTTGAATTTGGAATTTTTAGGGATTAAAGCTGGCCAGAATCAAAGCTAAAGTCTGCTTCTCCATTCAATAAATGATTTTATATTCAGTCATCTCTTTATGTTTCACTTTTATTAATTCAACTTCATGGTGGTGGCTTTACTTAGAAAGCAGCTGCAGTGAGTAGAGATTAGTGGTTGGCAGTTTAGGATTTATGAAGCTGATCTTATCTGGTGCATTCATCAGTGGTTCAGACAAGGATACTGGAGTGACTATGCCTAAATTTAGGAATGTTGAGAAATTACTGCGCCTAATCTAAATCCTGAAGAATTTTTCCTGCAGAGGGGAGTGAACTCACCATAGGTGCAGTGACTAAAGCAACTGTAGCTCTCACAGAACTCCACGGCACCATATTCAACCTGAAGTTACATATAACTGTGGTTACTGAGTGTGCATGGGTTGGGTGGGGTGTCCGTTGCTCTGGCCTAGTGAAGTGGGACTTGTGCAAGAGGGAGATGTCAACAACCAGCTTTCCAGCTGCAAATCAGGCCACTGATTGGCCGAGCACCAATGCTGTCTGGAGCTCCCAGTTGACGGTCATTTTAATTCTCCCCATTCCCACACTAGACTGTCTGTCCTTGGTCTCCGCCACTGCCAGGATGAGGCTAAATTCAAACTAAGGAAACACCTCTTCATATTGAACCTGGGTAGTTTACAAACCCATAGCATGAACATTGAGGCAGTTGCCCGACTAGATGCCCTACTGCATCATCCTGTTATATTACAGATGCAGCATCAGCCACTTTTGCATTGACCTGTACTGTCAAAATTTCACCACCTCGAAACTGGAGAATTTAGTGACCCAGGCTCAAACTTGTCCTCTTGTCCTGTCTATATGGAGTTAGCATGTTCTCCCTGCAGCTACAAGGATGGAAGTTCAGAACCCAGGCTCTTAATGAAGGAAGAAACACACACAAAATGCTGGTGGAACACAGCAGGCCAGGCAGCATCGATAGGGAGAAGCGCTGTCGACGTTTCGGGCCGAGACCCTTCGTCAGGACTAACTGAAAGGAAAGTTAGTAAGAGATTTGAAAGTAGGATGGGGAGGGGAAAATGTGAAATGATAGGAGAAGACCGGAGGGGGTGGGGTGAAGCTGAGAGCCAGACAGGTGATTGGCAAAAGGCATACAGAGCTAGAGAAGGGAAAGGATCTAGGGAAAGACAGGAGGACTAGGGAGAAAGAAAGGGGGAAGGGAGCACCAGAGGGAGATGGAGAACAGGCAGAGTGATGGGCAGAGAGAGAAAGTAAAAAAAGGGAGGGGGGGGAAACAAACTAAATATATCAGGGATGGGGTAAGAAGGGGAGGGGCATTAACTGAAGTCAGAGAAGTCAATGTTCATGCCATCAGGTTGGAGGCTACCCAGCCGGTATATAAGGTGTTGTTCCTCCAACTTGAGTTTGGATTCATTTTGACTGTAGAGGAGGCCACAGATAGACATATCAGAATGGGAATGGGATGTGGAATTAAAATGTGTGGCCACATGGACTTTGTATCGTGGCCCCGGGCCCGGTCGTTGATCTTGGCTGCCCCAGCAACCCAGGGCATATTCACAACCCGGACACCATCAATGCATGTTCCAACAACCATGGATTGGTCCCGGCCATCTATCTCGGCTGCCCCAGCAACCCAGGGCATATTCAAAACCTGGACTCCAGCACCATCAACGCGGGTTCCAATGACCATGGACTGCTTCAAAGCGATTGTGCAACCATCGACTCCAGCCCTGAACTCCAGGCCGGGTCTTCACATGCTGCAATTGTGACTCCTGTCTCTCCTTCCCCCACCACCACTCTGCAATCCTCTCTCCCTCAGATCCCATCGTCAGCTCCTGGGCCCTCAGAGGCTCCATCTTCCCCTCACCCCAACCCTTCCCTCTCCACCCACACCACCAGCCTCCGTCCCCCCTCTGATCCCATCTCTCATCCATGCCGGGTCTTTACCATCCCCTTCGACCTTCAACTCTCTGAGGCAGAGCGCTCTGTCCTCAGTAAGGGCCTCACCTTTGTCCTCCTTAGCCCACACCCTCAGCGAGTTCCGTGTACGCCATGATGCCGAACTCTTCTTCTGCCGGCTCCGTCTCCGAGCTTACTTCTTTGGTAAGGACTCTCTTACCGCCACCAATGACCCCTTCTCCCGTCTTCAACCCTCCTCCTCTTCATGGACACCCCGCTCTGGTCTTCTGCCTGCTTTGGATCTCTTTATTGCTAATTGCCGACAGGACATCAACCGTCTCGACTTCACCACACAGTGTTTCAATTTCAACCTAACTCCTTCCGAATGCTCTGCTCTCCTCTCCCTCCGCACCAATCCCAACCTTACTATAAAACCTGCTGATAAGGGGGCAGCTGTTGTAGTCTGCCATATTGACCTTTACCTGGCCGAGGCACAGTGACAACTCTCTGATACCTCCTCTTATTAACCCCTTGATCATGACCCCACTAAGGAGAACCAGGCCACTGTCTCCTATACCATCACCAATCTTATCAGCTCTGGGGATCTCCCATCCACTGTCACCAACCTCATAGTTCCCACACCCCGCACTTCCCGTTTCTAACTCCTACCTAAGATCCACAAACCTGCCTGTCCAGGTAGACCCAGCTTGCTCCTGCCCCACTGAACTCATTTCTGCATACCTTGACACTGTTTTATCCCACCTTGTTCAATCCCTTCCCTTCCCACCTATGTTCGTGACACTTCTCACGCTTTGAATTTTTTCAATGATTTTAAGTTCCCTGGCCCTCACCGCCTTATTTTCACCATGGATGTCCAGTCCCTATTATACCTCCAACCCCACCAGGAAGGTCTCAAAGCTCTCCGCTTCTTTTTGGATTCCAGACCTAACCAATTCCCCTCTACTACCACTCTCCTCCGTCAAGCGGAATTAGTTCTTACTCTCAATAATTTCTCCTTTGGCTCCTCCCACTTCCTCCAAACCAAAGGTGTAGCCATGGACACCCGCACGGGTCCCAGTTATGCCTGCCTTTTTGTTGGCTTTGTGGAACAGTCCATGTTTCAAGCTTATACGGGTATCCATCCCCCTCTTTTCCTTCACTACGTTGACAACTGCATTGGCGCTGCCTCCTGCACGCATGCTGACCTCGATGACTTCATTAACTTTGCCTCCAACTTTCACCCTGCCCTCAAATTTACCTGGCCTATTTCTGACACCTCCATCCCCTTTCTTGATCTTCCTGTCTCCATCTCTGGAGACAGCCTATCTACTGATATCTACTATAAGCCTACAGACTCTCACAGCTACCTGGACTATTCCTCTTCCCACCCTGTCTCTTGCAAAAATGCTATCCCCTTCTCACAATTCCTCCACCTCCACCGCAACTGCTCTCAGGATGAGGCCTTTCATTCCAGGTCGAAGGAGATGTCTTCCTTTTTTAAACAAAGGGGCTTTCCTTCTTCCACCATCAACTCTGCTCTCAAACGCATCTCTCCCATTTCCCACACATCTGCCCTCACCCCATCCGCCCATCACCACACTTAGGATAGGGTTCTGCTTGTCCTTACCTACCACCCCACCAGCCTCCGGATCCAACGTATAATTCTCCGCAACTTCTGCCACCTCCAACGGGATCCCACTACCAAGCACATCTTTCCCTCCCCCACCTTTCTGCTTTCTGCAGGGATCGCTCCCTACGCGACTCCCTTGTCCACTCGATCCCCCATCCCTTCCCACCGATCTCCCTCCTGGCACTTATCCTTGTAAGCGGAACAAGTGCTACACCTACCCTTACACTTCCTCCCTCACCACCATTCTGGGCCCCAGACAGTCCTTCCAGGTGAGGCGACACTTCACCTGTGAGTCGGCTGGTGTGGTATACTGCGTCCGATGCTACCGGTGTGGCCTTTTATATATTGGTGAGAACCAACACAGACTGGGAGACCATTTCGCTGAACACCTACGCTCTGTCTGCCAGAGAAAGCAGGAACTCCCAGTGGCTACACATTTTAATTCCACGTCCCATTCCCATTCTGATATGTCTATCCATGGCCTCCTCTGCTGTCAAGACGAAGCCACACTCAGGTTGGAGGAATAACACCTTATATACCGGCTGGGTAGCCTCCAACCTGGTGGCATGAACATCGACTTCTCTAACTTCTGTTAATGCCCCTCTTCCCCTTCTTACCCCATCCCTTATATATTTAGCTTTTATCCCCCTCCCTTTTTTTCTTTCTCTCTCTGCCCATCACTCTGCCTGTTCTCCATCTCCCTCTGGTGCTCCTCTCTCCCTTTCTTTCTCCCTAGGCCTCCCGTCCCATGATCCTTTCCCTTCTTTAGCTCAGTATCCCTTTTGCCAATCATGTGTCTGGCTCTCAGCTTCATCCCACCCACTCCGATCTTCTCCTATCATTTCGCATTTCCCCCTCCCCCCACTACTTTCAAATCTCTTACTATCTTTCCTTTCAGCTAGTCCTGACGAAAGGTCTCGGCCCGAAACGTCGACAGTGCTTCTCCCTATAAATGCTGCCTGGCCTGCTGCGTTCCACCAGCATTTTGTGTGTGTTGCTTGAATTTCCAGCATCTTCAGATTTCCTCATGTTTGTCTTAATGCATGAAGGTGTTTCTACCATGAAATTCATGGATGGTCAAGAAGCCAGAATTGTTGGGGAGTGTATATCTCAGAGGCTAATAGGAATGGAGAAGTGGGGTGGTCATGGAAGGATTTCCAAACAAGAAGGTCAGCAAGCAGAAGGCTGAACTCAGCATGAATTAGGATGCAGACTGTATTTTTATGTGTTAAATGTAAGCTCCACTTGAATCCCTCTCTGGGGTAAACTATGTGTAAACATATTCCAATTAAAGTCACAAATAAATTGGACTGTTAACACTTTGGTGTAATCCTCCAATTATCCACCCCACACTGCAAACACAAAGATTTGTCCATTAGAACCTAAATTAATTCCTGTGGGTAATCTGATACCAACCACCCTTGTAAACATGTCTAAAACACCCAGGCAGAGTCAGACTCATATCAGGGACACTGAGAGAAGCATAGTTCATTTACTTCAGGTTTTGCCTGCTTGATGTATCTTCACACTCTTGTTTAAAAACACCCAAAGCTTGGGAAGATCAAGCAAGCCTCACTAAGACACAGGCTTGAGTCTGCAACCTTATCGCATATCCAAATGCCAAAAAAAATATGGTGTGCCATGGAGGCATAGTGATTAGTGTGTGTTATTATATCTAGGGCCATCAGAGTTTGTAATTCAATTCCAAAGTCCTATTAAAGAAGCTTTTTGTGAACACTTTCTCCAAGTGCTCCAGTTTCTTCCCACAGTCCATAGTAAGTTAATTGGTCATTGTAAATTGTCCTGTGATTAGGCTAGCTTTGATTAGGTGGGTCATTGGGCCAGAAAGGCCTGTTTTGCCCTGTATTTCTAAATAAATACATTTTGCAATTGGAGAGGCAATGAAGTCATCACTCCTTGTTATTAAGGTGATAATTGGATAGTAGATTCCAGCATCTCCACAAGTATAGTAACATCAGGATATATTGCTTTCAGTCCTGGTCGCCTCATTATAGGAAGAATGGGGAGGCTTTGCAGAGGGTGCAGAAGAGGTTTAACAGGATGCTGCCTGCATTAGAAGGCATGTTCTCTCAGGAGAATTTGGACCACCATGGGTTGTTTCCTCTGGAGCAGCTGAGGATAAGGGGAAATCTGTAAAAAGTTTATAAGTATCTGAGAGGCATAGATATACAGCCAGTATCTGTTACCTGGGGTTGAAATATCTAATCTCAGAGGGTGTTCATTTATGGTTAGAGGGGGAAGGTTCAAAGGAGATGTATGGTGCAAGTTTTTAAATACAGAGAGTGCTACGTGTTAGAATGCATTGCCCGGCCTAATGCTGGTGGCATTGTCAAATACGATAGAGGCATTCAAGAGGCTTTTAGATAGAGAAGTGAATGTGCAAGAAATGGAAAGATATGAACAGTAGGTAGACAGAAGGGATTAATTTATTTGGGCATTTCATTACTAATTTAATTAATTTGACACAACATTGTTAACCTGTGCTATACTGTTCTATGTTCTGTTTAACTGTCTGAATTTTCTTTCAGATTTATTTGAACTGAGAGTCTTGAAATTCAGACACCTGAAGGTAGAGGGTTTGCAAACACACTTTACTGCAGTAAGTGTTAGTTTCTTTTTCAGAAAACCACTGCATCCAAACCCTCAGTGGTCTTTTTTCTGCTGCCTTTCATCCCACAATATACATCTGCAAACTTGCAAATCCACCATTGCAGCATCTCCCAACACACTTACCAGAGATGTCTTGTATATCCTCATGGATTCACATGTGACAGAGTTTCCAATCTTAGAGTACAGAGAATTACTATACAGAAACAGGCCGTTTGTCTCAACCAGTCCATACTAGACATACTGTCCACCAACTCATCCCAATTTGGCCCATATCCCTCTAAGCCACAATCCACATGTACCTACTTAAAGTGCTACTTAAATGGTGCTATTGAACTTGCCTTAACCACTTGCTATGGTAGCTCATTTCATACACTTTGCCATCTGTTCGAAATAGAGTGATAGTCATAGAAAAGTTCAGCACAGAAGCAGGCACTTCCACCCTTCTAATCTGTGCCAAATCATTTAAATGTCCTACATTCACCAGGATCATAGCCCTCATACCCCTACCTTCCATGCACTATCCAAACTTCTCTTATTGAAATCAAGCTTGCATGCACCACTTGTGCTGGGAACTCATTCCACACTCTCACAACCCTATATATGAAGAAATTTCCCCTAATTTTCCCCTTAAACTTTTCATCTTTCACCCTTAACCCATGACCTCTGATTGTAGCCCTTCCCAACCTCAGTGGAAAAATCCTGCTTGCATTTATAGTTTCTATACTCCTCATAGTTTTGTATACCTCTATCAAATCCCTTCTCAATCTTAAGGCAACACGAGTGAATCTGCAGATGCTTGAAATAAATAAAAACACAAAATGCTGGCAGAACTCAGCAGGCCAGACAGCATCTATGGGAGGAGGTAGTGACGATATTTTGGGCCAAAACCATTTATCAGGGTTAGCATGACTCCTGATGAAGGGTTTCGGCCCGAAACATCGTCAATACCTCCTCCCATAGATGCTGTCTGGCCTGCTGAGTTCTGCCAGCATTTTGTGTTTTTATTTACTCCTCTCAATCTTCTCAGGAATAAAGACCTAATCATAGAACCATAGAACATTACAGCACAGTACAGGCCCTTCAGCCCTCCATGTTGTGCTGACCCATATAGTCCTTAAAAAAAGTACTAAACCCACACTACCCCATAACCCATTTTTCTTTCATCCATGTGCCTGTCCAAGAGGCTCTTGAATACCCCTAATGTTTTAGCCTCCACCACCATCCCTGGCAAGTCATTCCAGGCACTCACAACCCTCTGTGTAAAAAACTTACCCCTGATGTCTCCCCTAAACTTCCCTCCCTTAATTTTGTACATATGCCCTCTGGTGTTTGCTATTGCTGCCCTGGGAAACAGGTACTGACTATCCACCCCATCTAAGCCTCTCATAATCTTGTAGACCTCTATCAAGTCCCCTCTCATTTTTCTATGCTCCAAAGAGAAAAGTCCCAGCTCTGCTAACCTTGCTTCATATGACTTGTTCTCCAAACCAGGCAAAATCCTGGTAAATCTCCTCTGCACTCTCTCCATAGCTTCCACATCCTTCCTATAATGAGGTGACCAGAATTGAGCACAATACTATAAGTGTTGTCTCACCAGAAATTTGTAGAGTTGTAACATGACCTCTCTACTCTTGAACTCAATCCCCCTGTTAATGAAGCCTAGCATCCCATAGGACTTCTTAACTACCCTATCAACCTGTGCAGCGACCTTGAGGGATGTATGGATTTGAACCCCAAGGTCCCTTTGTTCATCCACACTCTTAAGTAACTGACCATTAATCCTGTACTCAGTCTTCTGGTTTGTCCTTCCAAAATGTATCTCCTCACACTTGTCCAGATTGAACTCCATCTGCCATTTTTCTGCCAACTCTGCAGCCTGTCTATATCTTCTTGTAACCTTCGACAACCTACAGCTCCATCCACAACTCCTCCAATCTTCGTGTCATCCACAAACTTACTCACCTATCCTTCTGCCTCTACATCCAGGTCATTTATAAAAATCACAAATAGCAGGGGTCCCAGTACAGATCTCTGCAGCACTCCACTAGTCACCAATCTCCAGGCAGCATACTTTACTTCCACAACTACCCTCTGCTTTCTTCCTTTAAGCCAATTTTTTATCCAAACAGCCAAGGTTCCACATATCCCATGCCTCATGACTTTCTGGATGAGTCTCTCATGAGGGACCTTGTCAAATGCTTTGCTAAAGTCCATGTAGACCACATCCACTGTCCTACCCTCATCAATTTCTTTTGATACCTCTTCAAAAAACTCAATCAGGCTCCTGAGGCACGATCTTCCCTTCACAAAGCCATGTTGACTATCTATGAGTAGACTGTATTCCAAATGCTCATAGATCCTAAACTTTCCAGTAGTCTGCAGACTACCAACGTAAGACACACTGGTCTGTAGTTCCCAGGTTTCTCCCTATTATCTTTTTTTAAACAAGGGAACTACATTTGCCATTCTCCAGTCCTCCAATACTTACCCTGCAGCCAAAGAGGATTCAAAGATCATAGCTAATACTTCTGCAATCTCTTCCCTCAATTCCCACAACAACCTAGGGTGTATCATATCCAGCCCTGGGGATTTATCAACCTTAATGTTTTTCAACAATGTTTATCAATACTTAATCTCCACATTGTCCAGCACATCCACTCTACTTCGACCTCATCCTGATCAAGGTCCTTTTCACTTGTGAATACTGAAGCAAAGTATTCATTTAGGACCTCCCCAACCTCCTCTGCTTCCAGGCACATGTTGCCCTCTTTATCTTTTAGCGGTCCCACCTTCGTTCTCGTCATCTTCCTATTCTTCATGTACGCATAGAATGCCTTGGGGTTCTCCTTCATCCTACATGCCAAGTCCTTCTCATGCCCCCTTCAAGCTCTCCTAAGTCCTTTCTTTAGCTCCTTCCTGGCTACCTATATTTCTCATAAGCCCCTCCTACTTCCTGCTTCTTATATCTAACATATGCTTCCTTTTTCCTCTTGATGAGTTGCCTCACATGTTTCGTCAGCCATGGTTCCCTTTTCCTACCATTTTTTCCTTGCCTCAGTGGGACAAACCTATCCTGAACCCAGCTCAAGTGGTCCCTAAACTTTTCCCACATTACTTCTGTGCTTTCCCCTTTGAACATCTTTTTCTAATTTACTCTCGCTAGTTCCTGCCTCATCCCTTCAAAGTTAGCCCTTCCCCAGTAAAGCACTTTATCATTTCGTCTGATTTTATCCCTTTCCATAGCTATGCTGAAGCTAAGGGAGTTGTGGTCACTCTCACCAAAATGCTCCCCCACCAAGAGGTCTGTCACCTGACCAGGTTTATTACCCAGAATAGATCCAGTATAGCTTCTTCTCTCATCAGCTGGTCCACATATTGTGTCAGGAATCCTTCTTGAACCCAACTGACAAATTCAGCCCCATCTATCCCCCTTGCACTCAGGAGGTGCCAGTCAATATGAGGGAAGTTGAAATCACCCATAACTACAACCCTGTATTTCCTGCACCATTCTAAAATCTGCCTGCTTATCTGCTCCTCGGTGTCCCAAGGGCTATTTGGGGGCCTATAAACTACTCCCAGCACAGTGATTGATTTCTGACTTCCACCCAGACTGACTCCGTGGACACTCCTTCTGCAGTGTCCTCCCTTTCTATAGCCATGATACGATCCCTGACCAGCAATGCCACTCCCCTCCTTTTCTACCTCCCACCCTATTCCTTTTAAAACACCTGAACCCCGAGACCTGCATCATCCAATCCTGCCCTTCCTCCAACCATGTTTCAGTAACAGCCACAACATTGTAGTTCCACGTATTAATCCATGCTCTAAGTTCATCCTCCTTGCTTCTAATACTCCTAGCATTGAAATAGACACATTTCAACACCTTTAACTGGCTACAATTACGTTCTGTCCCCTGCCTGTCCTTCCTCATCAATTCAGAACTCTTAGCATCATGCCCTTGTCCTTCTACCTTAATCCCTGCACTCACATTCTGATTCCCACCCCCCTGCCAAACTAGTTTAAACCCTCCCCAACAGCTCTATCAAACCTGCCCGCCAGGATATTGGTCTCCTTGGGATTCAAGTGCAACCCATCCTTTTTGTACAGGTCACACCCACCCCAAAAGAGGTCCCAATAATCCAGAAATCTGAATCCCTGCCCTCTGCTCCAATCCCTCAGCCATGCATTTATCCTCCACCTCATTCTATTCCTATTCTCACGGTCGCGTGGCACAGGCAGTAATCCCGAGATTACTACCTTTGAGGTCCTGCTTTTCAACTTCCTTCCTAACTCCCTGTAGTCTTCTTTCAGGACCTCTTCCCTTTTCCTACCTATGTCATTGGTACCAATATGTACCACTACCTCTGGCTCTTCTTCCTCCCACTGCAGGATATCCCAGACCCTGGCACCTGGGAGGCAAACTACCATCTGAGTTTCTTTCCTGCATCCACAGAATCGCCTGTCAGAACCCTGACTATAGAGTCCCCTATCATTACTGCCTTCCTCTTTCCTTCCCTACCCTTCTGAGCCACAGGGCCAGACTCTGTGCCAGAGGCACGACCACTGTCTCTTCCCCCAGGTAAGCTGTCCCCCCAGCAGTACTGCAAATAGGAGTATTTATTGTCAAGGGGTACAGCCACAGGGGTACTCTCCAGTACCTGACTCTTCCCCTTCCCTCTCCTGACTGTGTCCCATTTCTCTGTTCCCTGTGGTCCCGGTGTGACCACCTGTCTGTAACTCCTCTCTATCACCTCCTCACTCTCCCTGACCAGCTGAGGGCCATCGAGCTGCAGCTCCAGTTCCCTAACACGGTCCCTTAGGAGTTGCAGCTCGATGCACCAGATGCAGATGTGGCCATCTAGGACACTGGGAGACTCCAGGACCTCCCACATCTGACACCAACCACAGAAAACTAGCCTCACACACATACTACCGCTTTTTACAATCAACAACTGCCTCACTTCAGCCCTTTATCGCCGAAGCCCATGGAACCAAAGCCTTTTCACTCTGCTGCCCGCTGGATATGGCGGCCTTCTTTTTAAACTGTTCGTGCTCAACAGGAGGACATCACAGGCTTCCTTGAAACATATAGAGAAATACATCGTTTGCGTCAAATCAGATCAGAAAAAATTGTGCTTGGCAGCCCAGAAGTGTCACCTCATTTTTAGTGCCAATATTGCATGCACACAACTCACAAACCTTAACCCACACTTGCTTGGAATGTGGGAGAAAACTGGAGCACCTGGAGGAAACCCAAAGAAACGTGGTAAGATTGTAGAAAAAACTGTTCCCAAACAGTGATGGGAATCGAACCCAGATCTTATGTGCTCTAAAGCATTGTGCTAACCACTAGGCTACAGTGCCTACAACTGTTGTCATCCACTTTATCTATGTTTCTCACAATTTCAAGCACTTCTATAAAGTTGCCCTTCATTGTCCTCTATTCTAGTGTGCTATATAATGATGCTTTTGTAAAGCAGCCTAAGATTAAACTTGCCAGGTTAACTGAAGGGTTAATTCCTTATAATGGAATACCCTATTTCACATAGCATTGAAGAAGCTGACAGTTTGTCTAATATGCATTTTCTGTCTTTATCTCTGCTGATGTCAGTCACACACAAGCTTACAAAAATCTCTGTGTCATTCTAAATGAACTCGACCCATATGTATTACTCTTCCTAATATTCAAATACATAAGTATTTTATGTGCAAATTATGTGCAATTTTCTGTGGCGGGTGACACTGAACCAAGATAATAAGAATTAAGACATTTGGAAGTGAAAAGATGACAGATTAACATATTTCACAATCACATGATTAAACAATCATGTTAACTCCCTTCAGGAAAGAGACCACGCCACATTCACACCAGGACCACTACGCCAGACCAATTACTTCCCCAAGCCATTAGGCTGATCAACACTTTCACCCATTAACCCACCACAACCACCACTACATAAAAGACCATAAGACATAACAGCAAATTAGGCCATTCGGCCCATTGAGTCTGCTCCACCAATCCATCTTAGCTGATTTATTATCCCTCTCACCCCATTATCCTCCCTTCTCTCTGTATCCTTTGATGTCCTTACTAGTTAAGAAGCTACCAATCTCCACTTTAAATATACCCAATGACTTGGCCTCCACTGCCATATGTGGCAATTAATTTCACAGATTCACCACCCTCTGCCTAAAGAAATTCCTCATCATCTACATTCCAAGGAGACAACCTTTTTATAAGGCCATTATGTTTCTATTACATTTCTTTGTTTTCTGGCTACCTGCAAGAAGACAAATCTCAAGGTTGTATATGGTATACATACTTTGATAATAAATAGTAGCCTGCCAAGGTTTAAAAGGGAGAGAAAAACTTCCAACGGTCTTTTCAATCGAAGCAAGTGGCTAAGAGTGGAAGATGAAGCATTGAGGAGAGAAGGTCGTTTTTCTTTTCTTTAACTGATGAGGGAAAAGAGGGTCTACTGCACAGGCGCGTGACGTAGCGCACCGAGGTTTAAAAGAAAGACCGCCATATACAACGGCCATCGTCGTAGTGGCCATCATTGGAGTGGACTGAGTCAGAGTAGGATGGCTTTGGCTCAATCAGGCTTCGGTGAGAAACAGGCAGAGGCGAGGGTAGGTTCTGGTAAGTTTCTGTTTTTCTTCTTTTTTTCTGTTCAGACTAGAGAATATGCCAGGCAGGATGTTGGAATGCTCCTCTTGCAGGATGTGGGAAGTCAGGGAGACCTCTGGTGTCCCTGACAATGACACCTGCAAGAAGTGCATCCAGCTGCAGCTACTGACAGACCGCATTAGGGAACTGGAGCTGGAGATGGATGTCCTCCAGATCATTTGAGAGACTGAGCAGTTTATAGATAGTAGCTTCCGGGAGGTAGTTACACCTAAGGAACAGGGCACAGGTAATTGGGTTACCGTCAGGCGAGGGAAGGGGAAAGGGCAGGTAGTTCAGGGTTCCCCTGTGGCCATTCCCCTCCAGAACAGGTTTACCAATTTGGAGACTGTTGGGTGGATGGCTTACCTGGGACAAGCTGCAGCAGCAGGATCTCTGGCACTGAGTCTGGTTCTGCAGTGCAGAAGGGAGGGAGGAAGAAGAGGAGAGCGGTAGTAATAGGGGACTCCATAGTCAGGGGTACAGACAGGAGATTCTGTGGTCATGACAGAGACTCCCGGATGGTTTGTTGCCTCACGGGTGCCAAGGTCAGGGATGCCTCTGATCGCGTGTACAGCACTCTGAGGTGGGAGGGTGATCAGTCAGATGTCGTGGTACACATCGGTACCAATAACATATGTAGAAAGAGTCAGGAGGTCCTGAAGAGTGAGTACAGAGAGCTTGGTAGGAAGTTGAAAAACAGGACCTCGAGGGTAGTAACCTCCGGATTGCTGCTTGTGCCACATGCAAGTGAGGGTAAGAGTGGGATGCTCTGGCAGATGAACACGTGGCTGAGAAACTGGTGTAGGGGGCAGGGTTTCAGATTTCTAGATCATTGGGATCTCTTCTGGGGCAGGTAGGACCTGTACAAGAGAGACGGGTTACACCTGAACTACAAAGGGACAATATACTTGCAGGAAGGTTTGCTAGTGTTATTGGGGAGAGTTTAAACTAGATTTGCAGGGGGATGGGAACCAGAGTGCCAGAGTAGATAGTGGAATGGGGGTAAAAATAAATGATGTTAGTAGTTCATGCAAAGTCATAAATAGTAAGGTTGTATGTGGTGGTAACAATCTTCTGAGGTATGTATATTTCAATGCAAGGAGTATTGTGGGAAAGGCAGATGAGCTGAGGGCCTGGATTGACACGTGGAATTATGACATCATAGCCATTACTGAAACTTGGCTACAGGAGGGGTAGGAGTGCCAGTTCAATTTTCCAGGGTTCTGATGTTTCAGACGTGATAAAGGTAGAAGGATGAAGGGTGGGGTGTGGCTTTACTAGTCAGGGAAAATAATACAGCAGTGCTTCAGCAGGAACGATTAGAGGGCTTGTCTACTGAGGCCATATGGGTGGAGCTTAGAAACAGGAAAAGTATGAGCACATTAATAGGGTTGTATTTTTGACCACTCAATAGTCAGCAAGAATTGGAGGAGCAAATCTGCAGAGAGATAACAGACAACTGCAGGAGACAGGTTGTGATTGTAGGGGATTTTAATTTTCCACGCATTGATTGGGACTCCCATACTGTTAAAGGTCTAGATGGGTTAGAGTTTGTGAAATGTGTTCAGGAAAGTTTTCTAAATCAATATATAGATGTACCAACGAGGGAGGATGCAATATTAGATCTTCTATTAGGAAATGAGTTAGGGCAGGTGACGGATGTGTGTGTAGGGGAACACTTTGGTTCTAGTGATCATAATGTCATTAGTTTCAACTTGATCATGGATACAGATAGATCTGGTCCTTGGGTTGAAGTTCTAAACTGGAAAAAGGCCAAATTTGAAGAAATGAGAAAGGATCTAAAAAGCGTAGATTGGGACAGGTTGTTCTCTGGCAAGGATGTGATTGGTAAGTGGGAGGCCTTCAAAGGAGAAATTTTGAGAGTGCGGAGTCTGTATGTTCCTCTCAGGGTTAAAGGCAAAATGAATAAGAATAAGGAACCTTGGTTCTCGAGGGATATTGGAACTCTGATAAAGAAGAAGAGAGAGATGTATAACATGTCTAGGCAACAGGGAGGAAATAAGATGCTTGAGGAGTATAAAAAGAGTAAAAAATACTTAAGAAAGAAATCAGGAGGGCTAAAAGAAGGCATGAGGTTGCTTTGGCAGTCAGGGTGAAGGATAATCCTAAGAGGTATGTTAAGAGCAAAAGGATAGTAAGGGATAAAATTGGTCCTCTTGAAGATCAGAGTGGTTGGCTATGTATGGAACGAAAATAAATGAGAGTGATATTAAATGGGTTTTTTGCATCTGCAAGGAAACTGGAATGGAGTCTATGGAAACAAGGCAAACAAGTAGGGAGGTCATGGAACTTATACAGATTAAAGAGGAGGAGGTGCTTGCTGCCTTGAGACAAATCAGAGTAGATAAATCACCAGGACCTGACAGGGTATTCCCTCAGACCTTGAGGGAGACTAGTGTTGAAACTGTAGGGGCCCTGGCAAAAATATTTAAAATGTTGATATCCACGGGTCAGGTGCCGGAGGATTGGAGGATAGCTCATGTAGTTCCGTTATTTAAAAAAGGCTCAAAAAGTAAGTTGGGAAATTATAGGCTGGTAAGTTTGACATCAGTGGTAGGTAAATTATTGGAAGGAATACTAAGAGACAGGATCTACAAATATTTGGATAGACAGGAACTTATTAGAAACAGTCAGCATGGCTTTGTGCATGGTAGGTCATGTTTAACCAATCTATTAGAGTTTTTTGAGGAAGTTACCGGGAAAGTGGATGAAGGGAAGGCAGTGGATGTTGTATACACGGACTTCACTAAGGCCTTAGACAAGGTCCCGCATGGGAGGTTAGTTAGGAAGATTCAGTCACTAGGTATACTGATGCACCATCAATAACTCTCGGAGTCATGAGGCGAGAGATGGGCTTTTATTAGCTGGAAGAGAGCAGTCAGCAGCAGGAGACCATCACACAACATCCTGGAGACTGAGGGAGGAGCAGTGCCTCCAATCGCCTTTATACAAGGGTCTGTGGGAGGAGCCACAGGAGCAGTCAGCGGGGGGGGGGGGGGAGGTGCATGTCCAGACAGGTATATGTAGTTCACCACATATACATGGAGAGATAGTAAATTGGATTAGACATTGGCTCAATGGAAGAAGCCAGAGAGTGGTAGTGGAGGATTGCTACTCTGAGTGGAGGCCTGTGACTAGTGGTGTGCCACAGGGATCAGTGCTAGGTCCATTGTTATCTGTCATCTATATCAATGATATGGATGATAATGTGGCAATTTGGATCAGCAAATTTGCTGATGATACAAAGATTGGAGGTGTAGTGGACAGTGAGAAAGGTTTTCAAAGCTTGCAGAGGGATTTGGACCAGTTGGAGGAATGTGCAGAAAAATGGCAGGTGGAGTTTAATGCGACCAATATGAGGTATTGCACTTCAGAAGGTCAAACCAAGGTAGAACATACAAGGTAAATGGTAGGACACTGAGGAGTGCAGTAGAACAGAGGGATTTAGGAGTACAGATACATAATTCCCCAAAAGTGGCGTCACAAGTAGATAGGGTTGTAAAGAGAGCTTTTTGTACATTGGCCTTTATAAATCAAAGCATTGAGTATACGAGTTGCAATGTAATGGTGAGGTTGTATAAGACATTGGTGAGACCGAATTTGGAATATTGTGTGCAGTTTTGGTCACCTAATTACAGGAAGGATATTAATAAGTTTGAAAGAGTGCAGAGGAGGTTTACAAGGATGTTACCGGAACTTGAGAAACTGAGTTACAGAGAAAGGTTGAATAGGTTAGGACTTTATTCCCTGGAGTGTCGGAGAATGAGGGGTGATTTGATAGAGGTGTATTAAATTATGATGGGTATAGATAGAGTGAATGCAAGCAGGCTTTTCCCACTGAAGCCAGGGGAGGAAAAAACCAGAAATCATGGGTTGAAAGGGGCAAAGTTTAAAGGGAACATTAGGGGGGGCTTCTTCGTGCAGAGAGTGGTGGGAGTGTGGAATGAGCTGCCAGATGAAGTGGTAAATGCGGGCTCACTTCTGACATTTAAGAAAAACTTGGACAGGTATATGGATGAGAGGAGTTTGAAGTGATATGGCCCATGTGCAGGTCAGTGGGACTAGGCAGAAAAATGGTTTGGCACAGCCAAGAAGGGCCAGAAGGCCTGTTTCTGTTCTGTAATATTCTATGATTCTATATCCTTTAACTTTGAACTTCGTGCCATGCAAGTGGATAGTGTAACACGTAAGTAGACTGAGATGCTAAATAGAAAGCAGAATGCAGAATATAGTGTTGTTGTTACAGAGGAAGTGCAGTGCAAGTAGATAAGTGATATTCAAGGTTCACTACAAGGTAAAATTGGGAAATCAAGAATTCCACTTGGGCGTATGAAAAGCCCAAACAGGTGTCTGATAACAACAGGACAGAAGCTGTCATTGGAGCTTCAAGCTTTTGTATCTTCTGCCTGAAGGGAAAAGGGAAAAGTAAGAATGACTGGGGCAGGAGCCAGGTGGGGATAGGTTAGTTGTTTGATAATGTTAGCTGCTTTCCCAATGTAGAGGTAAGTGTAGATGGCGTCATTGGAGATGACGCTTGTTTTGTTTGATGGACTGAGCTGCATTTATAACTCTACAATTCTATAATTGCTTCACCATTCCCCAATATTCTACATAGAAATTGTGATATGTATTATAAAGGCAGGCTATTAAGTTGCTCCATATTATGCCAATGTACATTTTGGTGGTGAGTACAGCAGTACCTGAAATCCTAGCCATTATATGGTTTCATTCTCATGCTCTGTTATGTACACAGGAAAATATAGTGAGCTGGCCTGAGATTTCAAGGAGGGAGAGAAAACAACTTTACAATGAGCTCAGTATTTGAGATTCTTTTGTGTTTCTAAATCTTCTGTGATTATTTATTTCAAGGCAGCATTTAAGTTTAAGAGCTCTAGTTAAGAGCCCAGGACATAGTTGATTTAAACACAAAGTATACTGCAGATGCTGTGATCAAATCAACACATACAAACAAGCAGGATGAACTCAGCAGGTCGGGCAGCATCCGTTGAAATGAGCAGTCAATGTTTCGGGCCGAGACCCTTCGTCAGGACCCTAGGTGGGTATAGATTGATTTATTTAACACATGTACAATACATCAAAGCATATAGTGAAACACATTGTTTGTGTTAACAACCAATACAATTTGAGGATGTGCTGGCGGCAACCCGCAAGTCTCATCACACATTCTGGAGCCAACATAGCATCCCACAATGTTCAGCAGAACAACATGCAGCTAACGTACAACAAGCAACAACAACAAAACAAACCACTTTCCCAGCCCTCCTCCCAGCCATCCACACACACAGACAGGTCTCCAATCTAGGATAGGCCACCTCTGGGCCTCCAACCTTCAGACGGTGGCCTGGACTTGCAGACATTGAGCCACGAACCTCTGGACTCACCTACTGTGGTAAACTATATATACCTGTCTGGACACGCCCCCCTGCTGACTGCTCCTGTGGCTCTTCCCACAGACACCTGTATAAAGGCAATTGGAGACACTGCTCCTCCCCCAGTCTCCAAGATGTCGTAGTCCCTTTTGCTGCTAATAAAAGCCTATCGTTCACCTCCCATCTCCAAGAGTTGTTGATGGTGCATCATTTACCTAGGCGTTTTGCCCCTTGGGTTCAACCTAGTTAGTTAATACTACCATTATTACCAAATTTTATTTCTAACCATAGCACATTTTAATGTTATTGGAGGTTAAAAAATACTGTAACTGGTTACCTATGTGGTATATTAATCACCAGCTCATGCTTCTTTAACAGTTATACTGCAGAAGAAATTTAATTGTGATTGCTTCAGCAGAATAACAGTGTCCCTCATGTCAATAAAGTGGAAGGGTCTTGAACAGAAAGGATGAAAGGACACATTTATACAATTAGGCATATTTATGCTCAGAGTCACCCAATCCTTCGGGATCAAGGAGACTAATATCTGATAAATCTCGCTCATTGCATTTGTTCTTCCAATATAACTCAGACACTTTTTATTTGTTACTAAACCATACTTCATCGAATTCAGCCTAATTAAAGACAACTAAACACAGGAGCATAGTGTTAATGTCAGACTTGTTAAATGAGCAGTTTGTATGTTTGCACTGTGGAAACTAGTGGTACTTGGGAAGCTAAAAAAATAAGTCAACCCTTTTATTTGACTTAAAGCACAACAAAAACAAGCCATTTAATGGGATATAAAATGTGCCATTTCCCTAAGATCTGCTGGTTTTCACTGAACCATAGACCAAGTAGTAGGTAATGAAATGGATAGATTATTGCATCCTGGACTCTGAGGTATGGTAACAAAGGGTGGCATGTGAGCACAACAGTTAGCACAATGGCTTCATTGTGCCAGCAGTCACTGATCAGGATTTGATTCCTGTCACAGTGTAAGGAGTTTATATGTTCTTCCAGTATCCACATTGATTTCCTCTAGGTTCTTCCACATTCCAAAGGTTAGGGTTAGAGTTAGTGAGCTGTGGCCTTGCTATGTTGGCACAGGAAGTCTGCCGACACTTGCCGGCTACCCACATTCTCTGAATGTATACGTTGGCAGACCCTGGCTCAGCCAATGAAACCCATTGATACCCACATTCTCTGAATCTATACCCCAGCAGACCCTGGCTGAACCAATAAAACCCACTGGTACCCACATCCTCTGAATGTATACATCGGCAAACCCTCCATCTTTAATGTGGGAATTTTGTTTCACTCAATTACTTAAGAGGGAGGAGAAATTAATGATCACAGCTTAGCACATCATGAACTCTGTGCATGCTTCAGGCTGCTTTAGCAAATTAGCCAGCATAATCAAAGATCCTACCCACCCAGGACCTTCCAGCTTCTCCCTCCCCACTCCCATTGGGCAGAAGATACAAAAGTTTGAAAGCATGTATTACCAGGCTCAAGGACAGCTTCTACCTTGCTGTTATAAAGACAATTAAGAAGATCCGTAGTGCAATAAGATCTCATCATCTATCTAATTTATTACTCATCCCTAAATGCCCTTGAGTTTAATAATTTGCTTCATTGTGGAACAAAACTACAGATGGGGCGACACTTTGTCCTGTTTCCTTACATAAAGAACATAGTGATAGACTTCCATAGCAGTACATCAGTTTTGCAATCAAACCAGCCTCTCCTCCAGTGACACTGTCTACACTTCCCACTATCTTCCTGAAGCAAGAACCCTCCCCATCCCAGACGTTCTCTCTTCTCCTCCTTTACATTTTATTGTTTACCTGCACTTCACTCTATAGCTGTTAAACTTTATTCTGCATTGTTATTGTTTTACTTTGTTCTACTTTACTGCACTGTGTAATGATTTGAACTGTATGAATGGTATGCAAGAGAAGCTTTTCACTGTATCTTGGTACATGTGACAATAAGTCAATTCTAATCCATCAATCATCATGAAGTTACTGAGACTGTTTACTAGACCGAGCACTAGAACAGATACTAATCAACATCGGTTTGAGATCATACATAAATAATCCAATTGGATGTTTTGAGGAGACTACAACCATGGTAAGTAAGATGAGGCAGCCCATATTGACAAGATGGACTGCAGACAATGTCTGGAAGGTTTCACACAAGAGATTATTAGAGAAATTAGAAGACCCTGCATTTAATGAGTAGTTTGGAAGAACCACTGGTTAGCAGAGCTCAGATGGAGTCCATTTGGGTGTCCATTGACTCTTTCAGAGGGCAACTGTTTCCTTCATTCTTTTCACTTTTCTTTTCAAGTATTTATTCGGTTGTCCTTTCATGGATTTACCAGAGCTGGGACAGGATTCAGTGGAGATTCAATGGGCTTGAAGAATTAAATATTGAAGGCAAACAGTGTAAGATTGCTTTGGTTTCGTCTCTGTGGGGATTGAGGCAATCCAGTAAACACGTTGCCCTCTGACTCCAGGACCTGATTCTTTCACCTCAAGCGAGGCAATGTTTGCTTTGCAAGAAATGTGTTTTCATTGTTAAGATAAACTCAGTGATAATTCAACTCATACAGTTACAGAAAGGGAGAGGAAACTCCCTCAGTCAACAGAACTTGTAACTTATAGCCACCCTGTTAAAGAGAAAGAAGCAATGCATCACTAATTGAGTCGCATTTAGTCCTGGGCTTATAAGCTTAGCCCATTCTTCATATGCCCATTTCTTTCTCTTTTTGATCCACCCAGGTCCTTCTAAACCCAGACTCAAAATGACAAAAAGCATTCAGATTCTAGTCCATGCTCAAAGGCAAGCAATGTGGACGGAAATCCATGGATGTCAAGCTGTCCTGGGTTAGTGGGTCCAAATTAGAGTCATAGAAAAATACAGCACATAAACCGGCCCTTTGGCCCATTTAGTCTGTTCCTAACCATTTAAACTGCCTACCTCCATCGACCTGCACCTGGCCAATAGCCTCCAAAGCCCTATCATCCATGTACCTATCCAAATTTCTCTTAAATGTTGAAATCAAACTTGCACAGTGAAAAAAGCCTACTTGCATGCACAACTTGTGCTGGCAGCTCTTTCCACACTCTCAAGACCCTCTGAGTAAAGAAGTTTCTCCACATGTCCCCTTAAACTCTAGTTGTAGGCCCATCCGACAGCAGTGGAAAAAGCCTACTTGCACTTACCCTATCTATACCCCATATCATTTTGTATTCCTCTATCAAATCTTCTACATTCTAAGAAATAAAGTCCTAATCTATTTGATATTTCCTTATAACTCAGGTCCTCCATTCTCTGCAGCATCCTTGTAAATTTTTTCTGTACTCTTTCAACATTACTTACATCTTTCCTGTAGGTAAATGACTAAAACTGCACACAATACTCCAATTTAGGCCTCACCTAGGTCTTTCACAACTTCAACAACATATCATCCCATCCCCTGTACTAAAGCTTTCTTTACAATCCTGTCTACCTGTGACACCACTTTCAATGAATTATGTACCTATATTCCCAAATCCCTTTGTTCCACTACACTCCTCAGTGAACAGCAGGGGACCTACACTGGTTGATGTAACACCTCACAATTGTCTGCATTAAATTCCATCTGCCATTTCTCAGCCCATTTTTCCAGCTGGGCCAGACTCTGCTGCAAGCTTTGATAGTGCTCCTCACTGTCCACTTAGTGTTATCTGCAAATTTAATAATCCAACCTGACCAACTTAACACACGGGATCTTGTCAAGGGCTTTGCTAAAGTCCGTGTAGACAATATTTAGTGCCTTGCCTTCATCAACTTTCCTGGTAACTTCCTCAAAAAATTCTATAAGATTGTTTAGACATGATTTACCATATACAAAGCAATTCTGACTGTCCCTAATCAGCCCCTCTGTCCAAATACTCATATATCTGTTTCCTTACAATACATTCCAGTAACTTTCCCAAGACTGATGTCAGGCTCGCTGGCCTATAATTTCCTAATTTATTTCTAGAGCCTCCCTCAAACAGTGGGAAAACATTAGCAATCTTCCAATTCTCTGCTATCTCCCCTGTCACTAAGGATGATTTAAATATCTCTGCTAGAGCCCCGGCAATTTCTGCACTTGCCTCCCACAAGGTCCGAGGGACTGCCTTGCATTGCTCTGGGGAATCTACCCACCCTAATTTTCCTCTAGCCAGCAAATACTTCCTCCTCTGTAATCTGCATAGGGTTCATGGAGTTGACGCCACTTTGCCTCACTTCTATAGACTGTGTTCATCTCCTGAGTAAATACAGATCCAAAAAAATCAATTTAGTTTCTCCTCTGTCTCTTATGGCTCCACACATACATTACCATTTTGATCTTCCAGAGAATCAATCTTGCCCCTTACAATCCTTTTGCTTCTAACGTATCGTAGTATACCCTGGGATTCTCCTTCACCTTGTCTGCTAGGGCAATCTCATGGTAGGGCAATTTCTTTTGGCCCTCCTGATATCTTTCAAATGCTTTCTTGCATTTCTTATACTTTATAAATATCTCATTTGTTCTTACCTGCCTAACCCTGCTTGAATCTTATTTTGCTTCATAACCAAGACCTGAATATCTCTTGAAAACCAAAGTGTCCCAAACCTGTTACCTTTACCTTTTATTCTGATAAGCACATACAAGCTTCGTATTCTCAAAATTTCACTTTTGAAGGCCTTCCACTTACCAAATACACCTTTGGCAAAAAGCAGCCTAACCCAATCCACACTTGCCAGCTCCTTTCTAATACTATCAAAATTGACCTTTCTCCAATTTAGAATCTCAATCCATGAACTGGACTTACCTTTTTTTCCATATTTACTTTGAAACCAAAGGTATTATGAGCACCAGATGCAAAGTGCTCTCTTACACAAATACTTGTCACCTGCTCTGTATCATTTCTTAACAGGAGATCCAGTATCACATACTCTTTCATTGGGACTTCTACGTACTGATTAAGAAAGCTTTCCTGAACACATTTGACCAACTCTGTCCCATCTAGTCCTTTTATGGATCCCACACTGGATTGGATGTCCATGCAAGAAGGAGGCACATGGGCCACCCTAGATTTTGAGGTTGGAACTAAGAGTCCCTTTACTGGCTAGTCCGGAGGTTGATACCAAAAGTTGAATCCTGAAAGATGATCATAGGTCTGGAGTTGAAGGCCGATGCCCAATGGCAATAACCTGAAGACTGGATCCCAAAGGCCTGTCCTAGTGTTGGAGGACTGTCCATGTATAGGTGGGTAGGAAGGAGTAAAGGGACTTGTTTTGCTGCTTGTTGCATTTTGTTTTGTTGAGGTCAGTGCTGTCCAGTCAAGCACTGTGGGCATGGCCATGTTGGCACTGGAATGAGTGGCGATGCTCAGGCTGTTCCCAGCACATCCTCAGGTTGTTAGTTGTTCACACAAACAAATCATTTCACTGTATGTTTCCATGGACATGCAATAAATAAATCTGAATCTGCATTTGCCCACTCCATCTCCTTTATTTGGTTTCATGTTCTGCCTTCCTTTCTGCAGTACTTTATTGGCTCCACTCTCTCCCCCTTCCCTCCCCCAACTAACTTCACCTCCCCATCATCACACTTCACCTGGATACACCCTATCACATGTCAGCTTTTGCTTCACCCTTCCGCTAACCTCATTATATTATAGACCTTAGAAATCTACAGCACATTACAGGCCCTTCAGCCTACAATGTTGTGTCAGCCAAGTAACCTGCTCTAGAACTTGCCTAGAATTTTAGCCCCGCTCCAAGACGTCCCAGCATCACTCCACACATCACGAGCCTGAGCTTTGTATCTCTAAAGCAGAGGAGGAAAATGACGGGGAGGAGCCTGTGAGACAGGTATGACCAGCACCGCGGTGGCCCTGTCCTATGCCATGGAGTGATCTCTGCTACCAGTGTGGTGAGGAAGGCTATGTGACCCAGGACTGTCTCATACCAGTGCCACACACAGCCCAACACAGCCACCGGGAAATGCCCTACAGGCAGCACTGCCCAAGACTTCCAGCAGAATCCCTCCATTGTTACCTCTCCAGGTGATCTGTTTAGGTGGAGAGCAAGGCTTATAGATAGATTGTGTGGTGGAGGGCACCAGATACAGTGCATTGATAGACATGGGGTTAACCATCATCATCATCATTATCCATCTGGGTGTCTTCACCAGCATGGACCAGCCATCCCAGAGTGGGTGGACAACGATGGTAATGCAGCTGGCTACAGTCACCAGCAAATGTGCATTGCAGTGGGGCAAAACACAGTGAAGCACGTCTTGACGAAGGGTCTCAGCCCGAAACGTCGACCGTGCTTCTCCTTATAGATGCTGCCTGGCCTGCTGTGTTCCACCAGCATTTTGTGTGTGTTGTGTGAAGCACGTTGTGTGGCTTACCGACATCCGGGATTCCCGTGTCATTGGCCTGGACCTGCTGTCCCGCTGAGGGGCTCGTGTGGATGTGCCAGGGGCAATACATTACCTTAGCACTGAAGCTGTGGATCTCTGACAGGGCAGCTCTGGGAAGTGGACCTTGCAAAGGCAGCACCAGCCAGCACTGGAACTGGTTTCACAGCAGCCGCAACTGTGCAGCATATCCTGCAGCTGCCCAACACAACACAGCGGAATCAGAGGGAAGTGGTGGTGGTGGTTTTTCCTGCTTTATGGAAATTCTAGTTGCCTTCTGTTGGTACTTAAAAGCTCCCAATCCCCTAACTTTCCATTAATTTTTGCTCTATTGTATACCCTCTCTTTTGTTAGCCATGGTTGTGTCATCTTACCTTTAGAATATATTTTCCTCTTTGGGATGTACATATCCTGTGCCTTCTGAATTGATTCCAGAAATTCCAGCCATTGCTGCTGTGACTGTATCCCTGCCAGTATTCTTTTCTAATCAATTAAAGCTAACTCCTCTCTCATGTCTCTGTAATTTCTTTACTCTACTTTAATACTGATATATCTGACTTTAGCTTCTCCTTCTCAAATTTGAGGGTAAATTCAATCATATTATGATCTCTTTCCACTAGAAATTCTTTTACCTTAAGCCCTCTAATCAATTCTGGTTGATTGCACAACACTCAATCCACAGCAGCTGATCACCTGGTATGCTCAACCATGATCTGTTCTAAAAAGCCATCTTGTAGGCAATCTAGAAACTCCCCCTCTTGGAATCTTGCACCAATCTTCCTACATATTGAAATCTCCTTACAGACAGTGCCAGAATTGAACCTAGATCACTGGCACTGTACTGGCATTACACTAACTGCTATGCTACTGTGCTGCCTCCTAGCTGCTGATACTGATTGAAGGCAGCAATGAGGCAAAAGTCTAATTGAATCTTCAAGCTTACACAGCATGGTGTCAGAACTGGGCGGTTAAGCTTAGTGATCCGGAATACTCTATTATTATATTCCTTCAGGCTTAAGATGTTGTGACAGGGTTTAACATAAACATCAATTTGCACTCCAGTGGCAGAATGTGCATTGAGAATGTTAAGATTTTCCCAATTTCATTCACAATTTCTCAATATCTCTCAGTCTGTAATGTAAGAAAGGATTGCTGTCAGTGAAGAAGGTCCAGCGGATCATGATAATGAAAGGGTTAATGTGTGAGGAACATTTGATGGCTCTGGATCTGTACTCTCAGAAATTTAGGAGAATGAGAGGAAATCCCATTGAAACCTATTGAATATTGAAAGGTCTGAATAGAGCAGATGTGGAGAGGATATTTCCTATAGTGGGGCAGTCTAGGACCAGAGGGAATAGCCTCGGAATACAAGGATGTCCTTTTAGAACAGAGATGAGGAGGTATTTCTTTAGCCAGAGGGTGATGTATCTGTGGAATTCATTTCCACAAACAAATGTGGAGGACAAGTCATTGAGTATATTTGAAGCAGATGTCGATAGGTTCTTGATTACTTAGGATATCAAAGGTTACAGGGAGAAGGCAGGAGAATGGGGTTGAGAGGGATAATAAATCATCCAAGATCAAATGGCAGGGAAATTGATAGGTTGGATGGCCTAATACTGCTCCTATGGCTTATGGTCTAAAGCAGGATTACTCAACCAGAGTTCAGTGGAACCCTAGGATTCCGTGAGAAGTCACTAGGAGTTCTGCAAGAGATTGTGATTAAAGAAATAAACATCATATTTTGAACTTTATGCAACATGTGATGCTAGCACTCACAGTGGTGGGCAGTGACCAAACAGCCTTGTTAGCAATCTCATTAGAAGTCTCTCAGCCCAGTATGGCAGTGCACAGTAGGAGTGTTTATTTGTTTGAGTCCATTCTTAGTTTTTGTTGCAAAATAGGGGAGGCTGTTGATAAATGGTGAGTGCTGAATTACATGAAGGAGAGGACAGTAGGCTGATAATCGGTGAGCGCTGGATTGCGCAAGGGGAGGACAGTAAGGTAATAATTGATGATCACTGGGTTGCACAGAGAGGAGGATGGTAGGCTGATAATCAGTATGCTCTGTACTGCATGAAAGGGAGGATGGTAGGCTGACGAGGAGCATGAAAAGTGTTTTCTGAGCATTGAATGGACTCACTCAACTTGGACTGTGATGTCAGACTCTCTCTCCCGAATTACCTCCCCCACCTTCCCCCTACATGCTGTGAACTGACTTATGGGAGCAAACAAACTACCAGCATTGTAGAAAATTCGAGGGAAATTTTCATTCTAAAGGCAGTCCAATGTGGTGATTTTTGAAGAAGAGGTGTGAGATGGAAGAAGAGGATTGTAAGTCTAGCCTATGGACAATTCTGATAAGGTTTATGATGAAGAATTGCAACCTTTTGAGTCATTTCACTGCACTATTGCAACAATGGACACAAAAAAGTTCATCCTTACAATGAAGGCTACTTATTAATGGATTTTACATGAACTGGTGATCAAAGTTGTCCTATTCCATTGTGCCTAGTCTGTGGCAAACAACTTACAAATACAGCAATAACTCCAGCAAAATTGAAAAGACACTTCACTACATATCACAGCCATATGACACATAAAAGTGCTGATTATTTTAAGCGACTATTGGAATCTATCACAGTCTGGTCCGTGGATTCCTCATTCCAGTCATTTCCTTTTCCCTGTGTTCCATTGGGCACCTTGATTAAGGCACCTGATCTTCATTTCATACTGGCAACACAAAAGAGCTCTGGGTTACAGCTTCTGGCTTGCTGGGCCATCATCAGAAGTTCATCACCGGTAACCAGTCACTGGAAAGCCAGTCATCTCAGTAAGGTGGCTATGCTTGCCTTGGGGCCGCTGAGAATCATACACTCTAGTTACTTCACTGCTGTGGCTGCTTGGTGAATTCAGTCGGTTTCGTGTCCAGCTGGGTTGCTGGCTGTTTTGCCGTTACTCCAAGTAAGATACAAATTCTGTTGTTTTCACGGCCAGCTGAGACTGGGTCGAGTCGGGAGTCTGTCATGCGCAGTTCTTGGGTCAAGTTGGGAGACTGCCGTGCGTAGTTCCTGGATCGAGTCAGAGCCTGCCATATGTAGTTCCTGGATCGAGTCAGAGCCTGCTGCACGTAGTTCCTGGGTCGAGTCGGGAGCCTGCCGTATGCAGTTCCTGGGTTGAGTCGGGAACCTGCTGTGCACAGTTCCTGGGTGAAGTCGAGAGCCTGTCATCCTTTATTCCTGGGTTGAGTCAGGAGCCTGCTGTCCTAGTCCTGCCAGCTGAATAGGTCCGGCCATTTGCCACTAGTCCGAGTTGGGTATTCTGTTTCTTCGTCATCCAGGTCCTTCCAGTCTAGTAGGTCCAGCCGTTTGCCGCTACAAGTTGGGTCATCTGTCTCCTCATTGTCCAAGTCCTCCAAGTCCAGGCTTATGGTCCAAGTCCAGGCTCATGGTCCATGTCCAAGTCCAGGCTCATGGTCCGTGTCCAGGTGTAGGTTCATGGTCCGTGTCCAAGTCCAGGCTCCAAGCCGTGTTCCATTTCCAAGCTCCAAGCCGTGTTCCAGTTCCAGGCTCTGTGTTCCAATTCTAGACTGAGTCCCAGTCAAGTTCCAAGTCTGAGTCAAGATCCAAGTTCCAAGTCCGAGTCAAGATCCAAGTTCCAAGTCTGAGTCAAGATCCAAGTTCTGAGTCTGAGTCAAGATCCAAGTTCTGAGTCTGAGTCAAGTCCAAATCTGAGTCAAGACTAAGTCTAAGTCCTAGTCCAGGTTTTACCAGTTTGTTATCCAATGTTTACGTCCAGGTTGACATTTTTGTCCTCGCTCCCTGGCCTTCCTAGTAACTATCAATAAACACTGTTCTGTTTATACTACCCCTGTGTCTGTGTCCTGCACTTGGGTCCACTCTCAATGCTCCCTTGTAACAGAATCTCAAAACAAACAGATTGAAGCTTTTGAAAATAAAGTCACAGTCAATAAAAAGTGTCAGGAAGCAAGTTATTTAGTAGACTTAAGACCAGTTCAGTAGAGAATGTTTAAAAAACTGTGAAAACCTGGACAAAGAGCACACCCATCTCCTGCTACATACAGAAATCTGGTGACTTAGCAGAGGAAGGATTTTCGACAGGGTGCTTGAGTTGGAAAGGTGATTTGCAGGAGTATGTTCAAGAAAATAATAGTCCAGATTTTGGTGAGTGCTTTGAGAGTGAAGAACAGCTGCAGAAACGAGACTCTTAGCAGACATTTTTCATCATTTGAACCAGTTGAGCAAGTATCTGTAAGACCCTGGAGAAAGTGTCCTGACTTCAAGTGACAAGATTCTTGGATTTAAAAGGAAACTGAATCTTTGGAAAAATCAGGCTGCAAAAGGAAATCTAGAAACGTTTCCACCTTTGCTTGGGTTTGAGACTGAGAAAAGATATCAGAAATTCTCGAGTCTTATTAAATACCTCCTGGAAGAACTACAGAAAAAAAATTAAAGAGTATTTTCCCCTCTTACAACACAAGTGTATGACTGGGTGAGAGACCTTTTCTCTGAATCTTCTGGTCAGCCTAGGAACTTAACTTTGAGAAATGGATGAACTTTGTGATCTGCACTCTGATCATGCACTTAAGATGAGATTTATTGACTTGCCCCTGAAAGAGTTCTGGATTTCTGTGTAAGAAGAGTATCCTGCCAGTCATAGGGAAGCAATGAACATTTTGCTGCAGTTTTCAACTTCTTACATGTGTGAGCAAGCTTCTTCTTGTTTAACAAACATCAAGAGCAAGGATAGAAATCATTTCATTTCAGTCGAATGTGAAATCCATGTGTGTTTATCTCAAGTTCGACCCAGAATTGAAAAATTTATTATGAATTAAACTGAATTGAATTGAATTGAATATTATGCTTGCCTTATAAGTTTTTAAAATTTATGAAAGGGAAATAAAGGGATTAATTTGAAGAAAGGTAAGCTAAACTGAACTATCGTTTTTTTTTAAGAAAGGTTGGCTAAAATTTATCTCTACTCAAAAGAGAATTGACAATTATTTTTGGATTATTATATCTACATTTGAGGATGTGTCGTACGTTGTAGATATAATAAGTATTACGCAGTGGGTCCCTGAGACCTGAAAATTATTTCAATAGTTCCTTCAGGGCAAAAAGGTTGTCCTCTGAACTGAAATAAAAACAGCAAAATGCTGGAAACACTCAGCAGGTCAAGTAGCATCTGTAGAGAGAGAAACCATCAATGTTTTGGATCGGTAATTCTTTATCACAACTGGACGGCTTGAATGTGCCATTGATCCTGGATGGATCCAAATTGTGAAGGGTGGCATTTGACTAGAAGTCCATATGGGATACGTTGAAGTCGGAGTCAATTTTTACAGAAACTGATGTGGCTGTGGAGATGAGTCTAGGTCAACAGCTGGAAGGAAAGAGAAACTGCTCAGGGCAAAAGGAACAAAAGAGAATTGCTGAAGTCCCACTAGAGAGCAGAGGAGAGCTACCTCCAGGCTGATGCTCCTGGAAAAGAAGGGGCAGGTTACGCAATGGGAAATGAATATCAAATTAACCACAAGTGCTAGAGATTTGAAAAAGAAGCAGAAAATGCTGGGAAAGTACAGCAGATCAGTCAGCACCTGTGGAAGGAGAAACAGGTCTTCAGTCCATGGTCAGAGCTAGGAAAGAACTGAGCACATCTGAAGCCAGTGGAGAGAAGACACTGGCTGCATTGTCTGCCCTGAGGTTACTATGCTCCTCTGTGTGTGTATATGTGTGTGTGTTATATGGATATAACAATTATTGCTCTGAGCACAAATCTCAATAGCTGGAGTAAAGATTGAATTTATAAATTAGTTGAAGGGTATTCTGGATCTGGCACTCTTCTTCCCTTTTACTTTATCCATTTTTATCCAAGCTGTTGAACCCACCTCCTTTTGGAGTTTACACATAGTTTTCAAAAATTCTATTGTATTTCTTTTTTCCCTGTAAATGCCTGCAAGAAAGTGAATCCCAAGGTATTACAACACAACCAAAATGTTGCAGGAAATTAGAAGGGAAGAAAGAGCTGATGTCTCAGGCTAAGACCCTTCATCTGGAAGAAGAGTCTCAGTTGAAAGCGTTGTCTCATTATTCTTTTCAATAAATAGGTGCCACCTGACCTGCTGAGTTCCTCCAGCATTTTGTGGGTGTTATTGTGGATTTCCAACAACTACAGAATTTCTTGTGTCCAGGGTAGTAAATTGTAACATATATGTACTTTAATAATAAATTTACTTTGACCTTTGGAAAATACCACGATGAGCACCTTCTTATTCTAGCTTCTCACAATTTCCTTTCCAGTCCTGGTAAAGTGTCTCATCCCAAAACATCAACTGTTCATTTCTTTCTATAGATGCTGCTTGACCTGCTGAGTTCCTCCAGCATTTTATATTTCATCCTCTGTTTTTCAGCATCTGCAGAATCTCTTGTGTTTATGATGAGCACCTGCTGTGGTTTAGTCAACTAGGCCACCCAATGAGAGTGGGAAGTGTGATGAGCTGGACACAAAGAACTCCCTTCTGTGTAGTAAAATTTTTATGGGTTGCTCATCATATAAAGCCTTGGGAAGGTCATGGATTCTGTATTTTAACAGTCCATTTGTCAATGGAACATTTACTGATTTGTCAAGGACACGTGACATACAACAATAAACTACAACTCAATAAAATCCATGTGTAATTGTGGATGTCAGGGCTTGGAATGAGTCCTCTCTCCAGGCAAGATTAAAGCACTACTACCTGTTACCTCTGACTCAATGAACAACGGCATTACTCTAATTAAGCAGCAAGAACATTGCCTGGGAAACTGCGACCTGAGTGCAGAGACTATACTGCAAAGCAGAGACAATCCCATTGAGAATTTCAGCCTCTCTCCAACATGTCAAGTGTCTTGTAAAGCTCTGGGATATAAGAATGACTTATCATACTCAAGCTACAATATCAAATGGGAGATTTGGGATGGCAGGAATAATGAAATTTGAGTTTGCATATTTATAGACTCCCTTAACAACTTAGTATTTGGAAAGAATAAAATCCACAGATGACTTTTTTATTAAAACTGGAATATGTTTTGATAATATAGATCCACTAGTATGCTTTTTGAAAGGTTTTGTTCTAATCTCCATAAAATTGCTCATGTACTGTATTCTAGTCTTTCCTCCTCTACTCACACTTCCTGTGATTGTAGGTGGGATTTGTCACAGCACCAACTAAATATTAAAATACAAAGCTGAAAGTTTGCAAGTGGCTGCTCATCGTGTTTAAGTGGTGGAGCTTGTCTGCACCATTGGCTCTCCTGAGGTATTGCCTGTGGTGATGACAGAAAGGGCTTACATTTAGATAACATCTTCATTATCTGCACAGGAAGATAGTTGTCTGGTGGTGTGGAGGTTTCCATTGGATATTGAACAAAAGCAAAGTGAGAAATGCCCAGGTTTGGACTCAGATGGGATGTGATGTGGGTCCAAGAGCCCTGACCAGAAGCCCTTGGAATGGGCAAGGGAAAGCCTGAAAAAACTATGGGTACTGGAGTCCATCACATGGACAATTCTCCTCCTATAAGCACCAAAACCAGAGAAACAACTAGTTGTTGTTAGTGGGATGATGATGGTCAAATATCTTGTGGTCCTATATCTTATGGTCTTAAAAGTTAGCTACTTCTCCCCATAGAGTCATACAGCAAGAGAACAGGCCCTTCACCACAATTCACCCATGCCAAATGTGTTACCCAGTGAGCTAGCTCCAGCTGCTGGGATTTGGCACATAGCTCTCTAAACCTTTCCTATCCCTGGATGACTTTTAAACTAATGTGCTCATGTCAACCACTATTTCTGATGGCTCACTTCAAACATACACGACCTTTTGCCTAAAGAAGTGTCCCCTGATGTCCCTGATAACTTCTCAACCCAATCATAAACATATACACTCTTATTTTTAGCACCACCTCCTGTAATAAACTCAGTCAATGAGACCCAAACAATTAGAATGTCAAGAAAACACAAAGTACACTGCAGATGCTGTGGTCAAGTCAACACGTACAAACAAGCTGGATGAACTCAGCAGGTCGGGCAACATCTGTTGAAAGGAGCAGTCAACATTTCGGACCAAGACCTGAGTCTTGACGAAGAGTCTCAGCCCGAAACCTTGACTGCTCCTTTCACTGGATGCTGCCCGACCTGCTGAGTTCATCTAGCTTGTTTGAATGTCAAGGAGATGTGGTAATAAACATACAAGCATAATAAAAGTAACTGTAGCCTAATTTATTATCATAAAAATAGAAAGCACAAATAAAATACACAAAATACTTTGTAGTAAGTCACAAAGATTTCAGGACTCATTATTTTTAGTCCCCACTTGATTGTTACTGTTGTTCGGGGAGTTCCGAATTCCAACTCACTCGTGAAACCACCAAGGCACCAATCATGATTTATGATCCTTGGTTGAAGTTTGATGAACCCAGAGAAAGTACCACATAAATACAAGTTTCACAAGCATAGAGAAACACACTGAGACAAACTCTTTGATCTTTTGTTCTCATGACATTAATTCATCCTGGTTTTTTTTAATCAAGCAAAATATGCTCATTAACACAGTGTTCAGCATACCCTTACATGTAAATAGACACTTTAATAGTCACTCCTTATCGATAAGTCCACCAAGATTTTGGACATAATATTCCTTTG
This sequence comes from Hypanus sabinus, assembly GCF_030144855.1. Taxonomy (NCBI): domain Eukaryota; kingdom Metazoa; phylum Chordata; class Chondrichthyes; order Myliobatiformes; family Dasyatidae; genus Hypanus; species Hypanus sabinus. The sequence continues at coordinate 111,202,126 of NC_082718.1, forward strand.
ACTCACAAAGAACATCAATATTACATAGAAGTGACAACCCCAAATCCAAAACCAGAATCTATCAACAACACACACAAAATGCTGGTGGAACACAGCAGGCCAGGCAGCATCTACAGGGAGAAGCGCTGTCGACGTTTCGGGCCGAGACCCTTTGTCAGGACTAACCGAAAGGAAAGATAGTAAGAGATTTGAAAATAGTGGGGGGAGGGGGAGATGTGAAATGATAGGAGAAGACCGGAGGGGGTGGGATGAAGCTAAGAGCTGGAAGGGGGATTGGCGAAAGTGATACAGAGCTGGAGAAGGGAAAGGATCATGGGACGGGAGGCCTTGGGAGAAAGAAAGTGGGGGGGAAGCACCAGAGGGAGATGGAGAACAGGCAAACAACTAAATATGTCAGGGATGGGGTAAGAAGGGGAGGAGGGGCATTAATGGAAGTTAGAGAAGTCAATGTTCATGCCATCAGGTTGGAGGCTACCCAGCCGGTATATAAGGTGCTGTTCCTCTAACCTGAGTTTGGATTCATTTGATTTTGGATTTCATTTTGGCATTCTGATATGTCTATCCATGGTAACATTGACTTCTCTAACTTCCGTTAATGCCCCTCCTCCCCTTCTTACCCCATCCCTGACATATTTAGTTGTTTGCCTGTTCTCCATCTCCCTCTGGTGCTTCCCCCCACCTCCTTTCTTTCTCCTGAGGCCTCCCGTCCCATGATCCTTTCCCTTCTCCAGCTCTGTATCACTTTCGCCAATCACCTTTCCAGCTCTTAGCTTCATCCCACCCCCTCCAGTCTTCTCCTATCATTTCGCATTTCCCCCTCCCCCTACTACTTTCACATCTCTTATTATCTTTCCTTTCAGTTAGTCCTGACGAAAGGTCTCAGCCTGAAACGTCGACAGCGCTTCTCCCTATAGATGCTCCCTGGCCTGCTGTGTTCCACCTGCATTTTGTGTGTGTTGTTGTTTGAATTTCCAGCATCTGCAGATTTCCTCATGTTTGCACAGAATCTATCAAGCTGATTTGACAGGCAGAAGAAAAAATCCATCAACTCCAGTGACATGTGAGAGCTTGGATGAAATAATTCTTCCAGTATGAGGTAATGGGATTCAGGGAGGTGACAACGGACAGAGATGTAAAATGCATCAGCATACTTAAAGTAGGTCAGGAATTCCATACAGAGCTCACATTATACTAATGGAAAGATGGCAAATTGACCATCTAATTTGGTATGCTTGATTCCCCTTCAGTTAATATTTCACAGACCTCAGTTGATGTATTTGGCAGAGGTGGCTGCAGTGTATGCTGCTAGCAAGTGGGGAAAACAGCACAGAAAATCTCGTCAATCTCCATCTGCTTTAAGGTAATTTCCAGACGTCTAGCCAACATCTTTCAGCCCTAGCATTCCCTCGACACTCTCCTGGCTTTGTGTTTCAATCAGAGTTCATAAGGGAGAAAACCTTCTTTTATTGAAAAAAACAATGGCTTGTTTGCTTTGCAGTAGAGAGGTCACTGTGACGCTGTGATTCACATCTGAGGCTGCCATGCTACAGCAGAGATGTGTTGGTGAAGTCTCAAATTACAGGTAGAAACATTTCATTCTCATGGACACAGAACAATATAGTGACACAGATAACACAGATTACAGATCAATGTTGATAGATGCACCACAGAACGTGTTTGATCCAAATTCATCACAGCTTGGTATGGCAACTGACTATAACCATAAGAAATTGCTGAGAGCTGTGGGCGCAGCTTAGTGCATTACTAAGACTGGCATTCCTTCCATGGATTCTGTCTACATCTCATTGGCTCAGTAAAACGATATAGATCCTACCCAGACCTTATCTTTTCTCCCTCTTCCCACTGGACAGAAAATACTAACACTTGAAGGCACATACTACCAAGGTCAAGGATGGCTTTCTACATTCTGTTTGTGAATCCCATCAGAATATTGGATATACCTAAGAGATCTCCTCTCAGTCTTCTAGAGTCAAATGAAATTAGGCCTTGGATTGGCTTGCATATCAACGTCATCCAAGATGAAAGACTGATTGCATCATGGAATGAACTATGCCACACTTCGTCACTTGTGACCAAGAATCCTTCTGTTGCCCTTAAGGCATTTGTTTAGCTTTATTACATTTTCGCTTTAGTAATTCATTTTTAATTATTTTCTAGTTAAAGTTAAGGTTGATAACTACATTGCAGTTGTTGGAAGTAAATTCATTATCTGTGATGTATCGCGGCATGCGATGATGTCACACTCGGTTTCATCGCGTGTTGTGGGTAAATATCAGTTTGGAGCGACGGGAAGGCGGGGGCTTGAGTATGCAGGATCAGTGAGAGAAAAGTTCCATTTCTACGCAATAAGAAACATCATAGAAGCAATGCCGTAAGTTCATATGACAATTGATATGTTGAAGTAAAAATGTTAGTGCTGATTCTGTTAAAAGTAATGATGATTGATAAAGTTTATTTTCTTGTGCTATTGAAAGCGTTGATAGAAAGTTTGTGTTGAAGTGTATTTAAAGTTGTTGATGATGTAGGTAGATTCAGACTGTATGTTGTTCTTTAATGAGACTTTAATGTAATATAGTTTGTTGTAGTTTTACTTTTACAAGTATTTATGATGCAAATGTGACGCCAAGAAGAAAACAAATACTGTATATATTTTGTGTTGTTTTGTCAACAGTTTTCACCATACGTTAATGTGGAAGAGTGAACAGTAAACGGTTAATCTTACTGCAATCCTTGCTTTCATTGACTACGGCTTAACTCGGTGTTTAGTTCAGAGTTTCTACGCCTGCACGAGAACACTACAGTGAAAAGGCGGCATTATCAAGTGTTTCGACAAGTGGTATGATGGCATCGCAATCCAGCATCAAGTCATTGTCATCCAGCACCAGGAGCAGTAGGGCATCAGCAAACAAGGCTGCCCTCGCAAGAGCTAAAGCAGAAACCGCCAAGGTGCAAGTGTCATATGCTGAACAGGAAGCAAAACTGAAAATGGAAAAGGCTACCAGAGAAGCTGAAAACCAAATGAAAAGGGCTTCCAGAGAAAGGGAAAAGGCTGCCAGGGAAGCCAAAAACCAAAGGGAAGAGGCTGCCAGAGAAGCCGAAAACCAGTTGGCAAAGGTAAGGATAGAAACAGAGTTAGAAGTGCTGGAGCTCCACTGAGAAGCCGAAGCTGCCTTGGTGGAAGCAGAAATATTAGAAAGCACTGAAGAAATGCATGTTCAAGATGAAGTAAAATCTACTTCAGAAAGGACCAGATTGAAACACACTAACGAATATGTCCGATCTCAAATGGACCTGAAGATTCGTTCTTCCTCTCCATACTCACTTGCTAACGTCCCACTTCATGAAGGGTCAAAGAGAAGCCTAAATGCATCACATCCATCTGAGGAAGACAATTTATGCTTGCAACTTTGCGACGAACCCAAGAATGAAAGGGCTGACGATAAATACTTCTCGACACCAAACTTATCAGATTTAGCGAGAGAAGAGGCAAAGGCTGAAGTCAGAACAGCAAATCCCATAACTAACGTCATATGCCCGCTGACATATTCCCCCAGCCAGCATCCCACTTGTGGTTGAACCCTTGGCACAGTATTTAGCATGACGAGATTGCGTCACTTCAGGACTATACCAGTTTGACAATAAGCCTGAAAATTGCCGTGCATGGTACTCCTCATTCGCCAATGCAACCAGCGGGGTCCAGCTCACAGCAACTCAAGAGTTGGATTTTATGACAAAATGGCTGGGAATAGAATCATGTGAACAGGTAAAATGCACACGTTCAGTGTACGTTAACAACTCCAAGCTAGCCTTAAGCAAAGCATGGGAAAGTGCTATGCGGCCCCTGAAATTATTGAAACAGCACTATTTCAACAGCTGGAAAAGTTTCCTAGGGTGTCAGCCAAGGACTACACTAGCTAAGAGAACTTGGAGATTTACTCAGGGAGATTGAAGGCACTAAAGAAGATGGCTGTTTAACTGGCCTGTCGTATCTCGATACTTCATACGGAATTGCACCAATCGTGAATAAACTTCGATTTGGGCTGCAGGAAAGGTGGGTGTCTGTTGGCTCAGAGTACAAGGAAGAGAATGGTGTTAGATTCCCTCCCTTTAAGTGTTTCACTAAGTTTGTGTGCAAGGAGGCGAAGAAGTGAAACAACCCTAGCTTAATGAGTCAAGGTAGCAGTATGATTCATACCAAGCCAGTCAAATCCACTTTGAATAATTTTAACATCAATAAACCTGTCTCGGTGCATAAAACTGAAGTCTCCACAGCTAACAATGATCCTAGCAAGAATTGTCCATTGCACAACAAACCCCACCCCCTCAAAAAATGCAAAACGTTTAGAAAAAAACCCTTTGATGAGAGAAAGGCCCTTCTCAAGGAAAGAAGAATATGTTTTAAATGCTGTTCCTCTACCTCTCATCTCGCTAGAGAGTGTACATTCCCTGTAAAGTGCTCGGAATGTAACAGCATTAATCACGATGGGGTCATGCATTCCGGCCCGTTACTGCAAACTGATAAATCTCCTTCACCTTCACAAGAGGACAGCAGGGAGGGAGTGGATCACCCTAAGACAACTGCTGTCAGCTTGAGCTGCACAGAAGTTTGCAGTCAAGGTCAGTCAAGCCATTCTTGCTCAAAGATCTGCCTCACTAAGGTATACCCTAAGGGATCCAAAGACAAGGCCATCAAAACCTGTGTAATTCTGGACGACCAGAGCAATTGCTCACTAGTCAGACCAGAGTTCTTTGACTTGTTCAACGTAGAGATTATTTAGTTCCCATACTGCCTTAGAACTTGCTCAGGCAGCGTAGAAACATATGGCAGGAAGGCAGAAGACTTCGAGCTTGAGTCGCTGGATGGTAAAGTTGTCATCTGTCTCCCTCCGCTCTTGGAGTGCAATGAGATTTTGAATAACCGCACCGAGATTCCGACACCAAGCACAGTGCTACACCAGCCGCATCTCCACCACATTGCCAAGCACGTCCCAGAACTGGATCCAAAAGCAGAAATACTCCTGCTACTCGGAAGAGATGTTCTCAGGGTGCACAAAGTCAGGCATCAGGTCAATGGACCACACGACACCCCCTTTGCCCAATGCCTGGATCTGGGCTGGGTGGTGATAGGAGAGGTGTGCCTTGGCAATGTACACAAACTGATAGTTAATACACTCAAGACCAATGTGCTAGAGAGTGGCCGCCATTCAATTTTTCAACCCTGCACAAGCTTTATGTGTCTCAAGGAAGCACAACAAGGCTTTCACAGTGTAGTAAAGTAACCGAGAAGACACTGGGACAGTCAGTCTTTGCTCAAACTGAGCATGATAATAAACTTGCTCCATCAGTAGAAGACACCATCTTCTTAAAAATAATGGACACCAAGGTCTTCAGAGACAAAGCAAATAACTGGGTCACCCCACTACCATTCAGAGAACCACGCCAGCGCTTGCCAAACAACAAAGAGCAGACAGTCAAGTGGTTCACGTCTTTGCAATGAACCCTGGAAAGGAAACCTGAGATCCAGCAACAATATGTAGCATTTATGGAAAAGATCTTCACCAACGGATATGCTGAGGTAACACTGCAATTGAGAAAAGGTGAGGAGTACTGGTACCTCCCAGCACTTGGGGTTTACTACCGATGAAAGCCCAATCAGATCAGGGTGGTCTTTGACTCCAGTGCCCAGTGTGCTGGCATCTCCCTCAATGACATGCTACTCACAGGCCCCGATCTTAACAATATCCTCCTCGGGGTCCTGCTCTGTTTCCGGAAAGAGAAGGTTGCAATCCTAGCAGACATCCAGCAGATGTTCCATTGCTTCTTAGCAACTTCCTCCATTTCTTATGACACAAGGACAATGACATCACCAAGGAAGTCATCGAGTACCAGATGAAAGTCCATGTTTTCGGCAATAGTCCATCACCTGTCGTGGCCATCTGTGGGCTGCGAAGAGCCATCAGAGGAGCACAGGAGCATGGCGATGACACTGTTAAGTTTGTGGAAAGGCACTTCTACATCGATGAGTGCTTGATGTCGCTACAGAAAGAAGATGAGGCAATCGACCTGCTCCAATGAACACAAGCCTCACTCACTGAGTCAAACCTCCGCTTGCACAAGTTCGCATCAAACTGTCAGGCAATCATGGAGGCCTTCCCACATGATGACTGTGCTCCGGCAATCAAGGACCTAGATCTAGATGGAGAAACGATACCCACTCAAAGGAGTTTGGGCCTCCTTTGGGAGATTACAACTGACACATTCACATTCTCCGTGCTGACTGTGATCAAGCCATTCACCCGCCGTGGAGTTCTCTCCATTGTTAACAGTGTTTTCAATCCCTTGGGTCTACTGGCACCGGTTACAATTCAGGGAAGAGATTCACTTTAAGATCTAAAACAGCTTCATATCCCACGTAGGTACACTGCAATCTCACTCACCGAGGCTGCACACAGAGAATTGTGCATGTTTTCGGATGCGTCAACCAAGCCCATCGGTGCTGTGGCTTACTTGAAAGTAGTAGGGAGGGATGGTCAAGTTGAAGTAGGATTTGTAACTGGTAAGGCAAGCTAGCTCCTCAGTCCGAGCCAACAATTCCAAGGCTTGAACTGTGCGCAGCTGTCCCAGCTGTGGAAATGGCGGATCTTATCCAGGATGAGCTAGACCTAGAGCTGGATGACACCAAGTTCTACACAGACAGCAAAGTAGTGCTTGGCAATATTTATAATGAATCAAAATGTTTCTATGTGTAAGTTCATAATAAAGTTCAACATATCCGCCTGTCTTCAAAGCCCGAACAATGGTATTATGTACGTACAGAGGATAACCCTGCAGACCATGCATCAAGATCCTTGCCTGCATCCCATCTGGCACAGACTTTCTGGTTCACCAGACCCCCCTTCCTGCATCAGCCACCAGCAAAAAAACTCAAACGAGTGAGATATTTGAGCTGATCGAACCTGAGAGAGACTCGGAAATTCGGACGCAAATGCAAACCGGAGTCACCTATCTGGAAGAATCAATACGTACCACCGAACGCTTTCAGCGATTCTCTACTTTGAATTCCTTAGTGAGAGGACTTGCGTTCCTCGTTCACATGGCCAAATCCCACAAACACTCATCCCAAAATAGTAAATGCAAGGGATGGCGCAAATGTGACTTACCTCGCACTGCGGACGAATTGGCCCAGACAGAGGACGTCATCCTTAAAGCAACTCAAAGAGCAGCTTTTGCAAGGGAGTTTTTGGCCCTCCAAGCTAATAAACCAATACCAAAGGACAGCCCTTTGAGGAAACTCAGCCCAATCCTGAAGAACGATCTCATTTGCATTGGAGGCTGGTTAATACACTCTCGCCTTTCAGCAGCAGAAAAGAGCCCAGTAATCCTGCCCAAAGACAGCCACGTATCCTTACTGCTCACGCGCCATCACCGTGAACAGGTAAGGCATCAGGGCCGTCACCTGACGGAGGGAGAAATCAGAGGAGCAGGACTGTGGATCTTGGGAGGCAAAACACTGATCAATTCAGTACTTCACAAATGTGTAACCTGCCGGAAACTGTGAGGGAAGCTGGAAGTTCAACATATGGTCGACCTCTCACCAGAATGCCTCAATGCCTGCCCTCCCTTTACCTATGTAGGGCTCGATGTATTTGGTCCCTGGACTATCATCACTAGACGCACCAGAGGAGGACAAGCAGAGAGCAAACGGTGGGCCATCATGTTCAGCTACATGAGTTCAAGAGCGGTACACATTGAGGTCATCGAATCTTTAGATTAATGCTTTCAGGCGCTTCTTTGCACTAAGAAGCCCTGCAAAACAATTAAGGTCTGATTGCGGCACGAACTTTGTTGGAGCACCCAAGGAGCTCGGGATGGACAAAACGTTGCACAGGTACCTCAGTGAACAGGGATGCAACTGTGAATTCAACACACCACACACGGGAGGCTCATGGGAACTGATGATTGGAATCACCAGAAGAATCCTTGATTCAATGTTTCTGCAGCAATGCACCCGACTGACCCACGAAGTACTGGGCACACTAATGGCAGAGGTCACAGCTATTATAAATGCGCAACTACTCCTACCTGTGTCTTCCAACCCGGAAAGCCCCTTCATACTCTCGCCATCAATGCTCCTTATGCAGAAGGCAGGAGATCCCCCTCTAGATCAGTGGTGGGTAAATTAATGGAAAGTATTCTTAGAGATAGTATTAATAATTATCTGGATAGACAGGATCTGATTAGGAGTAGCCAGCATGGATTTGTGCGTGGAAGGTCATGTTTGACAAACCTTATTGAATTTTTTGTAGAAGTTACGAGGAATGTTGATGAGGGTAAGGCAGTGGATGTAGTCTATATGGACTTCAGCAAAGCCTTTGACAAAGTTCCACATGGAAGGTTAGTTAAGAAGATTCAGTCGTTAGGTATTAATGCTGGAGTAATAAAATGGATTCAATAGTGGCTAGATGGGAGATGCCAGAGAGTAGTGGTGGATAATTGTTTATCGGGATGGAGGCCGGTGACTAGCAGGGTGCCTCAGGGATCTGTTTTGGGCCCAATGTTGTTTGTAATATACATAAATGATCTGGATGATGGGGTGGTAAATTGGATTAGTAAGTATGCCGATGATACTAAGGTAGGAGGTGTTGTGGATAATGAGGTGGATTTTCAAAGCTTGCAGGGAGATTTATGCCGGTTAGAAGAATGAGCTGAACGTTGGCAGATGGAGTTTAATGCTGAGAAGTGTGAGGTTCTACATTTTGGCAGGAATAATCCAAATAGAACATACAGAGTAAATGGTAGGGCATTGAGGAATGCAGAGGAACAGAGAGATCTAGGAATAACTGTGCATAGTTCCCTGAAGGTGGAGTCTCATGTAGATAGGGTGGTGAAGAAGGCTTTTGGAACGCTGGCCTTTATAAATCAAAGCATTGAGTACAGAAGTTGGGATGTAATGTTAAAATTATACAAGGCATTGGTAAGGCCAAATTTAGAATATTGTGTGCAGTTCTGGTCACCGAATTATAGGAAAGATATCAATAAATTAGAGAGAGTGCAGAGACGATTTACTAGGATGTTACCTGGGTTTCAGTACTTAAGTTACAGAGAAAGGTTGAACAAGTTAGGTCTCTATTCATTGGAGCGTAGAAGGTTGAGGGGGGATTTGATCGAGGTATTTAAAATTTTGAGAGGGATAGATAGAGTTGACGTGAATAGGCTGTTTCCATTGAGAGTAGGGGAGATTCAAATGAGAGGACATGATTTGAGAGTTAGGGGGCAGAAGTTTAAGGGAAACACGAAGGGGTATTTCTTTACTCAGAGTGTGATAGCTGTGTGGAATGAGCTTCCTGTAGAAGTAGTAGAAGCCAGTTCAGTTGTGTCATTTAAGGTAAAATTGGATAGGTATATGGACAGGAAAGGAGTGGAGGGTTATGGGCTGAGTGCGGGTAGGTAGGACTAGGTGAGATTAAGAGTTCAGCACGGACTAGGAGGGCCGTGATGGCTCATTTCTGTGCTGTGATTGTTATATGGTTATATGGTTACCTGGGGACTTCTCAGACAAGGACTTGTACACAAAGTAATAGAGACAGGTTCAGGCTCTCGCAAATCAGTTCTGGTCCCATTGGAGACATGAATATTTGCCTTTGATGCAAAGCAGACAAAAGTGAACAGAACCTCGCAGGAACCTTCAAGTTGGAGATTTAGTCCTGCTTAGGGATAGGCAGATCGCCCGCAACTGCTGGCCAATGGCCAGAATCACTGCCACATTCCCTGGTAAGGATGGACATATCAGGAAGGTTGAGTTGAAAACTTCTGACCAAGGTGATGTGAAAACTTACCAAAGACCAGTTGCAGAAGTCATTCTACTTCTACCTAAAGACTGATCTAGAGACTAAAGTTTTGTATCATGTTCATAGTGACCTTACAAGGTCAGGCGGGGACTGTATTGCCCTTAAGGCATTTGTTTAGCTTTATTACATTTTCACTTTAGTAATTCATTTGTAATTATTTTCTAGTTAAAGTTAAGGTTGATAACTACGTTGCAGTTGTTGGAAGTAAATTCATTATCTGTGATGTATCGCGGCATGCGATGACATCACACCCGGTTTCACCGCATGTTGTAGGTAAATACCGGTTTGTAGAAATGGGAAGGCAGGGGCTTGAGTATGCAGGATCAGCGTGAGAAAAGTTCCATTTCTACGCACTAAGAAGCATCATAGAAGCAATGCCGTAAGTTCATATAACAATCGATATGTTGGAGTAAAAATGTTAACGCTGATTCTGTTAAAAGTAATGACGATTGATAAAGTTTATTTTCTTGTGCTATTGAAAGTGTTGCTAGAAAGTTTGTGTTGAAGTGTATTTAAAGTTGTTGATGGTGTAGGTAGATTCAGACTGTATGTTGTTCTTTAATGAGACTTTAATGTAATATAGTTTGTTGTAGTTTTACTTTTACAAGTATTTATGATGTAAATGTGTTGCCAAGAAGGAAACAAATACTGTATATATTTTGTATTGTTTTGTCAACAGTTTTCACCGTATGTTAATGTGGAAGAGTGAACAGTAAACGGTTAATCTTACTGTGATCTTTGCCTTCATTGACTACAGTTTAACTCAGTGTTTAGTTCAGAGTTTCTACACCTGCACAAGAACACTAGAAGCCTAATGTACCACATCATCACGTTCAAGAGTAGTTACTTCCTTTCAACTATTTGGTTTTTGAACCTACCTGCACAACCACAGTTTGCATTATAATCACAACTTTGACCACTTTGCATTGCAATGAACTTGGGATAGCTCCAAATTTATGCTATCTTGTATAATTTTGTCTAAATTATGTTTATATTTTTCTTGCAAATGCTGCTTACCTGATGCTATGTGCTTGTGGTGATGCTGCAGAAAAACCTTTCATTGCACTTGTGCACACATGTACATGTGCATATGACAATAAACTGAACCTCAACAGGCCTTCTCTCTCCACTACTGTAGCAATGAGTAGACAATGAATCAGTCACAAGTGTGACAGGCCCATCAAGGTAGAGCTGGTGGAGGCAGATTAACACCCAAACCAGTGCCCATTACTCTGGCAGCAGAAAGGACACTTTTTTGAGAACAATATCATTAAACATTGAGGAGCAAAGCTAAAATCATATTTCAATATAAATAGAATTAACAATAGCGAGCTTCATCTCTGTAATTTTATAACCCAAGCTATTAACCACTGCACAAGAATAGCTCTAAAAAGCATTCAATCATTCTCTTCAAGGTGATCTCCTTCTGTAATGTTTGCTATTCAGCAGAACGTCAAAGATAGGAATATTTTATTAAGGCAGCATCAGATGATTGTATCACAAGGCACTGAATAAACCTATCTGTCCTATTAACATTACAAATCTGATAGGGATATTGAAGTTCTAAAAAAAGTGAAGTTAAAAAAAAGTTTATTTCCTTTGCAATGGTAAAATTGGTAGCCCAGTAAAAGGATACACTGCCTTTTGATTGTTCAGGCAAGGAAAACTTGAAGTAGATTTGGTTTTCATTGAGTAGTATGATGGATGGCTCTGAAGAGCAAGCATATTTAGGCTATAAATCTACCTCATAATGGTAACTGTCACAACGACTAAAGCAGAGAGAGCTGGCATAGTGCAGATGTTATACTGTCAGTTGAAGCTGTGAGATTGAATCACAAAATCCTCCAAAACAGTTCCTGTTAATAGAGACATGTAATTTTCTGTACAATCTAATTTCCTGACTGGAATCAAGCATTGAGACTGGAAGCCTTCTTCACTTTTTTCATTTCATTTTCTTTTTTATTTAAATTGAAAATCAGATTTCAAATGTGGCAAAAGTGCACAAGGAAAAGAAATGAGAAAAGTGGCCCTTGCTGCAAAGCACCACGATTAGGACAGGAAGGGGCCATTTAATCTTTCAATCTTATTTTGCCATTCATTGAGATTCTGGATTAATCTTTCAATGATTCCATTGTATTTCTTTGTATCTACTGTGAATGCCCACAAGAGAATGAATCTCATAAGGTGACATATACTGTACATATTTAATAATAAATTTACTTTGAAATTCTTTGAAATTCAGTCTATCCACAGAGCTGATTTTCACACGAACAAGCCCTTTGGCCCAATATCCATGCTGGCCCTTTTGACTATCTATGAGAGTCCCATTTGCCCTCAACTCCACTGATTTCCAGGTACCTGTAATTGTACCTGCTTTCAACACTCATTCAATATAATGGCCACTTACTGCATGAAAATCCCCTCTCATCTTAAACCTGCGCTCACTGGTTTTAGAATCCCCCACCTGAGAACAAGGACAACCTTAGGAAAAAAAATCTGATGATTTGCCTTCTGTAATAGAAGAGATTCCCATAACGTTATAAACTTTGAAGAGTCGCCCCTCAGTCTGACGCATAACACTAAGAATAAACTCAATCAATCCATTCTCCCCTTCTTTCCTTATTAAAGCAGCTCCCCATTCCAGACAACATCCTGATGAATGTCCTCTGACCCTTTTCTATTACTACCCGATCCTTCCTACAGTGTGGTGAATAAAACTGTACACTGTACTTCTAGGTTAGTCAGTGTACATCCATAACAGAGACTCATGGAGCTCTACAGCTCAGAAACAGGCCCTTTGGTTCATCTAGTCTATGCTATCATAGTCTCCTGCCTTGTCTCACCTACCTGCACCTAGACAATAGCTCTCCAAATCCCTCTCATCCATGTACTTAATCAAGCTCCCTTAAATGTTGCAATTGAACCCACATCTATCACTAACAATGGCAGCTTTTTTCTATAGACACACCAGTCTCTGTGTGAAAAGAGCTCCCCCTCAGATTCCCCCTAAATATTTCACATTTCACCCTAAAACTATGACATCTAGTTCTAGTCTCACATAATGAGAGGCAGAAGCCTGCATGCATTCACACATCTAAACCCCTCCTAACAACACACACAAAATGCTGGTGGAACACAGCAGGCCAGGCAGCATCTATAGGGAGAAGCGCTGTCGACGTTTTGGGCCGAGACCCTTCGTCAGGACTAACTGAAAGGAAAGTTAGTAAGAGATTTGAAAGTAGTGGGGGGAGGGGGAAATGCAAAATGATAGGAGAAGACCGGAGGGGGTAGGATGAAGCCAAGAGCTGGAAAGGTGATTGGCGAAAGTGATGCAGAGCTGGAGAAGGGAAAGGATCATGGGACGGGAGGCCTTGGGAGAAAGAAAGTGGGGGTGGGGGAAGCACCAGAGGGAGATGGAGAACAGGCGAACAACTAAGTATGTCAGGGATGGGGTAAGAAGGGGAGGAGGGGCATTAATGGAAGTTAGAAAAGTCAATGTTCATGCCATCAGGTTAGAGGCTACCCAGCCAGTATATAAGGTGTTGTTCCTCCAACCTGAGTTTGGACTCATTTTGACAGTAGAGGAGGCCATGGAGAGACATATCGGAGTGGGAATGGGACGTGGAATTAAAATGTGTGGCCACTGGGTGATCCTGCTTTCTCTGGTGGACCGAGCGTAGGTGTTCAGCGAAACGGTCTCCCAGTCTGCGTTGGGTCTCACCAATATATAGAAGGCCGCACTGGAAGCCCCAGATGCAGTATGTCACATCAGCTGACTCACAGGTGAAGTGTCGCCTCACCTGGAAGGACTGTCTGGGGCCCTGAATGGTGGTGAGGGAGGAAGTGTAAGGGCAGGTGTAGCACTTGTTCCGCTTACAAGGATAAGTGCCAGGAGGGAGATCGATGGGAAGGGATGGGGGGACGAGTGAACCTGGTGGTGGAGGACCTAAGGCTCCTGTGCCTCCTTCCCAGTGGCAGAAGTGGGAAGAGAGCATGGCCTGGATGGTGGAGCTATTTGATGTTGGATGCTACTTTCTTGTGGCAGTACTCCTTGTAGATTCACTCAATGATGAGGAGGTCTTTGCCTGTGATAGTCTAGGCCATGTCCTTCACTTTTTGTAGCCCTTTCCATTCATGGCATTGATATTTCCGAAGCTTGTCGAAGTTTTAGATGACATATTAAATCTCTGCAAACTTCTGTCCAAGTAGTTTCAGTTACAACAATGGCATCAACCTGACTAAAAAGAAAATCATCCAGATACTCCCTGCTCACAAAATGCAGGTGATTTATGAACCAGTCCTCATTTGGGGTTTGGAGGTAGAGAGGGTCAGTAACTTTAAATTCCTTTGCAGAATCATATCAGAATATTTGTCCTTGGACCAGCAGATAAGTGCCATCACAAGGGGCATATATGGATAATTTTCTTTTTAGTCAAGTAGATGCACTGCTGTAACTGAACTGAAACCACTTGGACAGAGGCACAGCTAGTTTTGAAGTGCAAATTTTTGCAAGGAATTTGGGATGGTACCTGGTCCTGTAGCCCTTGCTGCATCCAATGCTCTCAGCAACTTCTTGATAACAAGGACAGTTGGATTTAGAAAGGATCTGCATAGACTTATGAAGGGCAGGCTTTATTAGTTTTATTTGTCACATGTACATCGAAATATTGAAACATACAAAGAAATTCATCATTTGCATCAGTGACCAACACAGTCTGAGTATTTGCTGAAGCAGCCCGCAAGTGCTAGACCATGAGACGAACATATTGAAGAGCAGAATTAGGTCATTTGGCCAATTGAGTCTGCTCCACCATTTCATCTTGACTGATCCATTTTACCTCTCAGTCCCAATCTCTTGCTTTCCTGCTGTATCCACTGGCAGCCAACCAGAATAGAATCCTTTTCTTCCTACTCACTGCATCCTATCGATCAGCCAATGCTCTAACCATGCCAGTAACTTTCCTGTAATACCATGGGCTCTTAACTTGGTAAGCAGCCTCATGTGTGGCACCTTGTCAAAGGCCTTCTGAAAGTCCAAATATACAACATCCAATGTATCCCCTTTATCTATCCTACTTGTTGTTACATACTCGTGACATGACAGTGGTACCCTTGTCATGTGACTGGGGTTGAAGTTATACTGGACTTGAGGTAATGGTCTTGTGATGGTGGAGTGATGTCATTTTCCTGCCAGTAGAGATCATGTGACAGGTTATAAAAGGAAGACCCCACCCTGTGAGGAGGGGCAGTTTGTGGCTGGATTTGCCATGTTGACTTCATGCCGCTGCGTGATTTAATGTGATGGCGCAGTTTAGTTGAAGGATGAAGTTTTTATCTAATGCCTTAAGTTTAAGAGGTCATTGCCAGCAGTTTCTTTACAATACTGCTAGTTGAGAATCAGTGGAGAGTGAAGATCAGAGTTCGGGAGTTAAAGATCGAGGAGAATCTATTTTCGATGGTGAAACGGGTTCGACCTTGTTTAATCCTTATTCGGAAGGAATTCGTTGACTGTTCTCGTGTTAATCTCTGCGGGATAGCAGAAGATTGAGGACAGTGTGATAAAGGAAAGGTCAGTGCCTTTAAGCCGTTTCGTTTCATAAATTCTTCGTGGGAAAAGTTCGATGTCAGGGATCAAAGCAAAACGACATGAAAGAGAATTTAAATCGTCTTATAAAGTCTCTCCCTTAAATGGACCATGAGCATTTTGAACTTGTGGCAATCCTACATAAAAGAACTGTTTTTGCAACATCGCTTTAAGAACTGTTCAAGCTGCCGCACAGCAGCTGATTTCCGGTGACGTTAGTGTTTGTTTACTTTTGGAGGGTTTGTTTTCAGTGTTTAATAAACATGTTGTTTGTTATATAAACCCTTGCCTATCTCATATATTTATTGTTGCCTGAATACATAACATTGTAATCTCCTCAAAGAATACCAACAGGTACTTCAGGCAAGATTTTCCCTTAAGGAAAGCGTACTGACTTTGTCCTATCTTGTCCTGTGTCACCAAGCACTCCATAATCTCATCCTTAACAGCAGATTCCAGCATCTTCCCAACCACTGAGGTCAGGCTAACTGGTCTATGATTTCCTTTCTGCTGCCTTGCCCCTTTCTTAAAGAGTGGAGTGACATTTGCAATTTTCCAGTCCTCTGGCAACATGCTAGAGACCAATTGTTTTTGAAAGATCATTACTAATGCCTCCACAATCTCTATCGCTACCTCTTTCAGAACCCTAGGGTGCATTTCATCTGGTCTGGGTGACTTATGTACCCTTAGATCTTTCAGCTTTTTGAGCACCTTCTCCCTTGTAATAGTAACTGCACTCACTTCTCTCCCTTCACACACTACAGCATCTAGCACTCTGCTGGTGTCTTCCTCAGTGAAGACTGATGCAAATTACTCATCTGTCATCTCCTTGTTCCCCGTTATTATTTCTCCATCTCATTTTAAGCCGTCCTATATCCACTCTCATCTCTCATTTATTATTTACATTCTTGAAAAAGCTTAAAACCATTCTTCCAGCAGTAACATTGCATGCCCACAGCTTACTAACTCTAACCCTTACATCTTTGGAATTTGGGAGGAACACAGAGAAAACGCACATGGTCATGAGGAGAATGTACAAACTCCTTATAGACAGCGGTGGTATATGAACCCTGATCATGATCGCTTGCCTATAAAACATTACGTTACCATGGAGGACCTGTCTTACAGATTTCATTGAGTCTTTTGAGGAGGTGATGAAGGTAGTCAATGTGGTTACAGTAGTGGATATTGCCTATGTAGAGTTTAGTAATGTCTTTTGACAAAGTTCCTCACGATAGGCTGATCCAGATGCCATGGTGATAGTGGCATCACTGATTAACTGAACTGACAATTCATAATAATTCTCAATTATACTTTATTTACTTGTGCACAAGGAGAACAGTTCAGCCCTAAACTGCTCTGAAGCTATAGCCCAGAATTGTCAATTTTTTTATGCGTAGAGTATTGACCCAATCAAAAACTTTGTGCACTTTCTATTTCCTTATTTGCATATATACAGTAAGTACCAACTACAACACATTTTCAGGTGCCTATAAGCAATAAAAACTATATATTAATGGCTAACCATAATGTGCTGCTAGTAAAACAATCGTACAATAGTTAGATAACTGTGTGCCTTGCAATCCTTTGCTTACATGCTTATCTTGTCATAGTCTGCTGAGTCTGCTCCTGTCCTTGGCATTTTATTACAGTTCACAAGGGAACTTAGCCACTCAAGTACTCTGTCCTGTGCAGTTGCAGCTTCTACACATTATCTTAACCCTTTCTCAGCTGCAGCTTCCCCGGTAGGAGCCTGGAATCGACTGCTGGGGGAGCAGTGGAAGCAGATGCCTAAAAGAAAATGAATCTCAAGGTAGCATATGGTGACATAAAGTATATATACTTTGATAATGAATTTACTTTGAGTTTTGAACTTTGACACATAAAAATGCAGGGAATGGCAGGGTATAGATCATACACAAGCAGAGGAGAGTTAATTTAATTTGGTACTTCGTTTGGAGCAGACATTGTGGGCTGATGTTCTTGTGCTGTACTATTCGATGTTCTGTATCACATGGAATGAATGAAGTTGGATGGGACCGGCTTCTGTAATATTGCAGATCACAGGAGGAAGCTAAAATGCTTCATTCACTCAGTACCTCTGGCTGAATATTGGTGAGAATGCTTTGTTTGAAATTAGCTCTCATGTGCTGGGAACACCATCAATAAGTATCAACTTGTTTCTGAATTACCACTTTCTTTTACATCTAAGTCATGGTAAACTTCTTCACTGAAGAGTACAAAAGGATGAACATTATACTTAACATATGAAAAGCATAAGTTCTCGGCCAACCTGGTTTCACTGAGTAACACCATCTTCCGCTAACATGGTCCACAATCTGATTGTTGAAATGGCAAACCACTTCCCAGCTCCTAATAAAGGTAAAAAAATCAATGATACACTTCACCATACCCTCAGAGCACCAACGCTCTTTGATTTCCTGAGGAAAAATATTGCTTGAAAATGAAGAACTGAAAACCCAGAGGCAGAGTATTTTCTAAATACTCTGGCAGGATAGCAAACTAACACAAGCATCATCTTCCATGGCAACCTCCTCTACACTCTTGCCTCAGTCATACTCATCTGGCTCCACAGAGCAATCAACTGTCTTTACACACCTGATTCTAGACTTCTGAGAAAGAAGCTCCAATCCAAGCTTGATCATCAGAAGCAACTATGAGGCAGACAGAAGCACATAAGACAACAGGACATGGAATTGACCCCACAAGCCTGCTCTGTCATTCAATATGATCATGGTTGATGTGCCCCAAGTCCCAAATCCTTCTCTTTGCTAGTTTCCCATCACCCTCAACTCCCCAAAATTTTAAAATGTATCTACCTCAACTTTAAGTTTTTGAATTTGGAACTGGAATTGGTTTATAATCAAATGTACATTGATGCAGGGAAAAGCTTACCTTGCATAATGTTCATCCAGATCAAGTCATTACACAGTGCATTGGAGTAGAGCAATGTAGAACAAGAACAATATAGGATGAAGTGCAAAAAATCATGTAAATAAAAAAGATACTGAGAATATGAGGGAAAAGCAAAGATGAAATGCAGAATAAAGTGTTACACCTGCAGAAAAAGTGCAGTGCAGATAAACAATAAGATCCAACTTATTGCACCTACCCATGTGCATGTCCAAACATATTTAATGTGTTGTTACTATACTGGCCTCGACCACTTATTTGAACAGTTATTCTATATAACCACCACACCTGAGTAAAAAAGTTACTCCACAGGTTCTTTTTAAATCATTCCCCTCTCACCTTAGACATATGACCTCTAGTTTTTAGTTCCCTTTCCCTGGGGAAGGGTTCTCTTATTCTGCTAATGAATTTGGAATATTTTGTGCTGATATCCCTCCAATGCTTTGAGGTAATTGGGATAGGGAGTACAGGTCATAGAGTCAGGCCCTTTGGCCCAACTCGTCCATGACAACCAAGTTGCCAACCTAAAAATAGTCCATTTCAGAATCAGAATCAGGTTTATTGTCACTGGCATTTGTCATGAAATTTACCCATATTCCTTTTCCCACCAGCATGTGTCGGGAAATTTGCCCATATTCCTTTGCTCTCCAAGTACTCATGCAAGTGTCTTTTAAATGCTGTGATATTAAATATAGTTCTCTAAGGACCATACAGCAGAGACCAGAACCATTCATCTTCCAACATACTATCCCTCAGTCATCCATAATTGAAGCTGAAGCACTGAAGCCAACAATGAACTTTATAATCTTTGCCTGCCTCGCTGAGAGGTGGCTCCACAGATGCGGACATTGGTTCACGTTTGGCAAGATCTTGTCATGAGTCTTAATTGTCAAATTAAGTAGCATGGTAGAGTAGTGGTCAGATCAATTGCTTTACAGTTTCAGTGAGTTGAATCCCCTATGCATTCTGTAAGGAGACTGTACATTCTCTCATGACTATGTGAGTTTTCCTCCAAGTGCTCTGGTTTTCTACCATCCAAGATGTAAGAGTTAAGGTTAGAAAGTTGGTGCTCAAACTCATTGACCCACAATAATGAATTTCACGGTATATTTCAATGTACAAGTGACAAAGCTTATCTCTTATCTCTTTAAAAGGTAGTGTGGAAAAGCAAGGGCAGGTTGGGAGAAGACCTTTGCAAATGATCAAAACCTCATTCAACAAATTGAGTTTGGTACCCCACCTCACAGACACATGCACAAATGCAGAGGTTGTCTATGTACTGCTACTTGATGACTGAGATTATGTTCCACAGGAACTAACGATTCACTGTCATCCAATTGTTAGATCTGAGATTAGTTATAAGGTGATGTTCACACTTCTTTCATCAAATGACACATCCTTTTCTGCAATATTAGTACTTGCCACAAAGCTGTTCATCATTCAGGATTTTCTGTAGGGTTCGATTTGAAACACTATTGATCTGAAGTGATTTATGATGTAGCCATTGCCGTTTTACTCCATTTCTCTCTATCATAACACTCTCAGTGATGAACCCTATTGAACTTTCCTGGTATGTTTGAAGAGACCAACAAGGACAATCGATATTTTGTCAGTCATCATCTGTATGAATCATACATCTTTACAGCAGGACTTTACCAAAGTCTGCTTTGTTATTCTTCTGTTATGTTCAAAATTACATTGTATTGCAGTTGCATAAGAGCTGAAAATCATCTCACTCTGACTGTTTTTTGTTCCAAAGAGTGCCAATTGAAATAAAGGCATATTGTTTCCCTGTTGCTTTCCAGGATCTAGGGATTGATCCTGGAAATTTGATCGAGGTATTTAAAATTTTGAGAAGGATAGATAGAGTTGACATGAGTAGGCTGTTTCCATTGAGAGTAGGGGAGATTCAAACGAGAGGACATGATTTGAGAGTTAGGGGGTAGAAGTTTAAGGGAAACACGAGGGGGTATTTCTTTACTCAGAGAGTGATAGCTGTGTGGAATGAGCTTCCTGTAGAAGTAGTAGAGGCCAGTTCAGTTGTGTCATTTAAGGTAAAATTGGATAGGTATATGGACAGGAAAGGAGTGGAGGGTTATGGGCTGAGTGCAGGTAGGTGGGACTAGGTGAGATTAAGAGTTCAGCATGGACTAGGAGGGCCGAGATGGCCTGTTTCTGTGCTGTGATTGTTATATTGTTATATGGTTAATTGGTTAAAAAATGGACAAAAACCAGAAGATCTCTCTATACAAGAACAGGAAACTAAGAATTGACTTTGTAGATGTGTAAAAGATAGTAAGAGGCATTAATCGAGTGGATTTCCAGAGACAATTTCCAATGGTGGAAATGGCTCATTTCCTCTGGTTCAGGAGTGCAGGAGTCTAAGACCAGAATAGAGAATGAAGAAGAGGAGGAATTTCAGAGAGTGGTGATTCTATGGAATTCATTGCCACAGGCAGCTGTGGAGGCCAAGTCACTGGGTATGGCTAAGGCAGAGGCTGATAGATTCTTGATGGCTTATAACAACGTTCATGGTATAAGGTTATCTCCTGTCCTCACCTCAGATGCTCAGACCACATGTAGACTTTGCTAATCCCTGCATCTAGACCACTGTTTAAATGAATCAAACCAGTTCACAGAAAAGATCAAGACCCGACCAGAAGGTGCCACCTTAGCAATGCAGTAAAGCTTTGAAAGTATGGGCAGGTGCATATTCAGGGAGACAACTATCTATGATCATCACATCATCATTGATGAATACATGGGATGAGTAACTGGCTACATAGAAAAATGTATGGATGACATTACCATGCTTAAACACTACACTGCAAGGGCAAACAAAATATGTCTGATTGAAAAGGTTTGTGCACTGCTTAGGAATCAGGATGTTGCCTTCAGATGAGAGGAGCAGGACGACTCCAGGGTCTGTAAGAGCAGTGCTCTCCCGTGCCATCAGGAATGCAAAGTGTGAGTATTTGCAGTAAGTTCACAGACAACTTTGTGACATCAGGAACATTTGGCACATTTGGCAAGGAATATAAACCAATTACAAGTCTATCCTGCATGTCAATGACTGCAATCCCCCTCTTCCTGATAGGCTGAAAGCTTTCTTTGCATGATTTGACCAATTGACTGATGTGACATTGAGAAAATAAACTTCCTTCCTGAGGAACAGGCAACTTTTCTGGTCAGTGCTAAGATGAAGAGGATCCTAGTCAGTGTAAACCCACACATAGCTGCAAAGCCAGTCAAGTGCTGAGGGACTGTGTGGCCTAAATTAACAGGCATCTTTAATATTTCTCTGAAACAATCCACTGTCCCTGCAGGCTTCAAGGCGGCCATCATCATTCCAATACCCAAAAGAGAAATCCTCAAACTGGTCCACTGATGTTGCCATTGCCTTTGCCCTCCACTCCATCATTTCCCATCTAGAAAATGGCCTTGTACACCAGGATGGTGTTCGTCAACTTCAGCTTGGCATTCAACATGATCATCCCTCAGAGTCTGGTAGGTAAACTGTCCTCATTGGAACTCAACATCCTTCTCTGTAACTGGATCTTGGATTTCTTGACAGTCAGATGCCAGTCAGTCTGTGTTGGCAGCAACATCTCAAGCTCCATCACACTGAGATTGGTGCCACCAGGGTTGTGAGCTCAGAAAACTGCTGTTCATGCTATTGACTCATGACTGCACTGTCAGTTTCAGGTCAAACCACATCATGGTTTGCTGATGATACTACAGTGGTTGACCTCATCAGCAACAATGAGAAGTCAGCATACAGAAAGAAAATAGAGACGTTTGTCAAATGATATGAGTCTTAATGTGGACAAGACAAAAGAGATTATTGTGGACTTCAGGAACGCACACGTTGAACAATCTCCATTGCATATCAATGGTTCTGCAATGGAAAGAGTGAAGAGCATTCCTTGGTGTTCACATAACAGACAATCTAACCTGGACCCATAACACCTCCTCATTATTCAAGAAGGCACAGCAGTGTCTACACTTTCTGAGGACATTGAGGCATGTAAGGCTCCCTGCCCCACTCTAACAACTTTCTACAGGAGCATCATTGAGAGTGTCCTGTCTGGCTGCATCACTGTGTGATACGGAAGCTGCAAGGCATCAGACTGTAAGACACTGCAGAAAACAGAAAAAAAAAACACCAAAGGGACCATTGGGATCTTCCTCCCCCATTCATGGCATTTGCTGGGAGTGTTGCAGATGAAAGGCCCAAAGCAATGATGAGGAAGCCTATCAAACATCCCACAATTTCTTTGATCTATTACAATCAGGAAGGAGGTACAGAAGTATTAGGTTTAGGACTATTAGACTGGGTAATGTCTTCTTCCCTCAGGTTGTGAGATTAATGAATACCCCATCACCAATGAGGTCTCATCACTAGGACAGTGACTGTTTACTGTTTACTTGGGCTACATGCAGATTTTACAGTTGTAAAATTAGTTTGTTCCATCACAGGTACTAGCCTCCAAAGTATCCAAGACATCTTCAAGGAGTGAGGCCTCAGAGGCAACGTCCATTATTAAGGACCCCCATCACCCAGGAAATGCCCTTTTCTCATTGTTACTATCACGAAAGAGGTACAGAAGGCACTGACTCAGCAATTCAGGAACAGCATCATCATCTCTGCCATCTGATTTTTAAATGGACATTGGAACCGATGTCTATCTCACATTTAAATTTCTGCTTTTGCACAACTATTCTTAACTTAATTATTTAATATACATATAGATACAGTACTTATTGAAATTCATTTATTTTGCTTTCTTGACAGTTTCTGTGTACAGTTTTTCATTGATTCTATTGTATTTCTTTCTCCTACTGTGAATGCCTGCAACAAAATGAATCTCAGCATGATATATGGTGATGTATATGTACTTTGATAATAAATTTACTTTGAACTTTGAAGATGCTTACTCTGGGCTTTGTTGGAATTGCTCAGGAGTTCAGAGGTCAGGGGAAGTGTGAGATAAAGGATTCAAGAGTTCTTAAATGGTCTGCATTGTATTGCTACACTAAATTTGTCGCAAGGCACTGCTTTAGTTCCGTGATGAAAAATATTAAACAGGAAAGGTGATTCCCAGTATAACTGAAAAGAGAAGAGGGTTATTTAGTGCCAGGGCTTCTAACCACAATTTCATGTAAGAACTGGGCTCTGGCTAATGGTTTGTACACTACAAAACTCCTGCTTGTAAACAAAATACTTGTTCCCTCCCATCGAGAAAAATGCACTCAAATATTTTAAACTTAGAGCCTATAATTTAGAAGGATATCAGTCCTGATTCTGAGTGTCATCTATGTGGAATTTTCACATAGTGACTGTGACGTTGTGGGTTTTTTCCTCAGATACTCTGGTTTCTGTTGTGTCTGTGCAAACCTACAGTACATTTCAATTAAGTAAAAGTATGCATGCGGGAGATGACTTTAACTGGTGTATTCACATTGCTGTGAGAGCAAGAGAGCCATGTATATGAGTAAATAACAGTGCATGTGCAGACAACAGATCAATACATAGCGCTAAGGGAGGGCATTGCTCTAAAAGAAATAGATCCATACATTACACTTCCTCCCCCTTTAGATTAATGCAACATAAAGCTGAATATGAAAAAAACATTAAATTTTATAAACCCATATTCCAAATAAACATGCTTTCACAATAACAGTCCATAACTAATTTCACAGTTCTAAAGATTCGGTTTTTTGGGTGGTGCTCTGTTTCTTTTAGGATAACACCTTTGGGTCTGTGGTGTGGCATCAGGTTTGCTAGGTATCTAGTCCAGGACAAAGTTCTTGGTTTGCAGTGTCATATTGCTGTCAGCGACATCAACACTGAGAAGTAAGTCCAGTGACTGTAATGTGTCTGTCTTGCTGGATGCAATTGACTCAGGTGTGTTCTTCAGTTGAACATTCAGTATCTGGTCCACATGATATCTCCATGTGTGAACTCCAACATCTACTGTATATATCAGCTGTCCAATTTTTATAGTTATCCTACTGAGTGTCTACTTGTCTTCTTGGTAATCATGCACTAGGACTTTCTGTCCAACCTCAAAGCTCCTTGCTGCTTCACTTGACAACTGGCTGAACTGTCTGTTCTGCACTCCCCTCCATAGATTTGGTTTCATGAGGTCTACGTGAGACCTCAGATTCCAGTTCATGAACACCATTGCAGGTGTTTTATTTGTCGTCGCATGAACAGAGTTGCAATACACAAAAAGAAAATTGCCACCTTGTGCTGTGAAGAAATGCCCTCCTTGTCCATCACTTTAATGGACTTCTTGAAGGTTTGGATAAACCTTTCAGCTAGCCCATTCATTGCTGGGTGGTGAGGATCTGACTTGAAATGTCTAATTCCATTTTTCTTCATGAACAGTTGGAATTCTTCTGATGTGTATTGTGGTCTGTTGTCACTCACAGTTTGTTCTGGTGAGCCATTTCTGGTGAAGATAGTCCTCAGAGAAGAGCCGGTCTTTGCTGAGGTGATTGACTTCATTGGTATAACCTCCAGTCACTTTGAATGAGCATCCACAGCAATCAGAAACATAGAGTCAATGAATGGCCCAGCAAGGTCAATATGTACTCTTTGCCACAGAGATGGCCACTCCAATGACTGTAACGGTGCCTGTGGAGGTGCATTTTGAACTTTTTGGCATCCCAAACAGTTTTTGGCCAAGTCTTCGATCTGCTTATCTACTCCCTTCTCAAACACCTTCTGATTAGCATTAAGCAACTATGACAGCCTCTGGCTAGTGCTACCATTTGGGCTGCCATTGTTGTTGATGTCACACTGAGAGCTTTGATTAAAGTTGGATTTTTTTCAACCATTCAAGTCAGAAAAGTGCGACCCACCCCCCTGTTTTTCAATACATAAAGCTCAAACTGTTGAATTTGGCTTCCATCCGTCAATTTACCTTCAGTTTGCATTTAGAAGACACTTTTTCGTCTGTGTAGGTCTTTAGCAAAACTGAGATCTTCAGTAATGGCACCTTTGAAAACAGTCTGTTGCAGTCGGCCTCTGGAATTAAGGACAAAGCTGATCCTGTATCCAGCTCCATTTTCAGTTTAACACCAGACACATCCATTGTGATCCAGCAAGTGTTGTGATCTGCTTTAGTTATACTATGCAGCTCCAGGCATGCAGTTCACCTTTATCAAACTTTATGTTGTCTGATTTTATTTTATATTCAGTAACTTTATGTGTTTGCTTAGTTTTGTGTTTGAGACTTTTCACTCTGCTGTGCCTTTTGTCTGCCTTCCACACTCTCTTATGTGACCTTGTCTGTGATAATTCCTGCAAAATTTTTCTTTGAACCAATAGTCATTTGCATCAAGGGAGGATTTGCCACATCAATAACATCTTTGGCTTTTTTGCAATATTCAGGAACATTTTGTGCATTTCACATTCTAACTTCCTCTTCTGTAGTTCCGCTGCATCCTTTGCTGCAGTCTCTAATGATATTGCAATGGTCAATACCTATTCTAAAGTTAGATCTCTTCCTGCCAGTAGCCTTGTTTGAATGTTTTGATGATATATGCCACATACAAGCCTGTCCCTTAATGCATTAGAAAGTCCATCTCTAAGTCACAGTATTGGGAAAGTTTGAGCAATGCATTCAGAAAAGCTTTTATCTTTTGACTGGTTCCTTTTGTGATATCCAAATCTCTCAGCTATTATCCCTTGTTTAAGGCTCAAATTATTTTGTAAAATTGTAACTACTTTGTTGAATGTGTTGCTGGCTTTGCAGGGGTTACTAAGTTGTGTAAGAGACTATACATTCTTGGACCCATTAAGCTAAGAAGTGGAGCTTTTTTTTTGCTCCTCCACGTTGTTCGCATTACAATGCAGCTCAACCCTCTCGATGTACGACTCCCAGCCTTCATTAGCACTATCAAATTCACCAACTTTCCCAACTGAAGCCATTGCCATGTTATTTTCACTTTAAATCAAGCATGTCGTTCACTGTGTACTATGCTGTACTCACACCTTTGTTTGCATACACGAGGGCTTTCTTTGTACCGTTTAATGCTCCCATAATTGTGCCGTAATTGTTGGTGCAGTTTATGATATTTCTGACATTCAAGTTCATACTTGTCACTAGTTTTATGTGTCTTTGCACAAGTACATATCAATTAACTAAAAGCATGCATGCAGAAGGTGACTTTAACTGGTGTACTTACATTGCAACAAGAGTGAGAGCACCAAGCGCATGTGTAGACACCAGTGCATGCATAGACACCAGCGCATGCGCATGCGCAGGCAACAGATCAATACATAGTGTTAAGGTGTAGGGGTTAATTGTTCTAAAATAAACAGATCCACACATTACAGTTTCCTCCTGTATAGGTTGGTAGGTTAATTGACCACTATAGGATGTTCCTTCTCAGGAGATGAGTGGGAGAAATAGTTGATAAAAATGTGGGAGGAATAAAAATGGGACCAATATCAAATTAATTTAAATTGGTGGTTCTGGGGTGGCATGGTAGTGCAACACTTCACAGTGCCAGCTGTAAAATCAGGGTTCAATTGCCTCTGCTGTCTGTAAGAAGTTTATACATTCTCCCAGTGACCCTGTAGGTTTCCTCAGTACTCTAGTTTCCTCCCATAATCCAAACACATTGGAGTTAGGGTTAGTATGTTGTAGGCATGCTATATTGGCACTAAAAACATGTCAACACTTGCTGGTTGCCCCCAGTACATTTTAGATGCAAGCTATGCATTTCAATATAGGTTTTGATCTTTCGTTGTACATGTGACAAGTAAAGCTAATCTTAATTTATGTTCTAGTGAGAAATACCATTGGAAAGAGAGTACAAGAGCATGCATACACTGACACATGGCAAGATATGAATGATGATTCAAGGAACCTATCACTTCCACCTAAAACATTACAAACAAGAGAAAATTTGCAGATGTTAGAAATCTGAGCAACTCAAGCAAAATGCTGGAGGAACTCAGCAGGCCAGGCAGCATCTATGGAAAAGAGTACAGTTGACGTTAACTATTTCTCTCTCCATAGATGCTGACTAACTTGCTGAGAATTTGCTGTTTTCATTTAAGATTATCCAGCAGTTGCACCATTTGATTTTAAATTTTTATTTAAGCAACCATAAATATCCAAGTGGGATTAAAAAATAGAGGGAACAGCGATGGGGATGAGTGGACAAGTGAAAGGCTAAGTGAAACACAAGTACAGGCATATATTGCTACTGTGATTTGGCATCAAAAGGGTTAATTGCTTTTTGATGCAGCTGACAGCATTCAGCATGGCTGAGGGGCTGTGAGAGCAATCCAAGACTCCCTGTATCATTAGAAATTCTTCCCCTTCTTTAAACTCAGAGAGTCCTGGCCATCTGTGTGCTGATCGTCCACATGGAATGAGATGAAAATTGCTTGTTCTTGCAAACAATGCTTCTGATATTTAGAACAGAGAAAACATAGAAACATAGAAAACCTACAGCACAATACAGGGCCTTTGGCCCACAAAGTTGTGCCGAACATGTCCCTACCTTAGAAAATACTAGGCTTATCCATAGCCCTCCATTTTTCTCTCCGTGTACCTATCCAAAAGTCTCTTATAAGACCCTATCGTATCCACCTTCACCACTGTTGCCAGCAGCCCATTCCACACATTCACCACTCGCTGTGTAAAAAGACTTACCTCTGACATCTCCTTTGTACCTACTCCCAAGCTCCTTAAATATGTGCCCTCTTGTGGCAGCCATTTCAGCCCTGGGAAAAAGCCCCTGACTATCCACATGATCAATGCCTTTCATCATCTTATACATCTCTATCAGGTTACCTTTCATTCTCCATCGCTCCAAGGAGAAAAGGCCGAGTTCACTCAAACTGCTTTCATAAGGCATGCTCCCCAATCCAGGCAACATCCTTGTAAATCTCCTCTGCACCCTTTCTATCCTTTCCACATCCTAGTGAGGCGACCAGAACTGAGCACAGTACTCCAAGTGGGGTCTTAATTTGCTTAATTCAATTGGCAAAAGACAACAAAATTGTGCATATGCAAAAAACACCATAATAATAATAATAATAATAATAATAATAATAATAATAATAATAATAATAATAAAAAATAAGTGATAAATATTGTGAACATGAGTTGTAGACTCTTTGAAAGTAAGTCCACAGCTTATGGAATCAGTAGAGTGTTGTAGTGTGAAGTTATCCACACTAGTTCAGAAGCCTGATGGTTGGGGGTAATAACATTTCCTGAAGCTGATGAGTTCAGTTTCTCTTATTCAGTTCTATGTGAGAGTCTGGACACTGGCTTACTGTGCAACACAAAATTAGTTACAAAGTTGACACAACCATGCCTAACAAGAGAAGTCAAAGCCAACATAAAAGCCAAAGAGAGGACATATAATAGGGCAAAAATTAGTGAGAAGTTGGAGGATTGGGAAGTTTTTAAAAACCAACAGAAGGCAACTAAAAAATCATTAAGAAAGTAAAGATGGAATACAAAAGCAAGCTAGCCAATAATATTAAACATGATACCAAATGTTTCTTCAGATATATAAAGTATAAAAGAGAAGTGAGAATGGATATTGGACCGCTGGAAAATGATGCTGGAGAGATAGTAATGGGGGACAAAGAAATGATAGATGGATTGAAAAAATATCTTGTGTCAGTCTGCATTGTAGAAGACACTAGCATTATGGTGGAAGTTCCAGGTATCAGGGGTCATGAAATGTGTGAAGTTACCATAATTAGAGAGAAGGTTCTTAGGAAACAGAAAGGTCTGAAGGTAAAGAAGTCACCTGGACCAGATGGTATACACCCCTGAGTTCTGAAAGAGGTAGCTGAAGAAATCGTGGAGGCATTAGTAATGATTTTTCAAGAGGTAAAAAAGGTAATGTCAGTAGGCACTTTTTTCATTTATTCTGACTAATCTGGGATCAGATAATGGGGGAGACAGTCAGAGCAGTGGTGTGCTCCATATGCAGTATGTGGGAGGTCAGAGTCAACACAGTTGTCCCTGATGACCGCACCTGCAAAAGGTGCGTCCAGCTGCAGCTCCTATCAGACCGAGTTAGGGAATTGGAGCAGGAGCTAGATGAACTACGGATCATTCGGGAGGCAGAGGCAGAGATAGATAAGAGTTATCGGGAGGTAGTCACACAGAAATGACAGGAAGTAGGCAAATGGGTGACAGTCAAGAGAGGCAGGGGGAGCAGACAGAGAGAGCAGAGCACCCCTGTGGCCATTCCCATCAACAATAAGTATACTGTTTTGGATACTGTTGGTGGGGATGACCTACCAGGAACAAGTTGCAGTGGTCCTGTTTCTGGCATTGAGGTTGGACCCTCGACTAGGAAGGGGATGAGGGAAGAGAAGAGAGCAGTAGTGATAGGGGATTCTATAGTCAGGGGAGCGGACTGAAGCTCAGGTGCAAATGGGTAACTATGATGTTGTTGGGATAACAGAGACATGGCTGCAGGGAGATCAGACCTGGGAAATGAATGTACAAGGGTATACGTGCTATCGTAGGGACAGAAATGTGGACAGAGAGGGTGGGGTGGCCCTGTTGGTGAGGAATGAGATTCAGTCCTTTGCAAGGGGGGCGTAGGATCAGGAGAAGTAGAGTCTGTGTGGATAGAACTGAGGAACAGTAAGGGAAAAGAGACCCTAATGGGTGTTGTTTACAGGCCACCAAACTGTAGCATGGATATTGGGTCCAAGTTGAATAGGGAGTTAACATTGGCATGTGGCAAAGGAAATGTCGCAGTAGTTATGGGGGATTTCAACATGCAGGTGAACTGGGAGAATCAGGTTGGTGCTGGACCCCAAGATAGGGAGTTTGTAGAGTGCCTACGGGATGCATTCTTGGAACAGCTTGTACGAGAGCCAACCAGGGACAAGGCTATTCTGGACTTAGTGTTGTGTAATGAACAGGATTTGATAAGCGATCTTGAAGTAAAGGAGCCATTAGGAGGTGGTGACCCTAATATGATAAGATTTTATCTGCAATTTGAGAAGGATAAGGGCAGATCGGAGGTGTCAGTGTTGCAGTTGAACAAAGGGGACTATGGAGCCATGAGGGAGGAGCTGGCCAAAGTTAAATGGACGGATATCCTAGCAGAAAAGACAGTGGAACAGCAATGGCAGGGATTCTTGGGAATAATGCTCAAGGTGCAAAATCAGTTCATCCCCCGGAGAAGGAAGGATTCAAAGGGGGGAAAGGGACCACAGTGGTTGACAAAGGAAGTCAGAGATTGCATAGCATTAACAAAAAGGAAGTATGACAGAGCTTAGGTGACTGGGAGGACAGATGATTGGGAAATTTTTAAGGAACAACAGAACTTAACTAAAAAGGCAATACGGGGAGAAAAAAATGAGGTACAAACACAAGCTAGCCAGGAATATAAAGGAGGATAAAAGCTTTTTTAGGTATGTGAAGAGAAAGAAGATAGTTAAGAACAATGTTGGGCCCTTGAAGAATGAATTGGGTGAAATTGTTATGGGAAACAGAGAAATGGCAGAAGAATTTAATAAGTACTTTAGATCTGTCTTCACTAGGGAAGACACAAGCAATCTCCCAGATGTATGGATGGGCCAAGGTCATAGGGTAACAGAGGAAATTAAACAGATTGACATTAGGAAGGAAACGGTGATGAGTAGACTAATGGGACTGAAGGCTAACAAATCCCCAGGTCCAGATGGTCTGCATCCTAGGGTACTAAAGGAGGTGGCTCTGGAAATTGCGGATGGATTGGTAATCATTTTCCAATGTTCCTTAGATTCAGGATCAGTTCCTAAGGATTGGAGAATGGCTAATGTTATCCCACTTTTTAAGAAAGGAGGGAGGGAGAAAACAGAAAACTATCGACCTGTCAGCCTAACGTCAGTAGTGGGGAAGCTGCTAGAGTCCATTATTAAAGATGAAATAGTGGCATATCTAGATAGCAGTGATAGGATTGGGCCGAGCCAGCATGGATTTACCAAGGGCAAATCATGCTTGACTAATCTATTGGAGTTTTTCGAGGATGTAACCAGGAAGTTAGACAAGGGAGGTCCAGTGGATGTAGTGTACCTCGATTTTCAGAAGGCATTTGATAAGGTCCCACATAGGAGATTGGTGGGTAAAATCAGTGCTCATGGCATTGGGGGGAAGATATTGACATGGATAGAAAACTGGTTCACAGATAGAAATGGTAGCAATGAATGGGTGTTTCTCGGAATGGAAGGTCATGACTAGTGGGGTGCCACAGGGCTTGGTATTGGGACCACAGCTGTTTACGATTTACTTCAACGATTTAGATGAAGGCATTGAGAATAACATCAGCAAGTTTGCTGATGATACTAAACTGGATGGCAGTGTGACATGTGATGAGGATGTTAGGAGAATTCAGGGTGACTTGGATAGGCTGGGTGACTGGGCAGATACTTGGCAGATGACATTTAATGTGAATAAGTGTGAGGTTATCCACTTTGGGAGTAAGAACAAGAAGGCAGATTATTATCTGAACAGTGTAGAGTTCGGTAAGGGAGAAATACAAAGTGATCTAGGAGTCCTTGTTCATCAGTCACTGAAGGTGAATGAGCAAGTGCAGCAGGCAGTGAAGAAGGCTAATGGAATGTTGGCCCTTATTACAAAAGGAATTGAGTACAAGAGCAAGGAAATCCTTTTGTATTTGTACAGGGACCTGGTGAGACCACACCTGGAGTATTGTGTACAGTTTTGGTCTCCATGGTTAAGGAAGGACATCCTGGCTGTAGAGGAAGTGCAGCGTAGATTCACAAGGTTAATTCCTGGGATGTCTGGACTGTCTTACACAGAGAGGTTAGAGAGACTGGGCTTGTACACGTTGGAATTAAGGAGATCGAGAGGGGATCTGATTGCAACATATAAGATTATTAAGGGATGGGACAAGATAGAGGCAGGAAATATGTTCCAAATGCTGGGAGAGTCCAGTACCAGAGGGCATAGTTTGAAAATAAGGGGTAGGTCATTTAGGACAGAGTTAAGGAAAAACTTCTTCTCCCAGAGAATTGTGGGGGTGTGGAATGCACTGCCTCAGAAGGCAGTGGAGGCCAATTCTCTGGATGCTTTCAAGAAGGAGCTAGATAGATATCTTATGGATAGGGGAATCAAGGGATATGGGGACAAGGCCAGGAACCGGGTATTGATAGTAGATGATCTGCCATGATCTCAGAATGGCTGTGCAGGGTCAAAGGCCGAATAGTCTACTTCTGCACCTATTGTCTATTGTCTATAAGAATCATTTGATTCTTGATTGCTTCTAGAAGACTGGAAATTGCAAATATCACTTCACTCTTCAAGAAGGGAGAGAGACTGAAGAAAGGAAACTATAGGCCAGTTAGTCTGACCTCAGTGGTTGGGAAGATGTTGGAGTTGATTAACAAGGATGAAGTCTCAGGGTACTTAGAGGTATGTAATAAAATAAGTTGTAATCAGCATAACTTCCTCAAGGGAAAACCTTGCCACACAAATCTGTTGGAATTCTTTGAAGAAATAACAAGCAGGATAGACAAAGGTGAATTGGTTGATGTTGTGTACTTGGATTTTCAGAAGGCCTTTCACAAACTGCCACACATGAGGCTGCTTAACAAGCTATTCTATGGTATTCCATGAAAGATATTGTAGCATGGATAAGGGGGAAGGTGTGTGGGTAGGTAAGGACAGATGAATTAAGAAGATGGGAGATGATAGGCGGTAGAGCTAAATGGCTGAAGAAGAAGGAATCTGATAGGAGTGGATATGAGGAAAGGCACCAGAGAGAGGTGATGGACAGGGTTAATAGAAGAAAAAAATGAGAGGGTAAACAGAATGAGGAAAGGAAAATGAATGAAGGAGGAGGAGGAGAAATTGTCAGGTTAGAGGTCAATGTTCATGTCATCAGGTTGGAGGCAACCTAGACAGAATATGAGATATTGCTCCTGAAATTTGAGTTTGGCCTTATCATTGCAGTAGAGGAGTCCATGGACCAACATGTCAGAATGGGAATGGGAAGTTGCAGTGAAATGGGTAGCCACTGGGAGATCCAACCATCATAGATGGAGCTTTCAAGATTCACGTGAGTTAATTATTGCTATGTGAGGGCTTCCGGGAATACAGACACAAGCAACGAACTATCAGTTGGAAGACCTCTGTGGGTTGAGCAGAATCTGAAGAGGGAGGGTCTGAAGTTTGAAGTATGAAGTTTCAGGCCAAATCCCTCCATCAACATGTTGTCATCAATTCCTTTCTTCTCACAGTGGTCCTGCTACAACTGTCACAACAATAGATTTGGCAGCACAGTAGATATGGCAATTGCACTCATGAATATGCTCATGTCAGCTAATCATTATTTCATTGTGATAGTATTTAACTCCATTCATTCTGTCATAGGTAGTATTTGTTGAGACTTGGACACAGCAATGCTTCACTGCTTGTTTGCATTCTGCCTTGCCTGAGAAATTGAACTGTTGAGTCAACTGACTCTGAAGACTAGCATTTTTCCTCTTATTCTTAGTTGTTCTTTTCAACCGCAGTGTAGGCTTTGTTTTCCATTTGAGAGTTTTAGTTAATGGCCCTGTTTGGCCTAGTGTTTATTGTTTTCTTTTCCCTTTAACACTGTTCACATTAAAGTCTGGGAACTATTGACCTGCTTCAGTGTCTCCTACACTGCACTTGCGCCATGTCCGCACCAGGTGACAACAACATTTTGATCCACAATGT
This sequence comes from Hypanus sabinus, assembly GCF_030144855.1. Classification (NCBI taxonomy): domain Eukaryota; kingdom Metazoa; phylum Chordata; class Chondrichthyes; order Myliobatiformes; family Dasyatidae; genus Hypanus; species Hypanus sabinus. The sequence goes on from NC_082718.1 coordinate 111,236,229, forward strand.
CTCCTTTCTGCTTTCCACAAATGCTGCTTGACCCTTTGAGCTCCTTGAGCAGATCATTTGTTGTTCCAAATTCCAGCATCTACAGTACCTCTAATAAAGAGAAAAGTCTTGAATGCAGAAGTGGAGGAATTTCTTTAGGCAGGGATAATGAATCTGTTGAATTCATTGCCACGGAGGACTGCTAAAGCCAGGCCATTGTGTATTCAAAGTAGAGTTCGATAGGTTCTTGATTAGTAAGGGCATCAAAGTTTACAAGAAGAAGGAAGAAGAATGGTGTTAAGAGGGATAATAAATCAGCCATGGTGAAACGGCAGAGTACAGTCAATAGACAAAATGGCCTAATTCTGCTCCTATGTTTTAGGGTCTTATAGAGTGGAGAGGGAGATTAACCCTTTCCTTGTGGTAACATGAGGGGGAATTTCTTTACTCAGAGAGTGGTAGCTGTGTGGAACAAGCTTCCAGTAGAAGTGGTAGAGGCAGGTTCAGTATTGTCATTTAAAGTAAAATTGGATAGGTATATGGACAGGAAAGGAATGGCGGGTTATGTTGAGGGTTATGTTAAAGCTGAGTGCGGGTCAGTGGGACTAGGTGAGAGTAAGCGTTCGGCATGGACTAGAAGGGCTGAGATGGCCTGTTTCCATGCTGTAATTGTATATGGTTATAACTCTGCTTCAGTTGAGTAAAGCAGACCTGATAGAATGAAGGCCTCTTCGAGAATGAACTATATTTCAAAAGCCTTAAAAAGATGAGTGGAGTGTAAACACTTCAAATCAGCCAAGTTCTAACCAGACAAATTGTGTTGGTGCCGGAAAATGTGGCAACACTTCTGGGCTATCCCAAGCACAGCATTAGTTTCTAAAGCAAATAATGTATTTCACTAACACAAGAGATTCTGCAGATGCTGGAACTCTAGAGTAAAATGTACAAAATGCTGGAGGAATTCAGCAGGTCAGGCAGCAACTTGGAAAGGAATAAACAGTGGATGTTTTGGGGAAAGACCCTGATACCACTCTTATAGTCCTGATGAAGTGTCTTGGTTTCTCCAGGATTTTGTATGTGTTGACATTTTGATGTACATGTGATAAATAAATCTGAATCTGAGCCAGAGAAGGTGAGTGAACACCCTCCCAAGAACATTAATGAACAGACCAAACATTCACAGTGCCCTGTAGTAACTTCCTTTGCCAGCATTATTTGGAAACTCATGTTTCCAACCAAATCTCAAAGACAGTGAAGCTTCCAGTTATGGTTTGTTAATTGTTGAGAGCTGTCCTTTAGAATACAACAGCTCTTAACTCAGGCTTAACCAGAATCAAATCAGCCAAGGAGCAGGCACTGACTAAAGGGGACTGAGCTCACTGGGAAACTGAAAAATTTGTAGCCAATCTGACAGGTTCAGTAGAACTTTCAGAATGAGTGGGATTTCATTTAACCTTGTATTTACATGAAGTTATTCATATACAACAGGTGCCTGCAGATAGCAGAGAACATAGAACAATAGAGCACCATACAGGTCCTTTAACCTGCTCCAAAATCCATCTAATCCTTCTCTCCTGTACCACATTAGATCAACTACCAGAATCTAGTGAATGCACATGCGGTTGATTGATCACATGATGAATTGCTTGGCAATCATATGTGTGGGAGGCCCTCTCTTTTGGCGCAGGCCAGGTTTATAGCTTCCATGCTGTAAGTTGCATGATGTGTTCTGTTTCTAACATGACTCAGTGAAACCGAATACTGTAGTCCTTGCTCTGCGGATACGTAACACTTCTCACATAGTCCTCCATTTTCCTACCCTCGTGTGCCTATCTAAGAGTCTCTTAAATGTCCCCAGTGTATCTGCTTTTACCGCCACTGCTGGCAGCATGTTCAAGGATCAAGGATCAACTAAATTCGTCATATGTATTTACATAAATTAGAACATTGCTGTGGTTTATTGGTGTGACATGCAACAATCAGTAATGATACAGATTAAAGAATTACATAAATTAAAGTTCAAGTATGGCAATTGAATAAAATGTGCATAAATCCATAAGTACTTGCACATATTTACAATGTAAACAGCATTATAAAGTTGGTTTAAAGAGTTTACAAAGCAGTGCAGTGGAGGGGGTGGAGGGGGTGAAGCTAGCTAGAACGGTTGATCAGAATAACTACCTGAGGGAAGAAGCTTTGAAAGTGGCATGAGATGATCCACACACCTACCACAATCTATGAAAAAAAAGTTATCTCTGATATCCTCCCTATACTCTCCTTCAAACACTTTAAAGATATGTCCCATGGTATTTGCTATTTCCACCCTGGGGAAAATATTCTCTGACTCTTTGCTCTATCTATGTCTCCTATCACTAGGCATAACTCTATCTTTTGTACTACCTCTCATCTTCCTTAACTCCAAAGAGAAAAGTCCCAGCTTGCTCAGCCTATCCTCATAAAACATGTTCTCTAATTCAGGCAGCATCCTGGCAAATCTTATTTGTACCCTCTCGGAAATATCCATAACCTTCTTATAATGAGGTAACAAAACCTGAACACAATATTCCAAGTCTGGTCTACCTGGAGTTTTAAAGAGTTGCAACCTTACCTTGTGGCAAATGCAGTGTAATGGTAAATTGTACATTGATTTAATTAAAATATTAGATGCACAATTTACCACTGGCTAGTGTTTAGAGCATAGAGTCATAGAAAATTACAACACAAAAGCAGGCCCTTTGGCCTATCCAGTAGATGCCAAATCCTTTAAGCTTCCTAGTCTCATCAACCTGAACATAAACCATAGCCCTCCATCTCAATGTACCTATTCAAACTTCTTTTAAATGTTGAAATAAAATTCACATCCACCACTTCCACTGGCAGCTTGTTCCACAGTCTCATGACCCTTTGAGTGAGGTTTCCCCTCATGTTCCCATTAATCATTTCACCTTTCACCCTTAACCTATGACCTCTAATTGTAATCTCACCCAATCTCAGTAGGAAAAGTCTGCTTGCATTTACCCTATCAATAGCCCTCATTATCTTTTATATCTCTATCAAATATCCCCTCAGTCTTCTATGATCTAGGGAATAAAGTTCTAACCTATTCAATATTTCCAACTCAGGTCCTCCAGTCTCAATAACATCCTTGTATATTTTATCTATACTCTTTCAAACTTATTTACATCTTTCCTGTAGGTAGGTGACCAAAGCTGCACGCAATACTCCAAATTACACAATTACACAATTTCAAAATATTATTCCAACTCCTGTATTCAGTACTTTGATCTATGAAGGCCAATGTGCCTTTCTTTATGCCCTATATGCCTATGACATCACTTCCAGTGAATTATGGAACTGTATTTCTAGTCCCTTTGTTCTAATGCACTCCTCAGTGCCCTACCACCCACTGTGTAAAACCAACCCTGGGTTGGTCCTCCCAAAGTGCACCACCTCACATTTGTCTGCATTAAATTTCATCTGCCATTTTTCAGCCTGTTTTTTCCAGCTGGTCCATATTCTACTGCAAGTTTTGATAGTCTTCCTCCCTCTCCGCTACACCTCCAAGCTTGATGTCATCTGCAAATTTGCTGATCCAGTTAACCACATTATAATCCAAATCACTGACATAGATGACAAACAACAAAGGACCGAGCACAGATTCCTGTGGCACTCCAGTCAGAGAGGCAACCATTTTTACCATTCTCTGGCTTCTCCCACAGAGCCATAGAGACAGGGCATTTGCTCCCTCTGTCTGTGTTGCTCTATACAAATAATCTTCCACTCATCTTCTTCTCTCCCCATTAACAGATGAGTAGGTCAGCGGCTCAACTACAGCAAGTGGAGCCGCTGCATCAGTGCTCAAAGGATTTGGCTTTGATCCTGACTTTGGGTGCTGTCCGTGTAGAGTTCACATGTTCTATCTGTGAAGGTGTGGATTTTCCCTGGGTACTCTGGTTTCCTCCATGTCTGAAAGATGTGCAGGTTGGAAGACTGATGGATTTTAAATTGCCACTAGTGTGTAAGTGATTGGTGGAATCAGAGGGGAGCAAAAGATCTGATTAGTGTAGCTATTTCCTGATGGTCACTTCAGACCCAGTGAACAGGAAGATGGTTTTCTATATTTAATTCCTGGGCAAGAACGGCATTTATTACCATTCCTAGCTATAAAGATAAAGATTAGCATTACTTGTCACAGGTATATATGAAGCATCAAAAATACAGTGAAATGTGTCATTTCCATAAATGCCCAACAGTGCAATGTGCTGATGGCAGCCTACAACTGTGGTCATGCTTCCCATACCAACATAGCATATGCCCACAATTTACAAACCTTGTTATGTTTTGTAACTTCAAAAAAAAATTAACTAATTCAAGGGAAGACACGTGAGTCTTTGTTATGAGTCTAACTTTACGTTTACTTTAAGTGAGGCATGCACATATCAAGTGGTGGCATGACGACACATGCAATTTACTTATTTATACATATAATCCGTAATGAATTATTTAAACAACCAAAATACTTAATCGACCAATACGTACATACAAGATTACTCAAATATTATTGAAATATTAAATATAAACCCTTACTAAACCATACATCTTTGGAAAGTGGAAGGAAACTGGAGCACCTGGAGGAAACCCATGTGTTCACGGGGAGAATGTACAAAATTTTAAAGACAGCAGTGGGAATTGAGCACCGATCTTACATCTAGCTGCTGTTAAGCATTGTGCTAACCTTTTTTGAATTGGTAAAATGATATATTGTCACATGTATGAAGATACATGAAAAATTTTGTTTTGCATGCTATCCACACAGGTCATTTCACAACCAGTATATCAAGGTCATACAAAGGAAAATCAAAAGAATGCAGAATGCAGAGTTACATTTTGCAACAGTTTTATTGTAAGTTCAATGCAGGTAAACAATAAAGTGCTAAGGCATGACAAGGTAGATTGTGATGTGAAGTGTTCATCTTTTTGTACAAAGAATTTAAATTCAAGCAATTAAATAAAATAACTAATAATGAGCTGGTCTCACCAATAACAACCATATTATCATGGTTATGGTTTGTAGTTGATACAAAGGATGTGGGGTGCCTGTGACCTGCTTTTGTTTTCATATTAGTAAAAGTCTAATGTGAGTTCTGGTCAATGGTGGGGTTATCCCACTATTATAAGACTATTGAATGATCCCTTGATCATAGCTGGGTTGTCATTAAAACTAACCTGGTTCATTTGTTAACCTTCAGAAACAGAGAGCTTTGATCCTTACCCAGAATGGACAAAATATAACTCCCAATCCTCTCATGTGTTTAACTTTTAATTGCTCCCTAAGTCCAGAGCATTCCCAAAGCAGACAGAAGATGTTGATACATTCACAGAATAAACAAAAAGGAGCAAGACGCAGAAAATGCTGAAGGAACTCAACAGGCCAGGCAGCATCTATGGAAAAGAGTACAGTCAACATTTCAAGCTGAAACATCGTCTGTACTCTTTTACAAAGATGCTGCCCGACCTGATGAGCTCCTCCAGCATTTTGTGTGTGTTACTCGGATTTCCAGCATCTGCAGGCATTCTCTTGTTTGTGATTTAAAAAAAGGAAATCACTTTGAAAGGGATCGTGAGAAAATTGATTGTAATTGTGCAGAGGAAACAAACTGGGACAGTCTGTGTTGAAAATGAGGACCCTTTACGTTCAGAGGTAGCTTTGTCTCCTAAACTAGTTATTCCTCTAGAATCATAGAGGAAGAGTCATGCAGCATGTAAGCAAGCCAACTTGCCTGAATGATCTAAGTAAATCCCATTTGGTGCTCGTATTTGATCTATATCCATCTAAATCAGGGGCTCCCAACTGTTTTTATGCCATGAACCCCTATTCAGGTCGGGAACTCTAAACCTTTTCAATCCATCTGTCCCAGTACCTTTTAAATATTGTTATTGTACCTACTTCAACCACTTTCTCTGATAGAACATTTTATAACTTTTCTCTGGGAAAAGAACAGTTGCTCCTCTGGATCCTATTAAATCTCTCCTCTCTCTGCCTAAACCTATGCCCTCTGGCTTTTCAAGATTCAAGATTGTTTATTGTCATTCTTTAGTATATGAGTATAAAGGAGAACAGAATGATTGTCACTTCAGATCTGATGTAGCATAAAAAATAGAATAAGCATAAAAAGCACAATAAAAAAACACACAAATATAAATCCTTTCTTCTCAGATATCCCAGGAAACCTGGCTCATTAGCCCATTGCTGCCAGACAAGGGATCCCGCAGTGATAAACCCACTTCTGTCTGGCTTTGTATGTCCAGGATGTATACAACTTTGGTCCTGCCAAATATGTGAGGTCGGGATGTCTTGCCCAACCAAACCATTGGTAGGAACGCTGTGTGATTTACAGTCCCCAGAAAGAAATAACAGATCATACACTGCATACAATTTATAAAGAAGTATATTTAAGAATGTTAATTTAAACAAATATTCATTAATTGAAAGAAAAAAAAACAAAAAGGGCCCATTACTCTTAAACAGTCAAACGTGCACTTAAATTGGAGCTCATCTTGAATGTCTGTCTCTCACACGCTGGACCCACAGTCTGTGTGGAAGCAACCCCACCTTCCAAATGCCACTCAAAGTCCATCTTGAACAAACAGGTCTCCCACGGGAGTATGGGCTCTTCCTTCTTGAAGCCACTCAGCTGCACTTGTGCAACAGGGATGGCATCTTCAGCCATTGTTTCCCCCATCTTTTTCCAGCTCCCGCCAAACAAGACAGAGACCCAACATTCTCCAGAACCTTCTCTCAATTCCACTATCCCGATTGGCTGACAGCACATTCCTAAATTGAATAACTAACCTCTTATCTTAGCTCAAACCCAAACAAGCTGAAAACAGAACAGACTGCTCTTACAGAACTGCTAAAATGAAATACCTACAGCACAGCAGTAAAGATCTTAACCAAGGCATTACATAAATACATAAAATTAGCTTATAGAATATAGACTGACTGTTTTTATGTATATAAAGTGATGCTAGGTACAGGAGTATTTGTGAATAAGGTGATTCTGACAGGAGATGATAGAGTGATGGTGTAGCAGAGTGTGGTGTGATGGGGTGGGTTAATGGGTGAAGGTGCTGATCAGCCTGAAGGTGTTGGGGTAAGTTACGGTGTGAACGCTGCATCTTGATTCCCCAACCCTAAGAAAGAGACTGCACACGTTCATCCTGCCTGTGCTCCTTGTGATTTATACACCTCAATAAGATGGCCTCTCATCCTCCAATGCTTTGGTGAAAAAAGTCCCTACCTACATAACCTCTTGCCATAACTCAATCTCTCAAGTCCAGGCACATCATTGTAAAGAAGTTTGTACATCTTCCCTGTGAACATGTGGATTTCATTCATGTGCTACAGTTTCCTCGCACATTTCAAAGACCTACCAGTTAGTAGGTTAATTGTCCTGTGATACGGCTAGGGTTAAATACTTAAGTTGTTGGGAAATGCGGCTCATTAGACCTGAGGGCCTATTCTGCATTGTATGTCTAAATACAAAATAAAATAAATCTCTTCTGCATTCTATCATACATTGGGAGATTTAACCATCTTAAATACTGGTTTTAATGTCAACAATGTCAAAGGAAAATGGAGACACTGCCCTAGCAGACTGCACACTCTTCATTGGGACTAAACCAGATTATTACATTTCAAATTTGCACAGATAGGTTAATGAGCAACTTCCAAAGAGATTTACCATTAATAACCAGTATATGAATTAGTGTATCAGTCAAACAAATTAGCAACATAACGCATGAGACCTCGTGGATGAAATTATGCACTAAAGTTAGACCAAACAAAAACACCTTTTTGCAGAAACAAAGCGCATAATTTAAATGAAAATATTTAAAATCTGTTACTCAGCTAGCCAATTAACTGATTGTTGCCATGGTAACAAGAAGTTATGAGATTTTCCTTTGGGGCTTAATATGGTAATTTCCCAGGGCTTGTTCTTGAGATGTTGAGGATGGATAGCTAAACCAGGCATGAGTACCATAAAAATAAAAGTGAGATGTGTGAAGGCTTTTGAAACATCTACTGCAGTATCTTTCTCTATTCTTCTGTCCTTAGTGTTCTATGCCTTGATGATTCAAGTGCTTATCTAGATACTTCCTAAATGTTATGATACTCTCTGCCTACACCATCCACTCAGGCCAGTCCATTCCAGATTCCAATCACCCTCTGAGTGAAAATGTTTTCAGATCACAGAACAGGTTCTCAAGCCAATGATTTCTGTGCCAAACATGATACCAAATTAAACCATATTTCTTCTGCCTGTGCATGACCATATACCTCCATACCCTGCATATTCATGTCTATCCAAGAGCCTCTTACACATTATATCCACTTCTACCACCAACCCTGCCAGCCTCTTCCAGGCACCCACTACTTTCTATGTAGAAAAAAAAACTTGCCCCAAATTTCTCCTTTAAGCTTTACCCCTCTCTTGTAAAATACATATCCTCTATTTATACCAGGGAAAAGATTCTTTCTACACCATATTTGCCTCTCATAGTTTTATTAACATATCAGGTCTCCTCACAGCTTCCAACACTTCTGAAAAAACAAACCAAGTTTGTCTAACCTCTTCTTACAGCTCATATCCTCTAATTCAGGCTGCATCCTGGAAAAATCTTCTGCACCCTTTCCAAAGCTTCCACATCCTTTCTATACTGGGACAGCCAGAGTTGCATTCAATTTTGCCTCAGAATTGCCTCCTCAGTCCCCCACCAAATCTCCTATACCTTATCTAAAACTATACCCTCACTCCAGGGAGGAAATTTTCTTCTATCTCCTCTAACAGTACATCTTATTTTGTACACCTATGTCAGGTAATCTCCTCAACCTCTTTCACTCTAAGGAAAGCTATAACCCTGAGGCTTCTACTCCTTTACAAAATGGCTGATAAGATATTGAACACTACTCTGCTAGTTGTAAACAGAATGGATGAAGGAGGTCGGGATAAAAGAAAAATATTTGGTATTGGTATGGGTTTATTATTGCCGCATGTACTAAAATACAGTGTAAAGCTTTTCTTGCATCCTGTTCATATAGACTAAATCATTTCATAGTGCATTGAACTAAAACCAGGTAAAACAGTAACAATGTAGAATAAAGTGTAAAAGCCACTGAAAAAGTGAAGTACAGGTAAACGATGAAGCACAAGCTCATAATGAGGTAGATCATGAGGCCATTTTATTGTACAAGAGGTACCTTCAAAGTCTGATAACAGTGGGATAGAAGCAGTCTTTGAGGCTGGTGGTACGTGTTTTCAGGCTTTTGCCCATTGGAAGAGTAAAGATGAGAGAATGTTTAGGTTGGGTGGAGTCTTTGATAATGTTGGTTGTTTCTTATAGACAGAGTCCTTGGAGGGGAGTTTAGATTCCGTGATGTGTTGAGTGCTGTCCACAACTCTGCAGGTTCTTGTATTCATATACAGAGCAGTTACCATACCAAGCCATTGTGAACCAGAAATGATACTTGATACGGTGCATCGATGACAATTGGTAAGAGTTGTCAGGGATGTGCTGAATTTCTTTCACTTCCTGACCAAGCAGAGACATTGGTGAGCTTTCTTGGCCATGACATCAACATGGACAGTCTATTGACGAGGCCTTTGACCAAGTTAAAATAAATGCATATTATGTTCAGAGGTCATTTAGTGTTTCTGTTTTAAACAGCTACCAAACAGTAATTTTATGCAAATAGCCTAAAGTAAAGTGTCTGTCCATTGCTACATAGAGAGAATGCTGCTACATAGAGAGAATGCAGACCAGTCCCCTAATTAGTGAGCAACTCTGCAACCACTGAAGTCTCCATTCAATTACAGTCATCCCACATACACAGCAAGTCCATCACAGTGCAAAGTGAAACCATGTTTCTGGGACCTGAAGTAATCTTTGGGACCATAAATATTTACTTAATTACCTGCTATTTTGTGATGAATTATATCATCATCTATTTAGGGGAACTCATTATTGTGTATTTTTATACCTGTAGATGAGCTGAAATGTCAGCATTGATTTGACTTTGCAGAGAAACATCAGATTTCTGTCATCAGCAGTGTGCTTGACATGCTGTTTCAACTGCTTTAAATTGAGTATTGGAGTAAACAAAATGATAGTGACACAGAATATTATTGTCAGGTACACAAGAGATTCTGCAGATGCTGGAAATCAAGAGTGTTATATTTTGTAACTCCAAACCATAAAGCTAATTGAAAGCAAAAAGACCTTACTTCTCTCCCTGTCCTGGCTTCTTTCTCTCTCTTTATCATCTCTCTTTATCTCTCTTGACACCTTTCTCAGTCGTGTTCCTTTTCCTTGTCCTGGGTTCTCTCATGATCCCTATCACAGTCTCACTCACAGACTTGAATAATATTTATGCAATCTCTCCTAACATTGATTTATTCAAACAAAGAGTTGAATTCCAATCAGAATATCATTTATTATTAACTTAACATATTGAAAGAAATTTGCTTAAATTGAAAAGTCAATTTTATGTGTTTGGTGATAAAAATAATAAGCTATTAGCATTTTCAATTAAAAGCAGCTAGAGCTAAAAGACAAATTTTAAAAATTCGTAAGGGAGACGGTAGTTTAGCATGTAATTATGAAGGCATTAATAAAATGTTTCAAGACTTTTACATTGAACTTTATAAATCTCAGTTTCCAGTTGATTCTTTTAAAATGAATGCCTTTTTACAAAAGATCGATTTTTCTCAAATTTCTATTAAAGATCAACAAACTCTTGATGCTCCTATTACTGAAAATGAAATTCAGAAAGCTATTTTTTCAATGCAATCTGGTAAAGCTCCTGGACTGGATAGTTATTCTATAGGATTTTATAAAAAAATTGAAAAATTGCTTTCTCCATATATGTTAGAAATACTTAAAGATTCTTTTTTTGATAGGAGAGTTACCTCCCACATTTTATGAAGCTTCTATTTCTTTAATTCTTAAGAAAGATAAAGACCCTGCTGACTGTGCCTCATATAGACAGATTTCATTATTAAATGTGGATGCTAAAATTCTTTCAAAAATAATGGCTAATCAGCTGGATAATATTCTAGTTGAAATTGTCTCTTAACCATATAACCATATAACAATTACAGCACAGAAACAGGCCATCTCAGCCCTTCTAGTCTGTGCTGAATGCTTGCTATCACAGACCAAACTGTTTTTTGACAAACAGGTTTTGTAAAGGGCTGTTATTCCTTCTCTAATGTTTGGAGACTGTTAAATGTTATATATTCATCCTTTTCTAAGACTCCCCAATGTGTTGTCTCTCCTAATGCTGAAAAGGCATTTGACAAAGTTGAATGGAAACATTTATTTAACATTTTAGAGAAATTCAGCTTTGGTATTAATTTTAATAAATGGATCAGAATAATATATAAAAGCCCTATTGCTACTGTTATTACCAATAATTGCAAATCTTCTTTTTTTCAGCTTTCACAGGATACGAGACAAGGATGTCTGTTAAGTCCCTTGTTATTTAATTTGGTGCTGGAACTCTTAGCTATTGCACTTCGTGAAGCTAAAGATATTCATGGAATTATCATAAATGGGACTATTCATAAGATCTTCCTTTATGCTGATGATTTCTTAGTTTATATTTCGAATCCTGAAGAATCCATTCCTAGTTTATTGAAACTATTAAACAAACTTGGAAAGTTTTTGGGATATAAACTAAACCTTCATAAAAGTGAATTATTTCCCCTATATGATTCTGCTTCTATATATGATGACATTCCTTTTAGAGTTATGGACTCTTTTAAATATTTAGGTATTATTATTATTTAAAATCATAAAGACCTTTATAAAACTAAATTGGTTCCTTTAGTGGATTTTATGAAGCAATTATTTTGTAGATGGAATCCACTTACACTTCTGGTAGCTGGCTGAATTCATGTTGTTAAAATGATGATTTTACCAAAATTTCTATATGTATTTCAAAATATCCCTTTTTTAACTAAGAAATTTTTTGGTCAGGTTGACGCTATCATTTCATCTTTTGTTTGGAATAATAAAAGTCAAAGAATTGGTAAATATCATTTATAAAAATTAAAAAAGGGTGGAGGTCTTGCTCTGCCTAATTTGAGAATGTACTATTGGACTGTTAATATATGTTATATGTGTTTTTGGTTATATTGGGCTGATAAAAATGAACGACCACCTTGGGCTGATTTGGAATTGAAAGCTATGAAACAGTTCCACTTAAACTCATTATTAAGAGCTTCTCTACCCGTACAACTGGCCAAAATTGCTAATTTAATTTTATATCCTCTGATTAAGCAGTCATTACAAATTTGTTTCCAGTTTCATAATTCTTTTAATCTCAAAAAATTTAAACTTTTTAGTTTAATTTATCAAAGTTATTTATGCAAACCTTCATTAAGTGATCCTACTTTTCTTCTTTGGATGAATAAAGGAGTTATTCCTTTATGGATCTGTTTCAAGATGACCTTGTAACCTTGTAAGATACTCTCTCTTGTATTCACATTTCTTGCAATATCTTCAGGTCAGACACTTCTTACAAGAATATTTAATTAATTTTCCATATATACAGGATTCTGACCTGTTAGATATTATTTTAAAAATGAACCCTTTAGTGAAAAGTTTTATTGGGAAAGTGTATAATTTATTATTACAACAGCACAGTTACCCTTCACTTAAGATTAAGCAAAATTGGGAGAGAGAGCTTAACATGACCTTGATAACAGAGGATTGGTTGCAGATTTTGAAGTTGGTTAACTCTTCTTCGATCTGTGCTAGTCACTCTTTAGTTCAATTGTTTCCTAATGTTGATAGTCAGTGTGATAGATGTAAAACCGAGACAGCCACATTGACACATATGTTTTGGTCGTGTTCTGTATTGAAACATTTTTGGAAATCTATTTTCTCTGCAATTTCTAAAGTTTTAAAAGTTAATTTACAACCTAATAAATTGACAGTTTTGTTTGGTATAAGCCCTCAATATATCAGACATGTAATTGCATTTGTTACATTATTGGTCAGAAGGGCTATTTTATTGAAATGGAAAGATGTTTCTGCTCCTAATTTGATACAATGGTTCTCTCAGGTGATGCTATGTCTTAGTTTGGAGAAAATCAGAAGTTGAACTTTTGATCCTCGATTTGATTTTGAGAAAAAGTGGGGTTCATTTGCCCGCTACTATCATCTGATTTGAGTTAATTAATATGGTTTCCTTCTGATTTTTGTTTAAATGGATTTGAGTTGGCAGATTAATGTTTTTTTTTTATGGAAGCTTGTATGATGTATAGCTCCGGTGTTGTGCTCCCAATAGGGTTTTTGTTTCCATTTTTTTTAGTTAGTAGGGGTTTTTTTTCTCTTAGTTCATTGGGGTTCTTTTTTTTTCTTTTTTTAAAACAAAAATTCTTAACACTTTATTTTTTCTTATTATTATTGCTTAGCTTTGTTAATCAGTTATTTGCTAATTTAATTCTTTGTTGTACATAATGACATATTGACTTGATTACCTTAATGTATTTTTTGTTGATCTTTAATAATAATTATTAAAAAAGATTTTAAGAATAAAATTAAGTCTTGTTTATCCTCTTCCATTTCCATAGCACTTACAATATGTCATTCCTCTCTTTCTTTTCTTTTTTCTTCTTTCTAGGGTGTGCCTCTTGATCTTGGGAAGGCTAATTTAGTTTATTGGAGTATTCTGTTAATAATCCTTCAATTGCTCCCTTTACTAGTGATCTCTCCCCTTGATTTCTTCATCCATAACACCATCTGATGAATGCTCTACTTTTGTATCTCCATTGATGCCTGTCTTTTTGACCTTCCATTCGTCTTTGTATCTACTTTTACAAACAGCTTTCTGTCTTCTACTTGAAGCTCATGTAATAACCCAAGTACACATAGAGTAGATTCTGGTTCTTTATATTCACAAAAGCTGAATGCTTGTATCTTTCCTGAAGCTCCTTGAAATCAAGCCACCTTTTGCAATCAGATTAACATATCAGAAGCCATCTCAGATATGTTGCCTACAATAACTGTTGTAGTCAGACCACTGCTTTTGTCGTATTCATGATTCCTCTGAGCAGTATGGTTCATTCTTGGTCCAATATATTTTCCAACCAGAGGTATAGAGGTTGGCACCAACACCTGCTTGCCCCTTTGTTGGGCAATAGTTCATGATGCACAGCATGGAGACAGTTAAGCACTATCCAGTACCTTAATTCACTTTCAGTTGACCTTATTGTAGGAAATGTGGCATGCAAATAATGGATGGATATCCAATCAAGTCATAGTTGTCTCAGCTGATTACATCCGTACAATGTTGACCCTTCTGTTTATACTACATACACCCAATGTGGCTTGTTGGTTGTGATATTTCACTGTTATGTTACAGTGTCATTCCTGCATGAATGACCTTTTCTCCAGATATCTGAAAGCTTCAGTTTATTACCTTTGAAATTCCATTCAAATTCATTTTGTGGAATGACCAAAACAGCTGACCCAGAGTTCAATTCCATTTCAATTAAGTTACCATTCACTTCTGGAATAAGCTACATTGCTTGTCTATTGTTAGTTTTCACATATTAAATCTCATGGCTAGCCAGTCCTCTGTCATCACTGTATGGTTTCTAACTCAAAATAATAAAACCACTTGAAAGGAAAGAAAGGTTGCTGGGAATAACTTGGGCATGAACTTAGTTTTACTTTTAGAGCACATATGACATGGTGGTGTAATGACGTATGGCATTTATGGTACTTTCACATATAACTCTCAATCCATTATGTCAACAACAAAGAATGCTTAATCAAACAACATACTTACAATAGTTTCGGAATATTAAATAACATAGAAAGTAATACACTCAAAAGGCTGGAGGAAGTCAGCAGATCAGGCAGCATCAATGGAAAGAAATAAACAGTCAACATTTTGGGCCAAGATCCCTTTCTTCAGGACTGGGGATTAAATGCAAGATTTCTGAACTGTGCATTGATATGGATTTTGTAAACTTTATTTGAAATCAGTTTTAACTCCTTTGGGCAACTTCTCTCCCCCTCCGTTTTTAATTCTGTCTCATCCCTTTCCTCTAGTTTCCTTCCCTCTTGCTTTCTTCTATGGTCCACTGCCCTCTTCTATTAGATTCCACTTTCTTTCAGCCCTTTACCTCTTCCATCAGTCCCCTCCTAGCTTCTTATTGTATTCATCCTCCTGCACCCACCCACCTTCCCTCTCACCTGGTCTCAGCTATCACTTGCCAGTGTGTATACCTTCCTCTCCCCCCATCTTCTTATTCTAACTTCTGCCCCTTCCTTTCTACTAGTGGGAGAGTCTAAGTCCAGAGGGCACAGTCTCAGAATAAAAGCATGTCCCTTTAGAACAGAGCTGAAGAGGAATATCTTTAGCCAGAGGGTAGTAAATCTGTGGAATTCATTGCCACAGACAGCTATGGAGCCCAACTCACTGGGTACATTTAAAATAGAGGTTGTTAAGGTTCTTGATTAGTAAGGGCATCAATGGTTATGGGGAGAAAGGAAGAGAATGGGATTGAAAGGGAAATTAAGTCAGCTACAATGGAATGACAGAGTAGATCCAATGGGCTGAATGGCTTAAATCTGCTCCTATGACCTATGGTCTTAACATGATTAAATCTGTTCTTTTCCCACAATATGATCAATTGCATTTATATTGTGCTTCTATGATACATCATGGCTCTCTGAATTTTATTTATATGTCTGCATATGAAGTGGAAATGTGGAGACACAAGTATGTGCTAGCAACTGCAAAAATTGGAAATGCACCAGTGCATATAGGTCACCATCTGTGAGAACACTCTAAGCTGGTGATTGAGCAGTCAGCTTACATTTGTCTACCATCCTATCCTGATACTGCCAATGACAGAAGGCAAGGCTTCTCTGTAGTCACTGTATGGCGCATGCTCTGTGTGATGTAATGCTCCAATTAAATTGCAGGGCCTTCAATAGAGTCATACAGCGTGGATACAAGTCTCCAGCCCAACTCAAACAAGACACCTGCCTACGCAAGACCTACAGTATTTGCCCACATTTTGACCATATCCCTTGGAACCATTCCTATCCATATACTTCACCATCACCTTTGAGCTATCCTCCTTCTACTCTGCCTTCCTTTCCAGGCCTGAAGAAGGGTCTCGGCTTGAAATGTCAACTGTTTATTCACTTCCATGGATACTGCCTGACCTGCTGATTTCCTCCAGCATTTTATGTGTGCTGCTTTGGATTACCAGCATCTTCAGAATTTCTCATGTTTATTCATATACTTATCCAAAAGTCTTTGGAATATTGTAGTTGTACTTTCATCAACTGATTCCGTACATACTCTGTACATACTGTATGAAGTTGCTCCTCCAATTCCTTTCTCATCTTAAACCTATGCTGTCTGGTATTTGATTCCCTTTCTCTGAGAAAAAGACTGTGCATTTAGCCCATCTATACCCTCATGATTTTATACACTTGTATAGGTTCTCCCTTCAGTCTTATATGCACCAAGAAATACACTCCTAGCCTACTTCATCTCTACCTTTCACTCATGTCCTGAAGTCCTGGCAACATTCACTGATATACCAGTGTTGATTTTGTTCTTAGCAGCATCAATTTTAGCTTCAGGGTCTTCACTTGAAGCTGAACAATGTTTCATTTTTTAATAATTTGCAACTTTGTCTTCTCTTATACATTGGTTGTTTGTCAGTCTTTATTTATGTGTAGCTTTTTTCCATAAATTCTATTATATCTCTATTTTTCTGCAAGAAAATGAAGCTCAAAGTAGTGTATCGTGATATATTTGTATTTTGATAATAAACTTCACTTTATCCAAGCACCCAATTTGATGATGGGGTCATCTCAGCTAGGTTCATTTCACTGAGTCACAGGACACTACAGCATTGAAACAGACCCCTTGTTCATCTAGTCCATGGCAATCTGTTGTTCTGTCTAGACCCATTGACCCACACCAGGACCATAGCCCTACATAACGCTCCATGTGCTATCCAAACTTCTATTAAATTTTGCAGTCGAACCAGCATCCACCACTTCTACTGGCAGCTCATTCCACACTTACACCACTCTCTGAGTGAAAAAGTTCCCTGTCAGGTTCCCCTTAAATATTTCACCTTTCACCTTAATCCTGACCTCTAGTTTGTCTCGCTCAACCTCATTAAAAAGCCTGCCCACATTTATCCTATCTATACCTTTATTAATTTTCTGTACTGTACCTCTATCAAATTTCTTCTCAGTTTCCTACACCCCAGGGAATAATGCCTTAACCTATTCAACCTTCCCCTATAACTCAGGTCCTCAAGACCCTCGTAAATTTTTCTGTACTTTTTCAATTTTATTGACATCTTTCCTGTAGGTAGATAACCAGAACAGAACAGAATATATCAAATTTGGCCTCACCAATGTCTTGTACAACTTCAACATAACTTCCTAACACTTCATATATAACAATCATATAACATCATATAACTTGTACTCAATACTCTAATATGAGGAGAGTGGGCCAGGTATTGAGGCTCAAGAACATTGAGGAATGATGAGGTTAATCCAGGGACATTTATGAGTAAGGATGGGGACAGATTCTAGATGACCCAGAATAGTGGTACTATCATGAACTGGGAGCAAATGGGAGAAGGCAATTGATGGGGCTTCTCTTAGTGGGACCTCAGTCTATTGAAGCAATAGAGATGCTCCAGGAAAGACCAAGGGAAAGGTATCCCAAGATAGCTTGTTCCAGCACAAGCATGAGTTTCCAAACATTTCATGGGACTTCATTCCCTTTGTTGACAGAGAAATCACATTGGATACACAAGTGAACTTACAAAGGAAAGTGTGCAGTCTAACTTCTGTGTCTAACAATGTTCGTGAAAGTGTTCCTTATTCAAATGTGTGGATCTGAAATAAACAATCTTACCTGTTCGACCTTGATGTACTTATATATGGAATGATCCGTCTGGATGGCAGGCAAACAAAAGCTTTTCACAGGATCTCAGTACATGTGACAATAGTAAACCAATTAACATGCAGTCAAATGTCCAGTGTCTACTAGGCATGAGCAAGGGGGAGGGGTGGGTCGAAGGGATCACTTGGTTTCTATTTCTCATATATTGAGTCAGTTTGATCTTTTAATATTTATTTTTCTGGAAATAGACATCACTGGCAAAAAGAACATTTATTGGCCATCTTGTGTGCCCTTGAGAAGGTTTGGGTGCTGCAGTTCATTAGGTGAAGGTGCTCTCAGAGTGGTGTTGGGAGAGAGTTCCAGGATTTAGAGAGTTGAGCAACAATTGATTTCCCAGTCAGGGCAGTGAGTGACATGGAGGGAATGTGCAGGTGGTGGTACTCCAGTATATCTGGGGCTGCCTTTGCCCTTCAGGGTGGTGCAGTGTATGAGTTTGGGAGATGCCGTCAGAGTAATCTGTGTGAGTAATTACAGTACATTTTGTTGATATTACACACTCTGGTCCACTGTTCACCAGAGGAAGAGGGACTTTCAGAAGGCCTTTGACAAGGTGCCACATATGAGGCTGCTTTCCAAGTTAAGAGCCCATGGTATTACAGGGAAGTTACTAACATGGTTAGAACATTGGCTGATTGGTAGGAGACAGCGAGTAAGAATAAAAGAATCCTTATCTGGTCAGCTCCCAATGACTAGTGGTGTTCCGCAGGGGTCTGTGTTGGGACCAACTTCTTTTTATGCTGTGTATCAATGATTTAGTTGATGGAATAGATGGCTTTGTTGGCAAGTTTGCAGATGATACAAAAATTGGTGCAGGTAGTGTTGAGGAAACAAGTAGACTGCAGAAGGACTTAGACAGATTAGGGGAATAGGCAAGAAAGTGGCAAATGAAATACAATGTTGGAAAATGCATGGTCATGCACCTTGGTAGTAGAAATAAATGTGCAGACTATTCTCTAAACAGGGAGAAAATCCAAAAATCTGAGATGCAGAGAGAATTGGGAGTCCTTGTGCACAACACCCCAAAAGTTAACTTGCAGGTTGAATCAGTGGTGAGGAAGGCAAATGCAATATTAGCATCAATTTCAAGAGGTTTTGAATACAAAAGTAGGGGTGTAATGCTGACGTTTTATAAGACACTGGTGAGGCTGCAACTTGAGTATTGCGAACAATTTTGGGCTCCTCATCTAAGAAAAGATGTTCTGGCATTGGAGAGGGTCCAAAGGCTGTTCACAAGGATAATTCTGGGAATTAAAGGGTTATCAATACATGGAATATTTGATAGCTCTAGGTCTGTACTCATTGCAATTTAGGATGGGGGGAATCTCATTGAAACTTTTCGAATGTTAAAAGGCCTAGACAGAGTAGGTGTGGAAAGGATGTTACCCATGATGGGAAAGTGTAGGACAAGAGGGCACAAGAGGAGGATTTAAAACAGAGATGCAGAGAAATTTCTTTAGCCAGAGGCTGGTGAATTTGTGGAATTTATTACCACAGTCAGCTGTGGAGGCCAGGTTGTTGGGTGTACTTAAGGCAGAGATAGGAGGTCAGCAGGAGACGCTCATGGAGTGAGCACTGTTTCAGATTCGCTCCATAAACTTTACTTTTTTTAACCTATGATCTCCCTTATTTAACTTACTTTTACCTACACCAAAGATACCTGCTACTTTTTTGGACTTATCCTTAAGAGTCTATTGTGAATTTTGAAGAAATGAGTACTGAAATGGCTTTGATATCTAAAGGGCGAGAACCTGGGAAAGATTCTAACGGGAACGGAAAGAAGAAAAAGACCGATCCTAAGCGCACTGAATTGACTTATAAAATGTTATTGGAGCTTTTAAATGAAAAATTTGAAGAACAACGACAAATTTTTAAACAGAATATAAAGGTTGTTCAGGATTATATGGATAAGATTGATTCAGTAGTTAACCAGCAGCAAGCTCTAATCGCAACTTTGCAAGTGGACGCTCAGAAGTGAGACTTGATAATCGAAAAACTGGAGCAGAAATTATCTTCGACAATTAAACAAGTGGAAACACTTAAAGCCAAGAGTGTCGACTTTGAAAATCGGTCCAGAAGACAGAACTTACGCATACATGGTCTCCCGGAAGGTATTGAACAAGGGGACCCCTCAAAGTATTTTGCTCAACTTTTAAAGGATGCGTACCCTTCTATATTCCCAGACAGTACTCCGTTACTTGATCGTGCTCACAGAATTATGCGTCGATCATCAAGTTCTTCAGCTAAACCACCGGTTGTAATTGTCCAATTTCACTATGTGCATGTTAAAGAGCAACTTATTCATGTGGCTCGGCGTTTAGGGATGGTCAAATTCCAGAATTCGATTTTCGATTAGTGGAGGATTTTAGTCCAGAAGTAATGAAGGCAAGGCTTCTTTTTCTGATGTCCGAATGTTATGAGAAAAATCTAAAACCTGCGCTCTTATACCTTGCAAAGCTCAGAATCTCGCCTCCGAATGCACCACAGCGTGCTTTCCCTTCTACATCTGAAGCTCGAAGCTTTCTGAATGAGAACTATCCTATTGCTTCAGATTCTCGTCTCTAATAAATGAGTGATTTTGATTATTAGAAGATCGTTTTTATTTCCAAAACCAGATTTTGTTTCTGGCTATTGGTGTAGGTTTACTCTATATTTTATACTCTAAGTTAAGTTTTTTTTCGACGTACTAATCTTTTTATTTTACTTACTTTAACCACTGTACTTTGATCATTATTATTAATCTTTCGAAGGCAAATTTTTTTTTTAACTAAGATGACGGTTTCTTCTCTAAAATATTTTCGGCTTTTTTTTATTTCGCCATTTTTTTTCTCGTCTTCTTCCTATAATGCATTTCTTATCACAGTTTAATTTTTTTTTTTGGTTTGGGTTTTAACCCGACTTATAAGTTACTAATGATTATATTCTTTTTGTTTTTTTACTAGCAATTATATTAAGAAGTTTGGTTTTAGTATAGTGATCATTTGTTTTTTAGAGTTTGAGTGGATGTTTTTTTCCCTTTATATACGGAGTTGCCTTCTGCTGATATGGGGGTAGATTTAGTTTCATTCCTCTTTCTTCCCAGCCTTCTCCTGGCTGGGGTGAAACTTTCTCTTCTTGGGTGGGGGATGGTTTTTTTTTTCTAAATCTAATGTTCTTGTTATCGGTTTTTTTTTAGTTTCTTCATTTGGGCTGATTTTAAACTACTAAAATGTCCATGATGTCGTCACTTCCGGGTCCGCCCCTTATTTTTGTTCCTCTTCTGGGTGCATGAGTTCATAATTTGGTTAACCCTTTATATACCAACGGGTTGATTTCAGAAATATGGCTCAGACCAGTAATTTTGTCTCTTGGAATACTAATGGCTTAAACCATCCGATTAAACAGAAAAAGATTTTCAAAGTATTCCAAAGACTGAATGCACATATTATTTTTGTACAAGAAACTCATGTGAGTAAAGAGGATAATTATCATTTTTTTAGGTTTTGGAGGGATCAACATTTGAATTGGAATGCTAAAGTAAAGGGAATTTCAATTTTTATTGACTCCTCTATTGCATTTGTCCAACACAATATATTTTTGGATCCGAATGGTAGATTTTTGTTAATTACTGTGTTACTTTTAACAAAAAGGCTGCTATGGTTAATGTTTATGCTCCAAATGTGGATTATCCCAATTTTTTTAAGTCCTTATTTACCTAATCTAAATGAATATAGGTTAATAATGGGTGGTGACTTTAATTGTTGTTTAAATCCTTTGTTGGACAGATCTATATCTACTCAGACTTTACCTAATAAGTCAGCCACTTATATCAACTCTTTTTTGATATTTGGAGATTTCAGCATTCTAAGGACAAAGAGTTTTTTGATATTTGGAGATTTCAGCATTCTAAGGACAAAGAGTTTTCATTTTTCTCACATGTTTATCATTCTTACTCGAGAATTGATTATTTTTTTATTGACTCTTGTTTTATTCCATCGGTAATTGGTTGTAATTATGATATAATAGCCATCTCTGACCATGCTCCATTAAAACTTTCTAGTAAATTTATGGATACAGCTTCTAGTGCTAGATAATGGCGATTTGATTCTACCTTACTGCAAGATCCGGATTTTATTAAATTTATGAAGGAACAGATCCATTTCTTCTTTTCAACTAATTCCATGGATGATATTTCTTGCGGAACACTTTGAGATACTTTTAAAGCATATATACATGGACAGATCATCTCCTATTCCGTTGGTTTGAGAAAACATATTAAGAAGGAAACTCTTTTATTGGTTGATAAAATTAAAGAGATTGACAAGAAATATTCGACTGCTCCTAGTAAGGAGCTTTACAAACAAATGGAATATAGTTTATTACTTACATCTTCGATTGAAAATCAATTAATGAAAACCAGATCAGATTTTTATATACATAGTGATAAATCAGGTAAACTGTTAGCTAGTCAATTGAAGAATGCTTTGGTTAAACGCCAAATTATTAAGGTTTGTCAGCAGAATGGGGATCTGACAGTTAACCATGATGAGATAAACAAATCTTTTCAAGAGTTTTATACCTCCCTGTATCATTCTGAATTCCCTCATGATTATAATATCATGTATGATTTTCTTGGGAAATTGAATTTTCCAAAATTATCATCAGATGATCTTTCAATATTAGAAACTATTACGGATGCAGAAATTAAAGGGGTTATTTCCTCTGTGAATTCTGGGAAAGCACCAGGTCCAGATGGGTATACAGTAGAATTTTTTTAGTGTTTTTCCTCTCTCCTTGGTTATGCAGGGTTTTTGAAGAAGCAATTAGATTGGGTAATCTGCCACAATCTTTTTATAGAGATTCCATTTCTTTAATATTGAAGAAAGATAAAGACCCTACTGACTGTGCATCCTATAGACCAATATCCTTACTGAATGTAGATTCCAAGATCTTTTCCAAGTTACTGGCATCCAGACTGGAGAAGGTATTACCTCAAATTATCTCAGAAGATCAAACTGGTTTTATTAAAAATCGCTATTCTTTTTTCAATGTTAGGAGATTATTGAATATTGTTTAAACTCCTTCACATAGCACTTCAGAATGTGTCATTTCATTAGATGCAGAGAAAGCATTTGATAGAGTTGAATGACCATACTTATTTACTGTGCTTGAGAAGTTTAAATTTAGTTCAACATTCATTTCCTGGATTAAACTGATATATCATACTCCAGTAGCCTCGGATTTTACTAACAATCAAAGATCTCCCTTTTTTCATTTATTTCTGGGTACTAAACAAGGCTGTCCTCTTAGTCCATTATTATTTGATATTGCTTTAGAACCCTTGGCAATTGCTATCAGAGAACTACTGAACATTTTTGGCATTACTCGTGGGACGGATATGCATAAGCTATCATTATATGCAGATGATTTATTATTATTTATTTCTGATCCTGAGAAATCCATTCCTGTAGTTATATCATTGTTGGCTCAATTTAGTAATTTTTCCAGGTATAAATTAAATCTTAATAAGAGTGAATTGTTTCCTTTAAGTAGACAGGTTCCAATTTATGGAAATTTACCTTGTTACGCCTGTGCCCCCTCCTTTTTAAGAATCACAAGATCACTATTAATTCGGGTCAGGAGACCCAAGAAATGAGAGAGAGAGACTTTTGGAATGTCTTGGCCCCTCGGTGATACAAAGCTACAGGAAACGGCCATTGTCTCTTGGAGACGGAATTGTGTATTGAGTACTGTACTATTTATTCGAAGCCCTCAGGGAATGACCAAAAGTGGGCTGGTTGAGGGGAGGCAGCCATCCACCCTGATTGACACCTGAAACCCCGTGAGTGGGGATAAAAGAGGGTCTGTGGGAACAGCCCGTCAGACGCACCAGAAGAAACACTAGAACTCCCGTAACAGTGTAATAGCGAAAGCCGGTGGAAAAGCCCACGTGCGTCCTTTTCCATTTGCCTCAGAATTGGTGGGTCTTGCCACGGAAGAACGGCTTTAGCTAACAACAAAGGATAAATCAGCCCCAACAACTCTCGAAGGATCGACATCATAAAAGGAATGGGCAAGTTTTAATCCGTCTCTCTCTCCAACCAAAAGCTGCAGCTTGAATGAACTTGAGTGACTTTTATATTTCCATCGGACAATACATTATCCCCAGACAACGATAGAGCTTTTTCTTATTGATTATTATTATACCCACGCTTTTAGATTTAGTATTGACGACGTATATTATCTGTATATTTGCATTGATATTATTTTTGTGTATTTTTATCAATAAATACTGTTAAAATAGTACCATCAGACTTCAACGGACCTCTCTATCTTTGCTGGTAAGTGACCCTAACCCTTTTAAGTTAGTTAATGACTCTTTTATTTACTTAGGGATTAAAATCACAAAAAAATTATAAGGACTTATTTAAGGTTAATTTTTTACCCCAATCGATCAGATTAAATGTTTGTTTACTAAATGGTCACCATTATCTTTATCTCTGATAGGTTGGATTAATGCTATTAAGATGGTTATTTTACCCAAGTTTTTATATATATATTTCAAGCGGTACTAATTTTTATTCCGAAATCTTTTTTTGCTAATGTTGATTCAAAAATTTCCTCAGATATATATGGCAGAATAAAAATCCTAGATTAGGTAAAAAATATTTACAGAAGGCAAGAAAGGAAGGTGGATTGGCATTGCCTAATTTTAGATTTTATTATTGGGCAGTCAATATCCAATATTTGATACGTTGGTTAAAGGATTGGGATTTATCTTTTAGCCCTCATTGGGTGAATCTGGAAATTAAATCTGTACAAGGATTTTCATTGGGTTCTATTTTAGGGTCTTCTCTTCCCTTTGCACTTTCTAAATTGCAGAAACGAATTGACAATCCAATAGTTAAAATACTTTACGTATATGGTTTCAATTTCAGAATTTTTTTGGGTTGACTCAGTTTGTTTTAAATATTCCTATTGTATCCAATTGTTTTTTTTTATCCTTCTATTATAGACCAAGCTTATTCAGCTTGGAAGACTAAAGGATTACTACAATTTTCCGATTTATTTTCAGATAATTGTTTTATGTCTTTTGAACAATTATCTAATAAATATAATTTGCCCAGATTTCATTTTTTTAGATATTTACAGATTAGAAATTTCTTAAATACTGTACTTCCTACCTTTCCAAATCTTGTGTCTTGCAGGTATTTCTTGCGGGTATTTTGGAGAATTTGCTAGAACTAAATCCTTCTCAGAAAGGGGTAATATCAAAACTGTACAATATAATTATGAAGATACATTCAGAGCCCTTCTATAAGATTAAAAATGATTGGGAAAGAGAACTTAACCTTACTATCCCTATTGAGAATTGGGATAAAATTCTTCAATTAGTTAATTCATCATCTATATGTGCTCAACATTCATTAATACAGTTTAAAGTTGTGCATAGGGCTCATATGTCCAAGGATAAATTGGCTCATTTTTATTCCTATATAAATCCTATTTGTGACAGATGTCATTCTGAGATAGCATCTTTAACTCATATGTTTTGGTCTTGTCTGCTTTTGAAAAAATATTGGAAAGATATTTTTGATATTATTTCCATGATATTGAACATTGATTTACAACCTCATCCTATTACTGCAATTTTTGATTTACCAATGACGGACTCAGTCCATTAATCCTCTTCTGCTTGTCGAATGATTGCATGTCTTACATTAATGGCTAGAAGATCTATTTTGTTGAATTGGAAAGAAATTAATCCTCCTATCGTATTTCATTGGTTTTCTCAAACTACGTTATGTCTAAATTTAGAAAAAATTAGAAGTGTTGTATTTGATACTTCTATTAAATTTGAAAAGATATGGAGACCATTTATTCAATATTTTCATATGATGTAATGTGACCCTGTTCCAAGCCTATTTGTTTTTCCAGTTTTGATTTTACATAAGTTGAGAGGATCAGAGTTGACGACACTGATGATATTGTATTTTTGTTAGATATTATAAACAGCCCTTTTTTTCATTCTTTTTTTTCTTTTTTCATTTTTTTTCCTTATTAGTTATTAGGTTGTTAGATTAGTTTTTCTAGCATATTTTTTTTCTTTTTCTCTTTTCTGTTTTTTTAATATATATTATGATATACCTAGGTTTGCTTTGTTTATATGTTACTTGTATCATCCATGATTTGGGAAGACTCATTTATATTGTAACTATTGCTTATGTATCCTTTCATGTTCAGTTTAAATTTGTATGTTTGTAATCCCATTATCTATGTATTAATCTTATTATGTTGATATTAATAATAATAATAAAAAGATTGAAAAAGAAAGAAAGGCAGAGATAGATAGGTTCTTTATTGGATATGCCAGCAAGGTTACAAGGAGAAGGTGGGGAACAGGGTTGAGGAGGGGAGAAAAGGATCAGCCACGATTGAATGGTGGAGCAGATTCAATGGGCCAAGTTGCCCAATTCTGCTTTTATGTCTTATGGCTTTATGGTCTTATGAATGTTTGGCAACTCTTTGCCCTGGATGGAGTCCAGCTTCTGGAGTATCTTTGGGGCTACATTTTTAGGGTGATGTAACTGGGAGAAATGTACATCATTCACAACCACCAACATTGAGTTGGGATTCACTTTAAAGAGGCAGGTCTGACTTATGATGTAGTTACATCAGAATTTTTAGCATGCTTTGGTTATGTAGGTTTTAGAATTCAATAAAATGTGATATGGGTTTTATTAAATATAAAACAACTCACTTTGTTTTATTACTGTTCATTATGAACACCCTTTCAGGATGATGTTTCCTGTGTGACACGGATGCTCAATTGAGTGTGCTACCAGCATCGCCTGTTGATGAGAAGGCCAAGAGCGACACCACATTCCCACAACTGGACTGCTAGTCCATGCCCACACATGTAGACTGAACCAAGAAAAGCTGGCAACCATGAATGCTGAACTTGCCAACATAGAAAGACCCGGAATAGTACACTGATCAAACAGACCCTTGCCTTCACCCCTCCATGTGGTTCCTACGTCCAATGGTGGTTGCCATCCATGTGGTGATTACCAATGCATAACGAGGCCACAATCCCCAATTGATAGATAGATAGATGTATAGATACTTCATTAATCTCAAAGGAAATTACCATGTTACAGTAGCATTACAAGTGCACAAATATAAATATTAGAAGAGAAGTAGAGAGAATAAAACAAAGTTACATCAAACATTCTAACAGGAGGGTGGTCATCACTTCCCCATCTATAGGTTGACTCATTACAGAGCCTCATGGCTGAGGGTAAGAATGTTGTCTTAGTCTATTACTAAAAGTGCTCCTTTGTTCAGCCAAAGTGGCATGCAGAGGGTGAGAAATAGTGTCCAGAAATGCCATGATTTTCTGTAGGGTCTTTTGTTCTACCACCAGTCTCCAGTGTGTCCAGTTTGACTCCTATGTCAGAGATAAGCTTTCTAATCAGTTTGTTGAGCCATTGGCATCACCCATGTTGATACCATTGCCCCAGCATAAAAGATTGTACTGATGACAACAGATTGGTAGAACATTGAAAGAGAGGCCTGCACACTCAAAGGGACTTCAGTCTCCTCAGGAAATAGAGGCAACTTTGGCCCTTCTTGAACATGCCTCTGTGTTGGTGCTCCTCTCAAGTCTGTACTTCAGGTGCACCCCCAGGTACTTGTAGGTCCTCATCACGCCCACGTCCTCACCATCAATAGTAACAGGGAGCAGTGCAGGCTTAGTTTTCCTAAAGTCCATCTTACTGTCTTACTGATGTTGAGCTGCAGGTAATTCAAATTGCACCATTTGACAAAGTTCTGCACCAGACCCTGTATTCATCCTCCTATCCTCCCTTTATACACACAACTAGTGCTGAGTCATCAGAGAATTTCTGCAGATGACACGATACAAAGTTGTATCTTTAGTCTGAGGTTTACAGGGTAAACAGGAAAGGAGCCAATGCAGTCCCCTGTGGGGGCCCATTGCTGCTTATAGCCATATCTGACACACAGCTCCGAAGCCACACAAACAGTGGTCTGCTAGTCAAGTAATTTAATATCCATGATACAATGGAAGTGCCAACGTGCATTCAGTGGAGCTTTCCCCCAGCAATGAGGGCAGTATGGTATTGAAGGCTCTTGAGAAATCAAAAGGCAAGATCCTCAAAGTGCTGCCTTGCGTATCCAAATGGGAGTAGGCTCTGTTCAATAGGACAGCATCATCAATGTCAATGTGTTCCTGGTAGGCAAACTGCAGAGGTCTGAGGGCTGATCTGACCAATGTTACCTGGTCCCACACATTCAGGACTTTACAACATGTTTAACCAGAAAGTTAACTCCTGATGTTGATCTAGTTAGAAGCTACCATCGGATGCCTGTGCGCTTGGAGGACATTCCCAAAACAGCTGTGATAACCCCATTTAGCCTTTCATGATTTGTATAGTTCATCGCTTAGTTTATTTTTGCAACAAGATGTTATCTGTGAATCAAATAATGAATGGTAATAAGGTTAGATACTGCTTTTCTTTAAGACTGTTGTATCCTGCCATTGATGATGCCCCATCTGTTGCACAATGCAAGAATGCTGGTGAGTGGACGTCCTTCTCTTTGAAAAATTACTCAACAACACAAAATATTAATCACAGGAGATTCTGCAGATTCTTGAAATCCAAAGCAACAAATACAAAATGCTCGAAAAACACAGATGGTCAAGCAGTAGCTATGGAAATGAATAAATAGTTGAAGTTTTGGTCTGACACCATTCTTCAGGACAGGAAAGAAAGGGGGAAGATACCAGAATAAAAAAGTTGGGGGAGAGGATGTACAATTAGCTAGAAGGTGATAAGTGAAGCCAGGTAGGTGTGAAAGGTAAAGAGCTACAGAAGAAGGAATCTGATATGACAGAAGAGTAGCTCATGGGAGAAAGGGAAGAAAGAGGGCACTGAGGTTAGGAAGGTGATGAGGAGAGATAAAAGACCAGAGTGGGGAATAGAACAAGAGGGAAGGGTGAGGGAAAAAATACCAGAAGGAGAAGTTGATGTTTGTGCCATCAGTGGGACCACTTAGAACAAATATGAGGTGTTGCTCCTCCACCCTGAGAGTGCCCTCAACATGGCAAAATGAGGAGCAGATTTCAGATGATTGGCCACTGGGAAATTCTGCTTTTGGAGAATGGAGCAGGGGTCTTCAACAAACCAGTTCCCCAATTTATGTCGCATCTCACCAGTATAGAGGAGGCCCCACCAGAAGGACTGGATACAATAGGCAACCCCAACAGATTCACAGGTGAAGTGTTGCCTCACCTGGAAGGACTGTTTGATGCCCTGAATAGAGGTGAGGTGGAGGTGAATGGGCAGATATCCCACTTTTGTCAAGTGGGAGATTAGTAATGAGAGATTAATGGACAAGGGAATCATGAAGGGAGCGATCCCTGTGGAAAGTGGAGAGTTGGGGGGAGGTAAAGATGTATTTGGTGGTAGGATCCCATTGAAGATGACAGAGTTGTGGAGAATAATGTATTGGATGTGCAGGCTCATAGGGTGGTAGATGAGGATAAGAGGAACACTACCACTTTTAAGGCAGTGGGAAGATGAGGTGAATCTGGATGTTTGAGAAATGGAGGAGATGCTGGTGAGGGCAACGTCAATGACAGAGAAAGGGAAACTCTGTTCTTTGAAGAAAGAGTACATCTCTGATGTTCTGGAAAATAAAGCCTCATCCTGGGAACAGACTCTCTGCCTGAAAGTACATAAGGTGGGGCAGCGATATCTCAGAAATGCAGTCAAGACCATTCAAAAGGGTGGATTTTGAACTTTACCCCATTGAACACCAGACCCTAATTCATAGGAATTGTGTCACTGTGTGATTAGAGTATGGAATTGTACTAACATAGTACTACAGTAGTGAAAGCCAATAGTGCACAAGCTGGTCCTGGAAATAACACAATTTCTTCAGTCCAGATTTCTCATGATATGCCAAATATAGAAGTGTCACGTTGCTTTTCAACAACTATAACACACTTCAAACAAAGCCCAAGAAAAAGGTGAGCTAGCAAGATAAGATGTGGTTACATTATCAATTATGAGGCACTGAGGATCAAATGCTTATAAGTAATACAATTCTTAAATTAAACTTGTAATCCCTTAGCTTCCCCCTTGTTTCCGAGCACCCCCCACCACCCCCTTTATCATCCCACTGGCTCTGGGGGGGGGGGGTTACAATATCTCCCACTTTGGGAACAGCTAGCCTACAGGCTCAGGCCAGGGACTGGAGGATGAAAGCCAGAGGTGGACTACCCTCCGGTTGTGTGTGCGTGAGTGTGCGGTTGGGAGGGAGGAAAGAGGATTGTTTTGCTGTTGTTGCTTTGATTTGTTACTGTTGTTGTTGCTTGTATTCTACTGCTGAACATTGTTGGCATGCTATGCACCAGAATGTGCAGTGAGAGTTGCAAGCTGCCCCCATCACATCTTTAGGTTGTGTTGCTTGTTAACACAAATGATGCATTTCACTGTATGTTTTGATGTAGATGTGATATATAAATGAACCTGAATATTCCAACACATTCTTGAATTGACATGAATATCATGTCAGGAGGTGAACAACTTTCTGCGGGGTACCCAACCTATCATTGTCACAGTGTTTATTTATTTATTTTGTTTTATTTTACTTAGTGATACACCACAGAGTAAACCCTTCTGACCCTTCAAGCTGCACCACCCGAGCAATCCCACAACCCTGATTAACCTTAACCTAACCATGGAACAATTTACAGCGACCAATTAATCTACTTGATATGTTTTTATACTATGGGAGGAATCTAGAGCACCTGGGGAAAATCCACACATTCAATGGGGAGGACGTACAGAACAGCAGCAGAATTGAACTCCAGAACAGTGCTGCAGGCTTGCTGGGCTGGAAGAGCCTATTACTCCAGAATTGAAGCTCCAGAATACCCCAAGCTGTAATAGCGTCGCACTAATCACTACACTATTGTGGCGCCCTAGATGGTTTCTGGTTATTGGATTTTGTTGGTGGGGAACATGCCTTTGAATAGTTAAGCACGCACATTTAGACTTTATGTAATGCCCTGGTTCACATTTTTACTGTTATGTTGTGGGTATTTCATTTAGCAGTTCTGTAAGAGCAGTCTGTTCTGCTTTCAGCCTGTTTAGGTTATTGTTGCAGATAAGGGATGATGAGGAATGTGTGTCATTCAGTTAGAATAGTGGAACTGGGAAGAGGTTTTTTTTGGTGAGGGACACTGTCTTGGGGCTTTTATTCGGCAGGAGGTGATGCTGGGGAGAACCAGTTGTAGGATATGATCCGATGGAAGATCTGTTTGTCTGAGATGGATTGCAAGTGACATTGGCAGGTGGTGAGTGTTTTCACGCAGACCGAGGGCCCAGCATGTGAGTGACAGGGAAGTTCAAGATGAGCTCCAACCTGTACATATTTGCCTGCTAATTATCATGGGCCCTTTTTTGTTTTTTTTCTTTCTTTTCTTTACTAACCCTTTAGTTAAGTAAGATGCAGAAATATAATTCCTTCAATCATCTGCAGTGTGCTTTCTGTTATTTCTTGGCACTGGGTTGTGACAGGGTAGCAAATTACACAGCATCCAGACAAACCAGTGTTTGGGGTAGAAGAGCCGTCTCAATTTCATGGGTTGGGCAAGACCAGAGTGTGTCTTCAGCGGGGGTTCACTTTTCTTGTATGAAATTATTCAGGCAGCATGCAAGCAAAGCAATTAATATAATGCTATTACAGTGCCAAGGTTCAGTTCCTGTTCTGTCTGTAAAAAGTCCCCGTCACTGCGTGGGCTTTCTCTGGGAGTTTCATTTTCCTTCCATATTCCAAAGACATACAAGTCAGTAGGTTAATATGTCACATGGGTGTTATTTGGCAGTGCAGGCTTGCTGGGCTGGAAGAGCCTATTACTGTGCTGTATCTCTAAATATAAAGCTAAATAAAATGAAATTACATTTTCTGGGCACTTTTTTTGTAAATGTGTTCCTCACCACTTATCAGCCCATGCCCAAATGTAACATACTTCCTTGGTGGAGATGGCCATTGTCTAGCATTTCAGTGAAACAATATTGTTTATCACTCTCATCCCTTGTCTGAATGTTGTCTGGGCAATGCTGCATTCAGGCAAGGTCCAAGGAGCTGTGAGGTGAGGAGTAAAAATCCTCACTCTTGATCTTGTGATCAGAGGAAGATCATTGATAAAGCGACTGAAGCTGACCGTCCCAAGACTGACCAGTCTGTTGTCGCCAGTACAATCTTCTACGCAGTGGTGTGCTGGGGCAATGGCATCAACACGGATTATGCTAACAGGCTCAACAAACTGATGAGAAAGGCTGGCTCTGTTATAGGAGTCAAACTGGACACACTGGAGGCTGTGGTAGAACAAAAGACCCTATGGAAAACTTGGCAATTCTGGACAATGTTTCTCACCCTCAGCATGCCACCTTGGCTGAACACTTTCAGTAATAGACTAAGACAACTGTGCTGCTCCAATGAGCATTATTTGATGTCATTCTTACCCTCGGCCATCTAGAACGTCAGCCTCTAGATGGAGAAGTGATGACCCTCCTCCTGTTAGACTGTTTGTGATAACTTAATTTTTTTTATTCTTTTTTACTTCTCTTCTAATACTTATATCTGTGCATTTGCAATGCTACTGTGACGTTGTAATTTCCATTGGGATCAATAAAGAATCTATTTATCTATCTAAGGAGTTTGTACATTTTCCCATGACCACATGGGTTTCTTCTGGGTGTCTAGTTTCCTCCCATGTTCCAAAGATGTATAGGTTGGGATTAGTGAGTTTTGGGCATGCTATCTTACATGGCGATTTTTGTGAGCTGCCCCCAGCACATCCTTAGACTGCAAAAAAAGCTAACTTAATAAGTTTGGAAATAATTTATTCAAGACCCAGGACAAGAAACCACAAACAGCTGCTGACATGAGTAGTGGAGACCTCAAAATAAACCACATAAGCAAGTGGTTGGGTGCTGATTGCAATGTTTATCTCTCTGATATCTTCCTCTCACCGCAGCAAATTGATCCAACTGGAGTGCAGAATCTCTTCTGTGGTTTCAGAGTGTGTACTAATGAGACAGTTTCAATTTAACATGATCAGTTCAGTGAAGAATTAAGGGAAGATAATTGTTCCTTCTCAGTAACTTGGTTGCTCAGGTCAATAGGGCAGTTCCTCTTCCAATAGACTGTACATTAAACCACAGAAAGACACAATTAAAGGCAAGATCTTAGTGCTCTAAAAGAAGGTAATAAGAAAGCTTGCAACAAAGCAGATCAAAACAACATTTTTTATTCTGAAGGTATCAATAAAACCACTGCTGCATTTATCAATAGAGCGTGATGAACCACAACAATAAAATTGATTACTTTCCTGCAAGGTTTATGGAAGATCAATTGGTTAGATTTGACTAAGATTTTAACACACAATTATTCTGTATCTTTTTTCACCCTGTGCAACATGTGATCTCATTAACATGGTTGCAGCATCCAACACCAAGTATGTGACCTCATTAACATAGTTTTAGAATCCACTCAACACTAAGGATGTGACCTCATGAACATGGTTTTACCATCCAATCAAGACCAAGCACTTCCTAGTCTCATCCATGAAGCTTGATTCTGCATTACCTTATACCCAAGGTCAAGCCCATGCACTAACAAAGCAAGTAGCCAAGCAACAACCTTGAGATAAAAAGTAACTGATGAAGGATCTCAGCTCAAAACATCAACTGTTTATTCCCCTCCATAAATGCTGACTGACTTGCTGAGTTCTTCCAACATTCTGAGTGTGTTGATCAAGATTCCCAATGTAATGCTTGTGCAATTAGCTGGTGTATGTCTAGGGGAAGATTCGTCCACCCGCCAAACCGTGCCTCCCGTATATGTGGATACTGTGAAATGCACACTAACACAAACTTGCACACACAATATCAAGCGCACACCATGTACGTTTACAGAATACAATTTATAAATCTTACTAGAACTAAGTGATTAATAATGATACAATATATATGAAAGAAAAGAAAATGAAGAAAAAGGCGCCAGAACTTATCAGAGTTCAGTCAATTAGTGCACATAGTTGGAGCTCAACCATCAAGTCTTCCATCCATTCTTCGATCTTCTCCAACCTCCACAACCTGCGCACCTGGGACCACCCTCGGTGATCGACCAGCAGCGCCTCCAGCACCCGTCCGCCTTCCTCGCAGTCTCCTTCCTGACTCCCCAAAAGTCCACGCAATAACAGCTCACAGACCCACACGAGAGAATAACATCTATCCCAATTGGTTAATAAATGAATACAATTCTTGTTATCAGTTACTATTACCCAAACAAGCTTCGAGAGTGCTCTGCAAGAAGAAGCACTCACTCACCAGTTAGCATAACAAAGGAGTATTTTTACTTTTAACAAACAAAGAAGACATTTGGATTAACATACGCAGTACACCAGCATCTGCAGAAACTCGTGTATTTACCTTATTTTACTACACCTGTACATTCACCAACCATAAAACTATTCCTACAGCTCTCTGTGCTCTTGTCTCTGAAATGTCATTCCTTCGCCTGTGATAGATATTTGCTTCCTGAGCAATGAAGTCTTAAGTTTTGCCAAGCTCACTTTCTAATCATAACATACCCCACTTGTGAGATCAAACTGTTGTAATTAAACTTCCAAGTAACATTGTTTAACTTCTGGTCATAAATGGGAGCCAGTAGTTAGTTCTTAAAATGTAAATGGAAAGCAGTAATCAGTTTGAAGTTTAAAAATGCAGCATTGCAAACAAGTTCTGCTGACAGAGCAGACTGTTAGTTCACAACACCTGGTTCAGTGCTGTTCAAGTGGTGCAGTATAAGACAATCGGTTATTTAATCTGGCTTGTTTCAAACAAGAAAACTGACTAAGTTGCTTATTTCAAGGAAGCTTGCAGACCGGATGGATGATATAATTTAGCGCATCAAATAACTGATCTATTAAAGTTGGAAGTTGTATGTTCTCAGAGAAGTTAGCTTTACAATATTAATTACAGGTAGCTGTGATCTACAATAAGTCTTCAAAAAGCTTTTAGACTATGTAGAAACAATATATGATGAAATATATTTGTATTAAGTCACCAAAGTGGCAAAAAACTGTATACTCTAAATGTAGAAAGAAGTTCAGTCTTAAGAATGGGTTAAGGAACATCAAGAAACATGAAAGAAACACAAGGTGAACTAGAATCCATTCCTCTGGCTTTGATATCTGTGACAGATGATTCATTCATTGTTTGTTTGTCCTTTTAGTTTAGAGGAATTGTACCTGGGTTTTGGAAATACTTGATGTTTTAGAAATTATTTGTAAGTTAGAAATGTTTTATAAGATAGAAATCCTCTGTGAGTTTTAAAAGTGTTTGAAGAATGTTGTTTGTATTTAAATGTGTATCACTGAAAATAAATTAACTGTGTTTTAAACTACTTTGTTAACTGGAAGTATCTTTGCCTTGGTTGGGAGGGGCCCTCCACTCAAATAGCGGGTAACTCATACGTGGAGATTATAATAGAGAAGTGAACTACACTTTGAAGATTGAGTGGTTACAATATAATTTCCGTTTAGTGACAGTAATTGTGGTTATTTACATCTGATAGGGATTAATGTCTTCATGGTAAGGGTAACCTAGATTAATTAAACCCAAAGATGTAATGTTGGAAAGCTCCATCTGTGAAGGTATGAAAACAAGGTTTACCAAATTTTTTAAAAAGAACTTGAAAGAAAGAGCTATACAAGGACAAGGTATGACTGATGCAGGCATGGACAAGCGACAGAAACACAGCAAACTATAGAAACCAACAAAAGATACACACGTTAAAACTGGAATTAGTAGCTAGTATCTCTACCCTACTGATTGGAAATCCACAGGGTGAAACGCCTGGAGGAGAGTCACTATCAATAAAAGATTTATTGAAGCTACAGCTATAATGAGCACCAGCTATAGCGTGACAATATCAGCAGAGAGTAGCGTCCAATACCTCTTAGCTCTGCTATATCATGCCAGGGGATTTGGTGAGTTAACACACTTTTACTGTTCGGAGGGTATAATTTTTGTGTGAAATTTTTTCAGTAGTGTTGTAACTGAGAAATATTGGAAATATTTCAATCGAAGCAAGCAGCTGAGAGTGGATGATGAAGCATAGTGGAGGGAAGGTCGTTTTTCTTTTCTTTAACTGATCAGGGAAAAGAGGGTCTACTGTGCAGGTGCGTGATGTAGCGCACCAAGGTTTAAAAGAAAGACCGCCATATACAACAGCCATCGTCATAGCGGCCATCATTGGAGTGGACTGAGTCGGAGAGGGATGGCTTTGGCTCAATCAGGCTTCTGCAAGAAACAGGCAGAGGCGAGGGTAGGTTCCTGTAAATTTCTGTTTTTCTTTTTTTTTGTTCAGACTAGAGAATATGCCAGGCAGGATGTTGGAATGCTCCTCTTGCAGGATGTGGGGAGTCAGGGAGACCTCCAGTGTCTCTGACAATGACACCTGCAAGAAGTGCAACCAGCTGCAGCTACTGACAGACCCCATTAGGGAACTGGAGCTGGAGATGGATGACCTCTGGATCATTCAGGAGACTGAGCAGATTATAGATAGTAGCTTCTGGGAGGTAGTTACAACTGAGGAACAGGGCACAAGTAATTGGGTTACCGTCAGGCGAGGAAGGGGAAAGGGCAGGTAGTGCAGGGTTCCCCTGTGGCCATTCCCCTCCAGAATAGGTATACCAATTTGGATACTGTTGGGGGGGGGATGGCTTACCTGGGACAAGCTGCAGCAGCAGGATCTCTGGCGCTGAGTCTGGTTCTGCAGTGCAGAAGGGAGGGAGGAAGAAGAAGAGAGCAGCAGTGATAGGGGACTCCAGAGTCAGGGGTACAGACAGGAGATTCTGTGGTCATGACAGAGACTCCCAGATGGTTTGTTGCCTCCCAGGTGCCAGGGTCAGGGATGTATCTGATCGCGTGCACAGCATGCTGAGGTGGGAGGGTGATCAGCCAGATGTTGTGGTACACATCGGTACCAATGACACAGGTAGAAAGAGTCAAGAGGTCCTGAAGACTAAGTACAGAGAGCTTGGTAGGAAGTTGAAAAACAGGACCACGAGGATAGTAATCTCCGGATTGCTGCCCGTGACACGTGCAAGTGAGGGTAAGAGTAGAATGCTCTGGCAGATGAACATGTGGCTGAGAAACTGGTGTTTCAGATTTCTAGATCATTGGGACCTCTTCTGGGGCAGATGGGACCTGTTCAAGAGAGATGGGTTACACCTGAACTACAAGGGGACCAATACACAGGGAAGGAGGTTGCTAGTGTTATTGGGGAAGGTTTAAATTAGATTTGCAGAGGGATGGGAACCAGAGTGCCAGAGTAGATAGTGGAATGGGGTAAAAATAAATGATGTTAGCGGTTCATGCAAAGTCACAAATAGTAAATTTGTGTGTGGTGTATAATTGAAATAATATTTCTGTGTACTGTACTGTGGGGAAGGCAGAAGAGCTGAGGGCTTGGATTGACATGTGGAATTATGACATCATAGCCATTACTGAAACTTGGCCACTGGAGGGGCAGGACTGGCAGATCAATGTTCCAGGGTTCCGATGTTTCAGATGTGATAGAGGTAGAGGGATGAAGGGTTGGGGGCGGGGGGAGTTGGCTTTGCTAGTCAGGGAAAATATTACAGCAGTGCTTCGGCAGGACAGATTAGAGAGCTTGTCTACTGAGGCCATATGGGTGGAACTGAGAAACAGGAGAGGTATGACCACATTAATAGGGTTGTATTATAGACCACCCAATAGTCAGTGAGAATTGGAGGAGCAAATCTGCAGAGAGATAACAGACAACTACAGGAGACAGAAAGTTGTAGGGGATTTTAATTTTTTTATTGATTGGGACTCCCATACTGTTAAAGGTCTAGATGGGTTAGAGTTTGTGAAATGTGTTCAGGAAGGTCTTCTAAATCAATATATAGATGTACCAACTAGGGAGGATGCAATATTAGATCTCCTATTAGGAAATGAGTTAGGGCAGGTGACAGAAATGTGTGTAGGGGAACACTTGGGTTCTAGCGATCATAATGTCATTAGTTTCAACTTGATCATGGATAAAAATAGATATTGTCCTCGGGTTGAAGTTCTACACAGTAAAAAGGCCAAATTTGAAGAAATGAGAAAGGATCTAAAAAGTGTAGATTGGGACAGATTGTTCTCTGGCAAGGATGTGATTGGTAAGTGAGAGGCCTTCAAAGGAGAAATTTTGAGAGCGCAGAGTCTGTATGTTCCTCTCAGGGTTAAAGGCAAAATTAATAAGAATAAGGAACCTTGGTTCTCGAGGTATATTGGAACTCTGATAAAGAAGATGTATAACATGTATAGGGAACAGAGAGGAAATAAGATGCTCGAGGAGTATAAAAAGAGAAAGAAAATACTTAAGAAAGAATCAGGAGGGCTAAAAGAAGACATGAGGTTGCTTTGGCACTCAGGGTGAAGGATAATCCTAAGAGCTTCTACATGTAGGATAAGAGCAAAAGGATAGTAAGGGATAAAATTGGTCCTCTTGAAGATCAGAGTGGTCGGCTACATATGGAACCAAAAGAAATGGGAGTGATATTAAATGGGTTTTTTGCATTTGTATTTACTAAGGAAACTGGAATGGAGTCTATGGAAACAAGGCAAACAAGTAGGGAGGTCATGGAACTTATACAGATTGAAGAGGAGGAGGTGCTTGCTACCTTGAGGCAAATCAGAGTAGATAAATCCCCAGGACCTGACAGGGTATTCCCTCGGACCTTGAAGGAGACTAGTGTTGAAATTGCTGGGGCCCTGGCAGAAATATTTAAAATGACGATATCCATGGGTCAGGTGACAGAAGATTGGAGGATAGCTCATGTAGTTCCGTTGTTTAAAAAAGGCTCAAAATGTAAGCCGGGAAATTATAGGCCGGTAAGTTTGACATTGGTAGTAGGTAAATTATTGGAAGGAATACTAAGAGATAGGATCTACAAGTATTTGGATAAACAGGGACTTATTAGAAAAAGTCAGCATGGCTTTGTGCATGGTAGGTCATGTTTAACCAATCTATTAGAGTTTTTCGAGGAAGTTACCAGGAAAGTGGATGAAGGGAAGGCAGTGGATGTTGTATACATGGACTTCAGTAAGTCCTTTGACAAGATCCTGCATGGGAGGTTAGTTAGGAAGATTCAGTCGCTAGATATACATAGAGAGGTAGTAAATTGGATTAGACATTGGCTCAATGGAAGAAGCCAGAGAGTGGTAGTGGAGGATTGCTACTCTGAGTGGAGGCCTGTGACTAGTGGTGTGCCACAGGGATCAGTGCTGGGTCCATTGTTATTTATCTGGATGATAATGTAGCAAATTGAATCAGTAAATTTGCTGATGAAACAAAGATTGGAGGTGTAGTGAACAGTGAGGAAGGTTTTCAAAGCTTGCAGAGGGATTTGGACCAGTTGGAGTAATGGGCTGAAAAATGGCAGATGGAGTTTAATGCAGACAAGTATGAGGTATTGCACTTCGGAAGGTTAAGCCAAGGTAGAACATACAAGGTAAATGGTAGGACACTGAGGAGTGCAGTAAAGCAGAGTGCTCAGCAGATGACACCATTGCTATCACCCTCAACCTGGCCCTAATCCACCTGGACAAAATAGACACATACATTCGGATGCTGTTCATAGACTTCAGTTCAGCATTCAACACAATCACCCTCAGAAACTGATTGGAAAGCTGAGCCTACTGGGCCTGAACACCTCCCTCTGCAACTGGATCCCAGACCTCCTGACTGGGAAGCCTCAGTCAGTCTGGATTTGGAGCAGCATCTCCAACACCATCACACTGAGCACGGGCACCCCCCAGGGTTGCGTGCTCAGTCCACTGCTGTTCACTCTGCTGACCCACGACTGTGCAGCTACCACATCATCAAGCTCAAACTACATCATCAAGTTTGCCAATGACACGACCATGGTGGGTCTTATCAGCAAGAATGACGAGTCAGCTTACAGAGAGGGGGTGCAGTGGCTAATGGAATGGTGCAGAGCCAACAACCTGGCTCTGAATGTGAATAAAAGAGATGGTTGTTGACTTCAGGAGGGCACGGAGCAACCACTCCCCGCTGAACATCGACGGCTCCTTGGTAGAGATCGTTAAGAGCACCAAATTTCTTGGTGTTCACCTGGCGGAGAATCTCACCTGGTGCCTTAATACCAGCTCCATAGCAAAGAAAGCCCAGCAGCATC
The DNA here is from genome assembly GCF_030144855.1 of Hypanus sabinus. Lineage (NCBI taxonomy): Eukaryota > Metazoa > Chordata > Chondrichthyes > Myliobatiformes > Dasyatidae > Hypanus > Hypanus sabinus. The sequence goes on from NC_082718.1 coordinate 111,276,533, forward strand.
TCTACTTTCTGTGAAGGCTGAGGAAACTCCATCTCCCACCCCCCCATCCTCATCACATTCTACAGGGGTTGTATTGAGAGCATCTTGAGCAGCTGCATCACTGCCTGGTTCGGAAATTGTACCACATCGGATCGCAAGACCCTGCAGCGGATAGTGAGGTCAGCTGAGAAGATCATAGGGGTCTCTTTTCCTGCCATCACAGTCATTTATACCACATGTTGCATCCACAAAGCAAATAGCATTATGAAGGACCCCACGCACCCCTCATACAAACTCTTCTCCCTCCTGCCATCTGGGAAAAGGCGCCAAAGCATTCAGGCTCTTACGACCAGACTATGGAACAGTTTCTTCCACCAAACTATCAGACTTCTCAAAACCCAGAGCCTGGACTGACACCTTACTGCCCTATTGTCCTGTTTATTATCTATTGTAATGCCTGCACAGTTTTGTGCACTTTATGCAGTCCTGGGTAGGTCTGTAGTCTAGTGTAGTTGTTTTTTTTTCTCTGTGTTGTTTTTTATGTAGTTCAGTCTGGTTTTTGTACTGTGTCATGTAACACCATGGTCCTGAAAAATATTGTCTCATTTTTACTATGTACCGTACCAGCAGTTATGGGCGAAATGACAATAAAAGTGACCTGACGACTTGAAAATATCTTCAGCAGGAGCAGCCCCCATAAGGCAATATCAAAGATCCCCTCCATCTTCTCACAGCCACCATTGGAGAGGAAGTGCAGAAGCCTGAAGAACCACACTATCAGGTTCAAGAATAGACATTTCCCTCCAGCCATTCAGTTCTTGAACCAACTGGCACAACCCTAATCACTAGGACCACTTTGCAATAAATTTGATTTAATTTTCTAATTGTTTGTTCTTACAGAAATTGTAAATAATTTACTGTATGTTTAATGTTTTTCTTTTTTTCTTTTTAAAACTTTTTTATTGAGTTTTCAAATAATTACAGAAAGAAAAAGAAAATATAAATTAAAAAATATATACCCTTCCCCCCTCCCCTTAACCCCCCCCCCCCCCAACATCCCTATAGAAAAAAGAAAGAGAAAAAAGGAAGAGTGCCTGGATATCGGGAGATCCCCACATGCTCCATGGAGTTGGTAATAACTTTAGTATATGTATTTATTTCTTTCCCCAAATAACCAATTATTTTATCTTCAGAGAACCTATATATTTAATCCTGTCTTTTGTAAATAAGGGCGCCAAATTTTCAAAAATGTTTCATATTTATCTCTTAAATTATAAGTAATTTTTTCAAGTGGAATACAGCTGTAAATTTCATTCTTCCAATGATCTACACTTAAGTATGCATCCAATTTCCAAGTTAACTGCAATAGCCTTTTTGGCTACTGCCAGTGCAATTTTTATAAATTTTTCTGATATTTATTCAATTTGGGTTTCAATTTTATCCCTTCAATGTCACCTAATAAAAATAATATTGGATTATGTGGAAGTTGTGTTCCAATAATTTGTTCCAATAAAACTCTTAAATTTGTACAAAAAGGTTGAATTTTAGAACATGACCAAGTAGAATGTAAAAAAGTACCAATTTCTTGTTTACATCGGAAACACTGATCGGATAAATTTGGGTTTAATTTATTTATTTTTTGTGGTGTAATATACAATTGATGTAAAAAATTATGTTGCACTAATCTTAACCGAACATTTATTGTGCTTGTCATACTATCAAGACATAGTCTTGACCAATTTGTTTCTTCAATTTTAATATATAGTCGCTTCCCCATTTTTGTCTTGACTTATGGACTCCTTGTTTAATTGCCTGTTTTTTGAATCAAGCTATACATACAAGAAATAATTTTTTTAGTCTTTTCTTTTTGAATTAAAGTTTCTATTTCATTAGATTTTGGCAATAACATTGTTTGACCTAATTTTTTCCTTAAATAAGCCCTTAATTGGAAGTAACAAAAAAGAGTGTTGTTTGATACTTCATAGTTATTCTTTAATTGATCAAATGACATTAATATACCTCCTTCAAAACAATCTCCTATATATCTAATCCCTCATTTATGTGTGCCTGTGATAATGCTGTGAGTACAATAAAATTTTTGTTGCACCTGTGCATACATGTACTTGTGTATATAACAACAAACTTGATTTTGAAAATTAAAAATCTCATTAAAACACTTCAAAGTTTGAAGTAAATTTGTTATCAAAGTACATATATGTCACCATGCACTACCCTGAGATTTATTTTCTTATAGGCATTCCCAGTAGAACAAAAAATTTAACTCAGGGGTAGTGTACAGTGACATATGCAGACTTTGATCATTTCTTTAAAAAAGTCTCCATGTTTGAAAAGTTTAAAAGCAAATGTCTGTACTAAAATTTAACATAAGTAACAACATGATAGTATCCCAGGAGCCATCTCCTATTTATTGAAACAGGGACTACCAGGGATCCAGAGGTTGAACTTCAGAACTTGATCATATTTCCCTGCTTGAGAGAAAGCCTGTTAGTCTGTGAGAAGTGCACCCAAGCAACCACAAGTTTCATTGACAGAAGTAGCAATGCAGCAAAAGCTGAAAGCTGTGAACCCCTAGATACACAAATTTGGCAAGACTAGAGTTCAAGGTCACATCATCAGTGAGTCTGGAGCTCGTGACCTGGAGTTCAGGGTTATCATTCATTGTCATTAAGTCTTGGGTCAATACTAAAGGTCAAAGCCTGAAGGCCAATTGAAAATCTGGAATCTAAGGCCCAGTGGCCGAAGCCACAGGTCTGCAAGTGCACTGTGGAAAATCAAGGCCCAGCGTCTGTGAGTCTGGGTCTAATGAAGGCTGGAGGCCAAAGGTGACCTGTCCTAGGGCTGGAGGACAGTCTGTGAGTGACAGGGAGGAATGGGGCTTGTTTTGCTGTTGTTTTTATTCTGTTGCTTGCGTTGTTCTGTGAATATGGTAGGCATTGTATGTTGGCAGAGAATGTGCAGTGACACTTGCAGCCTTCCTCAGTAGATCCTTAGGTTGTGTTGGTTGTTAACACAAAGATATTTTACTATATGCTTCGATGCACATAAATGATTCTAAACTAGGACCTCTGTTCAAGTTCCAGCATTAGTGCTGATGTTGCCGGGAAGATCAGTCACACTTTGTAGCATATACTGTAGCTTCATGGGATCTGTCTACACTTCTCACTGCCTCAGAAAGCAGTCAGCATGATCAAAGACACATCCCATCCTGGACATTCTTCCTTCTTCCCCTACCTATTTGAGAGGAGATTGAACACAATCTAAGTATGTGCTGGGGGAAGCCCACGTGTCACCACACATTCTGGCAAAATGCCCACGATGTTCAGGAGAAGAACATGAAGACAACAAACAAGAAACAACAGTAAAAACAAATTTGTTTCCTGCCCCCCAACCCCCAATCAAACACACAGCTTCTATACCACTGCTAAAGCTAATGGATGGTCTCCCATCAGGGCTTAGAATTTATTGTCTCACTGCACTGCCCTCCCTCTGTACTGTAACAGTTTATTCTGCATAATGTTATTATTTTCTTTTGTACCACCTCAGTGCAACAATGTGATCTCTATGAACAGCATGCAAGACAGGCTTTTCACTGTACCTTAGTACATGTGACAATAACAAACTAATTTAATTAACATTCTAGAATTTTTAAATATTCTTCTGACAGAATGTGAACCCACACTTATTAAAAATCATTTTTCAAGGCCAGGGAGGCTGCTTCACAAGAATAGTGAAACAATATATTGTTAGAAGTACATGACTGCACTGAAGAGGTTGTAGAGATTCGCCAGGGTGTGACATCAGATGTAGCATTGTATTTATTTCCTTGGAGCAGAAGACTGATGGGAGAAGCTTGATGGAGGTACGCAAAATTAGAGGCACAACAAAATAGATAGGTCTATGAGTCTTCGGTTTATATGGAAATGTTAGGAGCTGTAGGAAGTTAGTCACTCCAAGATGGCAGGAGACAGGTAACTGGGTGACTGTCAGGAGAAGGAAAGGAAATGGGCATCCTGTTCAGAATACCCATGTGGCCAAACCCCTTACTGGGTCTCTTGCACCGAGTCTGGTGCTGGGACTCAGAAGATGAGAGAGGTGACGAAGTGTGGAGTGATGATAGGAGTTTCCCTAGAGAGAGGAACAGACATGGGATTCTGTGGGCGTGATAGAGACACCAGGATAACATGTTATCTCCCAGGTTCCAGGGTCAGGGATATCTTGGATTGTGCTCATGGCATTCTAAAGGGAAGGCTAGGTACATATGGACACCATTAACATAGACAGAAAAAAATGAGCAGATCCTAAAGAGTGATTTTAGGGAGCTAGGTAGAAAGCTGAAAAACAAGACCACCAGTATAATAACTTCTGGATTGTTGCACATGCCATAAACCAATGAGGAGAGGAATAGAATGATTTGGCAGGGGGCAGGAGATCAGCTTTATAGATCATTGTGATCTCTTCTGGGGAAGGAATGACCTGTACAAAAGGGATGGTTTACACCTGAACCTGAGGGAGAGTTCAGACTAATTTAGCAAGGGGTTGGGTACCAAATGATAGTGTTGAGGGTGAGGTAGTTGGTTTACAAACAGCTGCAATGTTAAATGAGAGGCTGATGATAGGGCAAAATTGTAGTCAACGGAATGAGTTGCAATGTAAAAAGCGGACAAAGTTGAAAAAGGGGCATAGAGGTCTGAAGGTGCTTGATTTGAATGCACACAGTATATGGAATAAGGTAGATTAACTTGTAGCACAGTTACAAATTGACGTATGATGCAGTGGACATCACAGAATTGTGCATGAAAAATAACAGTTGAGAGCTTAACACTCAAGGACACGCATTGTATCGAAAGAACAAACAGAGGTGGCATGGCTCGGTTGGTTAAAAATGAAATCCAATCATGAGCAAGGGGAGATATAGGATCAGAAAATGTTCAATCACTGTGGGAAGAGCAAAGGAACTGCAGAGGTAAAAAGTCCCTAATGGGAGTTGTATACAGACCCCCCCTCAAACAGTACTAAGGATGTGGTCTACAAAATACAATGGGAGATAGAAAATGCATGCCAAAAGGGCAATGTTACAATAGGCATGGGGAATTTAAATATGAGTGTAGAATGTCTATGAGGTGGATTTTTAGAACAGCTTGTGATTGAGCCCACAAAGAGATCAGCTATTCTGATTGGGTGTTGTGCAATGAACTGGAGTTGATTTGAGAGCTTAAGGTAAGAAGTTTTTCCTCATCTCAGTACTAAAAGGCTTCCCCTTTATCCTTAAACTGTGACCCCTCATTCTGGACTTCCCCAACTTCGGAAACAATCTTCCTGCATTTAGCCTGTCCAATCCCTTTAGAATTTTATACGTTTCAATAAGATCCCCCCTCAATCTTCTAAATTCCAGTGAGTATAAGCCTAGTCAATTCAGTCTTTCTTCATATGAAAGTCCTGCCATCCCAGGAATCAATCTGGTGAACCTTCTCTGTACTCCCTCTATGGCAAGAATTTCTTTGCTCAGGTTAGGGGACCAAAACAGCACACAATATTCTAGGTGCGGTCTCACCAAGACCTTGTACAACTGCAGTAGAACCTCCCTGCTCCTGTACTGAAATCCTTTTGCTATGAATGCCAATATACCATTTGCCTTTTCACCACCTGCTGTACCTGCATGCCCACCTTCAATGACTGGTGTACAAAGACACCCAGGTCTCATTGCACCTCCCCTTTTCCTAATCAGCCACCATTCAGATAATCTGTTTTCCTGTTCTTGCAACCAAAGTGGATAACCTCACATTTATCCACATTAAATTGCATCTGCCATGAATTTGCCCACTCACCTAACCTATCCAAGTTACCCTGCATCCTCTTAGCATCCTCCTCACAGCTAACACCGCCGCCCAACTTCGTGTCATCCGCAAACTTGGAGATGCTGCATTTAATTCCCTTGTCTAAATCATTAATATATATTGTAAACAACTGGGGTCCCAGCACTGAGCCTTGTGGTACCCCACTAGTCACTGCCTGCCATTCTGAAAAGGTCCTGTTTACTCCCACTCTTTGCTTCCTGTCTGCCAACCAATTCTCTATCCACATCAATACCATACCAATACCGTGTGCTTTAAGTATGCACACTAATCTCCTGTGTGGGACCTTGTCAAAAGCCTTTTGAAAATCTAAATACAACCCATCCATTAGCTCTCCCCTATCCACTCTACTAATTACATCTTCAAAAAATTCTATAAGATTCGTCAGACATGATTTTCCTTTCACAAATCCATGCTGACTTTGTACGTTGATTTCACCTATTTCCAAATATGCTGTTCTCACATCTTTGATAACCGACTCTAGCATTTTCCCCACCACCGATGTCAGACTCACCAGACTATAATTCCCCAGTTTTTCTCTCCCTCCTTTTTTAAAAAGTGGGGTTACATTAGCCACCCTCCAATCCTCAGGAACTAATCCAGAATCTAAGGAGTTTTGAAAAATTTTCACTAATGCATCCACTATTTCTTGGGCTACTTCCTTAAGCACTCTGGGATGCAGACCATCTGGCCCTGGGGATTTATCTGCCTTTTATCCATTCAATTTACCTAACACCACATCCCTACTAATATGTATTTCCCTCAGTTCCTCCATCTCACTAGACCCTTAGTCCCTTACTATTTCCAGAAGATTATTTATGTCCTCCTTAGTGAAGACAGAACCAAAGTAGTTATTCAATTGGTCTGCCATGTCTTTGTTCCCTATGATCAATTCACCTATTTCTGACTGTAAAGAACCTACATTTGTCTTGACCAATCTTTTTCTTTTCACATATGTACAAAAGCTTTTACAGTCAATTTTTATGTTCCCTGCCAGCTTTCTCTCATTATCTTTTTTCCCTTTCCTAATTAAGCCCTTTGTCCTCCTCTGCTGGTCTCTGAATTTCTCCCAGTCCTCAGGTGTGCCGCTTTTTTTTGCTAATTTACATGTTTCTTCTTTGGACTTGATACTATCCCTAATTTCCCTTGTCAGCCACGGGTGCACTACCTTCCCTGGTTTATTCTTTTGCCAAACTGGGATGAACAATTGTTATAGTTCATCCATGTGATCTTTATATGCTTGCCATTGCATATCCACCGTCAACCCTTTAAGTATCATTTGCCAGTCTATCTTAGCTAATTCACATCTCATAGCTTCAAAGTTACCCTGCTTTAAGTTCAGAACCTTTGTTTCTGAATTAACTATGTCACTCTCCATCTTAATGAAGAATTCCACCATATTATGGTCACTCTTACCCAAAGGGCCTCGCACGACAAGATTGCTAACTAACCCTTCCTCATTGCTCAATATCCAATCTAGAATGGCCTGCTCTCTAGTTGGTTCCTCGACATGTTGGTTCAGAAAACCATCCCGCATACATTCCAAGAAATTCTCTTCCTCAGCACCCTTACCAATTTGGTTCACCCAACGTATATGTAGATTGAAGTCACCCATTACAACTACTGTTCCTTTATTGCACACTTTTCTAATTTCCTGTTTAATGCCATCCCCAACCTCACTACTACTGTTAGGTGGCCTGTCCACAACTCCCACCAGCATTTTCTGCCCCTTAGTGTTATGCAGCTCTACCCATATCGATTCCACATCTTCCAGGCTAATGTCCTTCCTTTCTATTGCGTTAATCTCCTCTCTAACCAGCAATGCTACCCCACCTCCTTTTCTTTCCTTTCTATCCCTCCTGAATATTGAATATCCCTGGATGTTGAGCTCCCATCCTTGGTCACCCTGGAGCCATGTCTCTGTGATCCCAACTATATCATATTCATTAATAATTATCTGCACATTCAATTCATCCACTTTGTTACGAATGCTCCTCGCATTGACACACAAAGCCTTCAGGCTTGTTTTTACAACACTCTTAGCCCTTATACAATTATGTTGAAAAGTGGCTCTTTTTGCCCTGGATTTGCCTGCCTGCCACTTTTACTTTTCACCTTACTACTTTTTGCTTCTACCCTCAATTTACACCCCTCTGTCTCTCTGCACTTGTTCCCATCCCCCTGCCACATTAGTTTAAAGCCTCCTGAACAGCAGTAGCAAACGCTCCCCCAGGACATTGGTTCTAGTCCAGCCCAGGTGCAGACAGTCCTGTTTATACCGGTCCCACCTCCCCCAGAACTGGTTCCAATGCCCCAGAAATTTGAATCCCTACCCCTTGCACCATTTTTCAAGCCATGTATTCATCTGAAATATCCTCCTATTTCTACTCTGACTAGCACATGGCACTGGTAGAAATCCAGAGATTATTACCTTTGTGGTCCTACTTTTTAGTTTATCTCCTAACTCCCTAAATTCACCTTGTAGGACCTCATCCCGTTTTTTACCTATATCGGTGGTATTTTTTACCTACGTGCACCACGACCACTGGCTGTTCCAGAATGTCCTGCAGCCGCTCAGAGACATCCTTGACCCTTGCACCAGGGAGGCAACATACCATCCTGGAGTCTCATTTGCGGCCGCAGAAACGCCTATCCGTTCCCCTTACAATCGAATCCCCTATCACTATAGCTCTCCCACTTCTTTTCCTTCCCTCCTGTGCTGCAGAGCCACCCATGGTGCAATGAACTCGGCTGCTGCTGCCTTCCCCTGATGAGACATCTCCCCCAACAGTATCCAAAACAGTATATCTGTTTAGGAGGGAGATTACCTCAGGGAACTCCTGCATTACCTGCCTACTGCTACACTGTCTAGTGGCCACCCCTTCCCTTTCTGCCTGTGTAGACTTTACCTGTGGTGTGGCCAACTCACTGAATGTGCTATTCATGACTTTCTCAGCATCGCGGATGCTCCAGTATGAATCCAATTGCAGCTCCAGACGCTCAATGCGGTCTGCAAGAAGCTGCAGTTGGACACACTTCCTGCACACATAGTCGTCAGGGACACTGGAAGTATCCCTGATTTCCCACATGTTGCAGGATGAACAAACCATGCATCTCAGCTGCCATGGCCCACCCAATACTTGCCTCATCTTTTAAAACATTCTCCTTTGAAAGGAACTTACCCAGCCTTACCTCACTTGGAGTGAAGCTTGCCCTCAGCCTCTTCTTGTCGAAGCCTCTCGAGTCAAAGCCTCAAATCTCCACTTCTTCACTGGCCCACTCACTGGCCACTTTCCACAGGCCGCTCCGCTTGAGGTAACCCTCTCTTTATTTGTTTGAGCTTTTCAAACTGCTTGGTCACCTGACCTTGATTGCCCAATCAGCTGCTTTCTGCTGAGTCTGAGCTATTCAAATCTTGATTGTCTAACCAATGGCTTACTGCTGAGCTATTCAAATCTTGATTGACTTGATTGCACAGTCCAACTGCCAAAACTGCCAGAATCTCTTGAGTCAAAGTCTCAAATCTCCACTCCTTCACTGGCCCACTCACAAAAGGTCTCAGCTACTCCCAGTTAAAGGAAGGTCAGTGACCCTCTGGTAGGCAAATGGAATGTTTCAAAGATAACATTAAAATCTGCCTGAAGAAATTCAACTTCAGATTTAACAACTAGGAAGGCATCACACTCAATAGATACCCCTGGAGGAAATCTATTTAAGAGGGAGCTGCGCTACATGAGACTGACTTCCATTATGCCACAGAGAACAAGGGGCAACTGAGAAGGAAGAGACTGAATAACCAAAAGACTGACTACTGCCACTACTTACTCGTGCTCACACTGTACCAGAATATGTGGATCCCACATCAGCCTCTACAGCCACTTGAGGACCCACTCATAGCAATCCCTTAGGAGAGCATTATACGCAACTTGAGTACTCACATTATGACTTTGTGGTGCACTCAAGAGATCCATTATGCACCCAATCAGAATGCTGACAGATGAATTCTTCACATCAATCTGCCTTATTCTAATCTTGCACTTTATTGTTTACCTGCATTTCACTTCCTCTGTAGCTTTTATACTTTATTCTACATTATTAGTGTTATATCTTGTTCTACCTCAATTTACTGGATAATGATTTGATCTGCGTTAAGAGTATGCAAGACAAGCTTTTCACTGTACCTTGGTACAGGTGTGTAATCCCTGGTTAAGGTTTCTACTGCTCTGCTGTAGATATTTCATTTTAGCAGTTTCTGCAAAAGCAGTGTGTCATGCTGTTAGAATGCTTTGATCTCGGCCAAAGATGAGAAACCCTGCTGTTCAACTTAAGAATGTTGTGTCAGCCAATCAGGATGGTGAAATCAGGAGAAAGTTCCAGAGAGAGCGGGGCAGAGAGAAATTTGTGATGAACAGTAGTTTGGTTCAGCATCTTTTTTTTTCCTGGAGCTGTGGAGAAGACAGGAGGGAGGATGCCTGAGAATGCTGTGGGAAGGAACGTCCCCGTTACATGAAGTGCTTTGTGCAAATGACTAGCTCCAAGGAGAGAGAATACTCCCATAGCCAATGCTCCTGAGAGAGAGCCCATTTGCTCGAGATGGATTTCGAGCGAAGTTTGGAATGTGGTACGTGCTTTCACACAGCCCAGCGTGAGTACCAGACAACTCCAGGATGAGCTCCAGCTTTATGTGCTCATTGGACTGGTTAGCTGTAATGAGCCTATTTATTTATTTTCCTTTCACAAATCCATGCTGACTTTGTCTGATGATTTCACCTCTTTCCAAATGTGCTGTTATCACATCTTTGATAACCGACTCTAGCATTTTCCCCACCACCGATGTCAGACTAACAAGTCTATAATTCCCCGGTTTTTCTCTCCCTCCTTTTTTAAAAAGTGGGGTTACATTAGCCACCCTCTAATCCTCAGGAACTAATCCAGAATCTAAGGAGTTTTGAAAAATTATCACTAATGCATCCAGTACTTCTTGGGCTACTTCCTTAAGCACTCTGGGATGCAAACCATCTGGCCCTGGGGATTTAGCTGCATTTAATCCCTTCAATTTACCTAACACCACTTCCCTACTAACATGTATTTCCCTCAGTTCCTCCACCTCACTAGACCCTTGGTCCCTTACTATTTCCGGAAGATTATTTACGTCCTCCTTAGTGAAGACAGAACCAAAGTAGTTATTCAATTGGTTTGCCATGTCTTTGTTCCCTATGATCAATTCACCTGTTTCTGACTGTAAAGGACCTACATTTGTCTTGACCAATTTTTTTTTTCACGTATCTATAAAAGCTTTTAGTCAGTTTTTATGTTCCCTGCCAGCTTTCTCTCATAATCTTTTTTCCCTTTCCTAATTAAGCCCTTTGCCCTCCTCTGTTGGTCTCTGAATTTCTCCCAGTCCTCAGGTGTGCCGCTTTTTTTTGCTAATTTACATGTTTCTTCTTTGGAATTGGTACTATCCCTAATTTCCCTTGTCAGCCACAGGTGCACTACCTTCCCTGGTTTATTCTTTTGCCAAACTGGGATGAGCAATTGTTGTAGTTCATCCATGGGATCTTTAAATGCTTGCCATTGCGTATCCACCGTCAACCCTTTAAGTATCATTTGCCAGTCTATCTTAGCTAATTCACATCTCATAGCTTCAAAGTTACCCTGCTTTAAGTTCAGAACCTTTGTTTCTGAATTAACTATGTCACTCTCCATCTTAATGAAGAATTCTACCATATTATGGTCACTCTTACCCAAAGGGCCTCGCACGACAAGATTGCTAACTAACCCTTCCTCATTGCTCAATATCCAATCTAGAATGGCCTGCTCTCTAGTTGGTTCCTCGACATGTTGGTTCAGAAAACCATCCCGCATACATTCCAAGAAATTCTCTTCCTCAGCACCCTTACCAATTTGGTTCACCCAACGTATATGTAGATTGAAGTCACCCATTACAACTACTGTTCCTTTATTGCACACTTTTCTAATTTCCTGTTTAATGCCATCCCCAACCTCACTACTACTGTTAGGTGGCCTGTCCACAACTCCCACCAGCATTTTCTGCCCCTTAGTGTTATGCAGCTCTACCCATATCGATTCCACATCTTCCAGGCTAATGTCCTTCCTTTCTATTGCGTTAATCTCCTCTCTAACCAGCAATGCTACCCCACCTCCTTTTCTTTCCTTTCTATCCCTCCTGAATATTGAATATCCCTGGATGTTGAGCTCCCATCCTTGGTCACCCTGGAGCCATGTCTCTGTGATCCCAACTATATCATATTCATTAATAATTATCTGCACATTCAATTCATCCACTTTGTTACGAATGCTCCTCGCATTGACACACAAAGCCTTCAGGCTTGTTTTTACAACACTCTTAGCCCTTATACAATTATGTTGAAAAGTGGCTCTTTTTGCCCTGGATTTGCCTGCCTGCCACTTTTACTTTTCACCTTACTACTTTTTGCTTCTACCCTCAATTTACACCCCTCTGTCTCTCTGCACTTGTTCCCATCCCCCTGCCACATTAGTTTAAAGCCTCCTGAACAGCAGTAGCAAACGCTCCCCCAGGACATTGGTTCTAGTCCAGCCCAGGTGCAGACAGTCCTGTTTATACCGGTCCCACCTCCCCCAGAACTGGTTCCAATGCCCCAGAAATTTGAATCCCTACCCCTTGCACCATTTTTCAAGCCATGTATTCATCTGAAATATCCTCCTATTTCTACTCTGACTAGCACATGGCACTGGTAGAAATCCAGAGATTATTACCTTTGTGGTCCTACTTTTTAGTTTATCTCCTAACTCCCTAAATTCACCTTGTAGGACCTCATCCCATTTTTTACCTATATCGGTGGTATTTTTCACCTACGTGCACCACGACCACTGGCTGTTCCAGAATGTCCTGCAGCGCTCAGAGACATCCTTGACCCTTGCACCAGGGAGGCAACATACCATCCTGGAGTCTCATTTGCGGCCGCAGAAACGCCTATCCGTTCCCCTTACAATCGAATCCCCTATCACTATAGCTCTCCCATTTCTTTTCCTTCCCTCCTGTGCCGCAGAGCCACCCATGGTGCAATGAACTCGGCTGCTGCTGCCTTCCCCTGATGAGACATCTCCCCCAACAGTATCCAAAACAGTATATCTGTTTAGGAGGGAGATTACCTCAGGGAACTCCTGCATTACCTGCCTACTGCTACACTGTCTAGTGGCCACCCCTTCCCTTTCTGCCTGTGTAGACTTTACCTGTGGTGTGGCCAACTCACTGAATGTGCTATTCATGACTTTCTCAGCATCGCGGATGCTCCAGTATGAATCCAATTGCAGCTCCAGACGCTCAATGCGGTCTGCAAGAAGCTGCAGTTGGACACACTTCCTGCACACATAGTCGTCAGGGACACTGGAAGTATCCCTGATTTCCCACATGTTGCAGGATGAACAAACCATGCATCTCAGCTGCCATGGCCCACCCAATACTTGCCTCATCTTTTAAAACATTCTCCTTTGAAAGGAACTTACCCAGCCTTACCTCACTTGGAGTGAAGCTTGCCCTCAGCCTCTTCTTGTCGAAGCCTCTCGAGTCAAAGCCTCAAATCTCCACTTCTTCACTGGCCCACTCACTGGCCACTTTCCACAGGCCGCTCCGCTTGAGGTAACCCTCTCTTTATTTGTTTGAGCTTTTCAAACTGCTTGGTCACCTGACCTTGATTGCCCAATCAGCTGCTTTCTGCTGAGTCTGAGCTATTCAAATCTTGATTGTCTAACCAATGGCTTACTGCTGAGCTATTCAAATCTTGATTGACTTGATTGCACAGTCCAACTGCCAAAACTGCCAGAATCTCTTGAGTCAAAGTCTCAAATCTCCACTCCTTCACTGGCCCACTCACAAAAGGTCTCAGCTACTCCCAGTTAAAGGAAGGTCAGTGACCCTCTGGTAGGCAAATGGAATGTTTCAAAGATAACATTAAAATCTGCCTGAAGAAATTCAACTTCAGATTTAACAACTAGGAAGGCATCACACTCAATAGATACCCCTGGAGGAAATCTATTTAAGAGGGAGCTGCGCTACATGAGACTGACTTCCATTATGCCACAGAGAACAAGGGGCAACTGAGAAGGAAGAGACTGAATAACCAAAAGACTGACTACTGCCACTACTTACTCGTGCTCACACTGTACCAGAATATGTGGATCCCACATCAGCCTCTACAGCCACTTGAGGACCCACTCATAGCAATCCCTTAGGAGAGCATTATACGCAACTTGAGTACTCACATTATGACTTTGTGGTGCACTCAAGAGATCCATTATGCACCCAATCAGAATGCTGACAGATGAATTCTTCACATCAATCTGCCTTATTCTAATCTTGCACTTTATTGTTTACCTGCATTTCACTTCCTCTGTAGCTTTTATACTTTATTCTACATTATTAGTGTTATATCTTGTTCTACCTCAATTTACTGGATAATGATTTGATCTGCGTTAAGAGTATGCAAGACAAGCTTTTCACTGTACCTTGGTACAGGTGTGTAATCCCTGGTTAAGGTTTCTACTGCTCTGCTGTAGATATTTCATTTTAGCAGTTTCTGCAAAAGCAGTGTGTCATGCTGTTAGAATGCTTTGATCTCGGCCAAAGATGAGAAACCCTGCTGTTCAACTTAAGAATGTTGTGTCAGCCAATCAGGATGGTGAAATCAGGAGAAAGTTCCAGAGAGAGCGGGGCAGAGAGAAATTTGTGATGAACAGTAGTTTGGTTCAGCATCTTTTTTTTTCCTGGAGCTGTGGAGAAGACAGGAGGGAGGATGCCTGAGAATGCTGTGGGAAGGAACGTCCCCGTTACATGAAGTGCTTTGTGCAAATGACTAGCTCCAAGGAGAGAGAATACTCCCATAGCCAATGCTCCTGAGAGAGAGCCCATTTGCTCGAGATGGATTTCGAGCGAAGTTTGGAATGTGGTACGTGCTTTCACACAGCCCAGCGTGAGTACCAGACAACTCCAGGATGAGCTCCAGCTTTATGTGCTCATTGGACTGGTTAGCTGTAATGAGCCTATTTATTTATTTTCCTTTCACAAATCCATGCTGACTTTGTCTGATGATTTCACCTCTTTCCAAATGTGCTGTTATCACATCTTTGATAACCGACTCTAGCATTTTCCCCACCACCGATGTCAGACTAACAAGTCTATAATTCCCCGGTTTTTCTCTCCCTCCTTTTTTAAAAAGTGGGGTTACATTAGCCACCCTCTAATCCTCAGGAACTAATCCAGAATCTAAGGAGTTTTGAAAAATTATCACTAATGCATCCAGTACTTCTTGGGCTACTTCCTTAAGCACTCTGGGATGCAAACCATCTGGCCCTGGGGATTTAGCTGCATTTAATCCCTTCAATTTACCTAACACCACTTCCCTACTAACATGTATTTCCCTCAGTTCCTCCACCTCACTAGACCCTTGGTCCCTTACTATTTCCGGAAGATTATTTACGTCCTCCTTAGTGAAGACAGAACCAAAGTAGTTATTCAATTGGTTTGCCATGTCTTTGTTCCCTATGATCAATTCACCTGTTTCTGACTGTAAAGGACCTACATTTGTCTTGACCAATTTTTTTTTTCACGTATCTATAAAAGCTTTTAGTCAGTTTTTATGTTCCCTGCCAGCTTTCTCTCATAATCTTTTTTCCCTTTCCTAATTAAGCCCTTTGCCCTCCTCTGTTGGTCTCTGAATTTCTCCCAGTCCTCAGGTGTGCCGCTTTTTTTTGCTAATTTACATGTTTCTTCTTTGGAATTGGTACTATCCCTAATTTCCCTTGTCAGCCACAGGTGCACTACCTTCCCTGGTTTATTCTTTTGCCAAACTGGGATGAGCAATTGTTGTAGTTCATCCATGGGATCTTTAAATGCTTGCCATTGCGTATCCACCGTCAACCCTTTAAGTATCATTTGCCAGTCTATCTTAGCTAATTCACATCTCATAGCTTCAAAGTTACCCTGCTTTAAGTTCAGAACCTTTGTTTCTGAATTAACTATGTCACTCTCCATCTTAATGAAGAATTCTACCATATTATGGTCACTCTTACCCAAAGGGCCTCGCACGACAAGATTGCTAACTAACCCTTCCACATTGCTCAAAACCCAATCTAGAATGGCCTACTCTACAGTTGGTTCCTCGACATGTTGGTTCAGAAAACCATCCCGCGTACATTCCAAGAAATCCACTTCCTCCGCACCCTTACTAATTTAGTTCACCCAATCTATATGTAGATTGAAGTCACCCATTATAACTACTGTTCCTTTAATGCAAGCATTTCTAATTTCCTGTTTAATGCCATCCCCAACCTCGGTACTACTGTTAGGTGACCTGTACACAACTCCCACCAGCATTTTCTGCCCCTTAGTGTTATGCAGCTCTACCCATATCGATCCCACATCCTCCAGGCTAATGTCCTTCCTTTCTATTGCGTTAATCTCCTCTCAAACCAGCAATGCTACCCCACCTCCTTTTCTTTCCTGTCTATCCCTCCTGAATATTGAATATCCCTGGATGTTGAGCTCCCATCCTTGGTCACCCTGGAGCCATGTCTCCGTGAACTCAAATATATCATATTCATTAATAACTATCTGCACATTCAATTCATCCACCTTGTTATGAATGCTCCTCGCATTGACACACAAAGCCTTCAGGCTTGTTTTTATAACACTCTTAGCCCTTATACAATTATGTTGAAAAGTGGCTCTTTTTGCTTTTTGCCCTGGATTTGCCTGCCTGCCACTTTTACTTTTCACCTTATTACTTTTTGCTTCTACCCTCATTTTACACCCATCTGTCTCTCTGCACTTGTTCCCATCCCCCTGCTACATTAGTTTAAATCCTCCTGAATAGCAGTAGCAAACGCTCCCCCTAGGACATTGGTTCCAGTCCAGCCCAGGTGCAGCCCGTCCTGTTAATACCGGTCCCACCTCTCCCAGAACTGGTTCCAATGCCCCAGAAATTTGAATCCCTCCGCCTTGCACCATTTTTCAAGCCAGATATTCATCTGAAATATCCTCCTATTTCTACTCTGACTCGCATGTGGCACTGGTATTAATCCAGAGATTATTACCTTTGTGGTCCTACTTCTTAGTTTACCTCCTAACTCCCTAAATTCACCTTGTAGGACCTCATCCCACTTTTTACCTATATCGTTGGTACCTATGTGCACCACGACCACTGGCTGTTCACCCTCCCATTCCAGAATGTCCTGCAGCCGCTCAGAGACATCCTTGACCCTTGCACCAGGGAGGCAACATTCCATCCCGGAGTCTCATTTGCGGCCGCAGAAATGCCTATCTATTCACCTTACAATCGAATCCCCTATCACAATAGCTCTCCCACTCCTTTTCCTTCCCTCCTGTGCCGCAGAGCCACCCATGGTGCAATGAACTCGGCTGCTGCTGCCTTCCCCTGATGAGACATCTCCCCCAACAGTATCCAAAACAGTATATCTGTTTAGGAGGGAGATGACCTCAGGGGACTCCTGCTCTACCTGCCTACTGCTACACTGTCTAGTGGCCACCCCTTCCCTTTCTGCCTGTGTAGCCTTTACCTGCGGTGTGGCCAACTCACTGACTGTGCTATTCACGACTTTCTCAGCATCGCGGAAGATCCAGTATGAATCCAATCGCAGCTCCAGACGCTCAATGTGGTCTGCCAGAAGCTGCAGTTAGACACACTTCCTGCACACATTGTCGTCAGGGACACTGGAAGTATTCCTGACTTCCCACATGCTGCAGGATGAACAAACCACCAGGCCGATCTCAGCTGCCATGACCTATGCAATACTTGCCTCAACTTTTGAAACTTTCTCCTTTAAAAGGAACTTATCTGGCCTTACCTCATTTGGAGTGAAGCTCGTCCTCAGCCTCTGCTTGCCGAAGTCTCTCAAGACAAAGCCTTCCTACTCTGTCCCCCTCTACTCCATCGCCCGCTCCATCTACTGTTCTCTTTAAATACTCCCGCTGCCTCACGGTCTGACTTACACGCACTTGTGCAGTTGTGCCCCCGTTAAACTGCCAAAGAAAACATGCCGCATCAGCCATGTGGCCCGTCATTTCGATATCTCCAGGAGCAGCCTGGAAGACATACACCATAGACAACCCGATTCCTCACTGATTTTGCCATCTGAAATGTTGTGGGAGACTGAAACATTGAGACAGCATATGGTGTGCACTGCTGTTGGAAGAAAGTCCCTGTACTGAAGTGATACCTCTCTCTCTCACTGGTGGTCCTCGAGTTGGGGGGTTTGGAGAAGTGACACAGAAGATTGTAACATCAGAGCAGGGAGCTGCTAGTCTCCTGTTTTCGTTATTGCAGGAGTGACCTTTTTCTCTCCCTCACTGGTGAGATAGAGTCTGTCTGAGATGCTGAAGTGATGGTTAGTGAACAGTAGTTTTTGATGGACTCTAGCTCAAAGTCTCTTTGGGGACGTTTTCTATTGCTTGCATGGTGGGGGTGGGGGTTGGTGCTTCTGCTGGTGCAAGTGGGGGAATGGGGAGGGTTGATGTTTCCACTGCAGTTTGTGCATGGGTGGAGGGCGGTTTGGGGTTCTGACATTAATATCAGTCATTCTTTGAGGGTTCT
The DNA here is from genome assembly GCF_030144855.1 of Hypanus sabinus. Lineage (NCBI taxonomy): Eukaryota > Metazoa > Chordata > Chondrichthyes > Myliobatiformes > Dasyatidae > Hypanus > Hypanus sabinus. Next base: position 111,294,996 of record NC_082718.1, read on the forward strand.
TGTTCCGTGGATACCTCTGTGAAGAGTGAGTATTTCAGGTTGTATACAGTATACATTCCCCGACATTAAATTGAGCCATTTGATTTTTGATTTAACTGATGGAATTGATGGCTTTGTGGCTAAGTTTGTGGACAATACGAAGATAGGTGGAGGGGAAGGTAGGTGTAATATCACCAGCATATGTCGTGAAATTTAATTTTGCAGTAGTAGTAGAATGAAAACAGAAAAAGAAACTGAATTACAGTAAGTATGTACAAATGCACAGTTAAATTAAATAAGTAGTGCAAAAATAGGATATAAAAAAGTAATGAGGTAGTATTCATGTGTTCAATATCTATTCAGAAGCTGTTCCTGAATCATTGAGTGTGTCCTTTCTGGTTTCTGAACCTCTTTCTGGATGGAAGCAATGAGAAGAGGGCATATAGTGGGTGATGGGTGTCCTTAATGAAGGACTGTCTTTCTGAGACACAGCTCCTTGAAGATGTGCTGGATACTATAGAGGCTAGTGCCCAAGATGGAGCTGAGTAATTTTACAGCTTTCTGCAGCTTACTTCAATCATGTGCAGTAACCCTCCCATACCAGACGGTCATGCAGCCAGTTAGGATGCTCTCCGCTGTACACAGGACATACAGATTAGGAGAATGGGCAAAGAAGTGGCAGATGGAATACAGTGTCAGAAAGTGTATGGTCATGCACTTCGGTAGAAGAAATGAAAGGGTTGACTATTTTCTAAATGGAGAGAAAGTACAAAAAATGGAGGTGCAAAGGAACTTGGAAGTCCTTTTGCAAGGTTCCCTTAAGGTTAATTTATAGGTTGCGTCTGTGGAAAGCATTCATTTCAAGAGGGCTAGAATATAAAAGCAAGGATGTAATGTTGAAGCTTTATAAAGCACTGGTGAGACCTCAGCTGGAGTATTGTGAGCAGGTTTGGGCCCCTTATCATAGAAAAGATGTGCTGAACTGGAGGGGGTTCAAAGGAGGTTCATGAAAATGATTCCAGGATTAAATGGCTTGTCATATGAAGAGTGTTTGATAGTTCTGGGCCTGTATTCACTAGAATTCAGAAGAATGAGGGGTGACCTAATGCAGAAAGGCCTTGATAAAATGGAAGTGGAAAGATGTTTCTTGTGGTGGGGGAAGTCCAAGTCCAGAGCATGCAGTTTCAGAATAGAGGGGTGTCCTTTTAGAATGGGGATGAGGAGGAATTTCTTTAGCCAGAGACTGGTGAATCTGTGGAATTTATTGCACAGGCAGCTAGCTTGGAGGCCAAGTCATTGAGTATATTTAATGCAGAGGTTGCTAGATGCTTGATTAGTCATGGCATGGAGGGATACAGATGAAAGCCGGGAGATTGGGATTGAGAAGGAAATGAATCAACCATGATGAAATGGCAGAGAAAACAATGGGCCAAATGGCCTGCACCTCTATATTATGGTTTTATAATGGTCAGGAGGATTAAAGAGAATCTCAGGAAGCACTTCTGCCACCCAAAGGCTATTTGGAATCTTGAGGATGCTGTCCAAGTGGATGATGGAGGTAGTTTGTCTCACATGTAGGAAATAGAAATGAAAATTTGAATTGTCAGGATATAGAAGGTTAGAGTCAAGTGGATTGATATGCTTACTTGATAGTCAGCATGGACAGAAGGGACAAAGGGCTTGTTTCTCTGCTAAGTGACTGTGATATTGAACACATCCTTTTCAACATGTTTTTAAAATGAAAATAACGCTTAAATTGTTAAACCTATAGAGAACCACCATGGTAGCATAGTGATCAGAACGACACTATTATAACTTGGAGTGTCAGAGTTCAGAGTTCAATTTCAGCACTGTCTGCAAGGAGTTTGTACGTTTTCCCTGTGATCACATGTGTTTTCTCCAGGAGCTCTAGTTTCCTCCCACAGTCCAAAGGTGTACGAATTAGTAGGTTAATTGGTCATTGTAAATTTTTCTGTGATTAGGCTCGTTGGGTTGGAAGGGCCTGAGGGCCTGTCCTGCACTATATTGCTAAATAAAATAATGAAATGATTGGTGTTCTACATTAGAAATTTGTTGTTACGAATTTACTGTGAAGGAGAAAATCATGAGTCTGTGACAACTACTTCTTGGTTTCTCATTTAGCTGTGCACCAACAGAAGTTCTGCCACTTTAGCATTAATGAAGACGGTGACCATTGACAGCACGACAAGCTCACATTCTGAGAGAATGTCTTTTAATTACAAAGTAATAGGTGAAAGAAAGAAGGAAAATCTTTATTACAGAGTGACGATGACCTGAAATCAGTCTTTGTAGAAGTGCTGGAAACAGTCAATTGGGAGTTTCCAAAAAGAGATTTAAATCGGAAATCAATTAACAAGGGTATTGTCAAGGATAGAACCAATATGTTAAAAGAATATGATTTTTCAGCAGAGATTTATAAGGGTGCTGCCTGAGAAGTTTATTTCTTGGGAACAGTAGTAAATCATGGGGAAAAAACAGATAAACGTATACAAAATGTGAGGCACAACAGGATAGTCATGATGAAATCATGATGAAGGGTCTTGGCTGCTTATTCTTTACATACATGGTGCTTAACCTTCCAGGTTCCTTTCAGCATTTTATGTGTGATAACTGGGCTATTGGGAGTGGAGCAATCTGTATTGTTGTACAAGGCAGTATGGATACAAAAAGTTGAATGAATTCCTGTTTTGTAATAGTTTTAAGAATCTTCAATTCTCAGATGCCCATAAGATACAGGAGCATAATTAGGCCATTCCACCCATCGAGCCTGCTCAGCCATTTCATCATGGCTGATCCAATTTTCCTCTCAGCACCAATCTCCTGGCTTCTCCCTGTATCCTTACAATCAATCAAGAATCTATTAACCTCTGTCTTAAATATACATAAAGACTTGGCCGCCACAGCTGCCTGTGGCAAAGAATTCTACAGATTCACCATACTTAGGCTAAAGAAATTCCTCCTCAACTCCATTTGAAAAGGACACCCCTCTATTCTAAGGCTATGTTCTGTAGTTTTAGACTCTCCCACCATAGTAAACATTCTCTTCATATCCACCCTATCCAGCTATTTTGCCGTTCAATAGGTTTCAATGAGGTCATCCCTCATTCTTCTGAATTCCAGTGTATACAGGCCAACTCACAATTTTCTATCAGTAATGGATTACTGAATATGATGCACTGCTGCTCAAAATGCCAGAAAAATTCCAGCGACTGAAGCCCAAAGGTCGAATCCCCTAGATCAATGTGTCCAAAGGTCAGAGGACTGCAAGTCCAAAGTTCAAAATACATCTATTATCAAAGTACATAAATGTCGCTATATATAATCTTGAGGTTCATTTTCTTATGGGCATACACAGTAAATGCTGTCATTGACAATGCTATCTGAACTGATACCTGCTGAACTGAGCCTGCTCCCATTGGGTAAGCAAGGTAGCACCATGAGGATCGTGTTTCCTGATTTCTCCAGTGCCTTCAATAGCATACAGCCCTCAATGCTGGGGGAGAAAGCTTCGTTCAATGCACGTTTGCACTTCCATTGTATCCAGGATAATCAACTACCTGACCAGTAGACCACAGTTTGTGCAGCTTCAGAGCTGTGTGTCAGATATGGCTATAAGCAGCAATGGGGCCTTCAGAGGACTATATTGGCTCACTTCCTGTTTACTCTGTATACCTTACAACATTGAGTCATGTCATCTGCAGGAATTCTCTGATGACTCAGCAATAGTTGGGTGTATAAAGGGAGGAAAGGAGGATGAATACAGGGCCCTGGTGGAGGACTTTGCCAAATGGTGCAAGCTAAATCATCTGTAGTTCAACATCAGTAACACAAAAGGAGATGGTGATGGACTTTAGAAAGACTAAGCCTGCTCTGCTCCCTGTTACTATTGATGGCAAGCACGTGGACGTGGTTGGGACCTACAAGTACCTGGATGACATTCTTGAGTGCAGCACCACCGCAGAGGTAGTGTACAAGAAGGCCAGTGTCCCCACTACTACTTGAGAAGACTGAGGTCCTTTGGAATATGCAGGCCTCTCCTTCACATGTTCTCCCAGTCTGTTGTTGCCAATACAATTTTCGATGCAGTGGTATGTTGCAGCAATGGCATCAACACAGGTGATGCCAACAGGCTCAATAAACTGATTGGAAATGATGGCTCTATTGTAGGAGTCAAACTGTACACACTAGAGGCTGTGTTAGAACAAAGGACACTACAGAAAATCTTGGCATTTCTGAACAATGTTTCTCACCTTCTGCATGCCACCTTGGCTGAACAGAGGAATACATTTAGTAATAGACTAAGACAACTGTGCTGCTCCAAAGAGTATTAAATGAGGTCGTTCTTAACCTTGACCATTAGGCTCTGTAATGAGTCAACCTATAGTCAGGGAAGTGATAACCCCCCTCCTGTTAGATTGTTTGAGGTAACATTCTTTCTTACTTCTCTTCTAATATTTCTATATCTGTGCACGTGATGCTACTGTGATGCTAATTTCCTTTGGGATCAATACAATATCTATCTATCTAAATCAAGAAACACAATAGAATCAATGAAAGAACAAACCCAATAGCAATGGATAAGCAACCAATGTGCAAAAGACAACAAACTGTGCAAATACAAATAATAATAATAATAGGGCTTTGGTACCATATGAGCTCAATGCCTTCTATGCTCACTTTGACCATCAAAACATGAAGGAATCTTCGTGAAGACCTATAGCCTCTGATGACCCTGTGATTTCAGTCTCTGAGGCTGATGCAAGAACATCCTTCAGGAGGGTGAATCCATGGAAAGCATCCAGCCCAGATTTGGTACCTGGCTGAGTACAAAAGACTGGTGCTGTTCAACTGATATCTTTAACCTCTCACTTCAGCAGTCTGAGGTACTCACTGGCTTCAGGACCAAGAAGACCATGGTAACGAGCTTGAATGACTATCATCCGGTAGCACCTACATTCACTGTGATGAAGTGTTTTGAGAGGTTAGTAATAAAACACAAACTCCTGCCTGAGAAGTGACTTGGATCTGTTCCAATTTGCCTACCAACACAACAGATCCACAACAGATGCCATTTCTTTGGCTCTTTACTCAACCCTGGAACATCTGGACAGCAAAGTTGCATATATCAGGATGTTCTTTATCAACTATAGCTCAACATTTAATTGTATCATCCCTTTAAAACTAATCAATAAGCTTCAAGACCTTGGCCACAGTACCTCCTTATCTCATTGGATCCTCAGTTTGCTCATTTGTAGACCCCAGTCAGTTCAGATTGGCAACAACATCTCTTCCACAATTTCCATGAGCACAGGTGCACCAAAAAGCTCTGTGCTTAACCCCCTGCTCTATTTGCTTTACACTTATGACTGTGTGGCTAAGTTCAACTGCAATGCTATATTCAAGTTTGCTGATGACACCACTGTTGTTGGCTGAATCAAAATGCTGAAATTAGAGTGTTGATCAGGTACTTGGAGCTGTGATGTTATAGCCGTTACAGAGACTTGGATGGCTCAGGAGCAGGAATGGTTACTTTGAGTGCCAGGCTTTAAAAGTTTCAGAAAGGACAGGAGGGAGACAAGAGGTGGGGGTGTGGCACTGATGTTCAGAGATAGTGTCACAGCTGCAGAAAAGGAGGAAGTCATGGAGGGATTATCTACAGAGTATCTGTGGATGGAAGTTAGGAACAGGAAGGGATCAATAACTCTAGTGGGTGTTTTTTATAAAACATCCAATAATAACAGGGACATCGAGGATCAGATAGGAAGACAGATTCTGGAAAGGTGTAATAATAACATGGTTGTTGTGGCAATAGATTTTAATTCCCCAAATATTGATTGGCATCTCCCTAGAGTGAAAGGTTTAGATGAGGTGGAGTTTGTCAGGTGTGTTCAGCAAGGTTTCTTGACACAATATGTAGATAAGCCTACAAGAGGAGAAGCTGTACTTGATCTGGTATTGGGAAATGAACCTGGTCAGGTGTCAGATCTCTCAGTGAGGGGGTATTTAGGAGATAGTGATCATAATTCTATCTCCTTTACCATAGCATTGGAGAGGGATAGGAACAGACAACTTAGGAAAGCATTAAATTGGAGTAAGGGGAAATATGAGGCCATCAGGCCGGAACTTGGAAACATAAATTGGAAACACATGTTCCCAGGGAAATGTACTGATGAAATGTAGCAAATGTTCAGGGGATATTTGCATGGAGTACTGCACAGGTACGTTCCAATGAGACAGGGAAAGGATGGTAAGGTACAGGAACACTGGTGTACAAAGGCTGTTGTAAATCCATTCAAGAAGAAAAGAGGAGCTTATGAAAGGTTCAAAAAACTAGGTAATGATAGAGATCTAGAAGATTATAAGGCTAGCAGGAAGGAGCTTAAGAATGAGATTAGGAGAGCCAGAAGGGACAACGAGAAGGCCTTGGTGGACAGGATTAAGGAAATCCCCAAGGCATTCTACAATACGTGATGAGCAAGAGGGTAAGACATGAGAGAATCGGACCAATCAAGTGTGACAGTGGAAAAGAGTGTATGGAACCAGAGGAGATAGCAGAGGTATTTAATGAATACTTTGCTTCAATATTCACTGCGGAAAAGGATCTTGGCAATAGTAGTGATGAGCATGTAGATGTTAAGAAAGAGGATGTGCTGGAGCTTTTGGAAACCATCAAGTTGTGTAAGTCACTGGGACCAGACAAGGTGCACCCCAGGCTACTGTGGGAAGCGAGGGAGGAGTTTGCTGAACCTCTAGTGATGATCTTTAAATCATCAATGGAGACGGGAGAGGTTCTGGAGGATAAGAGGGCTGCAGATGTTGTTCCCTTATTCAAGAAAGGGAGTAGACATAGCCCAGGAAATTATAGACAAGTGACTCTATAATCTATGAACATTTGGAGAGGAATAATCTGATTAGGAAAGGTCAACATGGCTTTGTCAAAGGCAGGTCATGCCTTACGAGCCTGAATGAATATTTTGAGGATGTGACTAAACATATTGATGGAGGTCAAGCAATGGATGTTGTGTATATGGATTTCAGCAATGCATTTGATAAGGTACCCCATGCAAGGCTTATTGAGACGGTAATGAGGCATAGGATCCAAGGAGACATTGCTTTATGGATTCAGAACTGGCTTGCATACAGAAAGCAAAGAGTGGTTGTAGATGGGTCATTTTCTGCATGGAGTTTAGTGACCAGTGGCATGCCTCATGGATCTGTTCTGGGACTTTTATAAATGACCTGGATGAGGAAATGAAGGGATGGGTGAGTAAATTTGCTGATAACACAAAGATTTAGATAGTCTGAAGGGCTGTCAGAGGTTACAGCAGGACATTGATAGGATGTAAATCTGAGCTGAGAAGTGGCAGATGGAGTTCAACCCAAATAAGTGTGAGGTGGTTCATTTTGGTTGGTCAAGTATGATGGCAGAATATAGTATTAATGATAAGACTCTTGGCAGTGTGGAGGATCAGAGGGATCTTGGGGTCTGAGTCCATAGGACACTCAAAGCTGCTATGCTGGTTGACTCTATGGTTAAGAAGGCATATGGTGCATTGGATTTCATCAATTGTGGGATTGCGTTTAAGAGTCAGGAGGTAATGTTGCAACAATATAGGACCTTGGTCAGACCCCTCTTGGAGTACTGTGCTCAGTTCTGGTCATCCCACTATAGGAAGGATGTTGCCTGGATTGGGGAGCATGCCTTAAGAGAATAGGTTGAGTGAACTCGACCTTTTCTCCTTGGAGCGACGGAGAATGAGAGGTGACCTGACAGAGGTGTACAAGATGATGAGAAGCATTGATCATTTGGATAGTCAGAGGCTTTTTTCCAGGGCTGAGATGGCTAGCACAAGAGGGCACAGTTTGAAGTTGGTTGGGAGTAGGTACACAGGAGATGTCGGGGTAAGTTTTGTATGCAGAGAGTGGTGAGTGCGTGGATTGGGCTGCCAGCGATGGTTGTGGAGGCGGCTACCATAGAACACTACAGCACAGTACAGGCCCTTCAGCCCTCCATGTTGTGCCAACCCATATAATCGTTAAAAAAAAGTACTAAACCCACACTACCCCATAACCCTCCATTTTTATTTCATCCATGTGCCTGTCCAAGAAGCTCTTGAATCCCCCTAATGTTTTAGCCTCCACCACCATCCCTGGCAAGTTATTCCAGGCACCCACAACCCTCTGTGTAAAAAAACTTACCCCTGATGTCTCCTCTAAATTTCCTTCCCTTAACTTTGTACATATGCCCCTTGGTGTTTGCTATTCGTGCCCTGGGAAACCGGTACTGGCTATCCACCCTATCAATGCCTCTCATAATCTTGTAGACCTCTATCAAGTCCCCTCTCATTCTTCTATGCTCCAAAGAGAGAAGTCCCAGCTCTGCTAACCTTGCTTCATATGACTTGTTCTCCAAACCAGGCAATATCCTGGTAAATCTCCTCTGCACCCTCTCCATAGCTTCCACATCCTTCCTATAATGAGGTGACCAGAATTGAACACAATACTCTAAGTGCGGTCTCACCAGAGATTTGTAGAGTTGCAACATGACCTCTCTACTTTCGAACTCAATCCCCCTGTTAATGAAGCCTAGCATCCTATAGGCCTTCTTAACCACCCTATGAACCTGTGCAGCGATCTTGAGGGATGTACGGATTTGAAACCCAAGGTCGCTTTGTTCATCCACACTCTTAAGTAACTGACCATTAATCCTGTGCTCGGTCTTCTGGTTTGTCCTTCCAAAATGCATCACCTCACACTTATCTGGATTGAACTCCATCTGCCATTTTTCTGCCCAACTCTGCAGCCTGTCTATATCCTCTTGTAACCTTTGACAATCTACAGTTCCATCCACAACTCCTCCAATCTTTGTGTCATCTGCAAACTTACTCACCCATCCTTCTGCCTCTACATCCAGGTCATTTATAAAAATCACAAATAGCAGGGGCCCCAGAACAGATCCCTGCGGCACTCCACTAGTCACCACCTCAAGGCAGAATACTTTCCTTCCACAATTACCCTCTGCTTTCTTCCTTTAAGCCAATTTTTTAACCAAACAGCCAAGGTTCCACTTATCCCGTGCCTCATGACTTTTTGGATGAGTCTCTCATGAAGGACCTTATCAAATGCTTTGCTAAAGTCCATGTAGACCACATCCACTGCCCTACCCTCATCAATTTCTTTTGTTACCTACCTCTTCAAAAAACTCAATCAGGCTCATGAGGCACAATCTTCCCTTCACAAAGCCATGTTGACTATTCATGAGTAGACTGTACTTCTCCAAATGCTCATAGATCCTATCCTTAAGAATCCTTTCCAGTAGCTTGCATACCACCAACGTAAGACTCACCGGTCTATAGTTCCCAGGTTTCCTCCTATTTCCTTTTTTACACAAGGGAACTACATTTGCCATTCTCCAGTCCTCTGGCACTTGCAGCCAAAGTGGATTCAAAGATCATAGCTAATGCTCCTGCGATCTCTTCTCTCAATTCCCACAACAACCTGGAGTATATCAATCTTAATGTTTTTAAGATGATCCAGCACTTCTTCTTCCTTAATCTCCGCATTGTCCAGCACACAGGCCCACTTTACTTTGACCTCATCCTGATCAAGATCCTTTTCACTTGTGAATACTGAAGCAAAGTATTCATTTAGGACCTCCCCAACCTCCTCCACTTCCAGGCACATGTTGCCCTCTTTATCCTTTAGCAGTCCCACCTTCATTCTCGTCATCCTCCTATTCTTCATGTACGCATAGAATGCCTTGGGGTTCTCCTTAATCCTACATGCCAAGTCCTTCTCATGCCCTCTTTGAGCTCTCCTAAGTCCTTTCTTTAGCTCCTTCCTGGCTACCCTATATTTCTCATAAGCCCCTCCTACTTCCTGCTTCTTATATCTAACATATGCTTCCTTTTTCCTCTTGATGAGTTGCCTCACATGTTTCGTCAACCACGGTTCCCTTTCCCTACCATTTTTTCCTTGCCTCAGTGGGACAAACCTATCCTGAACCCAGCTCAAGTGGTCCCTAAACTTCTCCCACATTACTTCTGTGCTTTCCCCTTTGAACATCTGTTTCCAATTTACTCTCGCTAGTTCCTGCCTCATCCCTCCAAAGTTAGCCCTTCCCCAGTTAAGCACTTTACCATTACATCTGACTTTATCCATTTCCATTGCTATGCTGAAGCTAAGGGAGTTGTGGTCACTCTCACCAAAATGCTCCCCCACCAAGAGGTCTGTCACCTGACCAGGTTCATTAGCCAGAACTAGATCCAGTATGGCCTCTCCTCTCATCGGCCGGTCCACATACAGTGTCAGGAATCCTTCTTGAACACAACTGACAAATTCAGCCCCATCTATCCCCCTTGCACTCGGGAGGTGCCAGTCAATACGAGGGAAGTTGAAATCACCCATGACAACTACCCTGTATTTCCTGCATACAAAAGGGTCTTTTAAGAGACTCCAGGATAGCTACACGGAGCTTAGAAAAATAGAGAGCTATGTAGCCCTAGGTAATTTCTAAAGTAAGAACATGTTCGGCACAGCTTTGTGGGCCAAAGGGCCTGTATTGTGCTGTAGGTTTTCTACATTTCTATCAGCACATAGGAAAGAGGTTGAAAATCTGGCTGAGTGGTGCCACAGCAACAGCCTCTCACTCAATGGCAGCAAGAGGAAGAAGCTCATTATTGACTTCAGGAACTAGAAACCAGAGGTCAGTGAGCCTATCTTCATTGGGGGCAGGGGCAAATCGTGGAGAGGGACAACAACTTTAAATTCCTTGGAGTCTTTATTTTAAAGAATCTATCCCTGGACCAGCTTGTTAATGCAACTGCAAAGAAAGCACAGATTTTTTTTCAATATCAAAGATTCGGCATGTCATCTATAACTTCTATAGATGTATGTTAGAGAGTATAATGATTGATTGTATCAAGTCCTGGTATGGAAACACCATTGCCCTTGAATGGAAAATCCAATAACAAGTAATGGGTATGGCCTGCTCCATCTTGAGTAAAGCCCTCCCCGCCATTGAGCACATCAAAATGTAGCACTGTTGCAAGACAGCAGCACCCATCAGCAGGGAATCATACAGGCCAGGTCATGCACTTTAACCTGCAAATTAACTTTTAAGGAATTCTATCCAAGGACTTTCTTCTAGCTGCTGTCATCAGGAAGAAGGTACAGGAGCCTCAAAACCTATGTTCAGGAGCAGTAATTAGCCTCAACAATCAGGCTGTTGGATCAGTGTGACCATCACTGAACTGTTCCCATAACCAATAGACTTTTCATCTCATGTTCTCAATTTCAGAAAACATATGAGCAGAATTAGGGCATTTGGTCCATAAAGGCTGCTCCGCCACGCCATCGTGGCTGATTTATTATCCCTCTCAATCCCATTCCCCTACTTTCTCTCCTTAACTTTTGATGCCCTGACTAATCAAGGTCCAATTAACATCTGCTTTAAATATACCCAATGAACTGGCCTCCACAGATGTCTGTGGCAATGAATTCCACAGAGTCACTATCCTCTAACTAACAAAATTACTCCTCCTCTTTGTTCTAAAGGGACATCCCTCTATTCTGAGGCTGTGCTCTCTGGTCCTAGACTCCTCCATTTTAGGAAACATCTTCTTCACATCCACTCTATCTAGGTCTTTTAATATTCCGTACGTTTTAATACAATCTCCTCTCATTCTTCTACACTCCATCAAGTATATTCCCATAGCTATCAAATATTCCTTATAAATTAACCATTTTATTCCTACAATCATTCTCTTGATCCTCCTCTGGACTCTTTCCAAAGCCAGCACATCTTTTCTTAGACAAAAGGCCCAAAACCTTTCTTAGACAAGACGCTCACAATACTCCAAATATGGTCTGACCAATGCCTTATAAGGCCTCAAAATTACATCCTTGCTTTTATGTTCTCATCTACTCAAAATGAATATTAACATTGTAATTGCTTTCCTTGCCAGGACTCAACTTGCAAGTTAATCTTTAGGAAATACTGCACAAAGATTCTGAAGTATCCTTGTACTTCTGAGTTCTGAATGTTCCCCCATTTAGAAAATAGTCAGTGCCTTTATTTCTTCTACCAAAGTGCATGACCATATGTTCCATTTGCCACTTCATTGCCCATTCTCCTAATATGTCCAGGTTCTTCCACAGACTCCCTGCTTCTTTAACACTACCTGCTGCTCCATCTTTCTTCATTTTGCTGCAAACGTGACCACAAAGCCTTCATCCAGTATACAACATGATATTCCACATGAAAAGAAACAGTCCCAATACCAATATCACTGGAACACCACTAGTCATCAGCAGCCAACCAGAAAAGGACCCCTTTATTCACTCTTTTTACCTCCTGCCAGTTAGCCAACCTTCTATCCATGCTAGTGCATTTCCTTTAATACCATAGGTTCTTATCTGATTTAACAGTTTCACGAGCAGCACCTTGTCAGAGGCCTTCTGAAAATCCAAGTACACGACCCTCCTTTGTCTATCTTACCTGTTATTTACTCAAAGAATTCTAACAGATTTTTCAGGCAAAATTTCCCCTTAAGGAAACCATGCCTATGTTATAATGTCTCCAAGTACCCCAAAACCTCATTCTTAATAATGAACTCCAACATCTTCCCAACTAATGACATTAGGCTAACTGGCCTACAATTTGCTTTATTTTGCCTCATTCCCTTCTTAATGAGTGGAGTAATATTTGCAATTACACAATCCACTGGAACCATTCCAGAATCTAGTGATTCTTGAGAGATCACTACTAATGGCTCCACAATCCTTTCAGCTACCTCTTTCAGTACCATGGGGTATGGCCCAGGTGTCTTACCTTCAGTCTTTTTAGCAACCAAAGTACCTTCTCCTTTGCAGTAGCAATTACAGTCATTTCTGCCCCTTAACACTCTTGGGTTGTCAGCTCTCAAGTTGAAGAGTCCCTGCTGAATTCTTGCAGCATTTTCTGTATTGCTCTGGAATTCCAGCATCTACAGAATTTCTTGTGTTCTCTGTAGCTATTCTAAATTGTTATTATTTTATCCTGTTCTACCAGAATGCACTGTGCAATGATTTGATCTGTGTGAACAGTATGCAAGACAGGCTTTTCACTGTATCTTAGTACAAACAACAAAAATAATCAACACCAATATTCGTCTCCTGGTGAAGCACATCAGATAACTGAAGCCATTACAGATTGGAGCTACAACCCTTATAATTAGCAATGCTGGCTCACTACCTACATTCATTGACAGGAGATCAAACTTTTATCACGACTCCCACTCCTAGATTCATGGGTCTAATCCCACTGGACAATCCTCTGCACCTTAACTATGTTATCAATTGTTACACAACAGAATGTGAAGTCAGAGAGCCATGCAATTCCCAGCTGTCAGTCACTCCTGTATCACAGCAAATGACTCAGATGACTGCACCAATAAAGCAAGTTCCAAGCTACACTGATATTGTCAGCTGGATGTGTGTGCAGGGTTATCTACGGTACAGGAATTTTCACACACCATACAAGTCAATCCATTCTTTCTGATTCAAGGCACAATATCTTGTCATCAATCTGTGTTCTGCATATTAACCCATTTTCAGTGTCCCAATTCCTGACATTTAGAAATGTAAATAACTTATAATACTGAGATGTGTGTGCATTACTTTCTGATGTAGTTTTGGAATAAGTTCTATTTCAGTTCCTTACTATGAGTAGAACCAGCAGAGAAAATCCCACACCCCTCAGTGCTTCCTCTTTTGATCTTTCTGTCTTTGAAACACTGACCCATCACCCAACAAAGCCATCTATTTCATCATCTAAATTATTTATATACAGCATAAAAGAAGCGGTCCCAACACTGACCCCTGAGGAAGACCACTAGTCACTGGTAGCCAGCCAGACCAGGATCCTTTTATTCCTACTTGCTGTTTTCTTCCAATCAGCCAATGTTCTAACCATGCTAGTAACTTTCTTGTAATGCCATGGGCTCTTAACTTGGTAAGCAGCTTCATGTGTGGCACCTTGTCAAAAGCCTTCTGAAAGTCCAAATATACAACATCCACTACATCCCCTTTATCCATCCTACTTGTAATCTCCTCAAAGAATTCCAAGAGGTTCATCAGGCAGGATTTTCCCTTAAGAAAGCCATGCTGACTTTGTACTGTCTTGTCCTGTGTCACTAAGTACTCCATCACCTCGTCCTTAACAATTGACTCCAACACCTTCCCAACCACTGAGAATAGGCTAACTGGTCCATAATTTACTTTCTGCCACCTTCATCCTTTCTTAAAGAGTAGAATAACATTTGTAATTTTCCAGTCCTCTGGCACCATGCCAGAGTCCAATGGTTTTTGAAAAATCATTGCTAATGCCACCACAGTCTCTAATGCTACCTCTTTCAAAACCCTAGGGTGCAGTTCATCTGGTCCGGGTGATTTATGTTCTTTTATGTCTTTCAGCTTTTTGAGCATCTTCTCCCTTGTAATATTAACTGTACCCACTTCTCTTCCTTCACACATTACAACATCTGGCACACAACTATTGTCTTCCACAGTGACAACTGGTACAAAATAATCATTTAATTCATCTGCCATCTCCTTGTCCCCAGTTATTATTTCCCTTGTCTCGTTTTCTAGCAGTCCTATATCCACTTTCATCTCTCTTTTATTTTTTACACATTTGAAAAAGCTTTTACTATCTATTGATATTATTTGCGAGCTTCCTTTCATATTTCATCTTTCCCTTCTAATGATTCTTTTAGTTGCTTGTAGGTTTTTAAAAGCTTCCCAATCCTCTATCTTCCCACTATTTTTTGCTTTGTTGTATGCCCTCTCTTTTGTTTGTACCTTAGCTTTGACTTTCCTTGTCAGCCACAGTTGTACTATTTTGCCATTTCAGTTTTTCTTCATTTTTGGAATACACGTGTACTGCACCTTCCTCATTTCCCCCAGAAACACACAACATTGCTGCTCTGCTGACATCCTTGCTAACAGCTCCTTCCAGTTTACTTTGGCCAGTTCATCTCTCATACCACTGTAATTACCCTTACTCCACTGAAATACTGTTACATAAGTCTTTATTTCCTCCCAATCAAATTTCAAATTGAACTCAATCATATTGTGATCACTGGTTCCTAAGGGTTATTTTACCTTAAGCTCTCTAATCACTCCGGTTCATTACATAACACCCAATCCAGTATAGCTGATTCCCTAGTAGGCTCAACAACAAACTGCTCTAAAAGTACAAATACACTTAAAAACCTTTACAGATGTACTGTGAGAGCATTCTGTCAGGCTGCATCACTGTCTAGTATGGAAGGGCTACTGCACAGGACCGAAAGAAGGTGCAGAAGGTTATAAATCTAGTCAGCTGCATCTTGAGTATTAGACTACAAAGTACCCAGGACATCTTTAGGAAGCAGTTTCTCAGAAAGGCAGCATTCATTATTAAGGACCTCCAGTATCCAGGGCATGCCTTTTTCTCACTGTTACCATCAGGTAGGAAGTACAGAAGCCTGAAGGCACACACTCAGCAATTCAGGAGCAGCTTCTTCCCCTCCGCCACCGATTTCATTGACATTGAATCTTTGGACACTACCTCACTTCTTTTAATATACAGTCTTTCTGTTTTTGCATGTTTTTTTAAAAATCTATTCAATTTATGTAATTTACTTGTTTATTTTTTTTCTCTGCTAGATTATGTATTGTATTGAACTGCTGCTGCTAAGTTAACAAATTTCACATCACATGCCAGTGAAAATAAACCTGATTCTGATTTTGATTCTGATTCTGAAAGCCATCTCTTAGGCATTCAAGAAACACACTCTCTTGAGATCCATTAGCAACCTGGTTTTTTCCAATCAACCTGCATGTTAAAATCTCCCAGGACTACCATAACATTGCCCTTTTGACATGCCTTTTCTATTTCCTATTGTAATCTGTGGTCAACCTCCCAGCCACTGTTGGTAAGCCTGTATATAACTGCCATCAGGGTCTTTTTATCCTTGCCATTTCTTAACTCAACCCACAAGGATTCAACATCTTCCCATCTTATGTCACATCTTTCTACTGATTGGATGTCATTTTTTACCAGTAGAGCCACACAAACCCCTCTACCTACCTTCCTAGCCCTCCAATACAATGTGTAACCTTGGACATTCAGCTCCCAACTACAACCATCTTCAGCCACAATTCAGTGATGGCTACAACATCATACCTGTAATATTGCAACAAGATCATTAACCTAATTTCTTATACTATGCGCATTTAGATACAACACCTTGAGTACTGTATTTGCTACCCTTTATGATTTTGCATCCCTAATGTACTGATACTCACCCTGTTGGCTGTTACTATGTCCCATCACCTGCCTGCCCTTCCTGACAGTCTGACTGCAAGCTATCTTTAATTTTTTACCATCTGTCCTATCCCGAGTCCTATCACTACCCCTGCCAAATTAGTTTGATTCCTCCCCAGCAGCTCTAACAAACCTAACCACGAGAATATTGGTCCTCCTCGGGTTCAGGTGCAACCCGTCACTTTTGAACAGGACATACCTCCTCTAGAAGAGATCCCAATGATCCAAGAACCTGAAGCCCTACCCCCTATACCAGCTTCTCAGCCACACATTTATCTGCCAAACCATCCTGTTTCTACCCTCACTGACACATGTCAAGATAGCAATCCAGAAATTACTACCCTGGAGGTCCTGCCTCTCAGCTTTCTGCCTTGTTCTCTAAATTTTCTTTTCAGGATCTCTTTGCTTTTCCTTCCAATGTCATTGGTACCAATATTTACCAAGACATCTGGCTGCTCTCCCTCCCTCTCCAAAATATCGTGGACACAATCTAAGACGTCCCTGACCATGGCACCTAGGAGGCAACATACAATTCAAGTGACCTGTTCACTTCCACAGAATCTCCTGTCTGTTCCCCTCACTATCGAGTCCCCTATCACTACCGCTCCCTTCTTCTCTCTCTCTTTCTCTTCTGCACCACAGACCCTTGGCCAGTGCCTGTAATCCAGTCACCATGGCATTCTCCCAGGAGGTCATCCCCTACAGATGTATCCAAAGCGATATACTTATATTTGAGGGGAATGGCCACAGGTGTGCTCTGCTCTAACTGCCTATTTACATTTCCATTCTTCCTGACAGACACCCAGCTACTCACCTCCTGCAACTTAGGGGTGACTACTTCCCTGTAACTCTGATCAATTATCTCCTCACTCTCCCATACAAGCCAAAGGTCATCCAGCTGCTGCTCCAGATCCCTAACACGGTTTTCATGGGCCTTAACAGGTGATGTTTCAGTGGGCGATGTTACAATGGGACTTCGTCCTTGCTAAACTGGTTACACCTCTGCTCGGTGCAGATTTCCTGTGTCCCCAAGGACTGTTGGTCGATCTTAAGAACTGCCAGCTTGTGGATGTCAAGGACTTTGGGCATTTACCCTGCTCCCTCAGTAAATTCCCCAAAATGACTCTGACAAGTGCATACACCACCACATGGAGTTTACTCAACAGCTAGGCGAATTCCCAAACCTCTCCAAGCCCACATTCTCTACGACAGTCACAAAACATGGGGTTGAGTACCACACTCCCACAACTGGCCAGCCAGTCCATGCCCACGTGCATAGACTGGACCCAGAAAAGATGGCAACTGCAAAAGTTGACTCTGCCAACATGGAAAGACTCGGTATTGTACACCAGTTGATTAGTCTCCGGGCTTTACACCTCCATAAGGTTCCCAAATCTAACAATTGTTGCTGCCCATGTGGGGATTACTGATGCCTTAATGAGGTCACCACCCCCAATCATCATTACCCAGTCACATACATCCAAGACTTTTAGCTCATTTAGCTGTAAAGTAAATTCTTCCCAAAAGCGATCTAGTTAAGAGCTTGGAGGACATTCCCAAAACAGCTGTGATAACCCAGTTTGGCCTTTTAGAGTTTCTATGCATGCCTTTTGGACTGAAACATACATACAGCACAGTTTGAGTTGTCAAGCATCGACTTACTTTGCCTTCGCATCTCCGCAGAAGGTGCAAACCCCCCCCCCCCCCCCCACCATTAAAGGTAGCTACTATTATGGATTTCCCACCGCCCGGAAAACTGGAGGCAGACTGGTTTCAACTCCATTCATGGAGTCTCACATCTGGGTCAGAAGGCCTCACAGAAACTGGTTGCACTAAGGTTGGTTTAGCGTTTCCTCAGAAAAATGTGTGTGAATGGTGATGCACCATCAATAACTCACTCTGAGATGTAAAGGTGAGATATCGGCTTTTATTGATTGGAAGAAGGAACAAGCAGTGGTTGACCACCATACTACATCCTGGAGACTGAGAGGCCGGGCTCAGGCCTCAATCGCCTTTGTACCGGGGTCTGTGGGAGGAGCCACAGGAGCAGTCAGCAGGGGGCATGTCCAGACAGGTATATGTAGTTCACCACAAATGGACTGCAGCCTTTTTTAACGACACCTCTTTGAAATTCCTCTCTCTGCAATCTGCACCATGTAATTTCCCTCTAAGCAATGTACTTTTAAATCAGCTTAATGATCTACATACTTCACAATTGTCCGAAGGTCTCAGCAGACCAGGCAGGTATAGCATCTTTAAATGGACAAAGGTTTATCGTTGTGACCGGATGCAAGGCAGCAGTGAGGGGTACTCCAAGCCAGGCTGAAACGCAGAGCGATGACCTACCATCTTGTTAGCAAACATACAGCTGCTGGAGAATAAAACTGAGGACCTAAGGGCAAGATCGTTGTATAAGAGGGAAATGAGGGATTGTTGTATTCTATATCTAAGCAATACTTGGATGTCTCCCAGCATGCCAGATACAGCAGTCAAACCAGAAAGCTTTCGATTTATTGAATGGGCTGAACTGCTGATTCAATAGAGATGAGGAGGAACTGTTTTTCCCAGTTCTCTGCCTCAGTAAATATATTTAAGACAGCATTGGATAGACTTTTGTGTAGAGTAGGGGAATTAAAGGGTTTTGTGGGAAAGGCATGAAGGTGGAGATGAGTCCATGGCCAGAGCAGCCATGATCCTATTGAATGGTGGAGCAGACTTGACGGGCAAGATGACCTACACCTGCTCCTATTTCTTATGTTCTTACAGCTCCAGGAGAACTGATATTCAGGACTGCATTTTAAATTCAATCTGCAATCCATGTTCGTGTCTGAAGATTGGTTACTGGTGAAATTAATATTTGCTGTATATCCTAACTCCGGAATACACCCTAACAGAAAGTTAAGGATTTTAAGTCAGGATGTTTATTGGCAATGTAAATGTTAGGTTCATGCATGTGAATCAAAGTTCAGCTGCATTGGGATGGCAAGAAGGAATCATTTGTGCAACACTGGTACTGTTAAGAGCTGCTGCCCCATGACTCCAACAACCAAGTTCAGTCCTGACATCGAATACCTTGTGTGTAGTTTGTATGTTCTCCCTGTTACTTTATGAGTTTCCTCCCAGATGCTGCCTAAGCTGCTGAGAATTTCATCCATTGATTTCAGCTTCGCAATGGGAATTGCTTTGAAATCTCAGTTAAAGAGAATGTGAATAAATGCTGCATTTTACTGGTGGCTTTTCTCCACAGAGTAGCAGAGTGTGTTACAAAGGATTGAGGAACGTGCCCATGACAATTTAATGGAAAATTACTTAGAAGTGATCTGTTCTTTGCATCCACATATTTCTTGATGAATTTTGCTGCATGCAATTATGGCCTTTTCTCCAGGTGCAAATTATGCCAGTATAATCTGACACCTGCCAGTCAAGGATGACATGCAAATTACAGGGTAATGAGATGGAAATTATGTATTTCATTAACAGTTTTGCCACAAACTGGAGAAGCAGCCTGAGTAGAAGTTGTACTTTTTAGATTCAGTAGTTCTAAGTGAAGTGGACCTTAAAGACCATAAGACATAGGAGCAGAATTGGGCCATCTGGACCATCGAATCTGCTCTGCCATTCAATCATGGCTGATTTTTTTTTCTCCTCCTCAACCCCATCTTCCCAGTCTTGTCCCTGTAACCTTTGATGCCATGTCTAATCAAGAACCTATCAAACTTTGCCTTAAGTGCACCCAACAAACTGGCCTCTACAGTTGCACGTGGCAACAAATTCCACAAATTCACAACCATTCGGCTAAAGAAATGTCTCTGCATTTCTGTTTTGAAAGGACACCCCTCTATCCTGAGGCTGTGCCCTCTTGTCCTAGACTCTCCCACCATGGTAAACATCTTTTCCATGTCTACTCTGTCTAGGCCTTTCAACATTTGAAAGGTTTCAATGAGATCATCCCTCATCCTTCTGAGTTTCACTGAGTACAGACCCACAACCATCAAACGTTCCTCATATAATAACCAAAACACAAAATGCTGGCAGAACTCAGCAGGCCAGACAGCATCTATGGGAGGAGGTAGTGACGACGTTTCCGGCCGAAACCCTTCATCAGGAGGGTTTCTGATCAGGAAACTCCTGATGAAGGGTTTCGGCCGGAAACATTGTCACTACCTCCTCCCATAGATGCTGTCTGGCCTGCTGAGTTCTGCCAGCATTTTGTGCTTTTATTTATTTCCAGCATCTGCAGATTCACTCGTGTTGCCTTGTATAATAACCCTTGGTTTGACTTAAGGACCAACTACAGTGCGACGCAGATCTGTAGAATCAAGTACTCCTGTGTAGGGCAACACACACAAGTGCTGGGGATCTCAGCAGGTCAGGCGGCATCATTGGAAGGAATAAACAGTAGATGCTTGGGTCAAGTTTTGGGCCTGACACCAAGTTCCTCCAAAATTTTGTGTGTGCTGCTCAAGTTTTCTGCAGCATCTCTGGTGTTTACTCCAAAGTGGGTGCACTTCTAAAAAATCTCTGAAGCAAATGGCAAGCTTGAATCCTCAGTCTTCTGAGAAACAAAGCAAGACTATCTCTCCTGAAACAAATGATTGACGGTTAAAAGAACTGACCTTATATACTTGTAGTTCCGAGTTACATACCTCTGGGAGTTGTAGAACAGCCCTTGCACAACCAACACAAAAGACTGTAGAAGGGCCATAGTCCAATAGCAGGAGCCATGTATGGTGGGGAAGTCCTTCAAACAATGAAAAGGTGCATTACCCAGGGAGTAACATGAGTGATAATGGTGCCATGAGCTTTGTACTGTTTTTATGTATATAAATTTTATTTCTGAAGTTATGAAAAGCCTTCATTACAACCCATCAACCTCCTTCATCCAGTCCATTGCCTCTTGTTGTACAGAAGGTTTCATCAGTATTGCTACTAATTTTGCACCACAGAACATGAATGGCAGAATCAATAAAAGTGAGTCTGGCTCTATGGTTGTGCATTTACTGTTAAAGACTCTGTGGTTCATGTTTTCTGCATTATTTGTTTACTTTGGTAAAAATTGTTTGCCTGATTTGTTCTTTTTCACACATTGGATGTTTGTTGGTCTTCGGGTTTTTGTAGATTCTATTGTGTTTCTTTGTTTTGTGGCTGCCTGCAAGATGAAGAATCTCAAGGTTGACTATGGTATACATATGTTGATAATAAATGTACTTCGGATTCTGCTGTTTTGTAACTGTCATTGCAAATATTACAACAGACTTACTGTGAGCTTCAATACAAACAAGAAATTTCATTGCACCCTGGTATGTATGCAACTGATCTATAGATTTTGCCGTTATCCCAAAAATAATCACTGCTCACTCCTAACATTATAGCTATGAAAACAGCCAGAATTTGATTTTCAACCTACTTTCGACAGTACTGTTTTCATCCTATTCGTCTACTGGAAGATCGTGTACTGTTCAATATGAGAATATTTCAAAGCAACAAAAAAACTGATAAGGACATTTCAGCAGTCTAATGGCTGAAAACAAATTCTTCCCCATCCACCTTAGTACCTAGCATTGACAGTGGTGCTGCCGTCACACAGCATTGGAGAGCCAAGGTCAATCCTGAGCACATCTATTATGTGTTTGCATGCTCTCTCCATAACTGTGGGTTTCCTCCCACAAAGTTCAAATTTAATTGTCATTCAACCATGCACATCCATACAGCCAAACAAAATATCATTCTTCTAGGGCCAAGGTGCAAAACACAGTACCAACAGTCACACACAGCACATATAATTATGATAGCAGAAAAACATAGTTACATAAAAATAATATTAAAAAATACAGCCCAGATCCCCGAGTGGCATGGCCTGTAGATTGATGGTGCATTGATGTTGTTCAGGAGCCATGCTTCTGCAACAACAAATATTGTGCAGTTCTTTGTATCGTGCAGTGTAGCCACAGACGATGGGATTGGTAGGTTAATTGGTCACTAAGTTGCCCCTAATATGTAGGTGAGTGGCAAAAAATCTGGAACTGAGGCAATGTGGGAAGAATAAAAATAGCATTAAGATGCATTGGTTGGCATAAACTCAGTGGGCAGAAGCCCTTGTATTACTCTCTGCATTTGGAAATATCTACCTTGAACAGACTCCACCACATTGACCATTGAGTTGTCTTTTCAACTGACTGTAACTGAATTATATTACACAGAAGGGATCCAGAATAGAAGCTTCTAATTTCCTTTTAGTTTACAACCATTGGTAAACTTATTACCAACATAAGGGCCCTTAGGAGGATGAAATTTGATTAGTTTAAATTTACAATGAATTGTTCATTCTAAGCATTGGATGATGCAGCAACTGAGAAAGGTCACACACAAAATACTGGAAGAACTCAGCAGGTCAGGGAGCATCTATGGAAATAAATAAGTAATCAATGTTTTGGCCTGAGATCCTTCTTCAGGACTGGGAAGGCTGAATAATTTGGTTTATAATGGTCACATGCTTAGGTGCAGTGAAAAACTTGTCTTGCATACTATCAATACAGATCATTTCATTACACAGTGTATGAGGTCATACCAGATAAAGCAATAGCAATGCAGAATAAAGTTACAGTAAAGAGCAAATGCATTGGAGGCAGTTAATAAGGTGCAAGTTCTATGAGGAGGTAGATTTTAAGGTCAGAGCCTACCTTATCGTACTAGGAAAACATTCAACAGTCTTAAAAATGGGAATTAAACTGTCCTTGAGTCTGATAATATGTTTTCAGGATTTTGTTTCTTCTGCCAGATGTTTGGGGAACAGGGGATGGTGTGCTGAAGAGAGAATGTGGGATCTTTGATTATGCTGATCACTTTATCAAGTCAGTGAGAAATGCAGACCCAGAGTCTATGGAGAGGTGGCTGGTTTCTATGATGTGCTGAGCTGTGTCCACAACTCTCTGCAGTTCCATGCACTCATGTGCAGAGGAGTTGCCAACGTAAGCCATGATGCATCCCAAAAGGATGCTTGCTGCAGTGCATTGATTAGAAAATGGGTCCAGGGATATAGTGCAAAGGTATCCTAGTACAAAATTTGGAGAGAGCCAAACTGTGGGAGGTGCACTTTTCAAAAGAAATTTTGAATTGATGTCTCATCTGTTGGATCAAAATAAATCATCCATGACTGAATGGGAGAGCAAACCCAAGCAGAATGGTCTATAGCATCCTGCTGTGTCCAACTTGATTGCCCATTTTTGTGTTTTGCAATATCGACTATACTTCAAAGAGTACTGCTATACATTGGCCTCAAAGCCAAAGGGTACTATAGGCCATCCCTGAGTTCTGTTCCTGGGAATGCTACACAGATTGCTCTGCAAGTGAGAAATTATATTCCAGAGCTACTAATATAGATCACAGTAGCATAACGGTTAGCGACATGTTTACAGCTCAGAGCATCAAACTTCAGAGTTCCATCCCAACGTTCCCTGAAGGGAATCTTTGTATGTCTTCAACATGGAATGCATGGGTTTTCTCCAGGTTCTCCAGATTCCTTCCACAGTCCAAAGCTGTACCAGGTAGTTAATTGTCTTGTGATTACGTTAGGGTCAAATCAAGGTTGCTGGAGATTGCTGGGCAGTGTGGCTGAAAGGGTCAGAAAGGACTATTCTGCACTGCATCTCTAAATAAAATAAATATCATAATTGTTCTACATGTGCTAGTTAAAATTCTCATTTCAGGTGTACTAGGGTGAATTTAACTAATGAACATATACTGTATCTAGACATGAATACCACAAATATTACCAGCTTGGAATATGTTTTACAAATGAAAATTTGCCTGAAGTCATATTTCTGAACATGATTGTTTCCTTTAGCATTTATCAGTGGGGAAAAAAAACAGTATAAGGACAGTTAACCCAAGACTAGTCTGACCAATACCTGCTTTTTAATAAAGATATGTATATTATTTTGCAAAAGTTACATAGAACATAGAATAGTACAGCACAGTACAGGCTCTTCGGTCCACAACGTTGAGCCGACCCTTAAACCCTGCCTCCTATATAACCCCCCACCTTAAATTTCTCCATATACCTGCCTAATAGTCTCTTAAATTTCACTAGTGTATCTGCCTCCACCACTGACTCAGGCAGTGCATTCCACACACCAACCACTCTCTTACAAAACAAATGAGTTAAATTAAAGAGTAAAGAAATTAAATGCAATCCTACACTATGAACGGAAGATGCTTGAGACATCCAGAACAGGAAGCATCTGTGATCAAGAAACTTGAGTTATTATCCTACATGAGAGTAGTGAAGATCTAAGCTGTAGTTGTTGGAACTCTGGATACCTCAAGGAACGGTGAATGGTGAAGGGGGGACATTACTGGAAGTTTGAGAAATCGGTGGCAGGCAAGAAGATATGCCATGATCAGCAATTTCTTGAACTTCCGGTAATGCCACCCCCCCCCCCTTCACCATTCCCCATCCCCTTTTCCCTCTTTCACCTTATCTCCTTACCTGCCCATTGCCTCCCTCTGGTGCTCTTCCTCTCTTTTCTTTCTTCCATGGCCTTCTGTCCTCCCCTATCAGATTCCCCCTACTACAGCCTGTATCTCTTCCAGCAATCCAAGCTCTTTACTTTATCCCTCCCCCTCCAGGTTTCACCTACCACCTTGTGTTACTCTTTACCCTCCCCCACTGTTTAAATCTACTCCTCATCTTTTTTCTCTCAAGTCCTGCAAAAAGGTCTCGCCCAAAACATCAAATATAGTTTTTTCCATAGATGCTGCCTGATCTGCTGAGTTCGTCCAGCATTTTATATGTGTTGGTTTGGTAGGTTAATTGGTCACCAAGTTGCCTGAATTGGGTGAGGGTCTTCAGGTTCCTGTGTCTCCAGTCTGATGATAGGAATGAGATTAGGACATATCCTGGATAGTGAGGATCCTTAGTGAAGGATACTACCTTCTTGAAGCACTTCCGCTTGAAGAATGTCCTGATGTCAAGGAGGGTATGCCTGTGATGGAGCTGGCTGAGTCTACAATCCTCTACTGCTCCCTGCAATCCTGTTCATTGGAGCTTCCATAGAAAGCTATGTCAGAATGTTCTTCACCAAGATTCTTTACTGACATTATAGTCTTTGTGCCAGTGAAGAATTTTAGCTTGATACAAGGAAAGATTTCCTAACAGCTGTCAGTTTAAACAAGGCTTTGCGACATTTCACTCTGCCTTCCTCTAAATGAGATTAGCAATAGCAGGAGGATAATTACCATATTTCAGCTCATTTTTTGGGGGGGAGTGAGGGTTAAGAGAAATAGTCTGCAGGATTGAGAGACTGGGACATCATGATGATCAAATGGTTGTATCTTTCAATGGTCTGCAGGATTGAGAGACTGGAACATCATGATGATCAAATGGTTGTACCTTTCAATGGTCTGCAGGATTGAGAGACTGGGACATCATGATGATCAAATGGCTGTATCTTTCAATGCTCTGCAGGAGGTCTGATAGTTCACTCGTGCAAAAGAATTAAGTTTAGATAAGTACATCTTGGCTCTGTGAAGAAGTAACTAAGTGGTTCACTGGTTGGACTGGAAAGGTCAGTTCTGCATTGCACCATATCTCTAAATAAAATAATAGATAAATAAAATTAAATAAACCTAAGGAAATGGGACAAATTAAAAGTGAAACAGTAATTTATTTGCAAGCTGTCAATTTATTGCATTTGGCACTCAGCCTCCATGTTGGAAAAGCTAAATGCCAATTGGGTGACTCCATTCAGTCCATGGGTTGGCTAAACTTCCAGTCTCCTGTTTTGTTAATTGTCCATCACATTCCCATTTCTGTCTTTGACTTAGACTGTCTCTTCAAATGCAAGTTTTTGGAACAGCGTCATTTTTATCAACAAGGAACACTGCAAACCACATTCAGCTTAACAAGCTTAAGAGTCAGTCCAGTCTAACTCACAGTTTCTAGATTCTTGATATTCTGCTGGCATTCAAATCATTCAGCCTGACACCATTCTTCATTCAATTGTTTCAACCCTTCTTAGTTCTTTCTATTCTCCTGCTCTGACTTAATTTTCCTAATTCTGATGAATAGCCACAAAACTGAAGTGTTAAAGTTTTACTACAGATATTGACCAATCTGAGTTTTTCCAGCACTTTCTTTACTGAAAACTGGAAACAGAGGTTACACTCAAAGGAGTGGAGTTCCTGTGATGAGGCAATAACTCCAGTTTCTTTTATCTGATGTTCATACACAGAAGAACTATTAGATTCAGAAAAGGACTGCTTCATTCAGGAGAGTCCAAATCCTGGAGTGCTCTTCCCAAAATCACTGTGGGATCATCTTCACTGAGGTAGCCCACCAAATCTTTCAAGGAAACAAATAGGTTGTGCCAGTGACATCTACATAAAGAGAAATAAACTAACTTTGCAGGAATGAAACCAGAATTTAGGGGTTAATTCTGAAGTCCAAATGGCTGAAGTTGACTATATTCCCTTTGATTAAGGGGATTGAAGGTTGATCTAATTGAAGTGAATGAGGTGATTATGAGGTTATTCAATTGGAGAAATTAGTCCCTCTGGCAGGAAGTGCTGTCAGTGATAATCCTATTTGGAAAAAAAAGAGCTGTTTATGTTCCTTCATGATTGCATGATATTCCCAAAGGAAGTATTTCTAAAATGTGTTAATACAGGAAGAAACAACTGTGCACAGTAAGCTTCCATAAAAGGCAATGTGCAGATTATCTATGCTATTAATTTTTTATGAGGGGAATAACCAGGAATAACTGGTATGCTGGTATCTGGATTAAGCAAGATGCCAGAGAAACTAGCAGGTTAGCCATGATAGCTGACATTTTGGTCAAGAAATTTGGACTGAGTCCAAGTGAAGGGTTTCAATCTAAAGTATTAACTACCCATTTTCCTCCACTAAGAAGAACTCAGTGGCTTCTCCAAGTTGGGTCATGGAATCTGCTAGAACACTGGTGGACTGGTCTGTCTAAAAGTTGGTATGTAAAATAAAACAACCTCTCTCAACACCAATACTCGCATTAGCCTATACTTGTGCTCATCTCTAAAGAGAAATTATAAAGTTCATGGACATAGATGTCTCTTTTGATAAGAGTATTACCCAATAGAGTCTCTTTAGATTGAAGTATTATCTAATAGGAAAACCTGTCTGATCTTCCATGGTCATCTCACTTTCACTGATAAAAAAAATACTAGATGAGTTTACAAGAGTATATAAATAACTTTCAAGGCAATATGGACAAAGCAAGTGAGAATATGACAGATGGAATGTATGAGAGAATGGAGATTGATACAATAAATGGAATAGAACATTTTTATGGTTAGATTAGATTGATAGAACATAGAACAATAGAGGGCTTGTGATGTTATGCCAGCCTTTTAACATAATCCAACATCAATCTAACCCTTCACTCTTGCATAGCCCTTCATTTTCCTTTCATTCATGAGTTTCATCCAAGAATCACTTAAATGTCCTGAATGTACCTGCCTCTACCATCACCTCTGGCAGCACATTCCATCCTGTAAAAACCTACCTTGGACATCCCCCTATTCTTTCACCCAATCACCTTAAAATTATGCACCATGTGTTAGCCATTTACACCCTAGAAAAAGAATCTCTGTTTGTCAACTCTATGCCTCTTATCATCATATACACCTCTATCAAGTCACCTCTCATCCTCCTGTACTCCAAAAAGAAGAGTCCTTGCTCACTCAATTTATTCTCATAAGACACTTATTCTCATAGAATATAAAAGCAAGAAGATAGTGCTGAGCCTTTATAAGATACTAGTCAGGCCACACTGGGAGTATTATCAACAGTTTTGGGCCTCACATCTGAGAAAGGAGGTGATGTCATTACAGAGGGTCCAGACGAGGTTCACGAGGATGATTCCAGGAATGAATGGGGTTAACATACGAGGAGGGCTGATTTCCCCAGAAATCCAAAATCAGCATTGTGAGCCTGTTGGAACTTGGATGGGTTGCCCGACTCAGGTCCTGTGTCCCATGGCTGGACTAACAGCAAGTGCCTCTGGCTTGTCCAGAGATATGTTGACACTCTCATGCATGGTGTGATGTAGCCTAATGCCAAAGTTTTGGGGCACTTCAGCCCAGATCTGATATGAATTGGGGACCATGGTCAGAGGAAATATAGATGGGGTGCCAGACTAAGTGAGCCAGGTATTGAATGCCCATGCCACATCTATTGCCTTTGTTGATGCTATGGGATGATATCTGGCCACCAGGTTGTATGGTCCATGGAGCTGTGTGAAACCATGAGAGGGTGGAAGAGGGTAAAGAAAAAGACCAACCAGGCCCACATTGACACGGTCAAACCATTGCTCAGGGATCTCAAAAGCAACCAATGACACCCGAACATGATGGTTAATTTTTGCCTGCTGGCTCTCACAGGCTGCACTCTAATCATGCACATCCTTTCTAAGGCCATGCCATAAACAGTCCATCTCCAGTTTGTGGGCACTATGGAGCAAGAGTGACTGGTTGAGACATTGCATAGGAGAGAAAACAGAGCTTCCCTGAACATAATGTCAACCAACCGCAGGCTCATGAGTGCTGTTCAGTAAGCCTGGACCACTGGGTCAGTAGCTTGGTTGGCTGTCATGTCAGCATCATCAGCCCCAATGCGTATGGCCTCAATGACTGGCCATGAGAGGCAATCAGCCACAGCATTATTTTTCCCTTAATACATTGTATATCAATTGTGAACTCTGATATGCAAGCCAGGTGCGTTGCTGCCATGCTGACTAAGGGTCTGATATTTTGGCCACTGCATGCATGAGGGGTTTGTGATCAACAAATACTGTGAAGTGTCAACCATCTAGTAGAAAAGAAAAATGACAGAGAGCCAGATAGAAACTGAAAAGCTCAGGTCAAACATGTTGTACTTCCTGAAGAAGGCGAGCTGCCACCACATGCCTCCAAACAACTGTTCACACCTAGCACTACAGTCTGAGGCATCAATAGTAATGTCTATAGGTGTGTTGGGGAGCGGGTGCACCAGTAGGGTCACATTGGAAAGAGCTTGTTTGGTATCACTAAATGCCCTGGTCATGTCCACTGACCAGTCAAGCACTATACAAGGAAGCACAAGTTCAGCAGGCCACAGAATGAACAGTGATAGAAATCCACCAAACCTTAAAACTCTTGTATTTTTTTTAGTAGTGCTGGTGATGGGAAATTTGCAATGGAGGTGACTTTTGATGGGAGAGGTTTCACACTTTCTGCTGAGAAAGTCAATGGCGACAACCCAAACTGGCATGTAGCAAGATTCATAATCAAACTGTGTTGGCTTAAGCACTCAAAAGGTATGTGGAGATCTGATACACACTAAGATTTGGATGCACTAGTGACAGGTAAACAAAAATAAAATCTGAAAGTCCATGACCCGCTGGAAAGTCTCTAATGCATTTTCCAGCCCAAGCTGCATGTACAGAAACTCAAAGGCCAAGTGAGGTTATCACAGCTGCTTTGGAATGTACTCTGAGCAAGTCATGTCAAGTCACTTTTTATTGTCATTTCAACCATAACTGCTGGTACAATGCACAGTAAAATCGAGTTCAGGACCATGGTGCTACATGAAACAGTACAAAAACTACACTGAACTACGTGAAAACAACACAGAAAAAAACTACACTAGACTACAGACCTACCCAGGACTGCATAAAGTGCGCAAAACAGTGCAGGCATTACAATAGATAATAAACAAGACAATAGGCACAGTAAAGGGCAGTAAATTGGTGTCAGTCCAAGCTCTGGGTATTGAGCGCACACACACACACACACACACACACACACACACACACACACACACACATCCCTCACTAAGTCACCTTTAGAAAAAATTAACTTTCTGGCTAAATGTGCTGAAATGCCTTGGATGTGTGGGACTAGGTAACGATCAGGAGTGGTGACCCCATTAAGGCATCAGTAATCGCCAGATGGGCAGTGACCACCATCAGACCTGGGGACCATGTGGAGGGGCAAATTCCAGGGCTATTCTACTTGTGTGCAATGCCAAACCTTTCCATGTTGGCAGACGTGGCCTTTGCAGTTGTCAGCTTTTCTGGGTCCAGTCTACATATGCAAGCATGGACCAGTGGGCAAGTTGTTGCAATGAGGTGCTTGACCCCATGTTTTGTGAGTGCGGTGTGGGCTTGGAGAGAATTGGGAATTCGCCCAGCAATCAAGTGAAATCACATGTGGTGATGCATGCACTGACAGATTCACTGTGGGGAGCAGAGTAATGACCCGAAGTCCTTGACATCTACAAACCAGCAGTTCTTAAGATCAACTAACAGTCCTTGGGCACACAGAAATTATGCGCCAAGCAGAGGTCTAGTCATCTCAGCTAGGATGAAGACCCACATGTAACGTCACCCTCTGAACTAGAGCATCACCCATGATATCCCATAAATCTGGATCCTTCTGGTATTGGCAGCCTTCAATGCGGCTTTGTCGCACTTTGCCTTCTCATTGATAGGTGGTACTGGCAGCACACTCACTTGAGCACCTGCGTCACCTGGGAAGCATCACCCTGAAAGGGTGTCCGTGATGAACAGTAGAGTACCCTAGCAGCTGGCACTGTTGGAGCTGCAAGGTGATTGGCACTTCCTGGCATTCACACCAAAGTGAGCATGGTAAAAGCACAGACCTAGCGTTGCCTGTTTCACAGCCACTGGCATACATCTGTTAGAGGCTCTAAAGACTGGGTTAATTGAGGCAGGGAAAAGGAGGAATTATGCACCTCTGTCTGACTGAGTGTAGTCTATCAGCCAATTTAGCAAGCTACCTATAGTCATTCATGGGTATATTAATGAGGGCTATGCAAACTAGATCAGGCATTTGCTGCACAAAGTTATTTAAAAATAAAAGAATGGCAATTTCCCAAGAGAGACAACATGTGATCCATTAGATCTGGAGGCCTGACATACCCCAGGCCAGGCAAGGAGAGCAACTGTTTGACGCACTCAGACTCCAATAGTCCCAAAGTCTGTAATAGCTGAGTCTTGAGTGTGCGATATTTTTCACATCCAGGACGGTATTCAATCAGACCCATCACTCTCACTGCCATGGAACTACTGAGCAATGCTACTATGTAGTATCTGGTGTCATCTGCAGAGAGTTCTTGCAGCACACACTGGGCCTGTACAAACCAAGCTACAGCATTTTTCTCCTAAACTCCAGCAGTTTCAACATCTTAACAGTTTGAATGGAGAGGGAACATTTACCCTGACTGAGAATTCTAGATGCAGCAGAACAATTTTAGAGTAAGCAGTAATTATTTGAAGAGAAATTTTCTTCACTCAGGTGTTGACAAATCTGAGATTCTGCATCCTGGTAGTTTCAATGTTCATTTAAAACTGATTTCCAGATATTAAGGAGGAAATAATGATAAAAAAGGAAGTAGAGATGGGGTGGAATATAAAGCACATTGATGATGTTTGGTGGGAAGCAAATGTAAACCTCAAGTTG
The DNA here is from genome assembly GCF_030144855.1 of Hypanus sabinus. Taxonomy (NCBI): domain Eukaryota; kingdom Metazoa; phylum Chordata; class Chondrichthyes; order Myliobatiformes; family Dasyatidae; genus Hypanus; species Hypanus sabinus. The sequence continues at coordinate 111,326,842 of NC_082718.1, forward strand.
TTTTGTCATCTGGGAGTAGATTAATCTCATAGATTAAAGTGATACACCTAATAAAAAAAAAACAACTGTCTCTCAGTAGGATCCATTTTTCTCTACTCAGGAGCACAAGCTCTCCTCTACAATCACTCTGAGCACCGGTGCCCCAGAAGGCTATGTACTCAGCCCCCTGCTGTACTCACTGTACACCCATGATTGTGGAGCCAAGTTTCCATCGAACTCAATAGATAAGTTTACTGATGACACCACAATCATAGGCCGTATCTTGGGTAATGATGAGTCTGAGTACAGAGAGGAAATTAAGAACCTGGTGGCATGGTGCAAAGACAATAACCTATCCCTCAACATCAGCAAGTCAAAGGAATTGGTTGTTGACTTCAGAAGGAGTAGCGGACTGCACAACCCCATCTACATCGGTGGTGCGCAGGTGGAACAGGGTAAAAGCTTTAAGTTCCTCAGGGTGAATATCACAAATGACCTGACTTGGTCTAACCAAGCAGAATCCACTGCCAAGAAGGCCCACCAGCACCTTTACTTCCTGAGAAAGCTGAAGAAATTTGGCCTGTCCCCTAAAACCCTCACTAATTTTTATAGATGCACCGTAGAAAGCATTCCTCTAGGGTGCATCACAACCTGGTATGGAAGTTGTCCTGTCCAAGACTGGAAGAAGCTGCAGAAGATCGTGAACATAGCCCAGCACATCACACAAACCAATCTTCCATCCTTGAACTCACTTTACACTGCACCCTGTCGGAGCAGTACTGCCAGGATAATCAAGGACACGACCCACCCAGCCAACTCACTTTTTGTCCCTCTTCCCTCCGGGAGAAGGTTCAGGAGCTTGAAGATTCGTACAGCCAGATTTGGGAATAGCTTCTTTCCAACTGTGAGAAGACTCCTGTACAGATCCTGACCCAGATCTGGGCCATACCTTCCAAATATCTGGACCTGACTTGCACAACCTTCCTTTCCCTTTTCTATTTTCTAATTACGATTTATAATTTAAATTTTTATTATATTTACTTTGATTTGTACTTCAGGGAGCGCAGAATCAGATATCGCTGTGATGATTGTACGCTCAAGTATCAATTGTTTGGTGACGATAAAGTAAAGTAAATGAACATTGGGCAGTGTTGAAAAATAGTTATAATATGGCTCTGATCCAGTTAATAAATTCAAGATTAGCTTTATTTCTAATAAAGTTATTAGAGATTAGCTTTATTTGTCACAGGTACATTAAAATAGAGAAATGAGTCATTTGCATCAAATCAGTGATGATTAACTGACAAATGTTGTCACATTTCTGGTGCCAACAATTTACATGCCCACAATTTACAAATCCCTAACTCATACATCTTTAGAATGTGGGAGAAAACAAGAACACCCATAGAAAATCCATTCATTGGGAGAATATAAATTCCTTACAGGAATCAAACCCTAATCAGTGATCACTGACAGTGCAACACAATTGTTCTAAACACTACACTACAGTGCCACTCAGTCAATTACACAAACACAGTATATTACAGAATTAAGTTACACAATTAGTAAGAGGATCAATTTGCAATACTCAATCAAACAGTGCCCAGTCACATTCTGCTGTTCCTGGCAACAGGTCTTCTATAGTTCTTGATATTACTCATCCAAAACTCTAGCTTGAGTAAAGTCAACACAATCAATCCAGGGATTTCCAAGTCCTTTTGCACCTCTGGTTTTTGTATTTTCTCTCCATTTAGAAAATAGTTAACCCTTTTATTTCTTCCACCAAAGTTCATAAACATATATTTCCCAACACTGTATTCCATCTGCCATTTATTTGCCCATTCTCCTAATCTGTATGTCCTCTGTAACCTCTCTGACTCTCAAAACCACCTGACTCTCCACCTGTCTTCATATTGTCTGCAAACATTATAACAAAGCTATTAATTCCATCATCCAAATCATTGACATACAATGTAAGAAGAATGGGTGGAAACACAGACCCCTGTGGAACACCACTAGTCACTGGCAGCTAGCCAGAAAAGGTTCCCTTTATTCCCACTCTTTGCCTCCTGCCAATCAACCATTACCTTATCCATGCTAGAATCTTTCCTGTAATTCCATGTCTTGTAGCTTGTTAAGCAGCCTCATATATGGCAGTTTGCCAAAGGCCTTCTGAAAATCCAAGTACAGAGTCTGGCGCTGTGGCTTAGAAGGGTGGGGAAAGGAAGAGGAATGCAGTAGTAATAGGGGACTCTATAGTTAGCGGGTCAGACAGACAATTCTGTGGCTGCAGAAAAGAAACTCTGATGGTAGTTTTCCTCCCAAGTACTAGGGTCTGGGATGTTTCAGATCATGTCCAAGATATCCTGCAGTGGGAGGGAGACAGCCAGAGGTTGTGGTACATATTGGCACCAATGACATAGGTAGGAAAAGATAAGAGGTCCTGAAAAAGGACTACAGGGAGTTAGGAAGGAAGTTGAGAAGCAGGACGGCAAAGGTAGCAATCTCGCGATTACTGCTTGTGCCACGTGACAGTGAGAATAGGAATAGAATGAAGTGAAGAATAAATGCATGGCTAAGGGATTGGAGCAGGGTGCAGGGATTCAAATTTCTGTATCATTGGGACCTCATTTAGGGCAGGTGTGACCTGTACAAAAAGGATGGGTTGCACTTGAATCCCAAGGGGACCAATATCCTGGCGGGGAGGTTTGCTAAGGCTATTGGGGAGAATTTAAACTAGAATTGTTGGGGTGTGGGAACCAAACTGAAGAGACTGGAGAAGAGACGGCTGGCTCACAAATAGAGAAAGATATGAGACAGTATGTGAGGAAGGATAGGCAGGTGATAGAGAAGGGACGTTCTCAGACTGAAGGTTTGAGGTGTATCTATTTTAATGCAAAGAGTGTTGTGAACAAAGCAAATGAGTTTAGAGCATGGATCAGTACTTGGAGCTATGATGTGGTGGCCATTACAGAAACTTAATGATTTAGAAGAAGGGATTAAAGGTAACATTAGCAAATTTGCAGATGACACAAAGCTGGGTGGCAGGGTGAAATGTCAGGAGGATGCAGGGTGACTTGGACAGGTTGGGTGAGTGGGCAGATGCATGGCAGATGCAGGTTAATGTGGATAAATGTGAATTATCCACTTTGCTGGCAAAAAAGGGAAGGCAGATTACTATCTGAATGGTGTCAAGTTAGGAAAAGTGGAAGTACAATGAGATCTTGGTGTTTTTGTACATCAGTCACTAAAAGTAAGCATGCAGGTACAGCAGACAGTGAAGAAAGCTAATGGCATGTTGGCCTTCATAACAAGGGGGGTTGAGTATAGGAGCAAAGAGGTCCTTCTGCAGTTCTACAGGGCCCTGGTGAGACCACACCTGGAGTATTGTGTTCAGTTTTGGTCTCCAAATTTGAGGAAAAACATTCTTGCTATTGAGGGAGTGCAGCGTAGGTTCACGAGTTTAATTCCCAGGATGGCGGGACTGTCATATGTTAAAAGATTGGAGCAATTGGGCTTGTATACAATGGAATTTACAAGCAATTGGGCTTGTATACAATGGAATCAGAGGGGATCTGATTGAAACATATAAGATTATTAAGGAATTGGACACGCTAGAGGTAGGAAACATGTTCCCAATGTTGGGGGAGTCCAGAACCAGAGGCCACAGTTTAAGAATAAGGGGTAGGCCATTTAGAACAGAGTTCAGGAAAAACTTTTTCACCCAGAGAGATGTGGATCTATGGAATGCTCTGCCTCAGAAGGCAGTGGAGGCCAATTCTCTGGATGCTTTCAAGAAAGAGTTTGATAGAGCTCTTAAAGATAGCAGAGTCAAGGGATATGGGGAGAAGGCAGGAACGGGGTACTGATTGTGAATTATCAGCCATGATCACATTGAATGGTGGTGCTGGCTCTGAATGGCCTACTCCTGCACCTATTGTCTCTTGACTTGGATGGCTCAGGGACAGGAATGGTTACTTCAAGGGCCGGGTTTTAGATGTTTCAGAAAGACAGGGAAGGAGGCAAAAGAGGTGGGGGCATGGAACTGTTCAACAGAAGTAGTGTCACAGATGCAGAAAAGGTGGACGCCATGGACAGATTGTCTATGGAGTCTCAGTGGCTAGAAAAATGGCAGATGGAGTTTAATACAGACAAGTGTGAGGTATTGCACTTTGGAAGGAAAAACCAAGGTAGAACATACAAGGTAAATGGTAGGGCACTGAGAAGTGCAGTAGAACAGAGGGATCTGGGAATACTGATACAAAATTCCCCAAAAGTAGCATAGGGTAGTAAAGAGAGCTTTTGGTACATTGGCCTTTATAAATCAATGTATTTTGTATGAGTTGGAATGTTATCATGAAGTTGTATAAGGCATTGGTGAGGCCAAATTTGGAGTATTGTGTGCAGTTTTGGTCACCAAATTACAGGAAGGATATTAATAAGGTTGAAAGAGTGCAGAGAAGGTTTACAAGGATGTTGCTGGGACTTGAGAAACTGAGTTACCGAGAAAGGTTGAATAGGTTAGGACTTTATTCCTTGGAGTGTAGAAGAATGAGGGAAGATTTGATAGAGGTATATAAAATTATAATGGGTATAGATAGAGTGAATGCAAGCAGAATTTTTCCACTGAGGTTAGGGGAGAAAAAAAAAACAGAGGACATGGGTTAAGGGTGAAGGTGGAAAGTTTAAAGGGAACATTAGTGGGGGCTTCTTCACACAGAGAGTGGTGGGAGTGTGGCATGAGCTGCCAGATGAAGTGGTAAATGCGGGCTCACTTTTAACATTTAAGAAAGACTTGGACAGGTACATGGATGAGAGGTGTATGGAGGGATCTGGTCCAGGTGCAGGTCAGTGGGACTAGGCAGAAAAATGGTTTGGCATTTCTGCACTGTAATGTTCTGTGGTTCTATGTGACTAAACATGTTAACGAAAGAAGAGCAGTAGATGTAGTGAATATGGATTTTAGCAAGGCAATTGATAAGGTACCCTATGCAATGTTTATTGAGAAAGTAAGGAGGCATGGGATCCATGGGGACCTTTCTTTGTGGATCCAGAATTGGCTTGTCCACAGAAAGCGAAGAGTGGTTGTAGATGGGTCATATTCTCCATGAAAGTCTGTGACTAGTGGTGTGCCTCAAGCATCTGTTCTGGGACCCCTTCTCTTCGTGATTTTTATAAATGACCTGGCTGAGGAAGTGCAGGGATGGGTTAGTAAGTTTGCTGATGACACTAAGGTTGGAGGTGTTGTGGATAGTATGCAGGGTTGTCAGAGGTTACAGAGGGACATTGATGGGAAGCAAAACTGGGCTGAGAAGTGGCAGATGAAGTTCAACCCAGATAAGTGTGAAGAGGTTCATTTTGGTAGGTCTAATATGATGGCAGAATATTGTATTAATGGTAAGACTCTTGGCAATGTGGAGGATCAGAGGGATCTTGGGGTCCGAGTCCAAAGGACGCTCAAAGCAGCTGCGCAGGTTGAATTTGTGATTAAGAAGGCATATGGTGTATTTGCCTTCATCAATCGTGGAACTGAATTTTGGAGCCGAGGGGTAATGTTGCAGCTATATCAGACTCGGGTCAGACCCCACTTGGAGTACTGTTCTCAGTTCTGGTTGCCTCACTACAGGAAGGATGTGGAAGCTATGGAAAAGGTTCAGGGGAGATTTACAAGGATGTTGACTGGATTGGGGAGCATGGCTTATGAGAATTGGTTGAGTGAAGTCAGCCTTTTCTCCTTGGAGTGACGGAGGATGAGAGATGATCTGATAGAGGTGTATAAGATGATAAGAGGCATTGATCATGTGGATAGTCAGAAGCTTTTTCCCAGGGCTGAAATGGTTGCCACAAAAGGACACAGGTTTAATGTGCTGGGGAGTAGGTACAGAGGAGATGTCAGAGGTAAGTTTTTTACTCAGAGAATGGTGTGTGCGTGGAATGGGCTGCCAGCAACGCTGGTGGAGATGAATACGATAGGGTCTTTTAAGAGACTTTTGGATAGGTACATGGAGCTTAGAAAAATAAAGTGCTATGGGTAAGCCTAGTAATTTCTAAAGTAGGTTCATGTTCAGCACAAGTTTGTGGGCTGAAGGGCCTGTATTGTGCTGTAGGTTTTCTATGTTACACAATATCAACCGATTCTCCTTTGTCTTTCCTGCTTGTTATTTCTTCAAAGAATTCCAACAGATTTGTCAGGCAAGGTTTTCCCTTGAGGAAATAATACTGACCACGGCATATTTTATCATGTACCTCCAAGTACCCTGAGACCACATCCTTAATAATTGACTCCAACATCATCCCAGTCACCAAGATCAGACCATCTGGCTTATAGTTTCCTTTCTTCTACCAGTCTCCCTTCTTGAAGAGTGGAGTGACATTTGTAATTTTCCAGTCTTCTGGAACCATTTCATAATCTACCAATTCTTGAAAGACCATTACTAATGTTTCTATGATCTCTTCAGTCACCTCTTTCAAAACTCTGGAGTGTATACCTTCTGGTCCAGATGACCTATCTATCTTCAGACCTTTCAGTTTCCCAAGAACTTCTCATTAGTTATGGTAACTTCACACATTTCATGTCCCCTGACACCTGGAACATCCATTATACAGCTAGTGTCTTCCACAGTGAAGAATGATGCAAAATACTTATTCAGTTTGTCCATTATTTTGTTGTCCCCCGTTACTACCTCTCCAGCATAGTTTTCCAGTGGTCTGCTATCCACCCTTGCCTCTCTCTTACACCTTATGTATCTGAAGAAATGTTTGGTATCCTCTTTAATATTATTGGCTAGCTTACTTTCTTATTCCTTCTTTACCTCCGTAATGACTTTCTTAGTTACCCTCTGTTGGTTTTTAAAAGCTTCCCAATCCTCTAACTACCCATTAATTTTTGCTCTATTATATGCTTTTATGTAGGCTTGGACTTTTTCTTGTTAGCCATGGTTGAGCCATCTTTCCTTTAGAATACGTGTATCTCTTTGGGACGTAAATATCCTGTGCCTTCTGAATTGCTTCCAATATTCCAGCCATTGGTGTTCTGCCATCATCATTTCAGTGTTCTTTTCCAATCACTCTGGACAACTCCTCTCTGATGCCTCTGTAATTCCCTTTACTCCACTGTAATACTAATACATATGACTTTAGCTTCTCCTTCTCAAATTTCAGGGTGAATTCAATCATATTATTATCACCTGCCCTGAAAGGCTCTTTTACCATAAGCTCTCCAATCAATTCTGTTTCATTACACCACACTTAATTGAGAATAGCTGATCTTCTAGTGGATACAAGTGGACAAAGTCATCTCATAGGTATTCTAGAAATTCTCCCTTTGTAATCCAGCACCAACCTGATTATCCCAACCTACATGCATTTAAAGTACCTGTGACTATTGTAACATTGCCCTTTTGGCATGTACTTTCTATCTCTTGTTGTAATTTGTAGGCTACATTCTTACTACTGTTTGGGGGTCTGTATACAACTCCCATCAGTGTCTTTTTACCCTTGTAGTTCCTTAGCTCATTCCACAATGATTCAATACCTTCCAACCCTATGTCACCTCTTTCTAATAATTCAGATTCATTTTTACCAACAGAGCAATACCACCCCTCTGCCTTCCTGCCTGTCCTTTTGATACAATGTACATCCTTGGACATTAAGCTCCCAGCTATAATCTTAACCCCTTTCCCCTTCCAGCCTGTCACCCAGTTTCCTGTGTCCTACACCTTGGGTGTAACTACCACTCTATATGTCCTGTCTATCACCCCCTCTGCCTCATGAATGATCCAGAGTTCATCCAATTCCAGCTCCAGCTCCCTAATGTGGTTTGTTTGAAGCTGCAGCTAGATGCACTTCTCACATTTGTAGTTGTCAGGGACACTAGAAATCTCCCTGCCTTCCTACATCCTGCAAGAGAAGAATTTCACTATGCTGCCTGGCATCTCTACTGTCCTAGCTGACTCAGCAGACCAGGAAGCATCTATAGAAAGAGTATAAATCAATGTTTCATAGAACATACAAATCTACAGCACATTACAGGCCCTTCAACCTACAATTTTGTGTCAACCATGTCTCCTACTCTAGAAACTGCCTAGAATTTCCCTAGCCCATAGCCTTCAGACCAACTGTACTTTTTGCCATAGGTGCTGCTTGGCCTGCTAAGTGTCACCAACATTTTGTGTGTGTTACTTGGAGCTTTTCTGCAGATTTTCTCTTGGTTGTGAGCTTTTATTTCCTTTGCTTTCTCTGAGTGAAGCCATGAAGAGCTAAAGGCTTAAGATCACCACTCTGACTCTGTCCACTTAGACGATGGCTGTTGCACTTGCCCTTGCCTTCCTTTAATTTGCTCTTACTAATCAATCCCAAGCACTGATTGGTCGCTGGACAAAAATTCTCTCAGGCTGTCATAACCTGCTCCTACCTTTTATCCTCGGGCAGTGAATGTGATTGAAGTCCCCTCCTCCCCAAACTTCTGATGTCCAGATTGCCCGCTGGGGAAGCTCTATTACACTGTTGTGACCCGTTCCTGCCACTTATCCTTGGGCAGTGAAACTGATTGAAGTCCCCTCTTCTCCAAACTTCCAAAGTCCGGTTTGGCCACTGATCAAAGCTCTATAGGAATTGCATTATACAGCTGCAGCAAAACAAATTTCACAACCTACTTTAAGTATGTGATTATAAACCCGATTCTGATTCTGATTCTAAGGCAACTTTTGTTTAATTTCTCTCCTGATTTTGATGTCAAAAGGATCTCACTCCCAAACAAAGGGAACAACATTCAAAGTTCAAAAATAATTATTATCAAAGTACTTATATCTCACCATATACAACCCTGAAATTAATTTTCTTGCAGCATTCACCGTAGAACAAAGAAATGCAATAGAATCAATGAAAAACCTCACGAATAAAGACTGACAAGATGACAAATTGTACAAATACAATCAATCAATCAATTAATCATACTGTAAGCTACTGAGATCATAAGTTGTAGAGACCTTGAAAGGAACAATGTGGGAGCTGTTACTATGTTAAAAATACCAAAGGTAGGTAGTTGCCTCAGCCGAAGAAGGTAGATATAAGTCATTTGAAAATTAATTGGCACAGAAACCTAACTACTCTTTGTAATTTATTTTATTCCCAATACAGAGCAGTTCATTTCCAGAAACCTTTAGTTCCCATCTATACCAACATACAAATAAATTTAACTGATTATTAATCAATGGGTAAGATACTAGCACAGAAATATCGAAGAAGAGGAATGCTGTGATCTCTTCAAATGAGTTTTAAATCAACACTGAATTAATTCCTTGCAGCCAGGGTTGAACCACACATTAATTTTTCAATGTTTTTCATTATTTATGAACATTCAGCTTCTCAGTATAAACAAAACCAAACTAAAGGAGGAAAACACAACACAATAGAAACATAGACCTATTACAGCATCTTTGATGACCCCAAGATGTCCCAAAGCATTCCTACAATCAAAAAATTACTTTTTGTAATGTAGTTATTGTAGTTTTGTGGGAAATGCAGCAGCTATTTTACACACAGCAAGAACCCATTGACACAAATATGATAACAACATGTCACAAACTTTGATGATGTTTGGTGAGGGATGGATTTTGTCTGAAGATGAAAGAGTATTACTCCTCTGTGGAGCTTCTCTTTCAAAGACAGCACCTTTGGAAGTGAGCTTTCTCTTCAAAACCACATTGGAGAGTCAAAGGTGGGCATGCAAGGGAAATATTAATCCTCCACACCACCAGCCAACTGAACAGAAGGGCAGTTAATATGCTCCCTACAACTTGCTTGTTTCTTCCACTCCCCCTCAAGTAGGTGAGGTAGACACTACTGGAAGGCTGTGGAGTTTCACCTTAAATTTGCAGATTATGTCATCAAGTCTTGTAGAAGTTGTGAAGTTATGTTGCATTTGTACAAAATGTTGGAGAAGCTACATTTGGAATATTGTGTTTTGTTCTCATCATGCTGCTATAGAAAAGATATCATTAAACTGGAAGGAATGCAAAGGAGATTTACAAGGATGTTGCTGGGACTTGAGGGACTGAATATGAAAAGATGTTGGGAAGGCTGGGACCTTTTATTGGAGCATTGGAGAATGATGGGTGATATTATAGAGGTGTATAAAACCATGAAAACCACAGATGGAACAAAAGGGCATGGGTTTAAGGTGAGACCAGGAAGATTTAATAGGAACCAGAGAAACAACCTTTTTGCCCAGAGGATGGTCTGTACGTGGAATGAGCTAATGAATAAATATTTGAGACAGGTAGAGTACATTCACAACATATAAAAGGTATTTGGACAAGTCCATGGATAGGAAAGGTTTAGAGGAATAAGACCATAAGAATATAAGATGCAGGAGCAGAATTAGGCTATTTGGCCCATCAGGTCTGTTCCTCCATTTATCATGTCTAATCCAATTTTCCTCTCAGCACCAATCTCTTTCCATCCCCCCATATTCCTTCATGCCATGACCAATGAAAAATCTATCAAGCTCTGCCTTAAATATACATAATGACTTGACCTCCACAGCTGTCTGTGGCAACAATTTCCACAGATTCCCTATTCTCTGGCTAAAGAAATTCATCCTCACCTCTAATCTAAAAGGACACCCGTATATTCTGAGGCTGGGTCCTCTGTTCGTAGACACTCCCACCCTAGAAAACATCCTCTCCACATCCACACTATCAAGGCCTTCCACCCTTTGGTAAGTTTCAATGAGGTCAACCCTCATTCTTCTGAATTCTAGTGAATGCAGGCCCAAAGCCATCAAACTCTCTTTACCTGACAAGCCATTTAATCTTGGAATCATTTTTGTGAAACTGCTCATAATACTCCAAGTGAGCTCTCACCAGAACTTTATAAAGTCTCAACATTACATACTTGCTTTTATATTCTAGTCCTCTTGAAATGAATGCTAACATCACACTTGCTTTCCTCACCACAGACTCAACCTGCAATTTAACGTTTAGGGAATCCTCTAAGGCCTCCCAAATCTCTTTGCGTCTCATATTTTTGTATTTTCTCTCCATTTAGAAAATAGTACACCCTTCCATTTCTTCCTACAAAGTACATGACCATATACTTCCTGAAACTGTTTTCTATCTGCCACTTCCTTGCCCATTCTCCTAATTTGTCTGAGTCCTTCTGCAGCTTTCTTGTTTCCTCAAAACTACCTAGCTCTCTACCAATTTTCATATCATCTGTAAACTTGGCAACAAAGCCATCAATTCCATCATCCAAATCACTGACATATAATGTGAAAAGAATTGGTCCCAACACAGACCCCGTGGAACAACACTAGTCACCGACAGCCAACCAGAAAAGGCTCTCTTTATTCCCACTCTTTGCCTCCTGCAATCAGCCATTGCCTTATCCATGCTAGAATCTTTCCTGTAATACTATGGACTTGTAACCTGTGAGGCACCTTGTCAAAGGCCTTCTGAAAATCCAAGTACATAACATCAACCAATTCTCCTTTGTCTATCCTGCTTGTTGTTTCTTCAAAGAATTACAACAGATTTGTCAGGCAAGATTTTCCCTTGGCCTATTTTATCATGTGCTTTCAAGTATCCTGAAACCATGTCCTTAACAATCAACTCCAACATCTTCCCAACCACTGAGCTCAGACTAATTGGCCTATAATTTTGTTTCTTCTGCCCCTCACCTTTCTTGAAGAGTGGAATCTCATTTTAAATTTTTCAGTCTTCCAGAACCATTCCAGAATCTAGTGATTCTTGAATTACCAATGCCTCCACAATCTCTTCAGCTAGCTCTTTCAGAACTCTGGGGGTACACCATCTGGTCCAGGTGACCTATCAAACTTCAGGCTTTTCAGTTTCCCAAGAATCTTCTCCCTAGTAATGGTAACTTCATACACTTCAAGACCCCTGACACCTGCAACTTCCACCATACTACTAGTGTTTGGCAATTTGGGAATATGGGCCAATGCAAACAAATAGGTCTAACTTAAATGGGGATCTAGGTAGGCATGTTCCAATAGGTCAAAGGGATATTTACATTCTGTATAACTGGATGACTCTAGGATTCTATATCTGACTGTAATCTTGACTATAACTTTAACTCTAAGATTTATCATGTGTTGGTTAGGCATCTCCCCACATCAATCCCATTCTCCAATCCCTTGATGAAGTTAAATACAGTGGAACTGGAGGAGGATTTAAATAATCTGAATGACTGGGAAGAGCAGCCCTTTCCACGTGCCAGTATTAGTTCCCTTATTAAAGCAGCTTGTCCTTGATTTGTGAGAATAAAATCAGGCCTATGAGGCATTATGTAGTTAAACCATTTTTCCCAGTATGAATCAAATTGTTCCTGCTTATGATTAATAGATGCTGTTATCTTCTCCATTTTGTAAATGTGTAATTTCCATCCATGTATTTAAAGTTGGGATCTCCTGTGATGACCATTTCCTAGTAAGAGTCTTTTTACCAGCCACCAAGAGTATATTCATTAAATATTTATCTCTTTTCAACCATTCTTGAGGTATGTATCCAAAATATATGGTCTTACTTTCTAAGGGTATTTCATATTTAAAGATGTCTTGTAGGGCATTTCGTATCCCCCTCCAATAGTTTTTGATAACAGGGCAGTCCCAAAGATCACTCCCTACTTGTACATAGTTCTTTCCTTTTGCTTGTTTTTCCTTTCCACTCTTTTCTATAAGTGCATTCCTCAGATAAATACTTCGTGGAAATTTGTGATATATATGATTATATGATATATATGTACAATGTCTGAAATACATCTTACGGAAATGTTTGTTTGATGATGAACTTCAATAAAAAAATAAATTATAAAAAAAAAGAAGCAGCTTGTCCTTATGGTGGGAATCCCTTGCTCAGGTTCCCCTTTCTTCAGTAATCCTCCTTTTTACATAGAAACATAGAAATCTACAGCACATTACAGGCCTTTCAGTCCACAAGGTTGTGCTGACCATTTAACTACTCCAGAAACTGCCTAGAATTTCCCTACCACATAGTCCTCTATTTTTTTTAAGCTCTATGTACCTATCTAAGAGTCTCTTAAAAAGCCCTATTGTATCTGCCTCTACCACCTTCATGGGCAGTGCATTCCACACACCCACCACTCTCTGTGTAAAAAACTTACCTCTGACATCCCCCTTGTACCTACTTCCAAACACCGTAAAACTATGCCCCTTCATGTTAGCCATTTCAACCCTGGAAAAAAGCCTCTGGCTAACAACACAATCAAAGCCTCTCAACATCTTATACACTTCTATCAGATCACCTCTGATCCCCTGTCATTCCAAAGAGAAAAGGCTAAGTTCTCTCAACCTATTCTCATAAGGCATACTCTCCAATCCAAGTAACAGCCTTGTAAATCTCCTTTGTGCTGTATCTATAGAATCCACATCTTTCCTGAAGTGAGATGACCAGAACAGTACTCCAAGTGGGGTCTAATTAAGGTCTTATATAGCTGTAACATTAGCTCACGGCTCTTGAACTCAATCACATGATGAAGACCAACACTGGCAAACTGTGCAGCAGCTTTGAGTGTCCTACGGACATGGACCCCAGCATCTCACTGATCCTACACACTACCAAAAGCATTACCATTAATTTTTACACAAATATCCACTCAACTTCATTAGAGGAATAAAAGACTGCAGGTGTTGGTATCCGGAGCAACACACAAATTACTGGAGGAACTTAGTGGGTCAGGCAGCATCTGTGGGGAAAGGGGTTATTAGCATTTTGAGTTGAAACCTTGCATCAGGACTGAGAGGGAGAGAAGAGATAGCTGGTATAAAGTGGAAAAATGAGTCTACCAATCATCTTGGACTCCTATCTCATCACTCTCCCTCTCCTTTCCATATTCCTGGCCTACCCATACATTCCCACTCTTATATTGACCCTTTCATCTCCCTCCCCCACCCTCTTACCTTCTCCCTCACCTGTACAGACCTAATACCTACATTGTCCCCCTTCTCCTACCTTTTTATTCTGGTTTCCATTCTCTTCCTTTCCACTCCTGATGAAGGGTCTTGGCCTGAATGCTTAGCTGTTCACTTCCCTTCATTGGTGCTGCCTGACTCAATGAGTTCCTCAAGAACTTTGATTCACACCATCTGCAGAAACTCTTGTTTTCTTTTATTATCACAATCTTTGCTTTCACTATTCCATTTCATTCACTTATCCTTCACATTCCTGCATTCTTTCCAATATGTTTTTTAATGGTAACAAGTGCTTCTAGCCCAATGAGCCCGCACCTCCCAATTACACTCATGTGCCCAATTAACCCACTAACCCATACATCTTTGGAATGTGGGAGGAAACCAGAGAACCTAGAAGGAGCCCAAACAATCATAGGGAGAACATACAAGTTCCTTACAGATAGCCATGGGAATTGAACCTGGTCACTAATGCTGTAATGCATTATGCCAATCGCTACACTGCCCTGCCACCCCTACTGCTCTCCTCTACTCTCTTCATTCATATGAACTCTTATATGATTACCTAGTATAAATGACCCTTATGATGAAGTATTTGTGAATACAGCTTCTGGATTTGTACGTAAAGCCCAGGCCTGTTTGCTGATATGGGGGTTTATGGCATTATTAGCACACTTCAATTATTGTACAGCATTAATTAAGCTAAATCTCCACTGACATTATGTTGTGACTGATTAAACTGAGCCACATGGAAGCTGTAATTGGGAAATATAAAAATCTTCAGGACAGAAAGTCCAAGAGAATCTCACTCTCCTGACCCGATATTTTATTCTTCTTAGCACAATATATCAATAAATTATTAAATACTGTTTCAATGGCTACTTAACTTTAGCATCTTGAATATAGTCAGGCAATTATCCCAGAGATACATATTACAATGATGGCACATCCTAACTAGCAGAACCCCTTTGAATATTCAAAACTGGCGTCTGTTCCGAAAGCTTCTGAGCTGAAATTCTAGATACCCAATATATACTCCTTTTGTTACAGTGTTGAGAGCTAACTCCCTGAATATAGAATTAGCCATAGGTTAAGTGACAGAATAGACCTGTCCTGAACTGCACATTAAAAGACTGGGATATGCCTTTAATAATGTGCAAATACAAGAGATGGTCACTTTGTGTCTTCCCTGATCTCTTTCTGAAGTTTTCAATGATCACCAATTAAAAACAAACGTTCATCTGTTATCTTCCCCTTATGTCGTTTCAACAGGACAGAATCAGAATATCCCCACACACATTGAATGGATTTACTAACTACAAAATATCAGTTGGAAGTTGATTTATAAACAGGTTTTATTTCCTTAAGACTGGTTCTCATTTGAATATTTGTTATTAGATTTGCATAATTCCATAACTCCTGAAAAATCACTAACATCAACATCACTGCATTGCACTCTTCACTTTGTAAATTTTGATATACAAACAATGATATCCAATGCCACAGACTGCTGAAGAGGCCAAGTCATTTGATATACTTAAAGCAGAAGTTGATAGGTTATATACAGCAAGGTGCCAGAAAAAGGCCATCAATATCATGAAGGATCTCACTCATTCTTCTTATGGACTGTTTGTCCCATTCCCATGAGGGAAGAAGCTATACATTCACGCCAGAACCAGAAAATTCAAAAACAATTACTTCCCCCAAGCCTTCATGCTGGTCACCAATTAACCTAACACCACTACATACATATCTACCAGTGTCAATTTGTGTAATGTACTTGCAATTAGTCTATGCATATGGCAGTTGTTTGTACATTGTGATTTATAGGATAGTTTTTACATTTATATTTATGCTTTTTATATGAATCGGTATGTGGATGGTCCAACCAGAGAAAGGGTCGTACTGGACCTAGTGTTGGTAATGAGCCTGGCAAGGTGTGGATGAACAGCGAGGGAACAGTGACCATAAATCTTTATCTTTCAGGATAGCTGTAGATAAGGATATGTATCGTCCTAGAGGTACAGCTTTAAATTGGAGTAGAATGAATTATGAAGCCATTAGGCAGGCACTGTGAAGTGTTATTTGGAAACACCCTTTCTCTGGTAAGTCCACATCAGACATGTAGAGGGTGTTTAAAGATCAATTGCACAAAGCACAGGAAAGGTATGACCCTGTTAGCAGGAAGGATAGAGATGGAAAGATAAGAGAACCTTGGATGTCCAGAGAGGTTATGAATTTAGCCAAGAAGTAAAAGAGTAAGTATGTAAAACTTCAGAAGTCAGGATCAAACAAAGCATATGAGGACTATAAAGAAGCCATAAAAGAAAGCCAGAAGGGGCCATGAAAGGTCTTGGGCAACTAGGATTAAGGTGAATCTGAAGACATTCTATACATATATCAAGAACAACTAGGGAGACGCTGGGACCACTCAAGCTGAAGAAAATAACATTTGCTTAGATGTGAAGAATGTGAATGAGGTACTTAATTAGTACTTTGCTTCAATATTTATCAAGGAAAATAACATGAAGGACCAGTAGATCAGTGCTGAGTATAGCAATATGTTAGGGTGTTTAGAGCTTAAGGAGGAGGAAATGTTGGGCTTCCTATTGAGTATTAAGATGGAAAAGTCTCCAGGACCTGATGGGATTTACTCCAGACTATTGAGGCAAGAGACCAGTATCTTTGTATCCTCTCTGGGCATTGGCAAGGTTCCAGAGGACTGGCAAATGGCTAATGTTGTATCTCTATGTAAGAAGGGAACAAGGGAAAATCCTGGGAACTATAGACTGGTGAATCTCACATCAGTTGTAGGGAAATTTTTGGAAAAATAGGGTATATGAGCATTTGGAAACCCATGACCTAATTAGGGAGAGCCAGCATGACCTTTTGCATGGCAGGACAGATCTTTCCAATTTGACTGAGTTTTTTGACAAGATGACAAGTGAGATTGATGAGGGTGGGGCAGTTGATGCTGACTACATGAAGTTTAGTGAGACATTTGACAAAGTCCCTCGTGGGAAGCTAATCCAGAAGATTAAGACGCATGGGATCTGCGGCGAAATGGCTGTTTGGATTCAGAACTGGCTTATGCATAGAAGATAGAGGGTAATGATTGAAGGGACTTACTCGAGTTGGAGGTCTGTTATTAGTGGAGCGCAGCAGGGATCTTGATTAACCATTCCTTAACTATATTTAGCAGGGATTTTATTGACTTATTTATCTATTTGTTTACTTATTTAGAAATATAGCAAGGTAACAGAGCCTTCAGGCCCAATGACCCCACACTGTCCAGTTAACCTACTAACCTTTACAGCTTTGGAATGTGGGAAGGAACTGAAGCCCTTGGAGCAATGTGCAAAAGAAGACGTGAATAATAAACTGTGCAAATAAAAAGATTAATAATACTGAGAACACGAATTGTAAAATGGTCCTGAAAGTGAGTCCATAGGTTGTAGAATCAGTTCAGAGTTGTGTTGAATGAAGTTATCCAGTCCTGTTCAGGAGCCAGAGGTTGTAGCGTAATAACTGTTGCTGTTCTGATAATTTTCAGTGTGAGAATTTTTAATAAAATTATATTCTAGCAAGTACGTTCTCTTTAAATGAGGAAGAAATATGTCTATCCAGAGGATTTTAAAAGAAAATGCTTCTTGATAGAGGAATATCCCAGTGGAATGCTGCCTAATGTACTAAATGGCAACAAAGCAGAGTAGGTTATAATGATGGATCAATGCCTCGCCATTAACCTTTAAACGTGCACTTTGACAGAGTTCTCCTGGTAACACCTATTAATGGGAAGCATTTAGTGATGTGAAGCCAAAACTGACATCTTACCAGCAAGGATGCTGGCTTGGAAATACTTGTGATCCCTTCTGACACTGCAGATCATAGACCAGTATAAACAGAGCTTAAGGAATGTATAGCAGCCTGTTTTTCAGATGTAGCATAGAAGAGATAAAAGAAGCAAGGCCGAGTGATTCCTTGCTTTGCTGTTGACCTGAATATTTAGAACCATAGAACATTAAAACACAGAAACAGGCCTTTTGACCCTTCTTGGCTGTGCCAAACCATTTTTCTGCCTAGTCCCACTGACCTGCACCATATTCTTCCATACACTTCTCATCCATGTACCTGTCCAAGTTTTTCTTAAATATTTGAAGTGAGCCCACATTTACCACTTCATCTGGCAGCTCATTCCACACTCCCAATACTCTCTGTGTGAAGAAGCCCCCACTAATATTCCCTTTAAACTTTTCCCCCTTCATCTTTAACCCATGTCCTCTGTTTTTTTTTCTCCCCTAGCCTCAGTGGAAAAAGCCTGCTTGTATTCACTCTATCTATACCTATCATAATTTTATATACCTCTATCAAATCTTCCCTCATTCTTCTACGCTCTAATCCTAACCTGTTCAACCTTTCTCTTTAACTCAGTTTCTCGAGTCCCAGCAACGTCCTTGTAAACCTTCTTTGCACTCTTTAAACCTTACTAATATCCTTCCTGTAATTCAGTGACCAAAACTGCACACAATACTCCAAATTCAGCCTCACCAATGCCTTATACAACCTCATCATAACATTCCAACTCTTATACTCAATACTTTGATTTATAAAGGCCAATGTACCAAAAGCTCTCTTTACTACTCTATCTACCTGTGATGCCACATTTAGGGAATTTTGTATCTGTATTCCCAGATCCCTCTGTTCTACTGCACTCCTCAGTGCCCTACCATTTACCTTGTATGTTCTACCTTGGTTTTTCCTTCCAAAGTGCAATACCTCACACTCCTCTGTATTAAACTCCATCTGCTATTTTTCAGCCCATTTGTCCAGCTGGTTCAAATCCTTCTGCAAGCTTTGAAAACCTTCCTCACTGTCCACTACATCTCCAATCTTTGTATCATCAGCAAATTTGCTGATCCAATTTACCACATTATCATCCAGATCATTGATATAGATGACAAATAACACTGGATTCAGCACTGATCCCTGTGGCACACCACTAGTCACAGGCCTCCACTCAGAGAAGCAATCCTCCACTACCACTCTCTGACTTCTCCCATTGAGTCAATGTCTAATCCAGTTTACTTCCTCACCATGGATTCCTAGCAACTGAATCTTCTTAACTAACCTCCCATGCAGGGCCCTGTCAAAGGCCTTACTGAAGTCCATGTAGACAACATCCACTGCCTTCTCTTCATCCACTTTCCTTGTACCTCCTTGAAAAACTCTAATAGATTTGTTAAACATGACCTACCACACACAAAGCTGTGTTGACTCTCCCTAATGTCCCTCTCTATCTAAATACTTGTAGATCCTGTCTCTTAGTACTCCTTCCAATAATTTATCTACTATCGACGTCAAATTTACCAGCCTATAATTTCCTGGATTACTTTTAGAGCCTTTTTTAAACAATGGAACAACATGAGCTATCCTCCAATCCTCTGGCACCTCACCCACAGATACCGAGATTTTAAATATATCTGCCAGGGCCCCAGCAATTTCAACACTAGTCTCCTTCAAGGTCCAAGGGAATACCCTGTCAGGTCCTGGGCATTTATCTACTCTGATTTGCCTCAAGATAGCAAGCACCTCCTCCTCTTCAATCTGTATAGGTTCTATGACCTCACTACATGTTTGCCTTATTTCCGTTGACTCCATGCCAGTTTCCTTAGTAAATACAGACGTAAAAAACCCATATAAGATCTCCCCCATTTCTTTTAGTTCCATACATAGCCAACCACTCTGATCTTCAAGAGGACCAATTTTATCCCTTACTATCTTTTTGCTCTTAATATACCTGTAGAAGCTCTTTGGATTATCCTTCGCCTTGACTGCCAAAGCTACTTCATGTCTTCTTTTAGCCCTCCTGATTTCTTTCTTAAACATTTTTTTTGCAGTTTTTTATACTCCTCAAGTACCTTATTTGTTCCCTATTTCCTATACTTGTAATACATTTATCTCTTCTTCTTTATCAGAGCTCCAATATCCCTAGAGAACTAAGGTTCCTTATTCTTATTCACTTTGCCTTTAATCCTTACAGGGACATACAAACTCTGCACTCTCAAAATTTCTCCTTTGACGGCCTCCCACTTACCAATGACATCCTTGCCAGAGAACAACCTGTCCCAGCCCACACTTTTTAGATCCTTTCTCATTTCTTCAAATTTGGCCTTTTTTCCAGTTTAGAACCTCAACCCAAGGACCATATCTATCTTTATTCATGATCAAGTTGAAACTAATGGTGTTATGATCACTGGAACCAAAGAGTTCACCTACACACACTTCCGTCACCTGTCCTAACTTGTTTCCTAATAGGAGATGTAATATTGCATCCTCTCTAGTCGGTACCTCTATATATTGATTTAGAAAACTTTCCTGAACACATTTTACAAACTCTAACCCATCTAGGCTTTCAACAGTATGGGACGTCCCAATCAATGAAAAAGTATAATGACCTACTATCACAACTTTATGTTTCCTGCAATTGTCTGCTATCTCTCTGCAGATTTGCTCCTCCAGTTCTCACTGACTATTGGGTGGTCTATAATGCAACCCCATTAATGTGGCCATACCTTTCCTGTTTCTCAGCACCACCCATATGACCTTGGTCGACAAGCCCTCTAATCTGTCCTGCCTGAGCACTACTGTAACATTTCCCTAACTAGCAATGCCAACCCCCACCCTTCATCCGTCTGCCTCTATCACGTCTGAAACATCGGAACCCTGGAACATTAAGCTGCCAGTCCTGCCCCTCCTTTAGCCAAGTTTCACTAATGTCTACGATGTTATAATTCCATGTGTCAATCCACACCCTCAGCTCATCAGACTTCCCTACAATACTCCTCGCACTGAAATAGACACACCTCAGAAGATTATTACCACAACACACAACCCTTCTATTCGTGACTTCGCTTGAACCTTTAGCATCATTTATTTTCACCCCTGCTCCACTATCTACTCTGGCACTCTGGTTCCCATCTCCCTGCAAATCTAGTTTAAACTCTACCAATAGCACTAACAAACCTCCCTGCAAGGATATTGGCCCCCTGTAGTTCAGGTGTAACCCATCTCTCTTGTACAGGTCCTACCTGCCCGAGAAGAGGTCCCAATGATCCTGAAATCTGAAACCCTGCCCCCTCGACCAGTTCCTCAGCCACATGTTCACCCTCCAGAGCATCCTATTCTTCCCCTCACTGGCACATGGCACAGGTAGCAATTCTGAGGTTACCACCCTCGAGGTCCTGCTTTTTAACTTCCTACCAAGCTCTCTATACTCACTCTTCAGGACCTCCTCACTCTTTCTTCCTATGTCATTGGTACTGATGTGTACCATAATATCTGGCTGCTCGCCCTCCCATTTCAGCATGCTGTGCACGCGATCAGAGACATCCCTGACCCTGGACCCGGGAGGTAATAAACAATCCGGGAGTCTCTGTCACGACTGCAGTACCTCCTGTCTGTATCTCTAACTATCGAGTCCCCTATCACTACCGCTCTCCTCTTCTTCCACACTCCCTTCTGCACTACAGAACCAGACTTAGTGCCAGAGATCTGGCTTCCACAGCTTGTCCCAGGTCAGTCATCCCCCCCCCAACAGTATCCAAATCAGTATTCTTGTTGTTGAGGGGAATGGCCACAGGGGAGCCCTGCTCGGCCTGCCCTTTCCCCTTCCCTCGCCTGATGGTAACCCAATTACCTGTGTGCTGCTCCTTTGGCGTAACCTCCTCCCTGAAACTATTATCTATAAATATCTCATTCTCCCAAATGATCCAGAGGTCATCCAGCTCCTGCTCCAGTTCCCCAACGCTGTTTATTAGGAGCTGCAGCTGGATGCACTTCTTGCAGGAGTCATTGTCAGGAAGACTGCCCTGACTTCCCACATCCTGCAAGAGGAGCATTCCAACATCCTGTCTCGCATTCTGTCTACTCTAAACGAACAAAACAAAACTTACTGGAATCTACCCTTGCCTCTGCCTGGTCACGCCAAAGCCTATTGAACCAAAGCCGTCCCACTCTGACTCAGTCCACTCCGACGATGTCTGCCACGATGATGGCCATTGTAGATGGCAGTCTTTTTTTTAAGCCTTTGGCATGCTATGTCACGCGCCTATGCAGTCTAGCTTCTCTTTTCCTCTTTTCCCCAATCAATAAAAAAGTCTTCTCTCCGAGATGTCTTTAGTCCTTCACTTTCAGCCTCTTGCTTCAATTTAAAAAGACCGTTGAAAAGTTCCTCTCCTTTTTAAACCTTTGGCGCACTACATCACCCACCTGCGCAGTCTAGTTTCTTTTCCTCGATCAGTAAAAAAAAAGTCTTCTTTTCTCTTCTCAAACATGATAAATGGTCAGAGGGATACTTCTGCATTAAATACTCATGTTTGACAAATTTTGCCTTGGTTAACAGCAGGAAAATAATTTCTGCCACAATGATCAGTAGAGACTCAAATATTCTACCAACCCCATTTACCTTTAACTTAAGTTTCTAACTTGCATTCCAGTATCATCATTCACGACTGTGAGGTATCTCACAAAAACTTTGGACAGAACAAAGTCCTGTTGGAATATACAGCCGGAGGTAGAAAGTTGAACTGTAAACCTCAGCAGGTGGAGGGAGACATAGTCATAGCATATCAGGTTTAAGACACCTCACCAGTTTCTTCCTCAATTTTAGTTTTAGTTCAGAAATTCTTTTATAGTGTAGACCCTGCGCAGTCAAGGTGAATGGCTGTGAAAGGAAAGACTTGAGGGAAGACTAGTGATTAATTGTCAAACTCCTAACATGAACTGCTCTGGAAGGTCTGATGTGCTTGGCTTGAAATGTTGTCTGTTTACCGTATTTTTCTCCATAGATGCTTCCTGATCAGTTGAGTTCCTCCAGCATTTTGTGTGTGCTCTCTGGCTTATCACAGCCAAGATGGCAAAACTGAGTCTAACTTAACAAGAGGGCTAATGGAGCTGCATTAGAGAGAGTGCACAGGAGATTTAAAAGAATATAGCCAGGGCAAAGGCATTCTTATGAGGATCGATTGTCCAGGCTGGAGTTGCCTTCTTTGGTTCAAACCAGTCTGTGGGGATATTTAATCCACACTCTACTCCAATCAAATTCCTCCTTTTTCAGACCTTTATTTCTTCCACCTATAACCTTCCAGCTTTTCACCGTTCCCCACTCTCCCACACATTCTACACCTTGCCCTTCTTTTTGTGGCTTCTTCCTCCTTCCTTTGCAGTTCTGACAAAGGTCTCAGGCCAAAATGTCAACTGTTTATTCTTCTCCATAAATGCTTCCTGACCTGCTGTGTTCTGCCTGCATTTTGTATATGTTGCTCTGGATTTCCAACATCTGCAGAATCTCTTGGTTTTGCCTCTTCAATGGTGTTGTCATGCCCTTCAACCCTTAATTCCATAGCTTCCTTTATTGTCACATTTGCATTTCCTTTTGCACTAAGTCATTTTGCACTGGTATAAGCCATTCTTTGGGTTTCGGTGTGCTTATTATTGCATTTATCATTACATATGCACTATTTACCCAGTTAGCTTCACATGAACAAGGGATTTCATTGCACCTTGTTGTCTCTGTGGACAATTTATTAAGTACACCTGTAATCCTGTTTGTTAATGCAAATACCTAATCAGCCAATCACGTGACAGCAACTCAATGCATAAAAATAGGGCAAACATGATCAAGTGGTTCAGTTGCTGTTCAGACGAAACTTAAGAATGGGGAAGAAATGTGATAAAAGTGCCTTTGACTGTGGAATGATTGTTGGTGCCAGATGGGGTGGCTTGAGTATCTCTGAAACTGCTGTCTCCTGGCCAGACTGGTTCAAGCTAATAGGAAGGTGACAGTAACTTACTAACTCCTGCAATAGAACATTGATATGAAGAAGAACATCACTGAACACACAACACATTGAACCTTAAAGTGGATAGGCTACAGCAGCAGAAACCATACACTCAGTGACCACTCTACAAGGTACCTATTAAAGTGGCCATGGAGTATATATGATAATAAACTAATCTGAATCTGAAAGCATGAGCAACTGGCCAGACTGTCTTCACATCAGACGTATCTCTCAGCTGGATGGGAAGAGAGAAACATTTAGAAAAATGCAAAATGACTTTTTTCAGTCTGATCAGAACAGAAAATGAAGCATTACTGAGTGTGCAGCCATAATATTCAAATATTTATTGAAGTTATTGCACACAACAGTGAGCAAGAGCTCTTTTTATGTGAAGAAAAGGTAATGAGTCAGAAAAAAGTGCTAATTTATATGAAATTGTCAAAGTGTTAAATGACCTTGTAAACTAATTGCGCTATTAAGTAGTAAATGCAATACTGTGTTACCAACAGACCATTGTTTCCAGTGAGTTCACATTTCTCATCAGCACCAGCTGCATATGCAGGAAGCACATTGCTCAGGCTGGGAATGACAGTGATTTCACCAAAGAGGTTAAGCAATTATCAACTACTAACTCTAAGACTTGTTGCCACATCACAGTCCAAGTATTTGTGCGGTGAATAACATCTTACTCAGGCAAAGATCTGATGAGTGAGAAGACCATGCTGAATTTCAACTTGATCTTCACAAAAATAAAACTAGTGCACTCTGGTAAAACCCTTAACCTTTCATTGAAGAATATGGTTTTAGTGCAGTTTGTTGAATATAAATTCTCCAAAGGGTGTAAAGAGAAAACCGATTCAAAGTTCAAAGTAAATTTATTATCAAAGTATGTAAATATACCCATATACTACCCTGAGAGATCTCTCTCTTTTCATATTTACCAACTGTGGTGACTTTTTTCATGAGACTACATTAAATTGAATGTGCAGATAGTTATTAATGAATATGATATAGTTGGGATGACAGAGACATGGCTCCAGGGTGACCAAGGATGGGAGCTCAACATCCAGGGATATTCAATATTCAGGCGGGATAGACAGGAAAGAAAAGGAGGTAGGGTAGCATTGCTGGTTAGAGAGGAGATTAACGCAATAAAAAGGAAGGACATTAGCCTGGAGGATGTGGAATCAATATGGGTAGAGCTGCATAACACTAAGGGGCAGAAAACACTGGTGGGAGTTGTGTACAGGCCACTTAACAGTAGTAGTGAGGTTGGGGATGGCATTAAACAGGAAATTAGAAATGCGTGCAATAAAGGAACAGTAGTTATAATGAGAGACTTCAATCTACATATAGATTGGGTGAACCAAGTTGGTAAGGGTGCTGAGGAAGAGGATTTCTTGGAATGTATGCAGGATGGTTTTCTGAACCAACATGTCGAGAAACCAACTAGAGAGCAGACCATTCTCGATTGGGTATTGAGCAATGAGGAAGGTTTAGTTAGCAATCTCGTCGTGCGAGGCCCCTTGGGTAAGAGTGACCATAATATGGTGGAATTCTTCATTAAGATGGAGAGTGACATAGTTAATTCAGAAACAAAAGTTCTGAACTTAAAGAAGGGTAACTTTGAAAGTATGAGACGTGAATTAGCTAAGATAGACTGGCAAATGATACTGAAAGGGTTGACGGTGGATATGCAAAGGCAAGAATTTAAAGATCACATGGATGAACTACAACAATTGCTCATCCCAGTTTGGCAAAAGAATAAATCAGGGAAGGTAGTGCACCCGTGGCTGACAAAGGAAATTAAGGATAGTATCAAGTCCAAAGAAGAAACATATAAATTAGCAAAAAAAGCAGCACACCTGAGGACTGGGAGAAATTCAGAGACCAGCAGAGGAGGGCAAAGGGCTTAATTAGGAAAGGGAAAAAAGATTATGAGAGAAAGCTGGCAGGGAACATAAAAACTGACTGTAAAAGCTTTTATAGACTCATGAAAAGAAAAAGATTGGTCAAGACAAATGTAGGTTCTTTACAGTCGGAAACAGGTGAATTGATCATAGGGAACAAAGACATGGCAAACCAATTGAATAACTGCTTTGGTTCTGTCTTCACTAAGGAGGATATAAATAATCTTCAGGAAATAGTAAGGGACCGAGGGTCCAGTGAGATGGAGGAACAGAGGAAATACATGTTAGTAGGGAAGTAGTGTTAGGTAAATTGAAGGGATTAAAGGCAGATAAATCCCCAGGGCCAGATGGTCTACATCCCAGAGTGCCTAAGGAAGTAGCCCAAGAAATAGTGGATGCATTAGTGATAATTTTTCAAAACTCCTTAGATTCTGGATTAGTTCCTGAGGATTGGAGGGTGGCTAATGTAACCCCACTTTTTAAAAAAGGAGGGAGAGGAATAACTGGAGAATTATAGACCAGTGAGTCTGACATCGGTGGTGGGGAAAATGCTGGAGTCGGTTATCAAAGATGTGATAACAGCACATTTGGAAAGAGGTGAAATCATCGGACAAAGTCAGCATGGATTTGTGAAAGGAAAATCATGTCTGATGAATCTTAGAGAATTTTTTGAAGATGTAACTAGTAGAGTGGATAGGGGAGAGCCAGTGGATGTGGTATATTTAGATTTTCAAAAGGCTTTTGACAAGGTCCCACACAGGAGATTAGTGTGCAAACTTAAAGCACATGGTATTGGGGGTATGGTATTGATGTGATTGATGTGATGTGGATAGAGAATTGGTTGGCAGACAGGAAGCAAAGAGTGGGAGTAAACGGGACCTTTTCAGAATGGCAGGCAGTGACTTGTGGGGTACTGCAAGGCTCAGTGCTAGGACCCCAGTTGTTTACAATATATATTCATGATTTAGACAAGAGAATTAAATGCAGCATCTCCAAGTTTGCGGATGACACAAAGCTGGGCGGCGGTGTTAGCTGTGAGGAGGATGCTAAGAGGATGCAGGGTGACTTGGATAGGTTAGGTGAGTGGGCAAATTCATGGCAGATGCAATTTAATGTGGATAAATGTGAGGTTATCCACTTTGGTTGGAAGAATAGGAAAACAGATTATTATCTGAACGGTGGCCAATTAGGAAAAGGGGAGATGCAACAAGACCTGGGTGTCATTGAAGGTGGACATGCAGGTACAGCAGACGGTGAAAAAAGCAAATGGTATGTTGGCATTCATAGCAAAAGGATTTGAGTACAGGAGCAGGGAGGTTCTACTGCAGTTGTTCAAGGCATTGGTGAGACTGCACCTAGAATATTGTGTGCAGTTTTCATCCCCTAATCTAAGGAAAGACATTGTTGCCATAGAGGGAGTACAAAGAAGGTTCACCAGATTGATTCCTGGGATGGCAGGACTTTCATATGAAGAAAGACTGGATCGACTAGGCTTATACTCACTGGATTTTAGAAGATTGATGGGGGGGATCTTATTGAAACGTATAAAATTCTAAAGGGATTGGACAGGCTAGATGCAGGAAGATTGTTTCCGATGTTGGGGAAGTCCAGAACGAGAGGTCACAGTTTAAGGATAAAGGGAAAGCCTTTTAGGACCGAAATGAGGAAAAACTACTTCACACAGAGAGTGGTGAATCTGTGGAATTCTCTGCCACAGGAAACAGTTGAGGCCAGTTCATTGGCTATATTTAAGAGGAAGTTAGATATGGCCCTTGTGGCTAAAGGGATCAGGGGGTATGGAGAGAAAACAGGTATAGGGTTCTGAGTTGGATGATCAGCCATGATCATACTGGCAGTGCAGGCTCAAAGGGCCGAATAGCCTACTCCTGCACCTATTTTCTATTTTTACATTTAGGGGTCATCTGGAATGCCTTTGCAACCCATTGTGTGACCAGCCATGTCAGCAGTCTAAGAGGGTGAGTATTTTTTAAATTAACACTCACACTTGGACCTGCATGGTTCAGTGGCTACGGTATCATTAGATACCACGAACATGGTGGAGAGCTGAACTGGCAGATAAAACGTTGAGTGTATGTGTGCATGGATGTGTGCTTACATAAAGAACTAAGCTTTCATTTGCGAAGGTTGGTTATTGAAGGTTTGGGATGCCATTGGGGGCATATATACTTGTTCCAGGGAATGTATTTTAGTATGCATGCTTGTGAGTGTGTGTGCCATGGTGGGACAAATGCAAAGGACTACAACAGGCATCATGACTTTAGATGAACATAAATGGCAGATTGCCAAGTACATACACTGCGGTTTTAAGTGTATACTGTTTAACTTATATCCATTATTTATGCCTTGCATTGTATGGGAATTAGTATGGAGATAGTTCAGGGAGAGGTTTTACCCTGATGTATCTGTCAGGTTGGCACCTACTGAGGTCAAGCAACATCACGTTGAGAACCCTGAAGACCCTTGACCCTGATTACAATCATTCATAATCTCTTCACCCCTGAAGAGGACCTCAGTCTCCAGGATGTTGTGTGGTGGGCTCTTGCTGCTGACGCTGCTGACGGTGCTTTCTTCCACCTAATAAAAGCCTATCTCGACTCACATCTCCGAGAGTTATTGATGGTGCATCACATGTGTGACCCACAAAGCAGCTAACATGGCCCACTCAGTGACAGCAGCTTCAAGCAGGGAGGAGAAGCAGAGTGACATGTGGGAATCATCAGAAGATCCCAAAGGGAGGAGCCAAGCACAGTCAGGAGCTGTTAGAAGTAGTGCTGCTGCCTGAGCTGACTACAGTAAAGGTTCACCAGAAAAGGGATAGTAAGCAGCAGAAAGGGAACGAGTGCCCAGACATCTGTGTGAGGAGGGCAGCAGAAGCAACAGAAATTACAAGTGTACAGAAAGAAACTACAACTGACAATTTAGTGAGATTACATAGAGATGTGAAGGACTGAGCAAAACAACAGCAGCGCATTGCTGATCAGAGAGAGTCGGCAAGAAAGGAGATAGTCCTACCACAGCTGAGTAACCATGTCATGGTAAAGGTGCTGCCTTAAAAGGCAGGGTTTACTCCCAGATGGATAGAACCAACAATGGTACTTTTAACAAATGACATTTGCAGCCAATAGAAACTCAGAATTCAGATGACTCACCTTCTTGTTGCCCCTAACAGACAGAGCGTACTCTGTGACCATGTAATTACAGAGAACTGAAGAGATGAACACTAGCTGGCCATACCTGACCTGACCACAGTTAATGGAAACAGACCCAGAGCAAATGTGAAGGCAGAAGACACTAAGAGTGTTACAGAAAGCCATGAATAGCATGTTAACATGTAATGGTAATGGTACTCTGTAATGACGGTTGGTTGCTGAAGGTAAATGATTAGCATAGAATAGAAACGATATTGGGGAAAATAAATGGGAAGGGAATTAAGTTACAGCAGAGACATCAGGTTCCACAACTGCGAAGGCATGGCACACTGACAAAGATTGCACACAGCATCTAAAGACAATCATCTCCCAGCCTGATTAAAGGCATTGTTAAAGGCCTGTAGGTGGTGTGACACATGGCAGCAGTGGCCTTTCAGATCTGGTGCTACTTTAATTTAGTTTTTTAATTTAATTTTAAGGCACAATTAGGGTTTAGGGCAATGGATAACAGAGTGACTATCTACCATTGCCAGATACTGCTACAATACAAAGATTGCCCAAAAACAAACCTTCATGAAAATCTGCTGGTTTGATTGCGCAACCTCAACTTGCTGAGGGAATTGGGCCTGCAGTCCTCGGAGTCGCCTCATGCCGGTGGCTGGAGGTGGGGACATTGTAAGCGGTGTGCAAGGAAGCAGAAGCAAGTCGAGCAGGCAGAAGTCCGTGCCAGGAAAAAAGCAAGCCCTAGTCGGCCAGCTCTCCCATCCATTCTACTCTCAAATGGACATTAAATTGGACTATATCTGTGGCAACGAAATACTCGGAGGGAGTACAGAAACGGACAGAATCCCAGACGCCACCATTCAGCTGTTTATTTATGTAAGAGATTTTCCCGCAAGCCATCATACTATCAACCTGCTGCCCTCTGCTGTGCCTATTGTCTTGTTTATTAATTATTGTAATGCCTGCACTGTTCTGTGTACTTTATGCTGTCCTGGGTAGGTCTGTAGTCTAGTGTAGTTTTTGTGTTGGTTTACGTAGTTCAATGCAGTTTTTGTAGCATAATGACCTGAAAAACGTTGTCTCGTTTTTACTGTGTACTGTACCAGCAGTTATGGTTGAGCATTTATGAGTGACAACTTGACTTGACTGAATACAAATGAACAAGGCCCTTTCAACTTTCGGACGAGCTATCGACTGGACAGTTCAGAAGGGGGTGCCACCAGGGAGAGGTCTTTGCCGTCAGTCCACCTCAACCTCTTCCTGTACATCAATGAGAGAGTCCGTGAACCTGATACATGTACTTTGCTGGTGCCCCTGGAAAGACAGAATTTTAGCCACCAGAGAATGAACGGGTGAACACAAGCAACACACGCAAAATGCTGGTGGAACACTGCAGGCCAGGCAACATCTATAGGGAGAAGCACTGTCGACATTTCGGGACGAGACCCTTCATCAGGACTCCTTTTGTCAGCATTTTGAGTGTGTTGCTTGAATTTCCAGCATCTGCAGATCTCCTCGGGTGAACATAAGGAATGTGATTAAGCTGTAATCAGCCAGCAGGGAAAGAGCCAACAGGCATATGAGCAAAGCTGCATTTTTCAAAACTGTTGTTCAAATTTATGAAACAATCTCTTTGCTTCGTGTTTTTTTTGGTAGCCATTAGGGATAATAGGGTAGATGCAGATGCAAATAAAAGTAAATTAGGAGGAATTCTGAGACAGGCTGCCCTATTTAAGTAGATCCTCCTTAAGGTTGGGCTTTCCCTGTACGAATTTATTTTTCTCCAAACATCTTTTTGGTGTTTAATAAATGAGTAGCTACGGCTTTTCAGAAACATTAGACATCTCTGCCATTTATAGGTGAAAACCTATATAGGTGACCCCAATATTCTAGGATGATTCCAGAGTTATTGAACATGTCGGCCAACACAGTCACATTAAAACTGCCATAGTTATGGGAGCAAAGTGCTGTCGCTTGGCTCGTGCAAGCTGTGGCTCAATTTGCTCTTCGAGAAATCCATGTCCACAGCACCAAATTTTCCTACTTTTTACTACTTCCATGGCTGAGAGAGTGGTGAGTCTGCTTGAACACCTCCCTGAACAGGATAAATACTGATTGCTGAAAACTCACCTTTTACAGATTGTCAGAGTCAGAGCATGCCAAACAGTTGTTCTCTTTGCCCACTCTTGGCGATGGTAAGCCTTCAGAGCTAATTGACCACATGCTATTTTTTCTGGGATACCACCATCCTTGATTTATTTTTAAAGGACTCTTCATACAGCAAATGCCTGATGAAGTTTGCATAGCCCTCACTAATGCACCCATGAAGGACAATAGGAGCTTGTTAAAATGACTGATAGTCTACACTCAGCTGGACAGTCATGCATCATTCTACACTCACTTTGGTACAAACGCTAGGAAGTGTCGACCACCTTGTAGCTTTGACAATGTCAGTGCATCAATACATCAGAGGTATGTGAACACCATGGGTTCCAGCTGTCAGAGTTGTCTACTGTTCATTACGGACCCTCTTTCAGGGTGATGTTTCCTGTGTGACACAGTGCTCAAGTGAGTGTGCTGCCAGCATTGCCTATGGATGAGAAGGCAAACAGTGAAAAAACCTCACTGGAGGCTGCCAACAGTAGCAGGATCCGGACCTATGGGACATGATGGGTAACGCTCTGCTTCAGTGGGCGATATTACACATGGAACTTCGACCTGGCTAAAGAGGCTAAACCTCTGTTTGGTACAGATTTCCTGTGTGCCCAAGGATTGTTAGTTGATCTTAAGAACTCTGGCTTGTGGATGTCAAGGACTTTGGGTCATTGAAGTGCTCCCCCAGTGAGTTCTCCACAACAACTCTATCAAGAATGTACACCACGGGATGTCACGTGGGTGCCAGGCAAGATGGCTGCATGTTAGTGGAGCTCCGACACCCCACCATAAAATTCTATTAATTAGAGAATATTTATCCTGCCTTATCGGATACAGCTGTTCCACAGTTAAAAACTGTTTTTTTCACTAAAAAATAACAACTTTGTGAGATAATTCGGCACGATGCCAAGACCTTCAAAGAGCGCTACAGTGAGCCACATGGCTGCAAGACAGGGCCCACAATCCGCTCAAAGCATGCTAATGACACAAACAGACCAAGGCTCCAACATGGAGAATTTACTGGCTGAGGTTAGTCATATGAGTTCCATTCTGCTTGGGGTGGCTACTGATGTATCTACAATTAAGGAAACAACAATGGAGTTGAAGAACTCCATCAATGACATTCAAGAGAGGCTGACGGAAGCCGAGGGTCGCCTCTCCAGTGTGGAGGACACCACTGTGCAACTGGTAGGTGCCAGCGGGCAGAATAATAAATGCTTGGACCTGCTGTGGAACCATGTCGAGGAGCTTGCAAACAGGAGCAGATGCAACAACATCAGACTGATCGGTCTAAAGGAGGGTGCAGAAATGGGTGGTCAGATTAAGTGTGTGCAAAGAATCATGTCCGAGGGATTTGGCATAGAACTGAATGCAGAGTTTGAGATTGAGAGGGCACATCGGGTCCCAGCTCCAAGGCCGGGCGAGGATCCCCCCCCACCCCACCCCCCAACACCAGGCTGGTCCTAATATGATTCTTGCACTCTTCAGCCAGAGAGAAAGTACTGCAAGCAGCCAAAGCAAAAAGAAGAGTTGAGTGGAAGTGATGCAAAGTCTCCTTCTTTCTAGATATGTCCAGAGAATTGGCTGAAAAACGGAGGGCATTTACTATGGCTTGGAAAATGCTGCAAGGAGTCAAGTGAGGTATACACTCACTTATCCAGCAGTTCTACGCTTCACATGGTGACGCACCATCAATAACTCCCTCTGAGACATAAAGGTGAGATATCGGCTTTTATTGACTGGAAGAAGGAACAAGCAGTGAGTGACCACCATACTACATCCTGGAGACTGAGAGGCCGGGCTCAGGCCTCAATCGCCTTTATACAAGGGTCTGTGGGAGGAGCCACAGGAGCAGTCAGCAGGGGGCGTGTCCAGACAGGTATATGTAGTTCACCACATTCACCACCCCCCTTTGTTTTAAAAAGAGTCCCCATGTGGCGAAGCTTCTTACAGGTTAAGTCTATCAGGTGGTCGAATCTGTGGCTGCGATCTACGTAGTACCGGCTGTGATTGCACAGATGCCGGTGGTGGTGATTGCACATGCGCCGGTGGTGCTCGCACCGGAGACGGAGGTTGTGCTGGTTCTGGCCTAACTGGAGGTGTCAGCCCACTAGGCATCAGTGATCCCTCATGCATGTGCGAGGCGCCTGGTATATACGCGTACAAAACACCCGGTATATGAGTGTCGTGAGGAGTCTGTGTAGGGCCTGGTGTGCACGGTGTCACCTCGGGTACAGGGTTCATAGTTACTGGAGAGTGTTCAGGGTAATGGTCTGCTGCTCCTGCGGGTGCCAGGTCGTGGATGGAGACCGTGTCCTCCCGCCCATCAGGTAAGACCATGTAGGCATACTGGGGGTTCGCATGTAGAAGGTGAATCTTCTCGACCAGCGGGGAGTATTTATTACTCCTCACAGGTTTCAGGAGCAGCACTGGCCCTGGGGATGTCAGCCAAACTGGTAGGGTGGTCCCAGTGACAGACTTCCTGGGAAAAGAGAATAGGCGTTCGTGAGGGGTGGCATTGGTGGACGTACATAACGGAGCGGATAGAGTGGAGTGCCTCAGGGAGGACCTCCTGCCATCGAGAGACCGGCAACCCTTTTGACTAAAGGGCTAAAAGTGTGGCCTTCCACACTGTGGCATTCTCCCTCTCCACCTGTCCATTTCCCCGGGGATTATAACTCGTGGTCCGACTAGTAGCAATGCCCCTAGCTAGCAGGTACCGGCGCAGCTCGTCACTCATAAAGGAGGACCCTCTATCACTGTGGATATAGCAGGGATATCTGAACAGAGTGAAGAGCTGGCGCAGGGCTTTTATGATGGACGTGGCAGTGGTGTCGGGGCAGGGAATGGCAAAGGGGAACCGTGAGTACTCATCGATAATATTGAGAAAATAGACATTGCGGTCGGTGAAGGGAAGGGGGCCCTTAAAGTCAACACTCAGTCGCTCAAAAGGGCGGGTGGCCTTGACAAGTTGCGCCGTTTCAGGACGGTAGAAGTGCGGTTTGCACTCAGCGCAGATTTGGCAGTCCCTGGTCATCGTCCTGATGTCCTCCAGGGAGTACGGTAGGTTCTGGGCTTTCACGAAATGGTAAAATCGGGTGACCCCCGGATGGCAAAGATGTGCATGAAGCTGGTCGAGCTGTGCGCTAGCACACGTTCCCCGGGATAGGGCATCAGGGGGCTCATTGAGTCTGCCAGGCCGGTACAGGATATCATAGTTTTAGGTGGAGAGTTCTATTCTCTACCGCAAACTCTTATCATTTTTGATTTTGCCCCGCTGTTGGTTGCTGAACATGAATGCAACTGAGCGCTGGTCGGTCAGCAAGGTGAACCTTTTGCCGGCAAGATAGTGCCTCCAGTGCCTAATAGCTTCCACTATGGCCTGGGCTTCTTTCTCCACCGCGGAGTGCCAAATTTCAGAGCCTTGAAGGGTATGAGAAAAGAATGCTACTGGCCTGCCTTCCTGATTGAGGGTAGCAGCCAGTGCAAAATCGGAGGCGTCACTCTCTACTTGGAAGGGAATGGTCTCGTCCACCGCATGAATCATTGCTTTGGCAATATCCCCTTTAATGCAGCTGAAGGCCACACAGGCCTCAGCAGAGAGGGGAAAAGTGGTAGACTTGACCGGGGGCGGGCCTTGTCTGCGTAATGGGGGACCCATTGGGCGTATTAGGAAAAAAAATCCAGGCACTGTCTGAGGGCTTTGAGAGTGGTGGGAAGAGGGAGTTCTAACAGGGGGCGCTTACGGTCGGGATCAGGGCCAATAACCCCATTTTCCACGGCATACCCAAGGATAGCGAGTCCGATGATTCCGAACACACACTTGTCCCTGTTATAAGTAAGGTTCAGAGCTTCGGCCACTTGGAAAAATCGTTGGAGGTTGGCGTCGTGATCCGACCAGTCGTGACCACAGATGGTGATGTTATCCTGATAGGGAAATGTGGCCTTCAGTTGGTACTGGTCCACCATCTGGTCCATTTCCCCCTGGAAGACAGAGACACCATTCGTGACACCGAAGGGGACACGCAGGAAGTGATAGAGCCTGCCGCCCGCCTCGAAGGCGGTGTAGGGGAGATCCTCCGGGCGGATGGGGAGCTGGTGATAAGTGGATTTCAGATCTATTGTCGAGTATACCTTGTACTGAGCTATCTGGTTGATGCGGGGTAGGGGGTACGCGTCAAGCTGCGTGAACCTATTGATGGTTTGACTATAGCCCATGACCATCCTATCTTTCTGCCCAGTCCGAACAACAACCACCTGGGACCGCCAAGGGCTTGTGCTTGGCTCGATAATCCCCTCCCCGAGCAGCCGCTGCACCTCCGACTGAATGAAGGCCCTGTCCCCCGCACTGTACCTCCTGCTTTTAGTTGACACTGGTTTACAGTCGGGGGTCAGGTTGGCGAACAGCAATGGGGGAGGGATCTTGAGGGTGGAGAGGCTGCAAGTGGTGTCGGTAGCACAGCTGTCGGCATGGCGTTGGGCGGGATGTGTGGTTCGGTGTGTGTGTGTGCAGTAATGGGGTATATGGCGAAGTCCCACCAAACTGAGGATTCCTGACAGTGAGTGGTGGGAGGGGCCCATCATATGCCATAGTCACACTTTCGAGTTATCTCTGGAAGTCCAGCCCCAATAGCACAGCTGCGCACAGTTGAGGCATGACCAGTAGCGCAAAGTTCCGATATTCTGTGCCCTGCACCACCAATGTCGCTACACAACCCACCCGGATGTCTGTGGAATACGACCCAGAAGCCAAGGTGACCCTCTGGCTTACCGGCCGCGTCACGAGTCCACAGCATTGCACCGTGTCCGGGTCAATAAAACTCTTAGTGCTGCCCATGTCAAACAGACAGCTAGTCCTGTGCCCCTCCACCAGGATGTCCATCATTGACCTTGCAAGCTGGTGTGGGGCGCTTTGGTCGAGGGTTATGGTGGCCAGAGTTGAACTGCGGTCTTTGTACCCAGTAAGCATCGGTGGGTCGGGGGCAGGGCATGTTGACGCCGACAAAGATGGCCGCCAACATCCGGGCATGCAAGATGGCGGCCCCCACGTCTCACACACAGCGCTGCTTGACCCCGTTCGTGGTTTAGACTTACAGACCTTGGCGAAATGGCCCTTCTTCCCGCAGCTGGAGCAGGTCGCTTCTCGGGCTGGGCAGCGTTTTTGGGGGTGCTTTTCGAGTCCGCAGAAATAACACAGCTCGTGCTTTCACCTGGCTGCCGCCATGGTCGGGTTCGGGGAGTTCGTGGAATCACGACTTCGCAGACCATGTCATGTGTCTTTTTCTGTTTCTTTGTAGAGTTTATCCTACCTATTTGTTTTCATTTGTTAGTTAATCTGGCTGGAATATCTTATTGCTATGTTTTTGAGTTATGTTGGTTGTTTAATTGTTGTTTGAAAGTGCAGCATTTGCAGTGTTTGTTGGTAATAATTGAGCATGGGGATAGAGCACAGCAGGTTTTTCTTCAGATTTTTTTGGGAATTATTGCATTCCAGACTCAGTCATCTGGGAAAATGTATATTTTTGCACATGTGCATGAAGTTTAGGACATGAAAATGGTTAATTTCATATCATGGAACATTAACGGGTGTGGAAACCCAATCAAGAGGAAAAATATTTTATTATACCTTAAAGATAAACAATTTGATGTTGCATTTGTCCAGGAAACACATTTTAAAGATGTTGAAGCGCTGAAATTTAGAAGAGATTGGGTGGGCCAGGTATCCTATTCATCATTTAATAGCAAACAAAATGGCACAATGATTTTAGTTAACAAAAAACTTAATTTTGTATTGCTTGGAGTATTTAAGGACAAGGAAGGCAGGATAATTTGTATAGATGCACTTATTAATGGGATGAAGGTAGTACTTTGTAACATATATGCACCCAATAAGGAAGACCCAGACTTTCTTAACAAGGTGAACGAAATTTTAGGAGCCAAGGAAGGAAAAATGTTTGTAATTTTAGCAGGGGACTTTAACCAAGTAATGGACCCTGTTATTGATAAAAGCAAATTTCAGACATCACCTTTACCTAGGGACAGGGCAGCCTTATATCCTCATTGAGGATATCGGTCTGGTAGATATACGGCGATTGGTGAATCCATCCAGAAAAGAAAATACGTTTTTCTCTCATCGATATAAATCCTACTCTAGAACAGATTTTTTTCTAATATCCAACTCCATTGTTGAACAGGTGATAGACTGTAAAATTGGCCCAATAGTATTATCAGACCATGCACCGGTTGAAATTCAAATTGATTTAAATACTGAAAGGGGAAGGAGGGGTAGATGGTGAATGAATATTATGCTGTTAAAAGATGAGGATTTCAGTGCTAAGCTGGCTGAGGATCTGACTTCATATTTTGAATTGAACGTAGGGAGCACAGTAAAGCTGTCCTCGGTATGGGAGGCATCCAAGGCGTATATAAGAGGAAAATTAATAGCACAAACATCTAAAAGGAAGAAAGAAAGTATGGAGCAAATAAAAAATCTGGAGGCAGAAATAACCACATTGGAAAAGGTATTATCAAGACAATATACCAATGACTTATACAAAGATCTGTGCAATTTGAAATTCCAGCTAAATAACATATATAACAAAGAAGCAGAATATGCATTATTTAGATTAAAAACAAGTTTCTATGAAGGTGGTGACAGAGCTGGTAAGCTGCTGGCACAATATTTAAAGCAGCAGAATACGAATTGTGTTATACCTGTAAGTAAGAAAGGGGATACATTAGTGTCATCATCTAAAGAAATAAACAAAGTCTTTCAACAATTCTATGAACATCTATATGCATCACCGTTTAATCATGACCAGGAGGAGCTGAATCAATTTTTTGCTA
The DNA here is from genome assembly GCF_030144855.1 of Hypanus sabinus. Lineage (NCBI taxonomy): Eukaryota > Metazoa > Chordata > Chondrichthyes > Myliobatiformes > Dasyatidae > Hypanus > Hypanus sabinus. The sequence continues at coordinate 111,364,691 of NC_082718.1, forward strand.
ACATAAAATTGCCTACATTATCCCCACAACAAGCTGAGTCCTTGGATGCCCCAGTTACTGAGGATGAGGTCAGATGGGCTATTGCAGCTATGAAAGTGGGGAAATCTCCAGGTATGGATGGTTTCCCAGTTGAATATTATAAGAAATTTCTGAACATATTGGCTCCTATTCTAACAAAAATCTATTCAGAAGCATTTAATTTGGAATCTTTACCTAATACATTTAATGAAGCATTAATATCATTGATCCCAAAAAAATGCCAGGGATGCAATAGATTCTTCCAATCATAGGCCTATAAGCTTAATTAATGTGGACTGTAAGATACTGACTAAAACACTGGCTTCGCGATTAGAGAAAGTACTGTCATCTATAATTAACACTGACCAGTTTAGCTACATTAAAGGCAGATCCCCAACTGACAATTTAAGGAGATTATTGCGCTTAATGTGGCTGAACTCCCCAAGTAGCATCCCAGTTACTGCCATCTCCCTGGACGCTGAAAAGGCCTTTGACGGGGTTGAGTGGAGATTTTTAACCACGGCCTTTTCATTCTTTGGGTTTGGCTCTATCTTTAAATCATGGATTAGAATATTGTATAAAAACCCTAAGGCTACAGTTATTACAAATGGTATCATATCCCCATTTTTCAACATTTCACAGGGGACACATCAATGCTGCCCCCTCTCCCCACTGTTATTTACAATATTTTTGGAACCGTTGGCAGTCATGATTAGAGCAGATCCAAATATTAGAGGGGTGGAGGAAGGCAGAAAGGAGCATAAGTTGATGCTATATGCTGACGATATTTTATTACTGAGTGACCCCCCTTATTCCTTACCCCCACTAATGAAAACAATTCACTTATACCCTGAAGAGTCTGGTTATAAAATCAACTGCAGTAAATCTGAGGCTATGCCAATGTCAAAATTGTGTTATTCAAATTCAGTATCTCAGTTTAATTTCAGATGGGTGCCAGTTGGAATGAAGTATCTAGGGGTCAAACTCAGTCAGAATTTGGATGAAATAATTACTTTAAATTATGATCCATTATTGAGTAGGATAAGAAATAATCTGGATAAGTGGGGACCACTGAGACTGTCACTCTGGGGTAAAGTCAATGTAGTTAAAATGGTCATAGCACCTCAGTTTAACTATCTTTCTATGACGCTTCCTTTAAATATTTCAGATTTGATCTACAAGCAATACAACAAAATTATTAGTGACTTTCTATGGGATAAGAAGAAGCCCGAATTAAAATGAGTAAGATGTGTATGTCCAAGGACTTGGGTGGGCTTATTCTGCCAGACATCAGGGTATATAAATTATCCTTTGAAATGACCAAGTTAGCTAAACATTGGGACAGGGCTGCTGTTGATTTAGATTGGGTAGTTATAGAACAGAGCTTGGCTGCACCATATTCTCCCCTTAACATTCTCTCACAACATGTGGAAAACAAGACCAATCTAAATCCTATACTATTTCACTCAAGGAATGTGTGGAGTACAATTCATAAAGCTTGTAAAATGTCACATTTAAATCAATTTTACTCCTCACTCTGGAATAACCCTGCGATATGCATTGGGAAAAGAATGGTGTACTGGAAAGAATGGAAGATTAAAGGTGTAAATACAGTAGGTGATCTCTATTAGAATGGGATTTTTATGTCGTATGTGGATTTGCAGAGGAAATATAACTTTGTAGATAAAGGGAATTTCTGGAACTATTTGCAAATAAAACATTGCGTTAGTAGCATATTCAAGAATGGTGGCCCACAAAGTAACCCTTTAACTGAATACACTACCACAGGAAGTTCATAAAGGATCAGAGTTTTATAAAATGTTCAAGTACTCTGTGTAACAATCTTAAAGCAGTATGGCAGAAGGATCTTGGAAGTGATATTGAAGATAATGAGTGGTCAAATATTTTATCAAATGTGGGTAGACATATTAGGGAAGCGAGAGGGAAATTTATTCAGTATAAGATAGTACACATATTATTAGACACTAACTAGACTCTTCAAAATGGGGATTGTTGATAATCATTTATGCTAGAAATGTAAACATGAGGTGGGCACATATTTTCACATGATTTGGGAGTGTTCCATGGTTCATCCATTTTGGTGTAAAGTTCTTGATTTGTTCGAGAATTGGTCGGGTCCTACACTGCCCTTATGCCCATGGCTTTGTCTCCTGGGTGATAGGACAATGATACCTAATGTAAACAATGACAAATATACTATTTTAAAGGTGGATCTCATTACAGCTGCAAGAATTATATTGCAAAACTGGAAAAAAAAACCTAGGTGTCCCACTGTGAGGGAATGGACTGAGGAAATGTTTAAGATTTCATCATATGAACACATGTTGGGAGGAATTAACAGTGAGGGGAAAGTGCAAGACGAGTGGGATCAATTTTGGTTGTATGGTAATTTAAACTTAAATTAGTTTTTTTTCTATTTCTTAGTTTTATATGTTTTCCTGTCATGGGATGGCTGTATAAATATGCTGTACTGTATCTGCTCTCTCATATGCTATGCTGCTTTGTAAAATAAGAATAAATAATAATAAAAATTTGAATTACAAAAAAGAACGTACACCACCACATGTACATTTACTTGACTGTGGGATTAATTTGCAAACATCACAAAGTCCACATTCTTCATTACAGTCACAAAATGTGGGATTGAGCACCACATTCCTACAATTGGACCACTAGTCCATTCCTGTGAGCATAGACTGGACCCAGAAAAGCTGGCAAATGCGAAGACTGAGTTTGTCAACATGGATAGACTTAGCATTGTATGCCAAATGAATAGCTCCTGGGCTTCAGCCCGCCACATGGTCATTAAGTCCAATGGTGGTTGCTGCTCATGTGGGGATTACCAACAGCTTAACAAGGTCACCACCATCAATCTTTACCTGGTCCCACACATCAGGACTTTTCAGCACATTTAGCTGGAAAGTTAATTTTTTCCAAAGTTGATTTAGTTGGTTGGAGACATGTGGCAGCTGCTAACCTTCTTCAGCTGGCAGCTCTGTCCCCCCAAAAGCAAGAACAGCACATATGACTGAGCTTCTCAGTCTGTATTTGGCCGACCACTATTTTTGTTTTCTTCTAGAGGGTCGCCATTTCATAGCATTCATTGACTACAAACCCTTCGTGCACACAATGGTCAAAATATCAGGCCCTTAGTCTGCAACGGCAGCAGCACCACTTGACCTACATATCAGATGTCACAAACTGATAAGCAAGATATCAAGGGGGAAAAATAATATCATTGCCGATTACTTCTCACGGCCAGCCATAGAAACATTGAAACATAGAAAATAGATGCAGGAGTAGGCCATTCGGCCCTTTGAGCCTGCACCGCCATTCAGTTTGATCATGACTGATCATCCAACTCAGAACCCTGTACCTGCATTCTCTCCATACCCCCTGATCCCTTTAGCCACAAGGGCCATATCTAACTCCCTCTTAAATATAGCCAATGAACTGGCCTCAACTGTTTCCTGTTGCAGAGAATTCCATAGATTCACCACTCTTTGTGTGAAGAAGTTTTTCCTCATCTCGGTCTTAAAAGGCTTTCCCTTTATCCTTAAACTGTGACCCCTCGTTCTGGACTTCCCCAACATCAGAAACAATCTTCCTTCATCTAGCCTGTCTAATCCCTTTAGAATTTTATATGTTTCAATAAGATCCCCCTTCAATCTTCTAAATTCCAGTGAGTATATGCCTAGTCAATCCAATCTTTCTTCATATGAAAGTCCTGCCATCCCAGGAATTAATCTGGTGAACCTTCTTTGTACTCCCTCTATGGCAAGAATGTCTTTCCTTAGATTAGGGGACCAAAACTGCACACAATATTCTAGGTGCAGTCTCACCAAGGCCTTGTAAAACTGCAGTAGAACCTCCCTACTCCTGTACTCAGATCCTCTTGCTATGAATAGCAACATACCATTTGCCTTTTTCACCACCTGCTGTACCTGCATGCCCACTTTCAATAACTGGTGTACAATGACACCCAGGTCTCGTTGCAGCTCCCCTTTTCCTAATCGGCCACCATTCAGATAATAATCTGTTTTCCTGTTCTTGCCACCAAAGTGGATAACCTCACATTTATCCACATTAAATTGCATCTGCCATGAATTTGCCCACTCACCTAACCTATCCAAGTCACCCTGCATTCTCCTCACAGCTAACACCGCCGCCCAACTTCGTGTCATCCGCAAACGTGGAGATGCTGCATTTAATTCCCTTGTCTAAATCATTAATATATATTGTAAACAACTGGGGACCCAGCACTGAGCCTTGCAGTACCCATTAGTTGCTGCCTGCCATTCTGAAAAGGTCCTGTTTACTCCCACTCTTTTGCTTCCTGTCTGCCAACCAATTCTCTATCCACCATACCATACCAATACCATGTGCTTTAAGTTTGCACACTAATCTCCTCTGTGGGACCTTGTCAAAAGCCTTTTGAAAATCTAAATATACCACATCCACTAGCTCTCCCCTATCCACTCTACTAGTTACATCTTCAAAAAAATTCTATAAGATTCGTCAGACATGATTTTCCTTTCACAAATCCATGCTGACTTTGTCCAATGATTTCACTTCTTTCCAAATGTGCTGTTATCACATCTTTGATAACCGACTCTAGCATTTTCCCCACCACCGATGTCAGACTAACCGGACTATAATTCCCCGGTTTTTCTCTCCCTCCTTTTTTAAAAAGTGGGGTTACATTAGCCACCCTCCAATCCTCAGAAACTAATCCAGAATCTAAGGAGTTTTGAAAAATTATCACTAATGCATCCACTATTTCTTGGGCTACTTCCTTAAGCACTTTGGGATGCAGACCATCTGGCCCTGGGGATTTATCTGCCTTTAATCCCTTCAATTTACCTAACACCACTTCCCTACTAACATGTATTTCCCTCAGTTCTTCCACCTCACTAGACCCTCGGTCCCTTACTATTTCCGGAAGATTATTTGTGTCCTCCTTAGTGAAGACAGAACCAAAGTAGTTATTCAATTGGTCTGCCATGTTCTTGTTCCCTGTGATCAATTCACCTGTTTCTGACTGTAAGGGACCTACATTTGCCTTGACCAATCTTTTTCTTTTCACATCTCTATAAAAGCTTTTACAGTCAGTTTTTATGTTCCCTGCCAGCTTTCTCTCATTATCTTTTTTCCCTTTCCTAATTAAGCCCTTTGTCCTCCTCTGCTGGTCTCTGAATTTCTCCCAGTCCTCAGGTGTGCCGCTTTTTTTTTGCTAATTTATATGTTTCTTCTTTGGACTTGATACTATCCCTAATTTCCTTGGTTTATCAGCCACGGGTGGACTATCTTCCCAGGTTTATTCTTTTGCCATACTGGGATGAACAATTGTTGTAGTTCATCCATGGGATCTTTAAATGCTTGCCATTGCATATCCACCGTTAACCCTTTAAGTATGATTTGCCAGTCTATCTTACCTATTTCACATCTCATACCTTCAAAGTTACCCTTCTTTAAGTTCAGAACCTTTGTTTCTGAATTAACTATGTCACTCTCCATCTTAATGAAGAATTCCACCATATTATGGTCACTCTTACCCAAGGGGTCTCGCACAACAAGATTGCTAACTAACCCTTCCTCATTGCTCAATACCCAATCTAGAATGGCCTGCTCTTTAGTTGGTTCCTCGACATGTTGGATCAGAAAACCATCCCGCATACATTCCAAGAAATCCTCTTCCAATTGGTTCACCCAATCTATATGTAGATTGAAGTCACCCATTATAACTACTGTTCCTTTATTGCACGCATTTCTAATTTCCTGTTTAATGCCATTCCCAACCTCACTACTACTGTTAGGTGGCCTGTACACAACTCCCACCAGCGTTTTCTACCCCTTAGTGTTATGCAGTTCTACCCATATCGATTCCACATCCCCCAGGCTAATGTCCTTCCTTTCTACTGTGGCGACCCACTTCCTAGCACACTCGAACTGGCTCACAAATAGCCAGCGTGCATGCACTGCCAGATGGCCAAGGTGCAGCGGCACACCAAAGCTCTGCCGCAGCAGTTCCACCCCACCCACTGGCGTTTCGACCACATTCATGTGGATATCGTGGGCCCCCTGCCAGTGTCGCGTGGAGCGCGGCACCTCCTGACTATCGTGGACCGGTTCACAAGATGGCCAGAGGCGATCCCGCTCACCGACACCACCTCCGAATCTTCCGCCCGGGCACTGATCGCCACCTGGGTGTCCTGTTTTGGTGTACCAGCCCACATTACCTCCGACAGAGGCGCCCAGTTCACCTCCAGCCTGTGGGCAGCAATGGCCAGCCTTTTGGGGACACAACTGCACCACACCACTGCCTACCACCCACAGTCGAACGGACTAGTGGAGTGTTTCCACTGTCACCTAAAGTCGGCTCTAATGCCCCACCTGCGAGGAGCTAACTGGGTGGACGAGCTTCCCTGGGTCCTTCTCGGCATCCGTACGGCGCCCAAAGACGATCTGCATGCCTCGTCGGCCAAGTTGGTGTACGGTGCACCCTGGTCATCCCCGGGGAGTTCATACCAGCCCCAAGGGGGCAAGAGGAAGAACCCGCAGCAGTCCTGGGCAGATTACGCAAGAGGCTCGGTGACCTGGCCCCCATACCCACTTCGCAGCACGGGCAGAATCCAACCTGCGTACCCAAAGACCTGCAGAACTGTAAGTTTGTGTTTGTATGAAGGGGCGGGCATCAGCCACCACTGCAATGGCCCTACGAGGGGCCATTTACGGTGCTCCGGAACAATGGGTCCACATTGGGAGAGAGGAGGTTTTCATGGTGGACCGACTCAAACCGGCCCATGTGGACCTGGCGCAACCGGTCGAGTTTCCGGCACCGCGGCACAGAGGCCGACCTCCCAAACAGGGTCCGGCCCAGACTGTGGACATTGGGGGGTGTATCGCCAGTTCTGGGGGAGGTTTATGTGCCGACCCACTTCCTAGCACACTTGAACTGGCTCACAAATAGCCAGCGTGCAGGCACAAAGGCCAGGTCCGCAACAAGGGAGAAAAGCCTGTGGGGGTTTGTGAGTACGTGTCTCCTGGAGCATCCACGCCCGGGGAGGGCGGGATGAGGGAGGCTTTAAAGCAAGGCTGTGAAGTTCGAATAAGATTATCTTTGACTGCTGTTTACTGACTCCGTGTCGTTATTTTAGCGCTGCGTGTAGCACACCGCTGCACTACTGTGTTAATCTCCTTTCTAACCAGCAATGCTACCCCACCTCCTTTTCTTTCCTGTCTATCCCTCCTGAATATTTAATATCCCTGGATGTTGATCTCCCATCCTTGGTCACCCTGGAGCCATGTCTCTGTGATCCCAACTATATCATATTCATTAATAACTATCTGCACATTCAATTCATCCACCTTGTTATGAATGCTCCTTGAATTGACACACAAAGCCTTCAGGCTTGTTTTTACAATACTCTTAGCCCTTATATAATTATGTTGAAAAGTGACCTTTTTTGCTTTTTGCCCTGGTTTTGCCTGCCTGCCACTTTTACTTTTCACCTTACTACTTTTTGCTTCTACCATCATTTTACACCCCTCTGTCTCTCTGCACTTGTTCCCATCCCCCTGCCACATTAGTTTAAATTCTCCTGAACAGCAGTAGCAAACGCTCCCCCTAGGACAGTGGAAAAATGTGTGTGGAACAGGAGGAGATAGCAGAGGTACTTAATGAATACTTTGCTTTGGTATGCACTACAGAAAAAGATCTTGGTGATTGTAGGGATAACTTACAGTGGATTGAAATGCTTAAGGATATAGACATTAAGGAAGAGTATGTGCTGGAGCTTTAGTAAAGCATCAAGATGGATAAGTCTCTGGGACTGGACAAGATGTATCCCAGGCTACTGTGGGAGGTGAGGGAGGAGATTGCTGAGCCTCTGGCAATGATCTTTGCATCATCAATGGGGACAGGAGAGGTTCTGGAGGATTGGAGTGTTGCAGATGTTGTTCTCTTATTCAAGAAAAGGAGTAGAGGTAGCTCAGGAAATTATAGACCAGTGAATCTTACTTCAGTGGTTGGAAAGTTGTAGGAACAGTTTATGACAGGCAGGATTTGTAATATTTGGAGAGGCACAATATGATTAGGAATAGTCAGCATGGCTTTGTCAATGGCAAGTCATGCCTTACAAGTCTGAGTGAATTATTTGAGGCTGTGACTAAACACATTGATGAAGGTAGAGCATAGATGTAGTGTATATGGATTTTAACAAGGCATTTGAGAATGTACCCAATGCAATGTTTATTGAGAAAATAAGGAAGCATGGGATCATTGGGGACCTTCCTTTGTGGATCCAGAATTGGCTTGCCCACAGAAGGCAAAGAGTGGTTGTAGATGGGTCATATTCTCCATGGAGGTCAGTGACCAGTGGTATGCCTCAGGGATCTGTTCTGGGATCCCTTCTCTTCATGATTTTTATAAATTACCTGGATGAGGAAGTGGAAGGATGGGTTAGAAAATTTGCTGGCGACACAAAGGTTGGGGGTGTTGCGGATAGTGTGGAGGGCTGTCAGAAGTTACAGCGAGACATCGATTGGATGCAAAACTGGGCTGAGAAGTGGCTGATGGAATTCAACCCAGATAAGTGTGAGGTGTTCCATTTTGGCAGTTGAAGTATGATGGCAGAATATAGTATTAATAGTACAACTCTTGATAGTGTAGAGCATCAGAGAGATCTTGGGGTCCGAGTCCATAGGACACTCAAAGCTGCTGTGCAGATTGACTCTGGTTTTGAAGGCATATGGTGCATTGGCCTTCATCAACCATAGGATTGAGTGTAAGAGCTAAGAGGTAATGTTACAGCTATATAGGACCCTGGTCAGGCACTGCTTGGAGTACTGTGCTCAGTTCTGGTCACCTCTCTACAGGAAGATGTAGAATCTATAGAAAAGGTGCTGAGGAGATTTACAGGGATCCTGCCTGGATTGGGGAGTGTGCCTTATGAGAATAGGTTGAGTGAACTTGGCCTTTTCTCTTTGGAGTAGCAGGGGATGAGAGGTGACCTGATAGAGGTGTATAAGATGATGAGAGGCATTGATCGTGTGGATGGTCAGAGGCTTTTTCCCAGGGCTGAAGTGGCTAACATGAGAGGGCACAGTTTTAAGGTGCTTGGAAGTAGGTACCTGCGATGTCAGGGGTAAGTTTTTTATGCAGGGAGTGGTGAGTGCATGGAATGGGCTGCCAGCAACGCTGGTGGAGGTGGATACGATAGGGTCTTTTAAGAGACTTTTGGATAGGTACATGGAGCTTAGAAAAATAAAGTGCTATGGATAAGCCTAGTAATTTCTAAAGTAGGTTCAAGTTCAGCACAACTTTGTGGGCCGAAAGGCCTGTATTGTGCTGTGAGTTTTCTATGTTTCTATGACCTGCACTGGGACTATAACCCTCCATACCTCTGCTATCCATGTATCTATTCAAACTTCTTTTAAACATTGAAATCAAGCTCGCATTCACCAGCTATTCAGTACATTCCATATGCTTATGACCCTCTGAGTGCAGAACCTTCTACTCATGTTGTCACCAGGTTCAGATATGGCCGAAGTGTGGTGTGAGAGACACTGAAGTAGGTTGATAGTTCTCAGACTTTAATGCAAACGATGTTAAAGGGTAAAGAAAACAAGAAACGCTAAACCAAACAGGGCCATTAACTAAAACCTTCAAATGGAAAAAAAAGCCTAAACTTTGGCTGCAAAGAACAACTAAGAATAAAAAGAGTCGCTAGTCCTCAGAGTCAGTTGACTCGACAGTTCAATTTCTCAGGCAAGGCCGAATGCAAACAGGCAGGGAAGCATTGCTGTGCTGTGTCCAAGTCTCAACAAATACTACAATGGAATAAATGGAGTTAAATATTATCACAATGAAATAATAATTAGCCACTACATGCATATTCACAAGGGAAATTGCTCTATCTACTGCACTGCTGAATCCGTGGTTGTGACACATGTTCCCCTTAACTTTTCACTTTTCACCTTTAACCCATGATGTCTAGTTGTAGTCCCTCCCAACTTGTTTGAATTTAGCCTATCTATACCCCTCTTAATTTTGTATACCTCTATGAAATGTCCTCTCAAGCTTTTACTTTCCAAGGATTGAAATCCTAAACTATACAATCTTTCCATATAACTCAGTTCCTACAGACCTGGAAACATGCTTGTAAATTTTCTCTGAACTCTTTCAACTTTATTTATATCTTTCCTGTTGGGTCAGTGACCAAAACTGCACACAATACTCCAAAGAAGGCCTCACCAATGTCTTATACAATTTCAACATAACATCCAATCTCCTGTACTCGGAACTTTGATTCATGAAGGCCAATGTACTAAAAGCTTTTAAATGACCCTGTCAACCAGTGACACCACTTTCAAAGAATTATGGACCTATATTCCCAACCCTTTTGTTCTATCACACTCCTCAGTGCCCTATCTTTCATTGTGTAAGACCTAACCTGGTTGGTCCTACCGAAGTGCAACACCTTGCATTTGTCTGCATTAAATTCCTTCTGCCATTTTTAAGTCTATTTTTCCAGCTGGTCTAGATCCCATGCAAGCCATGATATTCTTCCTCACTGTTTGCTACAACCCAATCTTAGTGTCATCCACAAATTTATTCATCTAGTTAACCACATTATCATCCAGATCATTGATATAGATGGCAAACAGCAATGGATCCAGCACCGATCTCTGCGACACTCCACTAGTCACATGCCTCCAGTCAGAGAGGCAAACATCTACAACCATTTTCTAGATTTTCCCACAAAACCAATGACTAATTGAATTTATTACTTCATCTTGAATACTACCTCCTTGACCAACCTCCCATGCAGGACTTTGTCAAATACCTTGCTTATGTCCATGTAGACAATATCCACTGGTTTGCCTTCATCAACTTCCCTGATAACGTCCTCAAAAAAATCTATAAGATTGCATTAGACATGATCTACTATGCACAGTCACATTGACTGTCTTTAATCAGTCCATGTCCATCCAAATCCTTATATATCCAGTCTTAGAATACTTTTCAATAACTTACCCAATACTGATATCTGACTCACCAGCCTATAATTTTTGGTTTATTTTTAGAGCCTTTCTTAAACAGCAGAACAGCATTGGCTATCCACCAATCCTCCAGCACCTCACCTGTCACTAAGGATGATTTAAATACCTCTGCTAGAACCATGGCAATTTCTGCACTTGCCTTCTACAGGGTCCAAGAAAAACCTTGTCAGGCTCTGGGGATTTATCAACCCTAATTTGCCTCAGGACAACAAACCCCTCCTCCCCTATAATCTGTATAGAGTTCATGAAGTTGATACCATTTTGCCATAGTTCTATAGTTTCTGTGTCCATCACCTGAGTGAGTACAGTTGCAAAAAAAAAGCATCTCAGATCTCCCTAATCTCTCCTGTCAGAATGGATTATGATTCTGATCTTCCTGAGAATGCAGGTCTGGGCTGACAGGTGGAGCTGATGGAATTCAATCCAGAAAACTGTGAAGTGATAGCTTGGAAGGTTAAAATTAAAGGCATAATGCAGGGTTAATGGTAGAAATCTTAGCAGTGTGTAGGAACAGAGGGAACTTAGGGTCCATGTCCATACATCCCTCAAAGTTGGCACTCATTCTACTGATAGGGTGGTTAAGCCTCATGGTGTATTGGCCTTCATGGTAGGGTGATTGAATTCAAAAGCTGTGAGCTAATTTTGCAGCTCTATAAAACACTGGTTGGACCACAGTTGGTGTATTGTGTTCAGTTCTGGTTATTTCATTATAGGAAAATGTGAAAACATTAGAAAGAATACAGAGGAGATTTACCAGGATGCTTCCTGCACTAGAGAACATGTCTTATGAGGAAAGTTTGAGCAAGCTAGGGCTTTTCCCTTTGGAGTGAAGAACAATGAAAGGTGATTTAATAGAGGTGTATTATTTGGTGTGCAGAATGCAGAGCCTTTTTCCCAGTGTGGCAATGGCTAATACGATGGGGGCAAAATTTTATAATATTTGAAGGAAACTATAGGAAGAATGTAAGAGGTAGTTTTTTTATACAAAGAGTGTGAGTGCATGGAACACACTGCTGGGGTGGGGGCAGAGACAGATACACTAGGGACATTTAAAAGTCTCTTAGATAGACACATAGATGAAAGAAAAATAGAAGGTGATGTGTACCTTTCCTTCTAAGCTGTGTGGATGCAAGGCTGTGCAGTAGCTGAAGCACTTCTGCACACAGCCTTTGTTGCTACAGAGCTGGGATTTGCTTTTATATCAAGTTAATATAATTTTGAAATTATTCTAATATAATTTTGAAATCCATGTTAAGGACTGAATCCTATAATTATATGTTAGTGACTATAATCTATAAATTTTCTGTATAATAAATGTACCACAACCTTTACTTTGAAACATTTCAGAGCTTCAACATATTTACATTGTCAGTGTTTCAAGTTACAACCCTGTTACAAATTGTAACAATACATACAGAATGGAAATTGTTAACTTATTGCTAATAAATTGCCAGCCCGTTGAAAGCCATCACTGTCTAGTCAAAATATTTTATTCTTGCTTTTGTGCCTGTCAGTTGTTTTGACTGCTTGATATCATTTACTTGTGTTGTGAATTGTGGTTTGTGTTTGCTTGATGTGAAAAATTCTATATTTGACTTTTTTGTTAAGCAATCTTACAAAAAAATCATCCTCAAATAAGAATTTTTAAATTAAAGAATGTTAGAACAAAGCAAAAATTCACTTCTATAAAATTTTTTGTAGAGCTGCGGTTATCCTATTAAAATTTTAAAAATTTCAACTTACCTAGTTAAATTTTTCAAATAATAATAATATTTATTATGTTTAATATTCTCAAATAATAATAGTTGTTATTTTTACTATCCTAGGGATGTTGAAAAGAAAAGCAGAAGAAGGGTTAAATGCTTTGTAGAACAAACCTATAAAAAAGATAAGGTAGAATGGCTTTTGCAAATCGTAGATACCTAACTACCATCTTCACATCAAAAATAAAAAATAAAAATTGGTAATATTTCTACATATCATGATACCGGTGATGTTCTTAACACCATTTGTGTGGAAACAAAAGTTGGGGGTGAGTTCAGTAGTGGAAAAAAAAATGGGAAGAATGGAAGTTAGGTTACTTAAAACAACATCCTATTCAGAGAATTCATATAGACGCAATTACCAAATTACGCAACCTGAAGAAATGTGGAATTTTGTGCATGTTAACTGAAACTCCAAGAGCGCACGAAGCAAGAGTGAAACAAGATGTGCAAAGAAGTCTAAGTCTGATATGGTCAAAGTGGTAATTAGCAATTAAAATTAATGCTCCCATGCATTCCATGCAAGAAATTCATGCACATGTAACCAATTATGTATATATACCCAAGAGTTGGCACAGCAAGGACTATGTGTTTGAATTTGTTGACTGCATCAACAATTTCAGAAACAGATAATAGAAGAAATGCATTAATCTGCTGTCTATACACTAATTGCTGATGAAAGCGCAGGCATTTCTGTTCAGAAAATGTTAATTTTTTATTTGAAGTTTCGAATGAAAAATTAATCTTCATATAGGATTGTGTTTGTGGATATTTTGGAACTAACTGCCTGTGACAGTATCACTGTTGTTGAAGAAATAAAAAAAAATATCAACAACAATCTTGATATTCTAAAGATGGCGGTATTTACATCAGGCAGGGCAAATGTTATACTTGGAAAGATTAATGGTGTGACAGCAGCTCTTCGATGAGAAATAAAACTTCTGTCTGAGCAAGATTGCATTTCACACATAGAAGACCAGGGATTAGATGATGCATGGAAAATAGTATCAGTTATGCAGGTTATATCAGCACTGCTACAACCAGTATATACAATGCTCAGCAGGTCATTGGTTAAAAAAGGAAATCTAGAAAAATTAGCTAATGTCACAGAATTTGACGTTGTGTCATTTAGACCACTAAAAGAAATAAGATTGCTGTCAAAACATTGTACTGTTACTGCTGCAATAAGAAAATACCAAGTTTGATACAGTATTACAAAGGATGAATGCAATGATCCAATAAGCAACTACTGCCTCAAGATCCACAAAATCGAGTAGCATTAACTGTCCTTCACAAGGTATTAAAAGATCTGGCACCTCTTTATAAATTCCTTTAGGAAAGCTGTTTGAATACAATTGAAGCACTGCAATATACAAAAGCTAAATTTAACAGATTACGGTCACAGTGTCTTGGCAATACTGTGTATTGGAGTGAGAAAATGAAAGATCTGCTTGTATCTAAATGTTCTGACATTGATACTGTACCTATTACTCGATTCATTCAACATTTGTGTAATTACTTGGATAATAGATTTTCTGATGGTGGCAAGCTTTTGACCTGTTGTTATTGCAAATGCAACCAATTATGAATATGGAAAAAAATTTCAGCTGGCAAAAAATACTCAGCTACTATCATGAAATATGACAAAACCATTATCTCAAATATATCGCAGCAATACTGTGATTTCAAATTTGTCATTTCTGAGAAACTTAAGACTAGTTCAATTAAGATGCTTACTGATATATTGAACTTAGAAACAAAGAATTTGAAGAACTGTCAAATCTGCTTGACATCATTGGAATATTCAAGCTTCTTGCATTGAGTATGAATGTGGATTCAGTCTAGTGAATTTAATGTCTCTTCAGTGCCTTTTTTCCCCCTTTTCAGGATGGCTGGAGTTCTATCGAGGTCCTAATCTGCAACAGAACTCAAACTGCAGTTTTTTACAGCAGATGAGCTCCCGCTTCTGGAGCTCGCTGGCTGGCCATTTTACAACATTCTCCAGCCGCGGCTTGGAAGATGGCACCTCCAGGGTACGGCCCTACACAGTTCTGGGGACAACCAATTCCAGGTCATTATTGCTGACTGAGGCATAGCAGGAGAAGGAACATCAGGATTTCACTGCAACGGATATACGGACTGAGGTCCGTATAGCTCAGCGATTGCACTCTGTCTCTCTTTCTCGCAATGGTGGGAAGAGTTTGCTGCTGATTCTCGAGAATCTTGGAATAAAAAGTGACGAGGCAGACTGTAACACCATAACAGCAACTGGGTGATATCTCTCTATACCTTGTTAGTGCGAGAGAGAGCCTGTGGCACGTTGAACTGTCGAGTAATCAATAGTTTTTGTTGAATACAGATCATAGTCTTTCTTTAGTATTGTTTTGCTATTGCTTGGTGGGAGGTGGGTGCAGACGCTTTTTTGCTGAAATGAGTGTGGTGGGAGGGGGAGACTGATGGTTTAATACTTGCTGCTGCTTACATGGGGAGGGGGAGAGGGTGTTTGGAGTTCTAACGTTTTCTGTTATTCATTCTTTGGGTTTCTTCTGTTTTTGTGGATGTCTGAGGAGGCTAAGTATTCTGACTCTTGCAAGCCAGAAATATTTAAAATTATCATTATCACCTGGATAAAGGTGAGAATTTGCCTGAGTTATTTGTATATGTGGGGCTGGGAACTGGAATGAGCTACCAGCAGAAGTTGTAAATGTAGGCTCATTTGTAATTTAACAGAAGTTTGGATAGGAACATGAATGAGAAGGATATGGAGGGCTATGGCCTCGATGCAGGGAGATGGAATGAGGCAGAAGCACATGTCAGCATGGACTAGGTGTGCCAAAGGGCCAGTTTCTGTGCTATGGTACTCCATGACTCTATGTCTCTGAAACTGTTTAGGGTATTTCAAATGTTATTGGAACTACTATGTTTTTTCATATTTTATAGGATCATTTGAGAATGGAAGAAATGAATGTACAATAAATGTCAGCTTCTATTTGTAGCTCAATAGAGTGATCTGCAAATGCAGTTGAGCTGATCCATTAAGACAGAGAGGGATAGATAAGACAGTTAAAATGCCATATGGGATATTTCCTTTCATTGTGTGATGCATGAAATGTAAAAGCAGGGAATTCAGGCTAGAAAACATTAACTAAATGGTGTGATATGGCTGCTTTCTGCAGGAAGTTTGTGTAGCAATGGAGAAAGTGTAGAGTAGGTTTACAAGGGTATCACCGGAAATGGAAGATTGCAGTTCAGAATAGAAACCACTTATCCTGGTGGTGCCTACTTTTTGAGGGAAGCTAAAGTTGAGATCTTGATTGACCAAACAGAAAAAGCTTCATCCTTGTCAGACAGATTTGTATCTCAGGAACATAGATCTAAGCGGGCTAGTGGAAAGATTAGGAATCATATTTCTCACTCAACAAGGTAGGTCTTATGAGCAGAATGAATATGATGGGCTGAGTGCTCAATTTTATGATTCACTGCTGATTATGAAAAGCCCAGGTGCCGTTCCATTGCCAAGTGCAATGCAAATTGAAAAGGAATTGCTGTATTATTTATCTTCCAAACCAAGTCTGGCAGTCCAGTGTAGTAATAAGGGAGTAGAGTTCCGTTGCTGGAGCTTTTTGACGGATGGAATGTTATACTGAGACTGTGGTTCCTCTTTGAACTGAACATAAAGGGATTGGAGGCACAAGGGTCAGCTGAAGCTGGAAAATGCAGCAAAACATCAAATAATGGAGGAATTCAGAAGGTCAGTCAGCACATGTGGAGGGAGATGGAAAGTCAACATTTTGAGTCGAGACCTTTCATCTTGACAGAAAGAAAGAGGTAAGATAGATGGTATAAAATGGTGGAGGGAAGGGGTGAAGCATGAGCTGGCAGGTGATGGGTGGATTCATGTCAGTGGACTGATAGTAGATGATAGAGAATGTTATGCTGACCTTCTAATCACTCTGATTAATCTAACCCCTTTTTCCCCACATAGTCCTCCATTTTTCTTTCATCCATGTGCCTATCTGAGAGTCTTTTAAATGTTCCTAGTGTATCTACTTCAACCATCACTCCCAGCAGTACCACTGTGTAAAAGAACTACCTTTGACATTCCCCCGATACTTTCCTCCAAACACCTTAAGGTTATGCCCTCTCAGCATATTAGTCATTGCCACTCTTGGAAAAAAGTGCTGGCTGTCCATTCTATCTATAACTGTTATCATCTTATACACACCTATCAAGTCACCTCTCATCCTCCTTCACTCCAAAGGGAGAAGCCTAGCTTGCCCAACCTTCCCTTATAAATCCATCAAACTCCTGCTAAATTTCTTCTGAACCTTCTCTAAAGCTTTCATATCTTTCCTTTGATGAGATAACATAATACAAGTGTGGTCTAACCATAGTTTTATAGAGCTGCAACATCAGCTCAGTTCATTGGCTCTTGAACTCTAGTTCCCTGGCAAATGAAAACCAACACACCATAGGCCTTCTTAACCACCATTTCATCTAGAATGGCATCTTTGAGGGAACTAGAGTTGTAGATCCCAAAATCCACAAGATCCAATATAGTGGTGTATAAGTATATGCAATTATTTCAACAGATACTAAGGGGATAAATCAGTGTCATGACCAAATTTTATCATTAAAAAAGAACCAACAGTGCAGATTGTCTGGTGATTTCTGGTCCATTGGAGTTTGCTGCATAACAAACTGGAGTCCAAGGCTCCTGCAGCAAGAAGAACTTCACCTGGCATTGTAAAGATGCAGTGAAAGTCTGCCTTTTTGGAAAGTCTGCCACTCTCCAGAGCTGGGAAATGTAATCGAACAAAACAATAGGAGCTGTAACAATTGCTACAAAGAACAATAGTGGGACTGAAATTCAATCTGGAGATTGAAAGATATAAACTATATGAAACCATCTGAACAATTTAGCAATGAGACCACACTCAGTTTTGCCAGCACTAAGTGATTTCCTTAACTCTGTTCCTTTTTTGTTTCATATTATCTGAGTCCTGGGAGGAAAACTCTGAATGTGTAGAATTTCAGACTATGGAGCACTTGAATCCTCATAGGTTAAAACCTATTTAAATTATCTACATCTCAAAAACAAGAGTACAATAGGCAAATCTTCTGAAGTCGCTATGTCTGAGTGCCGTGTTAAATCCAGCAAAGGAAGAATGTGATCCTAATGAATTATACAACTGGAACAACACATAGGAAATGGATTTTAACATTGTTAAAACAAGCTGTAAGAGATATGGTTTAAAAAAGAATTGGGTTCCCACTGTTACTTTGAGTGAAGTTTATTCAACATGAGGATAGGTAGAAGAAAGGGCACTGGAGTATAGCAGGCTTGACATTTTCAAGGCAAGACAAAGTCTTAAAATATCTAGTACATCACAGGACAAGCCCACCCCACTACTGAGTGCATTTACAAGGAGTATTGCCACAAGAAAGCAGCATCCATCATCAAGGACCTCCAACATCCAGGCCATGCTCTCTTCTTGCTGGTACTATCCTGCACCACCATGTTCAGGAATAGTTATTACCTGACAACGTTCAAGCTTCTGAACTGGCATGGATAACTTCATTCACTTTAACTTTGAACTGATTTCACAACCTGCAGACTCACTTTCAAGGTCTCTACAACTCAACTTCTCAGTATTAATTTTTATTTGCAGTTTATCTTCTTTTGCATGAGTTGTTTGTCAGTCTTTATTTATATACAGTTTTTCATAAATTTTATTGTATATCTTTATTTTCTTGTAAATGCCCACAAAGGATGAATCTTAAAGTAGCATATGGAGATGTACAGTATATGTTCTTCAATAAAAAACTACCTTGAATTTGTCTTTGAATGTCAATGCACATTTAATGTCCACAAGTGTATAGAAGCTAAGTAGAGAGTTTAAAATGCACTGATGGAGATGACTTGCGTTGAACTTTGAAAGAGAAAGAAAGGGAATGAAAAAATGAGAGAAAGGATTGTAGACATTGTCGCACTCTCTCAATATGCCCTTGGAGATTCAGTGTAGATTTCAGCAGTAAGTTCAACTCAGCCACAAAGAGTCTTTACCTCATAGCATCAAGCAGCATAGTTGGGGGAAATAACTTAGAAAACAATATTGACAATATTGTCTGCCAACTCGTACACCTTCCCCTCCAGCCACCTTCTTATTCGGCTTTGTCCCACTTCCTTTCCAGCCTGATGAAGGGTGTCTGCCTGAAATGTTGACTGTTTGTTACAATCTGTAGACGCTGCCTGACTTGCTGAGTTCCTCAAGCAGTTTGTGTTTTGTTACTCCGGATTTTCAGTATCTGCAAAATCTCATGTTCAGGATACTAGTGAACCAAATGACTTTTTTAACTGCAATCTGAAGGTAACAGGTAACCTCAATCTACAGGTTTATTTAATTTTTTTATAAGTGACCTGGATGAGTTAGTAAGTTTGCTGATGACACAAAGATTGGAGGTGTTGTGGATAGTATGGAGGGCTGTCAGAGGTTACAGTGGGACATCGATAGGATGCAAAACTGGACTGAGAAGTGGCAGATGGAGTTCAATCCAGATAAGTGTGAAGTGGCTCATTTTGGTAAGTCAAATATGATGGCAGAATATAGTATTAATGGTAGGACTCTTGGCAGTGTGGAGGATCAGAGGGATCTTGGGGTCTGAATCCATCGGACACTCAAAACAGCTGCGCAAGTTGACTCTGTGGTTAAGAAGGCATACGGTGTATTGACCTTCATCAATTGCGGAATTGAATTTAGGAGCTGAGAGGTAATGTTGCAGCTATATAGGACCCTGGTCAAACTCCACTTAGAGTACTGTGCTCAGCTCTGATCGCCTCACTACAAGAGGGATGTGGAAACCATAGAAAGGGTGCAGAGGAGATTTACAAGGATGTTGCCTGGATTGGGGAGTATGCCTTATGAAAAGAGGTTGAGTGAATTCGGCCTTTTCTCCTTGAAGTGACAGAGGATAAGAAGTGACCTGATATAGGTGTACAAGATGATGAAAGACATTGATCGAGTGGATAGTCAGAGGCTTTTTCCCAGGACTGAAATGGCTGCTGTGGTGAACTACATTTACCTGTCTGGACACGCCCCCTGCTGACTGCTCCTGTGGCTCCTCCCACAGACCCCTGTATAAAGGCGATTGAGGCCTGACCCCGGCCTCTCAGTCACCAGGATGTAGTATGGTGGTCACTCACTGCTTGTTCCTTCTTCCAGTCAATAAAAGCCGATATCTCGCCTTTACATCTCAGAGTGAGTTATTGATGGTGCATCAGCTGCCACAAGAGGACACAGGTAAGTTTTTTATGCAGAGAGTGGTGAGTGCGTGGAATGGGCTGCCAGCAATGGTGGTGGAGGCCGATACAATAGGGTCTTTTAAGAGACTTTTGGATAGGTACATGGAGCTTAGAAAAATAAAGGGCTATGGGTAAGCCTAGTAATTTCTAAAGTAGGGACATATTCGGCACAACTTTGTGAGCCGAAGGGCCAGTATTGTGCTGTAGGTTTTCTATGTTTCTATTAATTTGGATTTTCTAGCTGCCATTATGTGTTATGAAATTGTGTCTCTGAATTATTGATTCTAATCTAGTAATTTAATTACTCTGTTAACTTAGCCAAAGCGCTGTCCATTCTTTTCCCTCCATAGATGCTGTTTGACCTTCTGAGTTCCCCAAGCAGTTTGTGTCTCATTCCAGTCAATCATCCATGGATGGTCTTTGCCTGCTTTTGTTTGTCCTTCAGCCCCAAAATGAGGGAAGGTGTGTGTGTTCCAGAAAGGTCAGTACTGCTGAGATTCCACTGTTTAAATCTCAAAAACAAAGAGATTAGCTTCATTTGTCACATGTACATTGAAACGTACAGTGAAATGTGTTGTTGTGCATTAATGACCAGTGCAGTCTGAGGACTGTCATCTTGTTTTTTATGCCAAAATTGTATGCTCTCAACTTACTACTCCTGCTGTACATCTTTGAAATGTGTTAGTAAGCTGGAGGAATTACACACGATCACAGAGAGAATTTGCAAACTCCTTACAAGCAGCATCAGAAAGCAAACACCAATCAGTGAACACTGGTGCTGTAAAGTGATTATGCTGACTGCTATGCTACCATATATCCTGTTTTCCCTAAGGAAAGCACAGGTCAATCCTAGGATAAGGAAAGGAATATTCATCCCACTACAAATCAGAAATTAATAATCAATTCAGAAACGAACAATATATTGCAACCATTAGTAAAACCCTGATTTACAATAGCATAAATATAACTTGAGATTGCAGCATAATTAGTTACAAAATGGAAGGATAATGTTTTAAAAGAAACTGATGGAAGCCATTTGTGATCACATCTGGGGCTCAGGGCAGTGTGGTTTGTTGTTCCAAATTTAAATGCCTGGGTAATAGTAAAGTAAAAAGGGGAAATAAAGACTTGAGTGAAGTTTTAAGGACTAAAAAGAAGCTGGAATAACAATTTAGAATGAAAGGCATATTCTTGGGCATTAGATCTTGCTGTAATTAAGAATGGCATCAGCCAGATCAAAGTTCAAAGTACAAAAGTGCAAAGTAAATTTATTATGAAAGTACAGAAATGCTGCCATATATATACCTTAAGATCATTATCTTGCAGGCATTTACAAAAAAAAGAAATCTAGCAGAATTTAGAAAAAAAACTACATGTAAATAAACAAAGACTGAGAAACAAACAATGTGCACAGGAAAACAAATAGTGCAAATAAAAATACAGCGGATTCTGGTTAATTGGACTATCAATTAATCAGGGTATCCAACTATTTGTGCAACTCTTAAAGAACAAAAACTCATTGATATAAAACAAATGGGATTCCTTTTTTTGGGGACACTATGCCACTTAATTGGGGCAGGAGCTTGTTGCCAAACAGGTTCTAACTAGCATTAGTCACACACACGTGTGTGGCCATTAGGAGCTATACCATGCTTAAAGTGAACAGATTTTATTTATTGTCAGTTGCATATGTTTGTGTCCAGAAAGCAGTGAGTTTTGTCTTTAAAAGCTGATGTGAAATAAACAGTAAAACAATTCCAAACTGTTTTGCTCACCACACTTTCAAGTATTAAGGCTTGGAGATTCCAGAAATGGACAGGAGTGAAAATGAAACCATTTTACGATTTTGACATGCAAGGAATTATGATTAATTTGAAGGTATTAACAAACATCTTGAATGTTACAATGAAGATTTAGAAGATGTAATCATCAATAACATTGCATGAAGGCAACCCTGTTTACAGCTACTGTTCTATAGATTTGTTAAGTATGCCCACAGAAAAAAGGAGACTCAGAGTTGTATGTGGTGACATATATGTACTCTGATAATACACTTTACTCTGAACTTTGAACAAGGTGCCTGTACTGATTTTCTCCATTGCATACACAGGATGAGTTCCTTCATTGATAATTAGTAGGAACTAATGCACAGTTTTATAGTGCAGTTGTAGCATTGGAAATGTTCTGATTTGTTCTGTATCTAATTTAAATTCCTAATTTGTTATTTAGTTTGTCTTCTTTAGAAATACCTTCTTTTGTATAGTCAGTTAGGGGGGAGGGGTTAAGGGGAGGGGGTAAAGGTTATATACATTGTTTTTTCATACTTTGTAATCATTTAAAAATGCAATAAAAAAAGTTAAAAAAAAGAAATACCTTCTTTGTACCTTTATAAATATTTCCAAAACAGTTCTGCTAATTGCAACAGCCACTTAATTGGGCCAAAATGTACTAGCCCCAAGGTGCCCCAGTTAACCATAATCCTCTGTAGTAATACTGATAACATGAGTTATAAAGAGCCTATAGGTCAGACTGTGAGCTTGTTAGGACACTGTAGTATCCCATAGACAGCTCTGAGTAACGATAAACATATCTGGTTAGCCTAATACTTTCCAGTTCCAGTGACTGAAAGATCAGGAGATTTCCTGGTGGCAGCTGATGAAGTAACAGCAATCTGCCATTGCTCCAACTCTAATTAACTTACTATTTCCAACCTATCTTGAAACTTCTTTTTTAAGTGTGATATTTTTTCATTATGGCTACATTAAGGGGTAGAAGAGGTACTAAGGAGGATGATCCCTCTGCTTCTTTGGATTCTATTATAGATTTGCTGTAAAGTCATAGACGAGAAGCCTCTGAGAAGTTTGAACAATTTAGCTCTGAATTTAAACAAATAGATGGTAAATTGGATTCTATTCAGTAAACTCTTAATGAACACGATAAATGTATAAAAAATAATGAAGCAATTTTGTCGCCTCTGGAAATGGAAGTGGATGAATTGCAAAAGTTTTGTGAAAAACAATCGAGGTCCAATGAAAAGTAAAGACAGAAGATTATCAACATAAAAAATAGAAGTAGAAGGAACAACCTATGGGTTCTGGGTCTCGAAGAATTAACTGAAGGTAATCATCCTATGGAATTCTTTGCAAACTTTCTGCAAGAATTATTTCTGGAAATTTTGATGTCTTTACCTATGATTGATTGAGTTCACAGGTCTGCCGTGTTTAGACCTCCTAACAGAGATAGACCAAGATCAGTAATAATTTGTTTTCATGAATTTAAAACAAAGGAACTGTTAATACACAAATCTCATCGAAGAGGCATGATTGACTATCATGGTTGCAAGATTAGAATTGTTGAAGATTACTCGCCTGAGGTTATGCAGGAATGTGCTAAGTTCAAAGAAGTTATGTCCAAATTTTTTTTTTTTTTTTAAATAATTTTTTATTGCATTTTTAAATGATTACAAAGTATGAAAAAAACAATGTATATAACCCATACCCCCTCCCCTTAACCCCTCCCCCCTAACTGCCCCTTAGAAAAAAAAGAAAGAAAGAAAGAAAGAAAGAAAGAAAGAATGCCTGGTGGTTGGAAGATCTCCACATGCTCCATGGAGTTCGTAA
Organism: Hypanus sabinus; assembly: GCF_030144855.1. Classification (NCBI taxonomy): domain Eukaryota; kingdom Metazoa; phylum Chordata; class Chondrichthyes; order Myliobatiformes; family Dasyatidae; genus Hypanus; species Hypanus sabinus. The sequence goes on from NC_082718.1 coordinate 111,388,480, forward strand.
TAATTTTAATATGTATATTTATTTCTTTCCCCTAATAACCAATTGTTTCATCTTAAAAGCATCTATATATTTAATCCTATCTTTTGTAAATAAGGGCTCCAAATTTTCAAAAATGTTTCATATTTATCTCTTAAATTATAAGTAATTTTTTCTAATGGAATACAACCATAGATTTCTTTCTTCCACGAATCTATACTTAAATGTGAATCCGATTTCCAAGTAACTGCAATAGCTTTTTTGGCTACTGCCAGTGCAATTTTTATAAATTCTTTCTGATACTTATTTAGTTTGAGTTTCGGTTTTATCCCTTCAATATCACCTAGTAAAAATAATATTGGATTATGAGGAAATTGTGTTCCTGTAATTTGTTCCAGTAAAAGTCTTAAATTTGTCCAAAAAGGTTGAATTTTAGAGCAAGACCATGTCGAATGTAAAAAAGTACCAGTTTCCTGGTTACATCGGAAACACTGATCCGATAAATTTGGATTAAATTTTTTTATTTTTTGTGGTGTAATATATAATTGATGTAGAAAATTATACTGCACTAATCTTAACCGAACATTTATTGTATTTGTCATACTGTCAAGGCATAGTCTTGACCAATTTGTTTCTTCAATTCTGCCGAATCAATTAATACATTTTGTATTTTAATTGGTAAATTTTTATTAACCAAAATTGCAACTCCTCTTGCCTTTGAGTTAAATGAAGCTGCAATAACATTTCCAACCCAGTCTCTTTTTAATTTCTGATGTTCTATATCCGTTAAATGAGTTTCTTGTAAGAAAGCTATATCTATTTTCATTTTTTTAATGTATGTTAAAATTCTTTTTCTTTTTATTGGTCCATTAAGCCCATTAACATTAAAACTTAAAAAATTCAATAAATTAGTCATTATTTTTATTTATGTTACTCCAATCTATAATAATACCTAATCTTTCAACTCTCATTATATCCTGGGAAATCTTTTTAGAAGTCTCCATGTTGCTATGTGTGTCCCCACCAATCATCCAGGCAAAAGAATAAAAGAAAAATAGAAAATAAAGAAAAAAACAAAATACCCCCCTACTAATGTTGTGAAAAAAAAGAAACACAACATTACCCCCCTCTATTGTACGGGTCATGGCAATCGCCATGATTACACACGTGAATCCCGCAGTAACCGATTCAAAGCTCCCCAGCCCCCCCGCAACATGAAAGATATATATAAAAAAAAAACATACCATTCTCAATTAATATTTCTAAAATATTACTTTTCTCCCTTATATCGTCCTTAAATGTCCATCAGTTCCATTTACTTTCTCTGTCTTCGTCTTTAACCATTACATTTAGAAATCTCCGCTTTTAATCAACGAATAGATGGAAGTCTTTGTGCAAACACCTCCGCATCTTGATAGTCAGAAAAAAATCTTTTTCCTTCCTCCAAAAAAATTATCAGTGTTGCTGGGTAACGCATTGAAAACTTATAACCTTTTTCCCACAAAACCTTTTTAGCTGGGTTAAATTCTTTCTTTCTCTTCAAAAGGTTATAACTTATATCAGGATAAAAAAGAACTGGTTTCTCAGCTATCATCAACGGACCTTTTCTTCTTTTAGCACCCTGGGCAGCCGCCCTCAAAATCTTTTCTTTATCCTGATATCTTAAACATCTTATCAAAATTGATCGCGGATTTTGATCATCTTGAGATCTTGGTCTTAAAGCTCTGTGCACCCTTTCAATCTCAATTAAAGGTTCTTCTCCCATTTCCAATTTTTCAGGAATCCATTTTTGAAAAAAATTTATTGGGTCTTCTCCTTCGGTACCTTCTTTAAGTCCAACAATTTTAATATTGTTGCGTCTACTAAAATTTTCAAGTTTATCAATTTTTCCCACGAGTTGTTTTCTTTCTGATGTCCAGGCGTCATTATCATCTTCCATCTTCTTCATTCTTCCCTCCATATCTTCCGTTCTGACGTCCAAATCTATAATTTTCTTTTCCATTTTTTCCTGTTTCTTTGTCATTTTATCAAACATAGCCTCCATGTTTGTTATTTTTTGTGTCATTACTTTTTGGTTACTTTTAATTACTTTTAATGCATGCATTATTTGCCTCAAAGTTTTTTTTGTACTTTCAGAGGAACTTTCATCTTCTCCTTCTCCATCTTCATCTGATTTTTCCAGAGAGTCCGTCTCTCTCTCAGACTCACTTTCACTGTCGGTTTCAGTCGTTGCTGGGATTTGTAGTTCTGGTTGTTCTCTTTTGCGCATGCTCGTTCCTTTACGCTTGCGCAATTCTCGTTGATCTTTCCCTTTAGAAATGGCCGATGCTGCCGCAGTCTCCTTTTCTGTTTCACCGATGGTGTGTTGTACCTGAGTCCGCGGTTCTTCGGTAGAAGTAGGCCTTGATTCTGTTCCAACTTGAGCGGTCTTCGCGGTAGCAGTTTTCTTCGTCCTCTGTTTATGAGGCATAGCTTAAAACAATCCGGAATAGTTTATAAGTAACCTTAAAAAAGTATTAATTAACTTTTCTTCACTTAGACATTGATTTATTAACTTTTTTACGGGAGGGCTGGATTCCAGCGTCTCGATCCTACGTCATCACGTGACGTCCCCCCTGTCCAAATTTTTTAACAAGGGTTTCAAGCCCTCCCTTTGCTACCCAGCCCAACTCAGAATCACACTTAAAAATGGATATTTTGAATGGTTTTGTTTGACCGCTGAAGCACAAAGGTTTTTAAAATCCGAAGACTAGCTGTTTAGTTTGTCCTTACATAAGGACACAAGATTAAATGAGAAACTTTTAATTCACAAATCCTGTTGAAGGGGCATGATTCATTATAGGATGGAATATTAGGATTCTCAAAGACAAATCACTTGAGGTTATGCAGGAATGTGCTAAGTTTAAATAAGCTTTGTTGGAATTTTTTAACAAGGGTTTTAACCTGTCCCTTGGCTACCCAGCTTGACTGAGAATCTCATTAAAGATGAATCCTTCGAATGGTTTTGTTTGAAAGCTGAAGCATAAAGATTATTTAAATTTGAAAACTAACTGCTCAGCCTGTTTTCTCATGAAGATATAAGATTAAACGTTCAATGTCTTTCTGTATGAATAATTGTATCTTTCACTTTTGGTAAACCTTTGAAATTAATTTCCTTTTGTATTTTTTAATACTGTATTTTGATATACGAGTATTGAATTTCTTGTTTGGATATTGTTTAGCCTAGGTTGGAATATAAATAACTATGAAACTAATTGGGATGATCACCAGGTTTTTTTGCGGGGGTTGTCTGTAGTTGTAGATGCCGGCTTTCTATTGGTCGGTCTTCTTTCTTTGGGAGGTGGGCGGGAGTATGGTTATTTTTCTCAGAATCTGTTTTTGAACTTTTTTTAGCCAAATTGTTGCTTGGTTACTATTTCTCAAGGTTTATGGATTGGTTTTAACTTACATTTTACCTCTTCCTTTAAATAATATTAAAAATGGACCAAACTATTAATTTACTCAGCTTTAACGTGAAAGGGTTAAATCACCCTGTTAAATGTAATAAGATTTTTGCTTATATTAGGAAATTTAAGGCCCCTATTATTTTTTTACAAGAAACTCACATACGTAAATGTGATAATCCACGTTTTTTTTTAGCCGTTGGAACTGACTTTGTTTTCATTCATCTTTTCAGGCCAAATCTAGAAGAGTTTCAATTTTTATAGATAATACACTTTCCTTTGTCCAACATGAAGTAGTCTCTGATACTAATGGATGTTTTGTTATAGTTTCAGGAAAACTAGATAATAAATTAATAGTATTTGCCAATGTGTATGCCCCAAATGTAGATGATCCAGGATTCTTTGAACATTTTTTTCCATTTTTACCAGATCTGAGTCTTTATTCTTTGGTGATGGGAGGAGATTTTAATTGCTGGCTAGACCCAATTTTAGACCGATCATCTTCGAAACCAGTGTCTCTTAATATATCAACTTTGTTTATTCAATCTTTTTTTATTGAAATGGGGTATTGTTGATATTTAGCATTTCTTACATCCTTTAGATAGGGAGTACTCGTTTTTTTCTCATGTTCATATTCCAGGATTGATTATTTTTTATTGATAGTCAGATGACTTCATCAGTTCATTCCTGTGAATATAAAGAAATTGTTGTTTCAGATCATACTCCTGTAGTTCTGTCTTTAAATCTCCCTGGTCTTCCTCGAACAAAAAGATTTTAGCGTTTTAATACAACTTTGTTATTTGATAAGGAATTTTAAAAATTTCTAGAGAGGCATATTATTTTGTTTTTTGAAGAGAATAAAATGGAAGAGACTTCTAATCTTATTGTATGGGATACTTTCAAGGCCTATATTAGAGGACACATTATTTCTTATACTGCGAGTGTTAAGAATAAAGCTAATAAAGAAAGAATTGAATTAGCCAATAAATTGAAACAATTAGATCAAAAATATGCTATAGGGGGGACGTCACGTGATGACGTAGGATCGAGAAGTGGTAATCCAGCTCTCCCGTAAAAAAACTAATAAGTTAATGTTTTAGTGAAGAAAAGTTAGTAAATATTTTCTAAAAACTATGTCTAAACTACTCAGGATTTTCCTTAGATATGCCTCCTAAACAGACAAAGAAGAAAACTTCTACTTTGCAGACAGTACAAGCTGGGCTGGCCACCATGAAGAAGCCTCGGACTCAAGTGCATCTTACCTCCGGCGATATAGAACAGGAATCAACCGCGACATCAACAGTTTCCAAGAAGGAACAACAAGAACTGTGCGCGTGCACAGGAAAGGGCATGCGCAAACATGAGAAATTTGAACTACAAATCCCAGCTACGATTGGAAGCGGAAGTGAAAATGAACCCGAGGAGGATTTGGATTCTCTGGAACATACAGATGAAGATGAGGAGGTAAAAGAAGAACAACAGGAAAAGGCTGGAGATGTAAGATATTCTGGAGACATAAGAGAAGCTTTGGTGCAAATAATGCATGAATTAAAAGAATTAAAAACATAAAAAAATAATAAAAGAAGATATTAAAAATATGAAGAATATGTTTGATAAAATGGTGAAAAAACAGGAGAAAACGGACAACAAAGTTAAAAAGCTGGAAGAAATAACGGGAGACACTATTGATAGAGTGAATAAAATGGAAGATAATATTCTTGCCTGGACATCAGAAAGAAAACGACTGTTGGAAAAAATAGACGTGCTTGAAAATTTTAGAAGATGAAATAATATTAAAATTGTTGGTCTTAAAGAAGGGATAGAGGGAGAGAATCCAATAAAAATTTTTCAATAATGGATCCCAGAAAATTTGGAAATGGAAGAAGGAACCCAGTTGATTAAAATCAAAAGGGTCCGCAGAGCCTTGAGACCAAAATCTCAGCCTGATAAAAACCCACAACCAAACTTGATAAAATGCTTAAGATATCAAGACAAAGAAAAGATCCTGAAGGCAGCCGCCCAATGTGCCAGAAAGAGAAATGAGCCATTGATGATAGAAGGGAAATCCGTTCTTTTCTATCCTGATATAAGTTATGACCTTTTGAAGAGAAAGAAGGACTTTAATCCAGCGAAAAAAGTTTTATGGGAAAAGGGTTATAAATTTATATTGCGCCACCCAGCAACACTGATAATTTTTTTGGATGATGGAAAAAGAAGATTTTTTACTGATCATCGGGATGCAGAGGAGTTTGCACAAGAGCTCCCAAATATTCACTAGACACAGTAAAGATTTAAAAGTGAAACAGATTAAAGATGAAGATGGGGACACTGAAGTGAGTTGATGGACATTAAGGACAGAAGAATATTTAAATATACTTTTAATTATATGATACAGGGGGAGAAAGGTAAAAATTTGAGAAATATTAATCGAGAGTAGTGATATTATTTTTTCTTCTCTTAAATACTTTTTTCATGTTACGGGGGAGCTGGGGGAACTTCCGATCGATCGCTACGGGATTCACATGTGTAATCATGGTGTTTGCCATGACCCACACAATGGAGAGGAGTAATGTTGTGTTTTCTTTCATTCACAACATTAGTAGAGTTTTTTTTTGTTTTTTTTTCTTTATTATCTATTTTTCTTTTATTTTTCTTTCTTTGCCTGGATGATCGGAGGGGAGACACATAGCAACATGGAGAATTTTCAAATAATTCCCCAAGATACTATGAGAGTTGAAATATTATATTGTAGCGGTGTGCTACATGCAGCGCTGAAATAACGACACGGAGTTGGTAAACTGCAGTTAAAAAAGATTTTATTCGAACTTTGCGGCCTCGCTTTAAAGCCTCCCTGATCCCGCCCTCCCCGGGCGTGGATGCTGTAGGGGGCACGTATTCACAGTCCCGCGCGGGCTTTTCCCTTTGTTGGTGAAGCAGACCTGGCACCCTTTTGGGACTGGCCTTTATGCCAGTGCACTGGCTATTTGTGAGCCGGTTCGAGTGCGCTAGGAAGTGGGTCGCCACATAACCCCCCCCCCCCCCCAGAACCGGCAATACACCCCCCCAATGTCCACAGTCTGGGCCGGACTCTGTTTGGGAGGTCGGCCCCTGCGCCGCAGTGCCGGAAACTCGACTGGTTGTGCCACGTCCACATGGGCCAGTTTGTCTCTCCCCCCAACGTCCAGAACGTATGTGGACCCGTTGTTCCTGATCACCGCAAACGGCCCCTTGTAGGGCCGTTGCAGCAGTGGCCGATGCCCACCCCTTCGTACAAACACAAACTTACAGTTCTGCAGGTCTTTGGGTACGCAGGTTGGGTTCTGCCCATGCTGTGAAGTGGGTATGGGGGCCAGGTTGCCCAGCCTCTCACGTAGTCTGGCCAGGACTGCTGCGGGTTCTTCCTCGTGACCCATTGGGGCTGGTATGAACTCCCCGGGGACGACCAGGGGTGTGCCGTACACCAACTCGGCCGACTAAGTGTGCAGATTGTCTTTGAGCGCCGTGTGGATGCCGAGTAGGACCCAGGGAAGCTCATCCACCCAGTTAGCTCCTCACAGGCGGGCCATGAGAGCCGACTTTAGGTGACGGTGGAAACGCTCCACCAGACCATTCGACTGTGGGTGGTAGGCAGTTGTGTGGTGCAGCTGTGTCCCCAAAAGGCTGGCCATAGCTGACCACAGGCTGGAGGTGAACTGGGCGCCTCTGTCGGAGGTAATGTGGGCCGGTACACCAAAGCAGGACACCCAGGTGGTGATCAGTGCCCGGGCGCAAGATTCGGAGGTGGTGTCGGTGAGCGGGATCGCCTCTGGCCATCTGGTGAACCAGTCCACGATATTGAGGAGGTGCAGCGCTCCGTGCAACACTGACAGGGGGCCCACGATATCCACATGAATGTGGTTGAAACGCCAGTGGGTAGAGTGGAACTGCTGCGGCAGGGCTTTGGTGTGCCGCTGCACCTTGGCCATCTGGCAGTGCATGCACATTTTGGCCCATTCACTGACCTGCTTGCGGAGTCCATGCCAAACAAACCAGCTGTAGACCATCCAGACGGTTGTTCTGATGGAGGGGTGCACTAAGTTATGAATGGAGTCGAAAATGCGTCGCCGCCAGGTTGCCGGGACAACAGGACGGGTTTGGCCGATGGTGACGTCACAGAGTACGGTCCTCTCACCTGGGCCTATGGGGAGGTCCTGGAGCTGCAAACCGGAGACTGCGGTTCTGTAACTAGGGATCTGCTCGTCTGCCTGCTGCGCCTCTGCCAGCGCCTCAAAGTCTACCCCTTGGGAAAGGGCATGAATGTTAGGGCGAGAGAGCGCATCCGCCACGACATTGTCCTTACCCAGGACGTGCCGGACATCCGTCGTGTATTCAGAGATGTAGGACAGATGGTGCTGCTGGCGGGACGACCAGGGATCGGACACCTTCGAGAACGTAAAGGTAAGCAGCTTGTGGTCCGTGAACGCGGTGAAGGGCCTACCTTCTAAGAAGTACCTGAAATGCCGGATTGCCAGGTATAGCGCCAACAGTTCCCAGTCGAAAGCACTGTATTTGAGCTCGGGCGGCCACAGGTGTTTGCTGAAAAATGCCAGGGGTTGCCAACGACCCTCGATGAGTTGCTCCAGTACCCCACCAACTGCCGTGTTAGATGCATCCACTGTGAGGGCGGTAGGGACGTCCACTCTGGGGTGCACTAGCATCGCGGCGTTTGCTAAGGCTTCTTTCGTTGTAATGAAAGCGGCAGCAGACTCCTCGTCCCAGGTAATGTCCTTGCCCGGACCTGACATCAGGGTGAACAGAGTAGGGCATGATTCGGGCAGCTGAAGGGAGGAAGCGGTGGTAGAAATTTACCATACCCACGAGTTCCTGAAGGCCTTTGATTGTGTTGGGTTGGGGAAAATGGCGGACTGCGTCTACCTTAGCGGACAGAGGGGTTGCCCCATCTTTAGTAATCCTGTGGCCCAAGAACTTGATGGTGTCGAGCCCGAACTGGCATTTGGCGGGGTTGATTGTTAGACCGTATTCACTCAGTCGGGCGTAGAGCTGACAGAGGTGGGACAGATGCTCCTGACGACTGCTGCTGGCTATGAGGATGTCGTCCAAATAGATAAAAGCGAAGTCCAGGTCGCGTCCCACCGCGTCCATTAACCGCTGGAATGTCTGTGCAGCATTCTTCAGGCCGAATGGCATGCGGAGGAACTCGAAAATGCCGAACGGGGTGGTAAGTGTCATTTTGGGGATGTCGTCCGGATGCATCGGGATTTGATGGTATCCCCGGACGAGGTCTACCTTGGAGAAGATCCGTGCGCCGTGCAGGTTTGCTGCAAAGTCCTGAATGTACGGCACAGGGTAGCGGTCCGGTGTGGTAGCCTCGTTCAGCCTGCAGTAGTCACCACATGGTCTCCAGCCCCCTGTCACTTTGGGCACCATGTGCAGGGGGGAGGCCCACGGGCTGTCAGACCGCCGTATGATCCCCAATTCCTCCATCCTCTTGAACTCCTCCTTCGCCAGTCGGAGCTTGTCTGGGGGAAGCCTTCGAGCACGGGCGTGGAGGAGTGGTCCCTGGGTCGGGATGTGGTGCTGTACGCCGTGTCGGGGCATGGCTGCTGTGAACTGCGGTGCCAGAACCAATGGAAAATCCGCCAGGACCCTGGTGAAGTCGTTGTCGGACAGCGTGATGGAGTCGAGGTGAGGGGCTGGCAACTGGGCTGCACCCAGGAAGAACGTCTGAAAGGTCTCGGCATGGACCAGTCTCTGCCTCGGCAGGTCGACCAGCAGGCTGTGAGCCCGCAAAAAATCCGCACCCAGAAGCGGTTGGGCTACGGCGGCCAGTGTGAAAGCCCACGTGAACCAGCTGGAGCCGAACTGTAGCTGCACCGTGCGGGTGCCATAGGTCTTTACTGTGCTGCCGTTCATGGCCCTCAGGGTGGGACCCACTGCCCTGTTGCGGGTATCGTAACTCGTTGGAGGTAAGACGCTGATCTCGGCACCGGTGTCAACCAAAAAACGGCGTCCCGACCTCTTGTCCCACACATACAGGAGGCTATCCCGATGGCCAGCTGCCATAGCCATCAGCGGCGGCTGGCCCTGGCATTTCCCGGGAACTTGCAAGGCAGGTGACAGCAGCAGGCTTCTGCACCCCACCGCTGGTGGTAGAAGCACCATTGTTCGTTGGTATTCCCACCCCTGCCTCTGGAGTTAGTGGGCTCTGTGGCCGGGCCTGGTCTAGTTTGCTGCTGGGAGCGTGGCCTGGTGATCTGTGCGACGGACGCCCCACTCTCCTTCTTGGCGTTCCACAGCAAGTTCGCCCAGGCTGCCACCTTCCGGGGGTCGCTGAAATCCACGTCGGACAGCAGCAGGCGGATGTCCTCGGGCAGCTGCTCCAGGAATGCCTGCTCAAACATGAGGCAGGGCTTGTGTCCTCCGGCCAGAGACAACATCTCATTCATTAAAGCCGATGGAGGTCTGTCTCCCAAGCCATCCAGGTGCAGTAAACGGGCAGCCCACTTGCGCCATGAGAGTCCGAAAGTCCTTATGAGCAGGGCTTTGAATTCCGTGTATTTGCTGTCCGCTGGGGGAGACTGTATGAACTCCTCAACCTGGGCTACTGTTTCCTGGTCGAGGGAGCTCACCACGTAGTAGTAACATGTGTCCTCTGAGGTTATCTGCCGAACGTGGAATTGGGCTTCTGTTTGCTGGAACCATAGGTGAGGTCGCAGCGTCCAGAAGCTTGGCAGTTTCAACGAAACCACATGAACAGATGCGGCATCGGTCACCTTCGGCCCAAATATCGTTTGGGCCATCGGGGTCACCAATTGTAGTGGTGTGCTACACGCAGTGCTGAAATAACGACACGGAGTTGGTAAACTGCAGTTAAAAAAGATTTTATTCGAACTTCGCAGCCTCGCTTTAAAGCCTCCCTGGTCCCGCCCTCCCCGGGCGCGGATGCTATAGGGGGCACGTATTCACAGTCCTGTCCTGTGCACAGATGCTGTAGGGGGCATGTATTCACAGTCCCGTGCGGGCTTTTCCCTTTGTTGGTGAAGCAGACCTGGCGCCCTTTTGGGACTGGCCTTTATGCCGGTGCGCTGGCAATTTGTGAGCCGGTTCGAGTGCACTAGGAAGTGGGTCGCCACAATATATTATTATAGACTGGAGTAACCCCATTAAAAATAATGACTAATTTACTGAATTTTCTAAGTTTTAATGTTAATGGCTTAATGGACTGGTGAAAAGAAAAAGAATTTTAACATACATTAAGAAAATGAAAATAGATATAGCTTTTATACAAGAAACACATTTAACAGAGATAGAACATCAGAAATTAAAGAGAGATTGGGTCAGAAATGTTATAGCAGCTTCATTTAATTCAAAAGCAAAGGGAGTTATAGCTTTGGTCAACAAAACTTTACCAATTAAAATACAAAATGTATTAATTGATTCTGCGGGAAGATATGTAATTATACATTGTCAAATCTTTTCAGAACTATGGACTCTTATGAATCTTTATGCACCAAATGAAAATGATGTCAAATTTATACAAGAGGTTTTTTTGAATTTGGCTGACACACATGATAAAATATTAATAGGTGGAGACTTTAACTTTTGTCTAGACCCAGTTTTAGATAGGTCAACAAAGGTTGTTACAAAACCAAAAGTAGCAAAATTAACTTTATCATTGATGAAGGATTTAAATTTGATTGATATATGGAGAAGAATTAGCCCAAGAGAAAGTGATCATTCATTTTAATCAAATAGGCAAAAAACTTATTCAAGGATAGATTTTTTCCTACTATCTGTGAATATTCAAGACAGAGTGCAAAATATGGAATATAAAGCAAGAATATTGTCAGATCATTCCCCTTTGATAATGACAATAATAATGATGGATAAGGAATCAATTTACAGATGGAGATTTAATTCAATATTATTAAAACGTCAAGATTTTTGTGACTATGATAAAACAGATTCAGTTTTTTTAGATACAAACTCACATACAGTTGATAATAAATTTATATTATGGGAAGCAATAAAGGCATATTTGAGAGGCCAGATAATGTTATACTTCTAAAATTAAGGAATACATGGTAGAAATAGATCAATTGGAAAAAGAGATTACAAAATTAGAAAAAGAATCTCAAAGATATATGACAGAAGAAAAACAAAGACAACTTGTTAATAAGAAGCTACAATATAATACACTTCAGATATACCAAACAGAAAAAACAATTATGAGAACTAAACAGAGATATTATGAACTAGGTGAAAGATCACACAAGATTCTTGCTTGGCTGTTAAAAACAGACCAGGCCTCCAAAACGATAAATGCAATTAGAACAAGTGTAAATAAAATTACTTATAAACCTTTAGAAATCAATGAAACTTTTAAAATGTTTTATTCTGAACTGTATCAATCAGAATCACAAAATGATATTGTTGAGATAGAAAGGTTTTTATCACAAATAACTCTTCCAAAATTGAAATTGGAAGAACAGAAGGGATTAGATATGCCTTTTACCTTAAAAGAGGTCGAAGCTCTAGGATCACTTCAGAGTAATAAATCTCCAGGAGAAGATGGTTTTCCACCTGAATTTTACAAAAAGTTTAAAGATTTATTAATTCCTCCTTTTATGGAGCTAATACATCAAGCGGAAAGAACGCATAAACTTCCAGAATCTTTTTCGACAGCCATTTTAATAGTATGCCAAAAAAAGACAGATCTTTCAAAGCCAACATCATATAGACCTATTTCTTTGTTGAACACGGACTATAAAATAATAGCAAAGATTTTATCTAATAGATTATCTAAATACTTACCAAACTGGACACATGGACCAAACAGGATTTATTAAAAATAGACAATCGGCAGATAATGTAACTCGGTTACTTAGCACAATTCATTTGATACAAAAGAGGGAAGAAATGAGAGTGGCAGTTGCTTTGGATGCAGAAAAAGCATTTGATAGATTGGAATGGGATTTTTTATTTAAGGTACTGGAAAAGTATGGATTAGGAGTATCTTTTATAAAATGGATTAAAACCTTAAATACTAACCCCAAAGCTAAAGTGGTGACAAATGGCCAAATTTCAACATAATTTCAGTTAACAAGGTCAACTAGACAAGGTTGTCCATTATCACCTGCTTTATTTGTGTTGGCGATAGAACCATTAGCTGAATTAATTAGAACTGACTCCGATATTATGGGTTTCAGAGTTAATCAGGAGGAATATAAGATTAACTTATTTGCTGATGATGTTCTGATTTATCTAACTAACCCATTGCATTCGTTGCATAAATTATCTTTTAGATTGGAAGAATATGGAAAAATATCAGGGTATAAAATAAATCAGGATCAAAGTGAAATTCTATCCCTTACTAAAGGAGATTATAGTCAATGTCGATTAATAACTCAATTTAGATGGCCGATAAATGGTATAAAGTATTTGGTATTTGGGTATAAGAGTTGATAATGATATAAAGAATTTATATAAATTAAATAATTTGCCATTATTGAAAAAAATTCAAGAGGATCTTGATAAATGGATGATGTTACCAATAACATTAATAGGTAGAGTCAATGCTGTAAAAATGAATATATTACCTAGATTACAATATTTATTCCAAACACTACCAATACAATTACTGCAGAAGTATCTGATCAATGTTTCTGATGTAATCAAGAAATTGGTACTTTTTTACACTGTACTTGGTCTTGTTTTAAAATTCAATCTTTTTGGACAAATTTAAGAGTTTTACTGGAACAAATTATTGGAATACAACTTCCACATAATCCAGCATTATGTTTACTAGGCGATACTGAAGGGATAAAATTGAAATCCAAATTGAATAAATATCAGAAAGAATTCATAAAAATTGCTTTGGCAGTAGCCAAAAAGGCTATTGCAGTTACTTGGAAATTGGATTCATACTTAAGTATAGATCGTTGGAAGAATGAAATTTTTAGCTGCATTCCACTTGAAAAAATTACTTATAATTTAAGAGATAAATATGAAATATTTCTGAAAATTTGGCGTCCTTATTTACAAAAAATAGGATTAAATATATAGGTGCTCCAAAGATAAAATTATTGGTTATCTGGGGAAAGAAAGAAATATACATATTAAAGCTTTTATGAACTCCGTGGAGCATGTGGGGATCTTCCGATATCCAGGCATTCTTTCTTTCTTTCTTTCTTTTTTCTTCTCTTTTTTTCTATAGGAATATGTTAGGGGGAGGGGTTAAGGGGAGAGGGGAAGGGTTGCTAATTTCTTTTTTTCTTTCTGTAACCTATTTGAAACTTCAATTAAAAAAAGTTTTGTTTTTTTAAATGCTATAGCTCCAGATCCTGTTTTATATAAAAGATGTGTTGAAGTTAAAACTAAATATGATCTTCTGTTAACATATCCAATTGAAACTCAACTCCTTAAAGATTAAACTAAATTTTACATTCACAGAGATAAATCAGGTAAAGTATTGGCCAACCAATTAAAAACTTCTGTAGTTAAATGACAAATTAAAGAAATTTTCAAAACTAATGATGATAGGACAACTGATCACTCTGAAATAAATGATACCTTTAGAGAGTTTTATTCTAAACTTTATAGTTCTGATTCCCCTAAAGATAATACTATAATGAATAATTTTCTAGATCAACTAAATATCCCTTCACTTTCTGCAGATAACTGTAAACAGATGGATCAACCCATTTCTTATGAGGAACTTGCCGAGGCTATACATTCATTACACTCAGGGAAGGCTCCAGGTCCAGATGAATTTTCTGGAGAACTTTATAAGGCTTTTACTTCATTAATTATACTGCAGTTACACTTAGTCTTTTTGGATCCTTTTAAATTGGGTAGCTTGCCTCAATCTTTCTATGAAGCTTCTATTTCGCTTATCCTAAAGAAGGACAAGGACCTAACTGAATGTTCTTCATATAGGCCAATTTCATTACTCAATGTTGATACTAAAATCTTTTCTAAAGTTCTGGCTCACAGAATTGAAAATATTCTATTTTCTATTATTTCTGATGATCAGACTGGATTTATTACAAACCGACATTCCCATTTTAATATACGCCATGTATTAAATGTTATTTACTCTCCCTCCCAGGAGATATCAGAATGTGCGATATCCTTAGATGCTGAGAAGCCCTTCAATCGGGTTGAATGGACTAATTTATTTAAAACCTTAGAAAAATTTAATTTTGGACCAGATTTTATTCAATGGATTGAATTACTTTATTTATCTCCTTTTGCTCGGGTTCATACTAATTTTCAAAATTCCAAACCATTTAAACTTCATCGCGGAACTAGACAAGGCTGTCCGTTGAGCCCTTTGCTCTTTGATCAAGCTTTAGAACCCCTTGCCATTGCTTTTTGAGAACCTAATGATATCTGTGGTATTTTAAGGAGAGGTATTAATAACAAAATTTTGCTTTACGCTGATGATATATTGCTGTTTATCTCTAATGTTGAGACCTTGTTACTTTGCCTACTTTCTTTTTTCTCCTGTTTTAGTCAGTTTTCAGGATATAAGTTGAACCTACATAAGAGTTAATTACTTCCTTTAAAGAATTTGGTATCAGTTAATACAATTCTCCCTTTTAAAGTTGTAAGGAATCAATTTACTTATTTGGGTGTAACAGTCGCTAAGAATTACAAACACCTGTTTAAAGAAAACTTTCTTACTTTATTGAATCATGTAAAAAGGATGTCATTAAATTGGTCACCTCTTTCAATATCATTGATTGGACAAATTAATTCTATCAAAATGAATATTCTACCTAAATTCATATATCTTTTTCAGGCTTTACCTGTTTTTATTCCTAAATCCTTTTTTGACTCTCTTGATTCTATTTTATCCTCTTATATATGGAAAAATAAATGTCCTCATTTAAATAAAGTTCATCTCCAAAAATCTAAAAAGTCTGGAGGTTTAGCCTTACTTAATTCTAGGTTTTATTTCTGGACAGTTAATATACAATATCTTACATTTTGGCTATATTATATTAATCGTGTAGACTGTCTGGTATGGATCTCTTTAGAAGCTAACTCTATTAATACATTTTCTATTATTTCTCTTCTTGAATCCTCACTTCCTTTATTTGTAAGTAAACTAACTGATAATTTAATAGTTAAGCATACTCTAAGGATCTGGATACAAGTTCGACAACACTTTGTTTTATTGAGGTTTTCCCTTTCAAGTCCCATTTATTCTAATTTATTTTTAAACCCTCCATGACTGATTTAGTTTTTAAAGAATAGGACAGGTTGGGTATTAAATGTTTTTCGGATCTGTTGGAGGAAACCTTTTTACATTTGAGCAATGTCAGCTAAATATAGCTTACCCAAAACTCACTTTTTTAGATATTTACAAATCAGAGACTTTTTAAGACCTCAATTATGCACATTTCCTATAAGCTCAGATAAGAAGATACTGGACGTAATTTTTAGTTAGACACCTTTTCATAATGGTTCAATATCTAATATTTATGGTATGTTACTGGAGACGAGGAATGTTCCTTTAGACAAAATTAAGAATCTCTGGGAACAGGATTTACAGACATCAATATCTGAGGAAACTTGGAATGATGAATTTTTAAACTGGTTAATACTTCATCACTATGTGCTCGTCATTCCCTCATACAATTTAAGGTGATACATTGAGCTCATATGACTAAGGATAAGCTATCTCGTTTTTATTCAGATATATCTCACTACTGTGACATATGCAATAACGGAGAAGCTTCATTAATCCATATGTTTTGGACTTGTCCAAATCTTGAAAAATATTAGAAGGAAGTTTTTCAAACATTTTCCTTACTTTTTAAAGTCAATTTTAAGCCTAACCCTCTGATGGCCCTATTCAATATAGTTGCAGGACAAGACATTAAGCTAAAGGCATCTGATTTACATATTTTGGCTTTTAGCTCTCTTATAGCTAGGAGGACACTTTTGTTTAAATGGAAAGGTGTTTATCCTCCTACTCATGCTCAATGGTTATGTGACGTTATGTCATGTTTAGACTTAGAGAAGAATTGTTGTTCAATTTCCGAATCTTGTCAAGATTTTCAAACATTATGGGAACCTTTTCTGAATTATTTTCAAAACCTTCAATTCATTGTTTAAACTCAGATGTTAGCTATTATTAATTTTTATTATATGAAAAAGTATTTTACCTTCTTTTCACCTTAATAAACAGTTTCAGTCTTGGTAGGGTTAGATTTTTTGTAATAAATTGGTATATTTCAATATAACTATTGATTAACTTACATGAATACAGGGTAATGAGATTGTTATTATGAACAGATATAATGTAATTGGTAGTTTTTAAAAATCTTTTTGACCTTTTATATATGCTTTCTTGTACTCTGTATTCTTCTATGTAGAAACTAATAAAAATATTGGAAAAGAAAAGAAAGAAAGATCAGGTTATTCATTTCCTGCCATTGGCTCTAAAGAGATTGTACATTTTCCTTGTGATTACATTGGTTTCTCCGAGTGCTCCAGTTTCCTCCCACACTTCAAAGATGCATTGTTAGGGTTAGTAAGTAGGCAAATGCATAGTCAAAATTTCATGTTTCAATGTAAATATGACTGTTACGTACTCGTGACACATGACAGTGGAGCCCTTGTCATGTGACTGGGGTTGAAGCTGTACTGGACTTGAGGTGATGGTCTTGTGATGGTGGAATGACGTCATTTTCCCGCCAGTAGAGATCATGTGATGGGTTTTTACAGGTTATAAAAGGTAGACCCCACCCTGTGAGGAGGGGCAGTTCGTGGCTGGATTTGCCAAGTTGACTTCATGCCACTGCGTGTTTGAAGTGATGACGCAGTTTAGTTGAAGGATGAAGTTTTTATTTAATGCCTAAAGTTTAAAAGGTTAATGCCAACAGGTTCTTTATGATTCTGTTAGTTTGAGAATTAAAGGAGAGTGAAGATTCAAGGTTGGAAGTTAAAGATCGAGGAGAATCGCTTTCTACGGTGAAACGGGGGCGACCTTTGTTTGATCCTTATTTGGAAGGATTTCGTTGACTATCTTCGTGTTAATCCCTAGGTTTACCTAGAAAGGATTGAAGGTAGTGGAGAAGGAAAGGTCAGTGCCTTTAAGCCGTTCTGTTTCGTAAATTCTTCGTGGGAATTTCGACGTCGGGAATCGAAGCAAGCGACGTGAAAGAGAATTCAAATCGTCTTGTAAAGTCTCTCCTTTTAAATGGACTGTGAGCATATCGAACTTTTGGCAATACCACTTTAAAGAACTGTTTTGGAATATCACTTTACGAACTGTTTGAACAGCCGCTCAGCAGCTGTTTCCGGTTACGGTAGTGTTTGTTTACTTTTGGGGGGTTTGTTTTCTGTGTTTAATAAACGTGTTGTTTTATTATAAGAAACCCTTGCCGAACTCATATATTTGTTGTTGCCTGAATACGTAACATTAAATATGGGGGCTGCGTCGGGATTGAAACTTTTGAGTTTACATGCTTGCTAACTTTTAAATCGGTGTTTTGGAAACGGGGATTACTCGGTTCTTTTGTTTGGCTTGTTGTGGTATTCGGCAGCAATGAATATTGATGAGTTTCTGGCTTCGCCAGCTGCAGAGGTGTTGGCGAAGGCGAAAAAAACTGAGGTGTTTGAGATAGCTAGTAGATTGCGACTTAAAGGTATTTTGCAGACGACTTCTAAGGCTGTAATACAGAGGAAAATCGCGTCACACTATGTGGATTCGGGTGTTTTTGATGAATCGATTTTAGAGTCGTTTCCAATAAGTAATCTGGAGATGCAGTTGCAAATCGAACAAATGAAATTGGAGAGGTGTAAATTGGAGGCGGAACAAAAGCAGAGAGAATTTGCATATGCAATGGAGGAATTAAGGACTGGAAATCAGTCTTCTGGTTCTAAAAAAAACGTTTGTTGCTAGTCAAGAAATTAAATTGGTCCCTCCATTTAGTGAAACAGAAGTGGAAAGGTATTTTCAACATTTTGAAACTATTGCTCTGATGTCAGAGTGGCCGAAAGATAAATGGTCAGTGTTGTTACAAAGTGTAATTAAAGGCAAAGCACAACAAGTTTACACAGCTTTAACAGCTGCACAAGCTCTTGATTATGATATTGTAAAGAGTCATATTTTAAACGCATATGAGTTAGTCCCAGAAGCATATAGGGAAAGATTCAGAAGTTTGAAAAAGTCTGTGGAAAAAACTTATGTGGAATTTGCCTATGATAAAGCTATGTGTTTTGAGAGATGGGTTTCTTCTAAAAATGTAAATGGGGACTATGATACATTGAGAGAGCTGATTTTAATGGAGGAATTTAAAAGAAGCATTCCTGTTGAAGTAAGGACCTACTTAAATGAGAAGGATACTGATAAATTGCAGGACTGTGCTAGATTAGCTGATGAGTATGTTTTGATCCACAAGAACACATTTCCTCAGGGCAGAATTTTTAAGAGGAAAAATAACACGGAGACTCCAGGTAAATTTGAAATTAAATCGGAGGTTGATGAGAAAGGAAAGCCTGTGAAGGAAAGACAGTTTGGTCTTACTTGTAACTATTGTAAGAAGCCTAGCCATGTAATAGCTAACTGTTTCAAATTGAAAAAGAAAGAGAAGGAAGCAGTTCCAGATGCTTGTGTGCAACATACTGAAGAACCTGTAAAGTTACAGGGTTTGATAAAAACAAATGAGGCTTTGTTAGAGTCTGACCAAGTTAGAAAGGGATATGATCATTTTGTAACTGAAGGGTTTGTATCCTTGAAGGAAGGATCTACTCTGGTGCCAATAAAAATCCTTAGGGATACTGGTGCTTCTCAATCATTGATGTTAGACAGTGTGTTGAAGTTTAATGAAGAGTCTGATACTGGTGAGGTAAATTACATAAGAGGTGTTGGAAGTGATTTTATGCCTGTACATTTACATAAAGTAAATTTAAAGTCAGGGTTAGTTACAGGATTTGTTAAAATAGGATTACAGCATAGCTTACCTGTGAATGGTATTTCTTTATTGTTAGGTAATGACTTGGCAGGTGGACAAGTTTTTCCTGAAGTGCATTTGACAATGGAGTCAGAGGAACCAGAGATGAATTCTAACACAGATTCTTCCTGTGTTGTGATTAGAGCTATGGCTAAAAAGATTGATGCGCAGAATGAGGTTGTTATTCAGGACTGTTCAACTCAGGATTCGAGTTTTGAGGATGTGTCAGAGACTTTCTTATCTTCGTTGTTTGAACAAGATTCTGGGAGTAAGTCTGACTATAAAGATTTATCTTTGTCTAGGAAGGAGATGATAGCAGAGCAGAATAGAGATTCTGAGATTATAAAATTAAAAGAGCAGGTTTTACTAGATAGTGAAATTGATAAAGACGCTAGGATGAGGATGTTTAAGCCTGGAGATAAGGTGTTGGTTCTTTTCCCAGTGCAGACAAATCCTTTACAAGCTAGATTTCATGGTCCTTATGAAATTGTGTCTAAAATTAATGATGTGGATTACGTGGTGAAAACTCCAGATCGTAGAAGGTCAACACAACTTTGCCATATAAATATGTTGAAACCATATTTTGAGAAACAATCTGATACTGTGACTGTTGTGGTTAGTGAGAATGAGTTTGATTTAACTAGGAACATGATAGATGATTCATCTGACTTTCATTCTAAATCCAACATTGTTTCTGTTAGGTTACCAAATTCAACCATTCTGGAAAATATTGATGAAAAATTAGCACATTTACAGTTAGAGCAGAGACAACAGATGGAGTTGATTTTTAAATATAGGGAGTTGTTTCCAGATGTTCCGAGAAGGACTTCTATAGCTTCACATGATGTAGATGTTGGGGATGCCAAACCTATTAAACAACATCCATATAGGATGAACATGGAAAAATGTGAACTTGCTGAGAAAGAAATTGAATATATGTTAGAGAATAATATCATTAGACATTCTAACTCGAATTGGAGTTCGCCATGTGTTATGGTGCCAAAGCCAGATGGTAGTATTAGGTTTTGTACGGATTATAGGAAGGTGAATACTGTAACGAAAACAGATGCATATCCAATTCCTAGAGTAGATGATTGTGTAGATAAAGTTGGAAAGGCAAAGTTCCTTACAAAGATTGATTTATTGAAAGGGTATTGGTGTGTTCCATTAACGGACAGAGGTAGAGAGATTTCTGCATTTGTAACTCCATCTGGATTATATGAGTATAATGTTCTTCCATTTGGGATGAAGAATGCCCCAGGTACTTTCCAGAGGATGATTAACTTTGTGATTCAGGGATTGAAAGATACTGATGCTTATATTGATGATTTAGTGACAGGAAATGATACTTGGGAAGCACACATTATTGCGATGGAGAAATTGTTTGAAAGGCTTTCAAAAGCTAACTTAACTATTAATTTAGCTAAGAGTGAATTTGGACATGCCACTGTGACTTACCTTGGTTATGTTGTGGGTCAAGGTAAGGTAGCTCCTGTTCAGGCAAAAGTTCAGGCAATTTTAGAGATTCCCACTCCAACGGGGAAAAAAACTCTCAGAAGGTTTTTGGGAATGGTAGGATATTATCGGAAATTTTGTAAGAATTTTGCTAATGTTGCCCTTCCATTAACTAATCTTCTGCGGAAGAATGAGAAGTTTGTATGGACGGTGCCTTGTCAAGAAGCATTTGAAAAATTGAAAACAATGATATGTCAACAACCTGTGCTTAAGGCACCTGACTTTGGAAAACCTTTTTCATTGGCTGTGGATGCTAGTGATGAGGCTGTATTAATGCAAAGGAATGAGGGGAATGAGCTTGATCATCCAGTAGCTTACTTTTCTAAGAAATTTAATAAGCATCAAAGAAATTATTCGACAATAGAGAAAGAATTGTTATCTCTTGTTTTAGCTTTGGAATATTTTGAGGTATATGTTAGTACAACTCAGAAACCACTTATTGTTTACACTGATCATAATCCGTTAGTTTTTCTGAGTAAGATGAAAAACAAAAACAGAAGGTTATTAAATTGGAGTTTGATGTTACAAGAGTACAATATTGTGATAACACATATTAAAGGTAAAGATAATGTGGTTGCTGATTGTCTATCTCGATGTTGAATGTACACTGTAATTTTTTTTTATGGAGTGGTTTTTTTTTCCAATTGTAACACTCCTACTGTATTGTGACTTATAAGCTGTTATATGATGGTGTTGTGTATTGTATATGTTATAAAATTTATACCTTAGTTTTTCTTGTAAGCAATTGTTAAAAATTTTTGTTCTTGTCAGTCCAAAAATGTTTTTTTTGGAGGGAGGTGTTACGTACTCGTGACACATGACAGTGGAGCCCTTGTCATGTGACTGGGGTTGAAGCTGTACTGGACTTGAGGTGATGGTCTTGTGATGGTGGAATGACGTCATTTTCCCGCCAGTAGAGATCATGTGATGGGTTTTTACAGGTTATAAAAGGTAGACCCCACCCTGTGAGGAGGGGCAGTTCGTGGCTGGATTTGCCAAGTTGACTTCATGCCACTGCGTGTTTGAAGTGATGACGCAGTTTAGTTGAAGGATGAAGTTTTTATTTAATGCCTAAAGTTTAAAAGGTTAATGCCAACAGGTTCTTTATGATTCTGTTAGTTTGAGAATTAAAGGAGAGTGAAGATTCAAGGTTGGAAGTTAAAGATCGAGGAGAATCGCTTTCTACGGTGAAACGGGGGCGACCTTTGTTTGATCCTTATTTGGAAGGATTTCGTTGACTATCTTCGTGTTAATCCCTAGGTTTACCTAGAAAGGATTGAAGGTAGTGGAGAAGGAAAGGTCAGTGCCTTTAAGCCGTTCTGTTTCGTAAATTCTTCGTGGGAATTTCGACGTCGGGAATCGAAGCAAGCGACGTGAAAGAGAATTCAAATCGTCTTGTAAAGTCTCTCCTTTTAAATGGACTGTGAGCATATCGAACTTTTGGCAATACCACTTTAAAGAACTGTTTTGGAATATCACTTTACGAACTGTTTGAACAGCCGCTCAGCAGCTGTTTCCGGTTACGGTAGTGTTTGTTTACTTTTGGGGGGTTTGTTTTCTGTGTTTAATAAACGTGTTGTTTTATTATAAGAAACCCTTGCCGAACTCATATATTTGTTGTTGCCTGAATACGTAACAATGACAAATAAAGCTTTAATCTTTAATATTTAGTAGTTACTTGCCTGATATTCGGTTCAGGCATCAATAGCACTCTTGCCAATGATGTCACAGGATTTTGATTGAGAGAACAAGACTCGCTGTCCAAATAATAATGCCACACCAACAATAAAACATTCCCTCAATACCTCACTGGAATCTTCATGAGGGATTGTCCAGAATGGGACTTGAAACCACAAATCCATTTAGGAGATGGCATGAACACCATTTATTAAGCTTGAATGAAGTTCTTAGGAACCTCTATTCCTCCTGCTGAAGCTTTAGCAACAGATTGGTAAGGCCTCCTTGGAAGTTCAGCAGCAAACACTTCCATATTTCCAAATGACATAGAAGGAGACAAATCATGGCTTCAAATTTATGCTAGCTCTCAGAACAATTCCATTCCCCCATTAATTTTCCCTGTGATCCATTCTTCCCACATTACACTCACTTCTAACATAGTAGGTGCAACATACATTGGCCAAAAAATCTTCCAACCCTCAAGATTTTGAGATAATGGATGACACAAGAGCTCCAACAGAAAATCCACCCTGTCACAATGTGGATGTGGCCCAGACTTATTCCAAACAACACCGGAGGTCAGGATTTATATCGGTCTAATCTAGTACAACCCAAGAGCTTTATCTTTGTCAATTCTCTTGGTTGTGATGCTGTACTGTCAAAAGTTTAACCTATTTGTTTGGACTGAATTACACCACAGAACATTGTACAGCACAGGAAGAGGATATTTGGCTCATGGTGTTGCACTGACCTAATTAAACTAGTAATTAATACCTCACTAAACTAAACCCTTCTACCCACATAATATCCATATCCCTCCATTCTCTGCACATTCATGAGCTTATCTAAGAGCCTCTTAAATGCCTCACTCATATTTGCCTCCACTATTCGGAGCAAGAAGGCTGCTAGTGAATGGCTGATTTTTCGGAGCGAAGGGAGTTTTTTACTACTCGGGTAAAAGAGGCGAGACTGTGCTGGTGCGTGACATCAGCCAGTAGCACAAGAAAGGTTTAAAAAGAAGACTACCATATCCAGCGGGCAGCGTCAGAGTGGGGAGCAGAGAGAGAGGTAGCAGAGTGATAGGGTTTTAACTCAATGGACTTAGGCAGTAACGGGACAAGGTGAGGTAGGTTTAACTGTGTTAATTGTGGAAAGGAGGTAGTATGTGTGTGATGCCAGTTTTCTGTGCTCGGTGTCAGATGTGGGGTTTCTGGAGTCTCTCAGCCTCCCTGATGACCATATCTGCACCAGGTGTGTCGAGCTGCAGCTCCTGAGGACCAAGTTAGGGAACTGGAGATGCAGCTCGATGGCCTTCGCCTGGTAAAGGAGGTGATAGAAAGGAGTTATAGGCAGGTGGTCACACCAGGGCCACTGGAGACAGACAGGTGGGTCACAGTCAGGAGGGGGAAGGGGAAGAGTCAGGTACTAGAGAGTACCCCTGTGGTTGTACCCCTTGACAATAAGTTCTCCTGGGGGGACAGCCTACCTGGGAGAAGCGGCAGTGGCCCTGCCTCTGGCACAGAGTCTGGCCCTGTAGCTCAGAAGAGTAGGGAAGGGAAGAGGAAGGCAGTAGTGATAGGGGACTCTATAGTTAGGAGGTCAGACACGTGATTCTGTGGATGCAGGAAAGGAACTCAGAAGGTAGTTTGCCTCCCAGGTGCCAGGGTCCGGGATGTTGCGGATTGCGTCCAAGATATCCGGTGAAGGGAGGGAGAACAGTCAGAGGTCGTGGTACATATTGGTACCAATGACATAGGTAGGAAAAGGGAAAAGGTCCTGAAAAAAGACTACAGGGAGTTAGGAAGGATGTTGAGAAGCAGAACCGAAAAGGTAGCAATCTCGGGATTACTGCCTGTGCCATGCAACAGTGAGAATAGGATGAGGTGGAGGATAAATGCGTTGCTGAGGGATTGGAGCAGGGAGCAGGGATTCAGATTTCTGGATCATTGTTACCTCTTTTGGGGCAGGTGTGACCTGTACAAAAAAAACGGGTTGCACTTGAATCCCAGGGGGACCAATACCCTGGTGGGGAGGTTTACTAAGGCTACTGGGGAGAGTTTAAACTAGAATTGTTGGGGGGTGGGGACCGAACTGAAGAGACTGGGGAAGAGGAGGTTAGCTTACAAATAGAGAAAGCTTGTCGACAGTGCAAGAGGGAGGATAGGCAGGTGATAGAGAAGGGACGCACTCAGACCGAAGGTTTGAGATGTGTCTATTTTAACACAAGTACTGTTGTGAACAAAGCAGATGAGATTAGAGTGTGGATCAGTACTTGGAGATATGACGTGGTGATCATTACAGAGACTTGGATGGCTCAGGGACAGGAATGGCTACTTCAAGTGCCGGATTTCAGATGTTTCAGAAAGGACAGGGAGGAAAGCAAAAGAAGTGGGGGGTGTGAGACTGTTGATCAGAGATAGTGTCACAGCTGCAGAAAAGGTGGACGCCATGGGGAGATTGTCTACGGAGTCTCTGGGTGAAAGTAAGGAACAGGAAGCAGTCAATAACTTTACAGGGTGTTTTTTATAGGCCGCCCAATAGTAACAGGGATATCTAAAAGCAGATAGGGAAACAGCTAGAGAAAGGTGTAATAATAATAGAGTTGTCGTGATGGGAGATTTTAATTTCCCAAGTATCGATTGGCATCTCCCTAAAGCAAGGGATTTAGATGAGGTGGGGTTTGTTAGGTGGGTTCAAGAAGGTTTCTTGACACAATATGTAGATAAGCCCACTAGAGGAGAGGCTGTACTTGATTTGGTATTGGGAAATGAACCTGGTCAGGTGTCAGATCTCTCAATGGGAGAGGATTTTGGACATAGTGATCGTGATTCTATCTCCTTTACATTAGCATTGGAGAGAGCTAGGAACAGACAAGTTAGAAAAGTGTTTAATTGGAGTAAAGGGAATTATGACGCTATCAGGCAGGAAATTGGAAGCTTAAGTTGGAAACAGATGTTCTCAGGGAAAGTATGGAAGAAATGTGGCAAATATTGTGGCCAAAAAATGTGTCCATGCCTCTGGCACAGAGTCCAGCTCTATAGCTCAGAAGGGTAGGAAAAGGAAGAGGAAGGCAGTAGTAATAGGGGACTCGATAGTTAGGGGGTCAGATAGGCGATTACGTGGACGCAGTTAGGAGACCCGGATGGTAGTTTGCCTCCCTGGTGCCAGGGTCCGGGATGTTTCTGATCGCGTCCAAGTTATCCTGAAGCGGGAGGGTGAGGAGCCAGAGGTCGTGGTACATATAGGTACCGATGACATAGGTAGGGAAAGGGAAGAGGTCCTGAAAGGAGAATATAGTGAGTTAGGAAGGCAGTTGAGAAGAAGGACCGCAAAGGTAGTAATCTCAGGATTACTGCCTGTGCCATGCGACAGTGAGAGTAGGAATGGAATGAAGTGGAGGATAAATGCGTGGCTGAGGGATTGGAGCAAGAGCAGGGATTCAAGTTTCTGGATCATTGGGACCTCTTTTGGGGCAGGAGTCAACTGTACAAAAATGACAGGTTACACTTGAATCCTAGGGGTACAAATATTCTGGTGGGGAGATTTGCGAAGGCTACTGGGGAGACTTTAAACTAGAATGGTTGGGGGGTGGGAATCAATTTGAAGAGACTAATGGAGAGGAGGTTAGTTCACAAATAGAGAAAGCTAGTAGACAGTGTGTGAGGGAGGGTAGGCAGGTGATAGAGAAGGGGGGGGTGCTCAGACCGAAGATGTAGGGGAGAAGGAAGAAAAAGATAATAAAGTTGTTTGCACTATTAGGGATAAACAGAGAGGAAGAGGTGGAGAGTTTCTTAAATGCATCTATTTTAATGCTAGGAGCATTGTAAGAAAGGTGGATGAGCTTAGAGCATGGACTGATACCTGGAAATATGATGTTGTAGCTGTTAGTGAAACATGGCTGCAGGAGGGGTGTAATTAGCAACTAAATATTCCTGGATTTCGTTGCTTCAGGTTTGATAGAATCGGAGGGACAAGAGGCGGAGGTATTGCATTGCTTGTCCGAGAAAATATTCCAGCAGTGCTTTGACAGGATAGATAACAGGGCTCATCTAAGGAGGCTATTTGGATGGAATTGAGGAATGGGAAAGGTGTAGTAACACTTATGGAGGTGTATTATAGACCACCTAATGGGGAGCGAGAATTGGAGGAGCAAATTTGTAAGGAGATAGCAGATATTTGTGGTTAGCACAAGGCTGTGATTGTGGGAGATTTTAATTTTCCACACATAGACTGGGAAGCCCATTCTGTTAATGGGCTGGATAGTTTGGAGTTGGTAAAATGTGTACAGGATAGCTTTTTGCAGCAATACATAGAGGTACCAACTAGAGAAGGGGCAGTGTTGGATCTCCTGTTAGGGAATGAAATGGGTCAGGTGATGGAGGTATGTTTTGGGGAGCACTTTGGATCCAGTGATCACAATACCATTAGTTTCAATATAATTATGGAGAAGGATAGGACTGGACCCAGGGTTGAGATTTTTGATTGGAGAAAGGCTAACTTTGAGAAGATGCGAAAGGATTTAGAAAGAGTGGATTGGGACAATTTGTTTTATGGGAAGGATGTAATAGAGAAATGGAGGTCATTTAAAGGTGAAATTTTGAGGGTGCAGAAGCTTTATGTTCCTGTTATGTTGAAAGGAAAGTTTAAAAGTTTGAGAGAGCAATGGTTTTCAAGGGATATTGAAAACTTGGTTTGGAAAAAGAGAGAGATCTACAATAAATATAGGCAGCATGGAGTAAATGAGGTGCTCAAGGAAGAAAAGAATGTAAGAAGAATCTTAAGAAAGAAATTAGAAAAGCTAAAAGATGATATGAGGTTGCTTTGGCAAGTAAGGTGAAAATAAATCCAAAGGGTTTCTACAGTTATATTAATAGCAAAAGGATAGTAAGGGATAAAATTGGTCCCTTGGAGAATCAGAGTGGACAGCTATGTGTGGAGCCAAAAGAGATGGGGGAGATTTTGAACAATTTCTTTTCATTGGTATTCACTAAAGAGAAGGATATTGAATTGTGTAAGGTAAGGGAAACAAGTAGGATAGTTATGGAAAATATGATGATTGAAGAAGAGGAACTACTAGAGCTTTTAAAGAATATAAAAGTGGATAAGTCTCTGGATCCTGACAGGATATTCCCTAGGACCTTGAGGGAAGTTAGTGTAGAAATAACAGGGGCCCTGATAGAAATATTTCAAATGTCATTAGAAACTGGGATGGTGCCAGAGGATTGGCGTATTGCTCATGTGGTTCCATTGTTTAAAAAGGGTTCTAAGAGTAAACCTAGCAATTATCGGCCTGTAATTTTGATGTCAGCGGTGGGTAAATTAATGGAAAGTATTCTTCGAGATGGTATATATAATTATCTGGATAGACAAGGTCTGATTAGGAACAGTCAACATGGATTTGTGCATGGAAGATCAGGTTTGACAAATCTTATTGAATTTTTTGAAGAGGTTACAAGGAAAGTTGATGAGGGTAAAGCAGTGGATGTTGTCTATACGGACTTCAGTAAGGCCTTTGCCAAGGTTCCACATGGAAGGTTAGTTAGGAAGGTTCAATTGTTAGGTATTAATATTGAAGTAGTAAAATGGATTCAACAGTGGCTGGATGGGAGATGCCAGAGAGTAGTGGTGGATAAGTGTTTGTCAGATTGGAGGCCGGTGACTAGTGGTGTGCCTCAGGGATCTGTACTGGGTCCGATGTTGTTTGTCATATACATTAATGATCTGGATGATGGGGTGGTAAATTGGATTAGTAAGTATGCAGATGATACTAAGATAGGTGGCATTGTGGATAATGAAGTAAATTTTCAAAGCTTGCAGAGAGATTTAGGCCAGTTGGAAGAGTGGGCTGAAAGATGGCAGATGGAGTTTAATGCTGATAAGTGTGAGGTGCTACATTTTGGTAGGAATAATCCAAATAGGACATACATGGTAAATGGTAGGGCATTGAGGAATGCAGTAGAACTGAGTGATCTAGGAATAATGGTGCATAGTTCCCTGAAGGTGGAATCTCATGTGGATAGGGTGGTGAAGAAAGCTTTTGGTATGCTGGCCTTTATATTTCAGAGCATTGAGTATAGGAGTTGGGATGTAATGTTAAAATTGTACAAAGCATTGGTGAGACCAAATTTGGAGTATTGTGTACAGTTCTGGTCACCGAATTATAGGAAAGATGTCAACAAATTAGAGAGAGTACAGAGGAGATTTACTAGAATGATATGTGGGTTTTAGCACCTAAGTTACAGAGAAAGGTTGGACAAGTTAGGTCTTTATTCTTTGGAGTGTAGAAGGTTGAGGGGGGACTTGATAGAGGTATTTAAAATTATGAGGGGGATAGATAGAGTTGACATGGATAGGCTTTTTCCATTGAGAGTAGGGAAGATTCAACTAAGAGGACATGAGTTGAGAGTTAAGGAGCAAAAATTTAGGGGTAACACGAGGGGCAACTTCTTTACTCAGAGAGTGGTAGCTGTGTGGACGAGCTTCCAGTAGAAGTGGTAGAGGCAGGTTCGATTTTGTCATTTAAAAAAATGGATAGGTATATGGACAGGAAAGGAATGGAGGATTATGGGCTGAGTGCAGGTAGGTGGGACTAGGTGAGAGTAAGCATTCAGCACGGACTAGAAGGGTCAGGATGGCCTGTTTCTGTGCTGTAATTGTTATATGTTATATGGTTATATAATAATCAGGGAATATTTGTGTGGCGTTCTGTATAGGTACATTCCAATGAGACAGGGAAGTTAGGAACAGGAACCTTGGTGTACAAAGGCTGTAATAAATCTAGTCAAGAAGGAAAGAAAAGCTTACAAAAGGTTCAGAGAGCTAGGTAATGTTAGAGACCTAGAAGATTATAAGGCTAATAGGAAGGAGATTAAGGAGGAAATTAGGAGAGCCAGAAGAGGTCATGAGAAGGCCTTGGCAGGAAGGATTAAGTAAAACCCCAAGGCATTCTACATGTATGTGAAGAGCAAGAGGATAAGATGTGAAGGAATAAGACCTATCAAGTGTGACAGTGAGAAAGTGTGTATGGAACCAGAGGAAATAGCAGAGGTACTTAATAAATACTTTACTTCAGTATTCACTATGGAAAAATTATTGTAGGAATGACTTTCAGCAGACTGAAAATCTAGATAATAAGAAAGATGATGTGCTAGAGCTTTTGGAAAGCATCAAGTTGGATAAGTCGCCGGGACCCAATGAGATGTACCCAGGCTACTGTGGGAGGCAAGGGAGGAGATTGCTGAGCCTCTGGCGATGATCTTTGAATCATCAATAGGGATGGGAGAGGTTCCGGAGGATTGGAGGGTTGCGGATGATGTTCCTTTATTCAAGAAAGGGAGTAGAGATAGCCCAGGAAATTATAGACCAGTGAGTCTTACATAAGTGGTTGGTAAGTTGATGGAGAAGATCCTGAGAGGCAAGAATTATGAACATTTGGAGAGGTATAATATGACAAGGAGAAGTCAGCATGGCTTTGTAAAGGGCAGGTCGTGCCTTACGAGCCTGATTGAATTTTTTGAGGATGTGACTGAACACATTGATGAAGGAAGAGCAGTAGATGCAGTGTATGTGGATTTCAGCAAGGCATTTGATAAAGTACCCCATGTAATGCTTATTGAGTAAGTAAGGAGGCATGGGATCCAAGGGGACATTGCTTTATGGATCCAGAACTGGCTTGCCTACAGAAGGCAAGGAGTGGTTGTAGATGGGTCACATTCCGCATGGAGGTTGGTCACTAGTGGAGTGCCTCAGGGATCTGTTCTGGGACCCTTACTCTTTGCGACTTTTATAAATGACCTAGAAGTGGAGGGATGGATTAGTAAGTTTGCCAAAGACACAAAGGTTGGAGGTGTTGCGGATAGTTTGGAGTGCTGTCAGAGGTTACAGCGTGACATCGATAGGATGCAAAACTGGGGTGAGAAGTGGCAGATGGAGTTGAACCAAGATAAGTGAGGTGGTTCATTTTGGTAGTTCAAATATGATGGCAGAATATAGTATTAATTGTAAGAACCTTGGCAATGTGGAGGATCAGAGGATCTTGGGGTTCGAGTTCATAGGATATTCAAAGTTGCTGCACAGGTTGACTGTGTGGTTAAGAAGGCATACGGAGGATTGGCCTTCGTCAATCATGGGATTAGTTCAAGAGCTGAGAGGTAATGTTACAGCTATATAGGATTCTGGTCAGCTCGCACTCGGAGAAGTAGTAATGAGAAGTGAGCATGTCCTGGATGGTGAGGGTCCATGATGGATGCCACCTTCCTAAGGCATCAACTTTTGAATATGTCCTTGATGGTAGAGAGAATAGTGCCCGTGATGGATTTTGCTGCCCTTACAACTCTCTGCAGTTTTTTTCCAAACCAATTATCACAATTCTTCTTATGTCACAGTGTTACAGAGCGCGGCACATAGACACAATGTCAATTAGAGGAGTTCACTGCTTGCTGCTGTACACCTTGTTGCAGGCCACAATTCCTTAGAGTGGTGTCTCACTATGATGGCTGTCAGTGGATTGGATTGAATTATGTGTTCTGTATGCACAGAGAAAGGTTCTCGATTCAAATACATTTTGGCATCTTTCAGAATCTGCTTGAAGTAAATCAATGCAACTTAACTTGTGAGTTAAGTCAATGAAAAGAGCCTCTCTGAATCCTGAAGAGGGTTGAATAAATGCAGCACCCTACTTCCAGAATGCCTCCATTCTAATGTCTCTTCCTGATGCCACATGCTTTTTCTGAGGATAATTGACAGCAATGCTATTCGTCAAACCTGCTTGGACTGACATAATAACACTGTTATTCTGGGCATCATATAGAGTTCAAAAGTCATAGATCATTTCAGCCCTTTCTAGTCAATACCAAATTGTTTTTCTGCCCAGTCCCATTGGCCCACATCTGGACCAAAGCCACCTATACTCCTCCCATCCATGTACTTATCTGAACTTCTCTTAAATGTTATAGTCAAACCTGTATCTGCCACTTCCATTTGCAACTTTTTCCATGCTTGCACCACCCTCTGAGTGAAGAAGTTCCTCCTTAGTTCTTAAACATTTGCCTTTCACCCTCACACTCAGAGGTTCAGAAATGTGATTTCTGATTCTGATTCTGATTCTGTTTCTAACCCATGACCTCTAGTTCCAGTCTCACCCAACCTCAGTGGAAAAAGTCTGCTTGAGTTAACCCTATCTATACCCAACAAAATTTTGTATACATCTATCAAATCTCCCCTCATTCTCCTACACTCTAGAATCTCCCCTCATTCTCCTATGGTAGGAAACATGCAGCAAAAATGGCCCCCACGGACAAACTGGTTAAATAGTAATAACATAGATCAAGCTTGCATACGGATATCAAACAAAGGGTGATTATAGTGCTTAACATTAGTGAAAAACTGATAATTAGCAGCATTAACACTTCTGGAATGTTATGGCATCTAGGACCAAGGCTACATCCACACTAGACCGGATAATTTTGAAAACGCCGGTTTTGTGTAAAAACGATAGGCGTCCATACTATGCGTTTTTAAAAATATCTCCGTCCACATTGAAACAGAGATTTCGGCGAATCTCCTCCTACTGTGCATGCACAGAACACATCTACCGAAAACAAGCAACATGTTTGGTGTCGAATCTCGCTGTGAAAGTGCGCGTTTGTTCAGTTACAGACTAGAAAAACTTAAATGACAGGCGCTGTTGGCTCTCGCGCAGGAGGACTTAAAAGTAAAAAAAAACAAATACTGGAGCATTTGGAGGCAACCGACAGGGAGTTCACGGGCAGTATGAACCAGCTGATGACAAACATTGAAAAACGGACTAACTCTGTTGCATTAATAAAGCACCTTGTTAAATGTATAAAACATGTCTGCATCAGTATGATCTTGTGTTTCCATACAATGTTACATTAGGCTGTTACACATCTATTGTCAGAGAAGTACTTGCATAAATAGGTAAACCACCTTCATACTAGCAAGGACAGAAAACAGGGCAAAGTGAGTATACTTATTTATTCAGTAAGTTATGGGTCAAATAATTTGATGAGTACATTTCTAACTCTTCTGGGTTCAGTCTCGTTGCCGTCTGTTCTGAAATTGTGAGGTTGCGTTCAAGAAAACAATGAAATGGCGTGCTGCCGTCTGACAGCATTTTCAGATTTCTCCAGTTACCCCGCCAACACTGATCTGCCCAAGTTTTCAAAGTTACACACTCTGGCCAGCATTTCTGAAAAGCTCCATTTTTGTGGGACAAAAACACCGTTTTAGTGTGGACAGAGGGTAAAAACGAAGAGAAAAAGCTTCAGTTATGGATTTATCCAGTGTAGTATGGACGTAGCCTAATGCAGACCACAAACTGTATGTACATATATCTAACTGTCTGCATGCCCTCCCCGTGGAATGCATGGGTTTTCCCCAGGTGCTCCAGTTTCTTCCCACAGTCCAGAGACGTACAAAGTAGGTTAATTGTCACTGGTCATTGTAAATTGTCTCGTGATTAGGTTGAGGTTCATTGGGGTTGTGGAGTTGCTGGGACAGTGTGACTCGAAGGGTCAGATGGCTCTACTCCATGTTGTATTGCTAAATCCCAAGCAGGCCTTTGGCCTAACTCATGCATGCTGACCGAAGGTGGTCTGGAACAATGGGGCATTAGCCTTACAGTTCAGATCATGCCATTCAATGTGGATGTGATTAAACAAGTCATGGTGTAGTATAACGACAAAAACAGACTGCTACGGAATCTGCTATGACACAAAAAACACCAGGCTCACAGACAGCTTCTACCCCAATGGATAAGGCTATTGAACTATCTCTTTGCATAATAAGGTGGGTTCCGCACCTGACAATCTACCTTGTCATGGCCTTTACCTTAATGTCTGCCTGCACTGCACTTTCTCTGAAACACTTTCTGTTATCACATTCCCTTTGTGCTACCTCAATGCACTGATCTAATCTGATCTACATGGATGACCTGGAAATTTTCCACTATATCTCAGTACATTTACAATAATAAGCTAACTTTCTGATTTATCCATTTACCAATGACATTGAAAGTAAGCTTATGCACTCTCTCAACTGCAGGCAAAAAAAATCAGGCAGAAGGTGTTGATGATGGAGCTTTATTTCAAGAATCATTCTTTGGGAAGCTACCTATGACATCAAACAATACTGAGACAGAAACAAAACCTGTCCTATCCATTCAAACATCTTGAATTTTACTCTGACAGGCACATCCAAGATGTAACATATCCATTCTTGCTTCATTTACTCACAGATGAAGACAGTGTAGTCTGTGAATTCCAGAACATAATATCCCCAAAGTCCAGGAACCAGTTCCCTACTTACCTTGAATCACCATTGACAAATTGGTAGTCCATTGTTTGTCAAGCTACACAGTGCATCAGACACAAATCTGATCCAACCTTGTAGCAGAAGTAGATCATATGGCCTATCAAGTCTGCTCTTATTCCATCATGGCTGATTTAATATCCCTCTTAACCCATTCACCCTCCTTCTCCCTCTAACATTTGACATCCTTACTAATCAAAAATCTATCAACTTCCACTTTAAAGTGGCTGCCCTCCAGCCCAATCTTCAGGCTGTGTGGTCTTTGATGCAAAAGTCACTTTTCGATGTACGTGTGATGAGAAAATATATGGTGGTACTCTGGGGGGGAGGGTGACAGGTTTGAAGAGCTACAAGTGATTTAGTCTCCACAGCCATTCGTGGCAATAAATTCCACAAATTCACCACCTCCTGGCTAAAGATATTTCTCCTCCTCTTTGTTCTAAGCAGACATCCATATATTCTGAGACTGTGCCCTCTGGTCTTTGACTCCCCCACTATGAGAAATATTATCTCCACATCCATTTAATCTGGGACTTTCAATATTTGATAATTTTCACTGGCATCCCACCCACAACTCTGTACTGAATCTACTGTAGCTTAATGTCTTGGCTTCCAGATACTGATTTAATTCAATCAAAGTAGAAAACAAATGTGATTTGACAGTGATAGCAAGTAAATTTTGTACTGGCTTTGAAATTCTTCTGTGAGATGTTGCTGCACAATGTTTAATTTTATGTTATCAGGGATGTTTCTTTATTCCTTCAAGGGACACTGATATCAATGGTAATTATTGCCCTCCCTTAATCATCCTTCAACTCAATGGTTTGTGAGACTGAGTTCATTTTGGAATTGATCACATTACATTTCATGTCCACTGAGAACAGATCCAGTGAACATCGGCAGATTTCACTCCTTGAAGGATGTTGCCTTTATGGCATTTATTTAGTTCATAATATTTTCGCTTTAGTAAGATGTTTGTTAGCATTTTTTAGTTAAAGTTAGGATTGTTTAAAGTAAATTCGTTGTCTGTGATATATCGCGGCATGCGATGACGTCACATCTGGTTTCGCCGCGTCTTGTGAGAAAATACTGGTTTGGAGAAACGGGAAGGAGGGGGCTCACATGTGCAGGATCAGCGCAAGAAAAGTTGTCTTCCTACGCACTAGAAACATAGTGAAGCAATGCCGTAAGTTCATGAGATAATCGATATGTTGAATTAAAATGTTAACACTGATTCTGTTAAAAGTAATGACGGTTGATAAGGTTTATGTTTTCGTTAGTTAAAGAGTTGTGGATAGTTTGTGTTGAAATGTATTTAAAGCAGTCAATGGCATAGGTAGATTCTGACTGTATGCTGCATTTTAATGTGATGTAGTTGTTGTAGTTTTACTTTTGCAAGTATTTACGATGTAAATGTGATATCACGAAGGAAACAAATACTGTACAAATCTTGTATTGTTTTATCAACAGTTTTCACCATAAGTTAATGAGGAAGAGTGAACAGTAAACGGTTAATCTTACTGCAATCCTGTTTTCATTGACTACGGTTTACCTCGGCGTTTAGTTCAGCGTTCTCTTACACCTGAGCGAGAACACTACAAGGGACATTAATGGACCAGATGGAGTTTTACCACATCTGGGTCATTTCACAATCGTCATTTCGGACACAGGTTCTCTTTGTGTCTGCTTCCTTCAGCCAGGCTATAAACCCAGTGGCAGTAGAAAGGATTATGATTCTGTTTCCTCCCACATTACAAAGGTAGTGAATTGCCGGCATACTATGTTGGCTCTGAAAGCATGGCAACGCATGTGGCTGCCCTCCAGCCCAATCTTCAGGCCGTGTGGTCTTTGATGTAAAAGTCACTTTTCGATGTACGTGTAATGAGAGAATATATAGTGGTACTCTGGGGGGGGGGGGGAGGGTGACAAGTTTGAAGAGCTACAACATCACGTAGAGACCAAGGGAATAAGTCGAGGTACCGAGCAGTATGCCTTCTCCACACCCCCAGGCCAGGCTCATGAAGGTGGGACCCAGCGTAAGGACCTGAGAACTGAGCATCATGCCTTCCCAGTGAACCCCAACACAGCAACCACACCCAGGCTCTCCAATCTGGGGGATACGGTGGAACACATCACCCACCTCCCTCGCGGACCACATTGGAGAACCCAAGACACAGCATGGAAGGACAAGCAACAAGGCAGGCAACACCTACGCCCCTGGGGCAAGAGGAAGACCATAGGGTCTCAGCATTTCACACCACAAAGTCCGCCGTAAAGCTCCTCTGATACAATGATCCCAGCCGCCTGGAGCCTTACCCAGCAGAAGCTAAACTTGCCACATGGCACAATGGGTGGAGCCCACTGAGACTGTGGTGCGTTTTGCCCTGATGATGGGGGAGGGTGACCTGTCAGCCTTCCTTGTACTAACACTGGCTGAGCAGCCTGACAACAGATCCCTCCAGGTATTAGAGCGGCGTTTTGAGTAGAGGCTATTGGAGAAGGCGATGAGGGAAGAACTGGGCAGCAGACAGCACCGTATGGAAGGAAGCCTGGGGAAGTTCGCAGCAGATCTCTGCCACTCACAAGTCCCTCCTACAGCCCATGAAGAGCTTTCCCTCCATGCCTTTGTAAAGGCGCTGACACCAGGACGTTTTTGGCAGCATGTTTACCTGGTCATCATTGACTAAGGCAGAGAGAGCAGAAATAATTTTAGCCCCCAAGGCATTCCACAACACCCAGGATTGTGACACTGAAGTGGAGGAGGAAATTGATGAGGAGGAGCCCGTGAGAGAGGTCCAAACAGCACAACTCAGGCCCTGTTGTGTGCCACAGAGCAAACTCTGCTTCCGGTGTGGTAAGGCTGGCCATTTGACCAGGGACTACCTCAGACTGGCACCACATCACAACCCAATGCAGCCATTAGGAAACATTGAGTGGGCAGCGCTGCCCAAGACCTCCAAAAAAAATCCCTCCATTGTCACCTCTCAGGGTGTGTTGTTTGGGTGAAGAGCAAGGCTTATATGTAGACTGCGTGGTGGTGGGCATTAAATGCTGTGCAGTGGTGGATATAGGGTCAACAATCACCAGCATCCATTCAATTGTCCTCCCCAACACAGACCAGCCATCTATGCCTAGGTGGTCAATGATGGTTGTCCAGCTGGCTACAGTCACCGGTGACTGTACGGTGAAGAGAGGGAAGAAGTGGCTGCATGTCGTAGTGGGGTAAAACACAGTGGAGTGTGAGGTATGGCTCACTGACATCCAGGTGTTCTGCATCATCGGCCTGAACCTGCTGTCCCAGTGGGGGACCCGTGTGGATGTGTTGTGGGCAGCACTCTACTTTGACGCTGAAGCTGTGGCTCTCCAGCAAGGCAGCTCTGGAAAGCGGACCCAGCAAGGGCAGCCACAATCACCACAGGTTTCACAGCCGGCAGCCATAATGCAGCACACCCTGCAGCAGCCGAATGCAACCGGGGCAATCAGTGATAGTGGCAGCAAGGTAAGGCCCCTCTCCTTTGACCAGCAGTTGTGCAGCGAGCAGGTGAGTGACTCTGTGCTGGCTCACTGGAGGGGATGGCTGAGCGTGGGACGACTGCCAGAGTGAGCAGCGGTCTCCATCCTGGATCCAGAAAGCAAAGCCCCATATTCTCTGTGGGATCATTAGAGGTGTGTGACGGGTTGCTGTTCCAGTGGTGAAAGTTTTCCAATGGTGACAGACATCTCCTGCAGCTGGTGGTCCCCCGGGGGCTCTGCACCATGGTACTGGGCTCAGTGCACGCGCCGGTGGGGGTCAGCCATTTCAGGGTCACAAAGACATTGGGCAAACTGCGTGAACACTTCTACTGGCCTGGGTAGAGGCAGGACGTGGATCTATTGGTGCACTGTTGCAACACTTGCACATCTCAGAAGGGGCTGGGCCACCAGCCCAGTGTGCCAATGCAGCTATACGTGTTGGGGGTCCCAGAATGGGTCTACTGCCCCTCCTGGAAGAAAGGACTACCCCGCAAGCTGGGAAGCCACTGGATGCGGTCAGGTGAGGTGCTCAATCACATCTCAGATGTGGTATCTCAGGTGCAGTTGCCTGAACAGTGGAAGGCAGTTTGGCCAATTCTACGGTGTGAGCTATTTTTCCATTTAGGTAGGTCATATTTCCCTGTCAAATGGGAGGTATTCTTTCCTATTATCCAAACTGATGGTTCTCTTCATAGAAATACCACACACCTCATAGAATTAATTCAAGGATTTCACAGTAGTTAAATGTCTTGGCTCTCTCCAGATGGTTTGCATTTAATCAAGTATCAAGACTAAAGAGAGAAGCCCTTTCAGCTTTCCCAGGAGAATGAGTTTGAAAAATTAAAAATTAAAATTAGATGAATTTGACATAAAAATAATTGCTACCTTTTGAATTGCTTCCCTTTTGTTCACATTCAGTGTTACAGGCATGCATGATACTGATTCAGGAGCATTGGGTGCCATGGTTCTATCGTGTGGGCTGAATAGCAGCAAGGGGGTTAAGAAGTCAACAAGGCAGCATGTTAGGTCAAGCAACACACACCAAATGCTGGTGGAACGCAGCAGGCCAGGCCATGACCAACCTTATCGGCTCTGGGGATTTCCCATCCACTGCCATCAACCTCATAGTTCCCAAATCCCACACTTCCCGTTTCTCCCTCCTACCTAAGATCCACAAACCTGCCTGTCCAGGTAGACCCATTGTCTCAGCTTGCTCCTGCCCCACTGAACTCATTTCTGCATACCTCAATACTGTTTTATCCCCCCCCACCCCCGTTCAATCCCTTCCCACCTTTGTTTGTGACACTTCTAATGCTTTGAAATTTTTCAATGATTTTAAGTTCCCTGGCCCCAATGCCTTATTTTCACCATGGATGTCCAGTCACAATACACTTCCATGCCCCACCAGGAAGGTCTCAAAGTTCTCCACTTCTTTTTGGATTCCAGACCTAACCAGTTACCCTAGACCACCACTCCCCTCCGTCTAGCGGAATTAGTCCTTACTCTTAATAATTTCTCCTTTGGCTCCTCCCACTTCCTCCCAGCTATGCCTGCCTTTTTGTTGGCTTTGTGAAAGAGTCCATGTTCCAAGCCTATGCGGGCATCTGTCCGACACTTTTCCTTCGCTACATCAACAACTGCATTGGCGCTGCTTCCTGCACAAATACTGAGCTCATTGACTTCATTAACTTTGCCTCCAACTTTCACCCTGCCCTCAAATTTACCCAGTCTATTTCTGACACCTCCCTCCACTTTTTTGATCTTTCTGTCTCCATCTCTGGAGACGGCTTATCTACTGATATCTACTGTAAGCCTACAGACTCTCACAGCTACCTGGACTATTCCTCTTCCCACCCTGTCTCTTGCAAAAATGCCATCCCCTTCTCACAATTCCTCTGTCTCCGCCACATCTGCTCTCAGAATGAGGCTTTTCATTCCTAGACGAAGGAAATGTCTTCCTTTTTTAAAGAAAGGGGCATCCCTTCCTCCATCATCAACCCTGCTCTCAAATGCATCTCTCTCATTTCACTCACATCTGCTCTCCTGCCACCCGACTAGGGATAGGGTTCCCCTTGTCCTCACCTACCACCCCACCAGCCTCTGGGTCCAACATATAATTCTCCATAACTTCCGCCACCTCCTACGGGATCCCACCACCAAGCACATCTTTTCCTCCCCCTCTTTCTGCTTTCCGCAGGGATCGCCCCCTACGTGACTCCCTTGTCCATTCAATCCCCCCATCCCTTCCCACCAATCTCCCTCCCAGCACTTATCCTTGTAAGCGGAACAAGTGCTACACCTGCCTTTACACTTCCTCCCTCACCACTATTCAGGGCCCCAGACAGTCACTTCACCTGTGAGCCAGCTGGTGAGATATACTGTGTCCAGTGCTCCCAGTGTGGCCTTTTATATATTGGTGAGACTCAGCGCAGACTGGGAGACCGGTTCGATGAACACCTATGCTCTGTCCGCCAGAGAAAGCAGGATCTCCCAGTGGCCACACATTTTAATTCCACGTCCCATTCCCATTCTGATATGTCTATCCATGGTCTCCTTTACTGTCAAGATGAAGCCACACCCAGGTTGGAGGAACAACACCTTATATTCTGTCTGGGTAGACTCCAACCTGATGGCATGAACATTGATTTCTCTAACTTCCGTTAATACCCCCTCCCCTTTTTATCACATCCCTTATTTATTTATTTATTCCCTTCCTTTCTTTTTCTTCTTTTCTCTCTCTCTTTTTTTCTCTCTGTCCCTCTCACAATCACTCCTTGCCTGCTCTCCATCTCCCTCTGGTGCTCCCCTCCCCTTTTCTTTCTCCCTAGGCCTCCTGTCCCGTGATCCTTTCCCTTCTCCAGCTGTGTATCCGTTTTGCCAAACAACTTTACAGCTCTTAGCTTCATCCCTCCCCGTCCTGTCTTCTCCTATCATTTCGGATCTCCTCCTCCCCCTCTCACTTTCATACCTTTTGCTATCTCTTCTTTCAGTTAGTCCTGACAAAGGATCCCGGCCTGAAGCATCAACTATACTTCTTCCAATAGATGCTGCCTGGCCTGCTGCGTTCCACCAGCATTTGGTGTGTGTTGCTTGAATTTCCAGCATCTGCAGATTTCTTCCTGTTAGCATGTTAGGTCAACATGATAATGCATAAACTAACCAACCTCTGACAGTGATTGGGGTGAATGCCTTGATCCAATAAACTAATAAGCCTTGAAGTATAGAGTTTGTGATGGCCTGTGGAGAAACTTGGACCATGCTAACCAAAAAGGACTTCCTGATCCACAAATGTCTGTCAAGTATCCAGTCACATGCTGAACATAAATACAAGAGATTCTGCAAATGTTGGAAATCTAGACCTATAAATACGAACCCCTGCACAGCACCTATGGAGAGCAATGGACAGTCAACATTTCATAAGACCATAAGACATAGAAGCAGATGTAGGCTATTTGGCCCATTGAGTCTGTTCCACCATTTAATCATGGGTTGATCCAATTCTTCCAGCCATCCCCACTTTCTTGCCTTCTCCCCATACCCTTTGATGCCCTGGCTAATCAAAAAACCTATCTATCTCTGCCTTAAATACACCCAATGACTTGGCCTCCACAGCCTTTGGTGGCAACAAATTCCACAGATTTACCACCCTCTGAATAAAGTAATTTCTCTGCATCTCTGTTCTAAATGGATGACCTTCAATTCTGAAGTCATGCCCTCTTGTATTAGACTCCCCTACCATGGGAAATAACATTGCCATATCTAATGACCCTTCATTGGGTTGGAAGGGGAAAGAAGCCTGAATAAAAATATGGCAGGAGGGGAAGGAGTATAAGCCGGCAGATGTTAGAAGTGTGTTTCTGAGTGAGCACATGGTCAAAGAGCTGGAAAGCAGCAGATACCACAGAGGAGT
Organism: Hypanus sabinus; assembly: GCF_030144855.1. NCBI lineage: Eukaryota > Metazoa > Chordata > Chondrichthyes > Myliobatiformes > Dasyatidae > Hypanus > Hypanus sabinus. The sequence continues at coordinate 111,429,816 of NC_082718.1, forward strand.
GCAGTGAAAGAGATCTCCCTGCACTCCTGTCGAAGATGATTTAAACTTCTTTAGGATAGGCATGCCTCAAAGCGATTTTACAGTGGAGCAGAAATCATAAACATAAGAGATTCTGTAGATGCTCTAAACCCAGAGTAACACATGCAAAGTGCTGGAGGAACCCAGCAAGTCAGACATTCCACTCTGTGGAGTGGAATAAACAGTTGATGCTTGAGGTTGAAGCCCTTCATCAGCATGGGAAAGAAAGGCGGAAGAAGCCAGAATACAAAGATGGGGCGAAGAAATGAGTACAAGCTGGCAATTAATAGTTGCGAGTCTGGGTAACCACTGAACATAGTGAGAGTTTCTCCCATGACATGAGTGACTTTTCATCCTCTCAGTAATCAGTAAGGATGGTAAATTTCCCTTCCCAAAGGGCTTTGGTAAACTAGACAATGCAGGAAATGTTTTCCAGTGTAGAAATGGCTAATACCAGGGGCATAATTTTAAAGTAATTGGAGGAAAGTATAAAGGGATGTCAGAGGTAATAATTTTTTACACGGAGTACTGAGGGCATGAATGCCCTGTCAGTGGTGATGGTAGAGGCAGACACATTAGGGCCATTTAAGAAACTCTTGGACAGGCAAATGGATGATCAAAATGGAGGGCTACATAGGAGGGAAATGTAAGGTTGATCTTAGAGTTGGCTAAAAGGTGAGTACAACATTGTGGGCCAAATGGCCTGTACTGTGCTGTAGTGTTGCACGTTCTTTTTTCTAAATGTGTGGTTACCAATACTAAAACTAGCTTTCTTTTTAAATTCTAGAGTTTTATTGAATTATGTGGAATCAAATTCCTGAAATGCAATGATGAGACTTGAACTTATGTTTCTAGATCATAAGTGAAACTTCCTTTTACTGGGTGTCTCTGGAAATGCAGCTTGTTAACCCCTTGCTAACAGCCATTGGATTCTGCAGCAATAAACACACCTTTCTCTGGCTTAGCACGTCTAGAGTATATACAATCCGTGAGATTGGGATGTCTCGCCCACCAAAACCCCATATGATTTATTGCCCTGCAATAGCCTGTCAGCATAAAATAACAGATTGCATGCTGCATACAATTATAAAGCAGTATATTTGTGAACGTTAACTTAACAAAACAGTTTGTAAAGAAAAGAAAGAAGAAAATACAGAAGGGTCCATTATAATTAAACATTCAAATGTGCCCAGGTTTGAGCTCAAATCTTCCAAAAGCTATATTCACTGATCCTCAGTAGACCTACACACCTTAGTTTCATTGAATCGCATTTCCCTACCGGGTCGAATCCTAAAACCAGTTCTCTCCAGCATCTTCTCTCTTCATCTCTCACCAAACAAAGACAAAGACCCATCACCAGTGTCAATCACAAAGCTGCTTCCCCAGCCTTCTCCAGAACCATCTCCCTGTTCCACTCTCCTGAATGGATGGCCCACATGAAACACTGTACAACATTAGCAGTGAAACTTTTACCTGGGAATTACATAACTTTCTCAGGTCCTGCTTCAACACTTCTTTATGTCTCTATACTTCTTAAGCAATGGAGGCGTAGGCAAAAAATCATGTTCACCAACATTACATTTCTAATGTGGAGCAGTAGCATAGTGGTTAGCAAACGCTTTACAGTACAGGTGACCTGGGTTCAATTCCTGCTGCTGCCTGTAAGCCTGTAAGGAGTTTGTATGTTCTCCCCATGACCATGTGGATTTCCTCTAGGTGCTCCAGTTTCCCCCCACATTCCAAAGGTGTACCTGTTGGTAGGTTAATTGATCATTGTAAATTGTCCCCTGAGTAGGTTATGATTAAATCAGGGGATTGCCAGGCAGTGTAGCTCGAAGGGCTGGAAGGGTCTATTCCACGCTGCATTTCAATAAATAAGTTAAATAAAAAACTTATTCTTCCAGCAACCTCCAATACTTTGACACTGATTACTCCCAACACAAAAGAAAGACATTGTGACAATCTGCCAGAAGTTCAAAGTCCCTGATTGGTGAGTCATGGTGTTAATATTAGGCATCGAAGACTGAAGATAATGAGTCCACAAGTCGAGCCCAACAGTCGAAGCCCCTAGGTTTACATACTCTATCCCAAAGTTGGAGGCCTAATGTCTGCAGGTCTGCATCTGTGAGTCTGGGCCCAATGACTTTGAGTCCAAGAGTTCAGGGTCAAAGTTTCCAGCGGTGGCCTGTCCTGGAATTATGTGTGAGTGTGAGGAAATGGACTTGTTTTCCTGTCGTTTTGTTTTGGGTTGTTGCTGTTGTCATGTTCTTGTTGCAGTTTGTATTGTTCTGCTGAACGTTGTAGGCATGCTATTTTGGCACTGAAATGTGTGGCAACGCTAGTAGGCTGCCCCAAGCATATCCTTAGGTTGTGCTGGTTGTTAACGCCAATGACACATTTCACTGTCTGTTTTGATGTATGTGTGGTAAATAATCTAAATAGAGCAACTTCATTGCTCCCATTTACAACTTCATTTCTTCTTCTCTAGCCTTATGACTTGTTCATCAATTCCCCTTTGATTCTTTTGCCTCTATCTACAAGGAGAGGTAATTTTTAAAATAGCCAATTACTTACTGGCAGATGTTTTGGATACAAGAAGAATCTAAAACACCTGTAATACACATGATTTTGAGAAGAACATACAAATGTCATACATCCAGCAACCTGAAGCTGAGAGGGAACAGATCAACTATCAAATTTCTATCAAAACTTCATCCTTATGTCGGTTATGTATGTCCTACACCTCTGGGTTTGGTTTAGTCACATTAAAATAAACAATTAAAAGTAGCAAATTAAATTAAATTAATTAAAATTAAATTAAATTAACAATTAAAAGACACTTTCTTTCTAAAGATCCACAGGATAAGTTGGAACATCCTGTTACAAGAATGTCTGTCTGTCTCTCTAGGTACCATATCCAATGCAAACGTTGGTGACTATGGCTTTCCATACAGATCTTTCACTTGTTCTTTGAATGACTTCCACTTCCTCGATGTGTAGCCACCTGGCTAGGCTTTTGTTATACATAAGCCGAGGTCTTCCTCTAGGTTTGCTCCCCTCAATCTTTCCAGAGAGTGTTAGTTTTTCTAGTTCATCTTTCCGCATGATGTGTCCTAGGAATCTGAGTTGTCTTTCTCTTATTGTTGGTATGAGTGATCTAACTGTTTGGGCTTTTCTGACAACTTCTTCATTTGATGTGTGTGTAGTCTATGATATTTTTAACATTCTCCTGTAGAACCATAATCCAGCTGCTTCTAGTCTCTCTTCCATTGCTGGGGAAATGGTCCAGCATTGACTTCCATAAGTCAGGATAGAATAAATGTAGCACTGCAGTATCTTGTTTTTAGTGTACATGCTCATCTTTCTGTCTAATAATGTAATAATGATACTGTAATAATGATCAGGGAGACACAGAGAGTATCTGTGATTACTGACAGATCAACATGAACTTACACAACCAATACCTATCTGCACACTAAATAAGTTTTCCTAACCTTCCATAAACAGTCAAAGAACAGAAAAGGAGTTTCAGCTGCTGGCCACATGTTCCTCATATTTCTGTTCTGAATCTACACACCTGTAGGGCACCTCACATCAGCAACAGTTGTTCTCACACAGAGTTACTGCTGCCAGCACACTTGAAGTGTCTGCTTTTATATTCATAGACAGATAGATACTTCATTGATCCCAAAGGAACTTACAGTGACACAGCAGTATTACAAGTGTACAGATATACAAGTATACAAATACTAGAAGAGAAGAAAGAATAAAAAATATGTTTCCTCAAACATTCTAATGGGGGGGGGAGTCGTAACTCCCCCAGCTATAAGTTGACTCATTATAGAGCCTAATGGCTGAGGGTAAGAATGACTTCATATAGCACTCTTCGGAGCATCGCAGTTGTCTTAGCCTGTTACTAAAAGTGCTCCTCTGTTCAGTCAAGATGACATGCCAAGATTTCCCACAGGGTCCTTTGTTCTACTGCAGCCTCCAGTGTGGTATTTCTTACCATTTCAAATATTGCATTCTAGTGTTATTGGCTATAGGTCATGTGTCTAACCTTAAACACTTTTTTATTGGTGGAATGCAGCAGGCCAGGCAGCACCGAGAAGGAGAAGCACTGTCGACATTTCAGGCCGAGACCCTTCATCAGGACGAAGGGTCTCTGCACAAAATGACGACAGCGCTTCTTCCTCTAGATGTTGCCTGGCCTTCTGCAGTCCACCAGCATTTTGTGTGTGTTCTGTGAATTTCCAGCATCTGCAGATTTCATCGTGTTTACCTTTTTATTGGGTCTGCTGCAGGCCAGCATCCATTTATTGCCCTCTTCCAGGCAAGTGACAATTAGTAATTTATGGCTCTTTGTTCTCAAACAGCTACTGGCCTGACTCAAAATTCACAAACCTGCATGTTATATCCAACTAAAGAACACCTTATTAATAACATATTAGAAAATGATCCCTCATTCAGCAGATTACCTGAGGCATCCTTGCATCTACTCTAAAACACTGATCAAGCCAAGTGACTGACTCACAAAATGGAGAACCCAGCCTTCTTCATAAAGTGGCAGTCTCTTTCTCCTCCCTCATGGCAAGAGCAAAAGCATTTGGTCCATCTGCTTCCACTGTCCTTGATTCATTTGAACTCCCTGATGTGCAAACTGTAGTTATTCCTGGCCAACATCTCCATCCTCTTGATCCAAAGATATTTATCTTGGGATCACTATCCTCCGCTATTCTACTGACTACTCATAGACTGACATTAACTTCCAGAACTTCTATGATACAAAGATAAAGGTACCATTTACTTACTGAATTCATACATCTGTGTATAGAAAATTGTCTTATTTGTTTACAAAACCATCATCCACACCCATGACTGTGTGGCTAGGCATAGCTGAAATATCATCTATAAATTTGCTGATGATACAACCATTGTTGGTAGAATCTCAGATGGTGACAAAGAGGAAATACAGGAGTGAGATATGCCAACAAGTGGAGTGGTGTCACAGCAACAACTTGGCACTCAACGTCAGTAAGATGAAAGAGCTGATTATGGACTTCAGGAAGGGTAAGACAAAGGAACACATACCAATCCTCATAGAGGGATCAGAAGTGGAGAGAGTGAGCAGTTTTGAGTTCCTGGGTGTCAAGATCTGCGAGGATCTAACCTGGTCCTAACATATCGATGCAGTTATAAAGAAGGCAAAACAGTGACTATACCTCATTAGGAGTTTGAAGAGATTTAGTATATCAACAACTGCACTCAAAAACTTCTGTAAATATACCATGGAGAGCATTCTGACAGGCTGCATCACTGTCTGGTATGCGGGGGGGGGGGGGGGGGGTCGCTTCTGCACAGGACCAAAAGAAGCTGCAGAAGGTTGTAAATTTAGTTGGCTCCATCTTGTGTACTAGCCCACAAAGTACCCAAGAGATCTTCAAGGAGCGATGTCTCAGAAAGACAGCATCCATTATTAAGGACCTCCAGCACCAAGGAAATGCCCTTTTCTCACTGCTACCATCAGGTAGGAGTACAGAAGCTGAAGGTACACACTCAGCAATTCAGGAACAGCTTCTTCCCCTCTGCTATCTGATTCCTAAATGGCCATTGAACTCTTGAACACTACCTCACTTTTTTAAATATATATTATTTCTGTTTTTTGCACAATTTTTAATCTATCAATACATGTACACTGTAATTTATTTATTTATTGTAATTTTATATTTTTCTTCTATATTATGTATTGCATTGAACTGCTGTTATTAAATTAACAAATTTCACAGCACTTTAAGGTTCTCCTTTGCCACATCCTCTACTACTATTTGAGGCAAAGTTTGTCCTCCATTAGCCAAATCTAAAGTCATGATACCACTTGTAAAACTGTGACTTTCCAACACTCTTTCTGTCCCTTTGTATAACTCGTAGCTTCTATTGTTATAACACACCTGTTTCACCAAGGCATATTGTAAGAAGAACTCATTAGTTACAGGCAAAATATACAATAAACAATTCTCTTCTGGACAAGCCCAATGATTTTCCCCTTTTATGACATCCTAATAAATTTATCCCTTTCCCGTTAACAGTCATAACATTAGCGTGTGTTGGTGGGTTACTTAAGAATATCCAAGTCTTCTCATGATATTTACCCATATTGTGAACTCTTTGCAAAGAGTAAGTTAAATTATTTCCATGTGGGGGAATATGAAATACCATACCAATGTAAAACCTTCCTTTATCATAATCACATGTACCCAGTACTCTATTGGTTAATGTAAGCCTTCTGATAATGACACAAGGGCACTTTTTTCCAACCTGTTACTTTAGTTGCTCAATTTGGTACTTGATTGGTATCATGTTGTAATAAATTAGTGCTAAACCTGGTAAGCAACCAACTAGCATATGTAGCACAGATCTCAGTTTTATGCATTGCCATAGAGCAATGGGTCCACAGGAATGCTTTAGAGCATACAGTCACGGCACATAAATGCAGTTGTCAGGTGTGTTGGAGCAGGCTCATGCTGTAGGGCCTGATGGATCTGGAGGTTCTGAAGGCCCCAGAGTAAGGATCTAGCAGAATGGAATAGTGAGCTGAGTGTTGATCTCTATTTCAGCTGAGTCGAACTGTCCTGACAGGGTGCCTACCTTAGTATTCTTGGAGTTGGTAGGAGATGGTGAAGATCTGGGTCATCATGGAATGAGTCCAAGACTCAAAGTTATCTATAGCCGCAGAGATCAATGTCTTGTCACTGTGACCATTCCAATAGACAGAACAGAAGACAAGGGGTTCTAGATCATGTGAAACACAAGCTAAACTCTAGCTGCTGAATTACTGCATAATTCGTAACTGCATAAATATGTTGACCAGAATAGAGCTTCTGAGAAGCTGGCATCCAGGAACTCAAACTTGCTAATCCTTTCCACTGCTGACTCCTCCTTGAGGACTGCTGTTTTCTCCCAATTTCCCCTTCCTGAAGTTCATAATCAATATCTTAGTCTTACTGGTATTGAGTGCAAGGTTGTTGGTAGAACACCACTCAATCAGCCAATCTGTCTCACTCCTGTATACCTCCTCAGCACTATCTGAGATTCTGCCAACAAGAGCTATGTCTTTGGTGAATTTATAGATACTGAGGGGATTAGTACTGATTGTGTTGAAAACTGGTAGCCAGTGGAGAAAGTAAATGGAGCCTAATTTTAAAACTATCCAAAAATGCACCCAATTCAGCCAAACTGAATGTCATCCTGGATTTGTGTGCTTATGTCTCAGGGAAAGGAAATGAACTCACAACCTTCTGAGTCAGAGGAGAATATACAAAGTGTATTTCCAATGGTTGAGATACTCGGTGTGCTCTTTTCCACAGACAATACCAGTAAGGCAGTCATAAAATGTAAGTATACTGCACAGTCATAGCCATAGCTCTTTCAGCTGTGCTTTCACTTGGATCAATAGAAAGACTATTGAATGTAAGGTATTCACAAACAGTTTGAAACATAATATAATAAAGGTTTATATTCAATGCATCACCCTTGAAGCTACTTACCCTGTCTTCAAAACTTGATTCACTTCTGTGAAGTAGGCACAAATTATATTTCTAATCAATAGGATTATAATATGGGATCTGCATGGATACACAGAGAACATTGTGTTAGGCACATAAAAATTACTCATGAGCAGGAGGCTTTTAAATATGGAATGCTGGCAAGGGCAGTGAAGAAGGTCTAATCTGCAGATTGGCTGAATCAGAGTATGAGTCACAGATATGAGAGCTGGCAGTAGGAATAAGCCATATGCCTCTTCAATCCCACTGCCATTCGTCAATATAATATTTGAGAATCCACTACAGAGCCATTTTCCTGCACTATCCTCATTTTCCTTTTTTTCTCTCTTGAGCATAGTGGTTAGCGCAATGCTATTACAGCTCAGGGCATCGGAGTTTGGAATTCAGTCATGGCATCCTCTGTAAGGAGTATCTGTACATTCTCCCCGTGGAATGAAAGGGTTTTCTCCTGGTCCTCTTGTTTCCTCCCACAGTCCAAAAACATACCAGGTATGTTAATTGGTCCTTGTAAATTGTCCAATTATTAGGTTAGGGCTAAACCAGGCGAAGGTTGATGAGTGGTGCAGTTCAAAGGGCTGGAAGAGCCTACTCCACACTATATTTCTAAATTTTGAAAAAATCTCTCGCTCCAATTTGAATGAACACAGTTCAAAGTTCAAAATAAATTTATTTTCAAAGTCCATACAGTGCCCTGAAAATGTATTCAGCTCCCACAACTATTTTCACATTTTACTGTCTCATTTTCTAAATTTAAGATATATTGAAGTAGGATTTTTTGATCTAATCTTTACAACATTGTGTAACATGTCAAATCAAAAAAATTCCAAAACTTATCAACAATTTACTAAATATTAAAAACCAAGATTGTGAGGCTGAAAAAGTATTCATCCCCTTTGTAATTACTACATTAACTTTCTTCAGATACAATATACAGTATTACATTACCAACTCACAATTTCTTGGTAAAGAAAATTGGAGGTTTACCTGTTTTCAATGAAAAAATAAGAATAAATACCCCCTCTCTCTGTAAGGCCCAACAGTATGGTATATTTTCAACATATCACACCAAAATGAAGACATTCAAAACAAGTCAGAGAAATGCTAAGAGCAGCACAGATCTGGGGAAGGGTACAAGAACCTTTCAAAGACACTAAATACACCTCGAAGCTCAGTGCAGTCAATCATCAAAAAGTGGAAAATAGGGGGTTTCCGGTGATGTCATCGCCGAGAATGGCAGCTTAAGTCACTAGCTCCTCTGGAAAAACGCGTATTAAGCCCTGTTAACCCATCAAATATAGCATTTTTCGAAAAATATTTGAACTGAAAAGAGGGGCAAGAATGGGGAAAAGGAATGGAAATAAACAAAACAACACTGTGCAGCCTGCAGCTGACAGGAGTGCAGCGAGCAGCTCTCCTACCCGACCGCGTGCTAGCGAGGCAGCTGCTGGGCATCGTTCAGGTGAAGTGGTGAATATGATTGAAATCCTGAAAGAGATAAGGGAGTTCCAGAAAGAAATAGAGCAGCAGCTCCGTGATATTAAGGCAGAGCTCATATTGGAGTATAAAAATATTGTGGAGTATAAAAGTAGTATTATTTGCTGTGTAACCAAAACTATGTAGTCAGCTTGCTATGCATGTATCCAAAATGAAATCCTAGGAATGTAGAATACAATGGTGTGTTAATGTGTTAATGAAAGGTAGCTAAGAGATGTAGTCAGCTTTGAAACTTGCTATTTGCTATGCATGTACCCAATTTAGCAGGAGAATGAAATATTAAGAATGTTAATGAAAGGTAGCTAAGAGATGTAGATTAGAACATGATTAAGTTAATGGGACGTACGTGTGGCACGTGTGAAACTGGACCAAGAGATTGCTATAAAAAATGCTATGTCCATAGATCGGTGGGCAATCAGCGACTAGCTCAATGATTGTCTCAGCTTTGATTTGCAAATTAAAGTTTAACCCTTCTTGAAGAATCTTCTGCGCCTCCTAATCATTTGTGGGGCATGAGAAACCACGACAAAATTGACGACCGTGGCAGGACCGGAAAGAGACCCGCGGAAAGGAACCAGCAGACTGGGGATGCTTCCCAGTCCTCCGGGACCCCAACAAGGCTAACAGCATTAAGGGTGCACCCAAACAAAAGGTAAGCGCTTTTTGCGACAATTTGGACTAAGAATTCTGTTGGCTTTGGGGAGGTCTTGGAGTCTCAGAAGTGTGGAACCACTGCCGAAGGGTCTCTCCGGTCCAAAGCATCTGGCAGAATTGGGGGTTAACAGAGGAGGCTCAGAGGATTGATCAAGAACACTGCAGTGAGGGTAAGTACAAATAATTTAATGAGAAGTAAAGAAAAAGTCCACGTGGTGTTGGTAAATCCCTGTGGGTACCGCTTTGTATGAAACGAAGGGCTGAACAGGCAGGGAAAGGAAAATAGAATAGAATTAGAGTAGAAAATCCTCGTGGTTACCGCCTTAAGAGATAAGGGTCTGAATAGACGAGGTGCAAAGAGAAAGTTCTGAGGGTACCGCTCTGAATAGAAGTCTGCACAGGCAGAACAGAATAGGAAACAAGGACAGTCCAATATATATTTAAAGCGCTGGTAGATAGACAATAGACTAGGCATAGAATTAGAGTAAATAATATTATCCAGTAAACGAACTGCGAATCTCTGAAATACCTTAAAAAGAGAGAATAACATGACAAGTAAAGGAAGGGCAGTAGAGATTCTGAGCAAGAAATTCCCGTTAATTAAATATGAGATCACAAAAACTTCAGAAAAATGGGAAAAAAGAACCAATAACCTGGTCACAAAGTGGCTAAGAGAAGGAACGTTTGATGTAAGTTTGTGCGAAGAAATGGAGGGACTAATTAAAAATTAAAACCAAAAGATAAATCTAAGTAAAGAGGGCAAAAAAGAGAACGAGAAATGGAAGTGCTAAAACTCTTCAGAATGGAGGGAGAAAGGCTGAGGAGGACAGGTAGAATATTGATTACAAGCAAGGAAGACACTCAGGTGCTGGAAAAACAGCCTGTTAGATAGGAGGGTACGGTGAGAAGCTGGCTTCGGCTCCGCACCCGGATGCGAAAGAAACAGAAAAACCCCCTCCCTATAATGAGGAAGAAACCCCTAAGCAATGCCGCCTGCTGACGGGGATAGTAAACATGCAGGGAGAAGTACAAGTTTGGAATAATGAGGAAGAAAAAAAAACAATACGAGAAGGAAAAAGCGGCAACACGGAAGGAGATACAGGCAGAAAAGATAAGGGTGGAACAGGCACAGAGAGAAAAGGAAGAAGGGATTGAATGGATGAAATACTTAAGAGAGGAAAAGGAATATGAGGAGTATAGGTTATACCATAGAAATAAACAGACTAGAAAAGAAGGTGACTCATTGGAGGAGCAAGAGTTAAGTGGAGAGAGAGAGAATGTGAGAATTTGTGGGGAAGAGGTAGGAGGCAGAAGCCTAGAAGAGCAGAAGGAGGCGGTAGAGGAGCGACTTGCGGAAGTAGAGAGAGTGCCAGATAAGTTACTGAGAGGGGATTGCCAGAAGAGATGCGAAAAATACTCCAAGGGCCAAGCAAGTATTGAATCAAGACAGAAAGGAAGGACTCCACAAGGAGACCAAGGGAAGAAGAGAACCCCAGAGACATTTGTGTGGGAGGCAGTAAAGACATACCCTGAGACAGATGGGGAGTCAGGTGAGGAGGAGAGCCAGGGCAGGTGGGAAGAAGGAGGAAGAATGATGCCGTTGTTAGTAAAAGGATCAGGACAAGTGCAGTATATCCCTTGGGGATCCCAGGACCTAGAAGGGCTGAAAAACACTCTTCCCAATCTACATGAAAGAGCAGGGAAATGGATTAGAGCCTTTGAAGAAGAAACGGCGGGACAATTATTGGCTGTGGGAGATTTGAAGGCACTATTGATAAGGTTGATGGGAACCTCCAAATTTAACGAACTAATGGAAATGGCTGGCATAGTAAACTCGAACAACCCAAGAACTGATGGAGACGGGTTTGACAGAGTGAGACAGAGGGTAAGGCAGGCCCTCAGAAAGCTTTATCCACCCAAAGTAGACCCCAAAGCCTTAAAAGCGGATCCACTGGGAGACACTGAAAACCCAGCAGCCTACGTAGAAAACCAGTTGAAAAGGTGGAGACTGGAGACTGAGCAAGAGGTGGAGAATAGTTTATTTATGACCTCACTGTTCCGACATGGCATTTTGGATGCAATGCCTCCACAAGTAAAATCCAAACTGGAGGAAGTGGTTGGGCTAACGTCAAAGAACCCACAAGAATTTAGAGACCACGTAGTCCATGCGGTTGAGAAATACCGGAAAGACAAACAAAGGTTGGCTGAGCAGCAGGAAGAGGTGCAAAGAAAGTTAATACAAATGCAGCTCGAAGAGCTCAAAAAGAAGGAAAAAGAGAAAAACAAAAAGATGCTGCCAGCAATCACCGGTCCGAGTACAGCCATCAAACTGGACAAAGCACTGCTATATGGAGGGACCGATCATAGTGTAAGACAAGGGCTGGAAAACCCCATGCCAATAATTGTCTTTGGGGGAGCATTCCCACAAATGCCCTATCAGGAACAGACTAAATTCAAACAGCCCAGACGGGACTGGAAGTCCCAAGGAAGGGGACAGAGAAGCTATGGGCAGAGGGGACCAGTGAGGAAACAGGGGGAAAGAGAGGTAGAGAGATTGTCTGTTTACACCATGGCTTGACACACACCAGCAGGAACCAATAAGAAGGGAACTAAAGTTTAGCCAAGGACCAGCCCCCACAGGCCCAAGCGGACCTGTGAACCCCTATGCGAGGTATTGGGGTGCCCCGAGAACTCGAGTGGGAAGGGACATTACCCAATGATAACAAGGGAGGCAGATGAGGAACCCATTGTTCAGGTTATGTTAGAAGGGCAACTGACACCAATGATGATAGATACTGGAGCCACGTGCACTTGTGTACAGCCACAGTATGCCCTTCACCTTCCCATGTCAGGAAAGTTTATTAAGACGGTAGGGTTCTCGGGGAAAACACAGTTGACACAGTGCACGGCTCCAGTGTGGTTGAGAATGGGAAATAAAGGAATTGTTTTGCCGGTGCTAGTATTTAAAGGAACTCCGGTTAATTTGTTAGGCAGAGATGTCTTATTGAAACTGGAATTAAAATTAGAATGCACCAGAAATGGGTTGAGTGTGGAAAGAGCAGGGGCTCAATTGATCGTGCGAGAAGACGAGAAGGCTAATGTCTTTTGGATAGGAGACATCGCAGATCAGATTCAGGGAACCTGGGAAAAATGGAAAAAGGGCATGCAGGCTATATTACCCAGGGCTGTAATGCCCAAATCTGAGCTACATTGTACAGTGATTTTTGACGAGACTCAGAACAGGGAGTTAGAGGAGAGATGGCACCTGGAGGTATGTACCCAACAGCACCTGGAAGGGGAGGCTGTGATAATTGAAAAGCAAGAGGCAGCTTTACAAGTTAAGTGGAACACCTTTTTAGAAAAATGGTACAGGATACCGGAGGCTGCGCCCCACATAACATTGTTGGTAAACAAGAGATATCAGTCTAAAGACTTAGGACCCTTAGTTAAGAGTGTTGAAACCATAACAGTGTGGAGGAAAATCACGCCAGAGGTGTGGGTATCAGAAGACAACAATTGCATTAAAATAATGGTAAGTGTAGATATGGTAGGGACAGTGAGAGAGGTCGAAATAACTCCCCAACCACACATGCCCTTGCTGGGAAAGGAAAGAGGCCAGCAGAAAGATAAAAGGTTGAGTTGCCGTCTATTCTGAGGTCACAGCATGACACGGACGTAGGGAAAATAAAAACAGCTAGTCCGGTGGAAATAAGGCTGAAAAGGGAAGCAATTCCACCTAGGAGACCACAATACCCTCTAAGACAAGAAGCAGAAGAGGGAATAGCATCGACACTGCAGGGGTTGCTTGAAATAGGGGTGCTTAAAAGAACAAACAGTCCGTGCAATATCCCGTTGCTGCCAGTCTTAAAAGCAGATAAATCTAAGTGGAGATTAGTGCATGATTTGCGAGTGGTAAATGATGTGGCCAGTGGTAGTCCCCAACCCACACACGCTTTGACTAATGTTCCACCAGAAGCAAGTTACTTTTCAGTGATTGATTTGTGTTCGGCTTTCTTCAGCATTCCTCTAGCCGACCAGTGTCAGTATCTGTTTGCATTTATTTACAGAGGTGCTCAGTATACCTATACCAGAATGCCGCAAGGATTTAAACATTCACCACACGTTTTTAATCAGGTGTTGAAGGCAGACCTAGAGGGTATACCGTTGGAAAGTACATTGTTACAGTATGTGGATGACCTGTTGATTTGCTCCCACAGTAAGGAACAGTGTGAGCAGGACACTGTAACTCTGATAGAGAAGCTGGCGCACAGAGGACATAAAGTATCCAAAAAGAAACTGCAATTTTGCACGCAGCAAGTGGAGTACTTAGGCAGGGTAATATCCAAGGGAGTGAAGGCGATAGCACCAGATCAGATTGAGGCAATAACTAAGGCCCCCAAACCCCAGACTGTAGGGCAGATGATGACGTTTTTGGGAATGACAGGGTACAGCTCAGATTGGATAGGAGAATATGCTGAGATTGTGGCACCTTTGAGGAAGATAATGAAAGAAGCAGGACATACAAATTTGAAGAATGGCTTACAGTGGAATGGAGAGGCGGAGATAGATTTCAATACTATTAAGCAGGAATTGCAGTCAGCTCCAGCATTAGCTTTGCCCGACTACGAGAAGGTTTTTCATTTGTATGTATCTAACCGACAGGAGGGTTATGACACAGCAGTTCTAACACAAGAGACAGGCACAAGAAAAGCAAAGCAGCCGATAGCATACTACAGTACGAGACTAGATGAGGTGGCTCAGGGGTATCCACCCTGTTATCAAGGATTGGCGGCGCTGTACTATGCATATGAAAAGGCATCATCTGTAACCCTGGGCTATCCTGTGACTCTGTACACACACCACAAAGTAGCAGAATTGCTGGAAAGAGGGGAATTTGTGTTGACACCAGCCAGGATAGCAGCGTATCAGATGCTATTGACATTTCCTGACATAACTATACAGAGATGCACTACCAGTAATATAGCCGATTTTATCCCTTTGGGCTATCAAGGAGAACCCCATGATTGTGTAGGGAAGATGATGGCATTTGCCAAATTGAGAGCAGATTTACGGTCAGAACCACTAGAGGATGCAAATAAAAAGGTTCTGTTCGTAGATCGCTCGTGTTATAGGGACTATGATGGAAATCATGCAGGGTTCTCAGTAGTGAAGCAGGATCAGTCGAGCTATAAGATTATTAGGATGGAGTCCTGTCCCCAACCGTGTTCCACCCAACTAGCGGAAATCAAAGCCCTGACAGCTGCGTGTGAAATGATGGAAGGTGAGAAAGTAGACATCTATACTGATTCGGTATATGCTCATGGAGTATGCCATTTGTTCAGGGCAGTGTGGAAACAGAGGTTTTAAAAAAAGTAATGGAGATCCCATACAACATTGTCAGCAAATTCTAGACTTAATAAAAGCCATAATGAAACCTAAAGCATTGGCTATAGTAAAATGCCAGGTACATAAAAATGGAAATGATGTAATAACAAAGGGAAATCAAGCTGCGGACGAGGCAGCCAGAAAAGCGTCTGGGTGTATATTAGCTGTGATTGCCCCCCAGGTAAGCCTAACTCCAGAACCGGAGGTAGATGACCTGATTGAAATACAAGGTAAGGCAACTTTGGCAGAACAGACAATGTGGAGAAAAAGGGGGGCCAAGCAGAACCCAGAAGGCTTATGGAGCATGGAAGACGGTTTGTTGGTAGCGCCCACCCCTCTACTGACGATTCAGATTTCAGAAGCGCATGGGATGGACTATTGTGCAAGGGGGGAAGTGATAAAGAAATTAAAGAAGGATAGTTTTTGGTCACTTTATTTACAGGCTTCAGTGGACTTTGTGTTGTCACAGTGCGAGGTATGCGCACAGAATAATGTTCGAAAGGGAATTACAACCCCAATAGGTCACATTCCTGTACCTGAAGGACCATTTAAACATCTAGTGATCAATTACGTAGACATGATAAAGACAGTGAGAGGGAAAAAATACATGCTGGTAGTAACTGATCGATTTAGCAGATGGGTGGAGGTGGTACCTTCAAGAGATCAAGGGGCAAAGACAGTGGTAAAATTTCTGACAAATGAAGTGATCCCAAGATTTGGAATACCTACAGAAGTTAGCTCAGACAATGGTTCAGCTTTTATCCAGAAAGTGGTCAAACTGGTACTACAGGCACTGAGGATAAAGCAAAGATTTGGATGTGTTTACCACCCTCAGTCGCAGGGCATGGTAGAGAGAATTAATGGAACCCTGAAAGCCAAACTAAACAAAATTTGAGCAGATACTGAACTTAATTGGGTCGATGCTTTACCGTTAGCATTGATGAGTTACCGCATGCAAACTAATCGAATCGAATGCCTGACACCGCATGAGATGCTCACCGGGAGGCCCATGCCAGTGCCCCAGTGGAGAGGGCCGTATAAGGGACCTAGTTTGGAACAATTGGAAAGAGAATTGAAACAATATATGCAGCAGCTAACTGTGATACATAGGTCTATTTATGCACAGGAAAAACAGAAAGAGCCGGAGACCGTACAAGGGGAAGGACTGATCAAACCAGGAGACCAGGTTTACGTGTGAGTTTTTCGGAGAAAGTGGAACAAGCCAAGAAGGGAAGGACCCTTTACAGTGACCAAGGCATCACCCACCGCAGTTCAGGTAGAAAGACGCTCCACCTGATACTATCTGAACCATTGCACGAGGGCAGTCCTGCAAGAGCAACCAGGTGAAGTGTCCGAGGTAAGTGATGCAGAACAGCAGTTAGCAGGAAACAGACTGGGGGAACAAGAAGCTGACACTGCACCACTGGAGTTTGATCAATTAGTAAGGGAAATTTTTGATTCTGAGGATGGGCCTGAAGACCCTCAGGATGTGGTGGTGGATAGTAGGGCTTCTTCAGATAATGGGGATGAGCTGGGAATGACCAGTCGTGCCCCTGGGGACAAGGCACCCACATACTCCAGTGCAGACTTGGGAACCATTAGTGTGGCAGATATGGAATGAGACTGGTAACCTACAGAAAAGAAGTAAGAGGAGCACAACACTTACCTCCTCACCATGGTTACAGACACGTACTAATCAGTGGTATCAATGGGCAACTTACATGGCAGGAATGATGAAGAGACAGAATTGTTACCTGTGCTCAAGGGAAAGCCCCATTCAGCATGTAGTTCCCATGCCTGATAACTCCTCCACTTGCACGCGGTGGCGAAGAGAGCACAGGGAACAATGTGAGCAATGATGTTCAGTTCCAGTTAGGGCTTGTCACAGGAGGATTTGTGTTAACATGGATCCTTGTTATCAAAACTGTCTGAACAATGCACCAATGTGCCCATATTGGTGTATGTTATATCAGGCGTCCTTGCAGTTTGACCAAAACAAGCTTGCCTATCACTGTAATTATAGCAGACCCTGGGCTATAAATAAAAGAAGCCAGACACCTACACTGCAACAGCTTATAATGCAGGACCATCTGAATTATGAATGTTTCATGCGGGTGGGCACTCACCCGGTTGGCCACTTCCGAGGCAACTGCACTCAGACATGGGATATAACCCCAGGTAAGAGACACTTGATGGGTTCCCCTCCTCCTGAGGGTGCAATGGACTCTCAGACTATCCCATTAGCAGACACTTGGTGGCTGTGCGGACAGGAAGGTCTGAGATCTATGCTCCCCCTCAGGTGGGAAGGAACATGTACGCGTGTCATGCTGCTTCAGGAAGTTATAATGTCCCCTGAAGTACAGTCCAATGCTAACTTCCCTGAGCAGCGGACTCTGCTACGGCTGAAGAGACAATATGACCCGGATCCGACAATCCGGCTCGACAGTATAGGACAGCCAAGAGGTATACCTAACGAATTCAAGGCACGAAATGAGATTGCTGCAGGCTGGGAAGCTATCATACCTGTGATAGGGGTAAGCAAAAATGTTGAATGGATAAACTATATTTACTACAATCAACAGAGGTTCATCAACTACACCAATGATGTACTGGAGGCCTTAGGGCAACAGCTAGATGCAACTAGCAGGATGGCATGGCAAAACAGATAGGTACTGGATTGGCTTTTGGCAGAAAAAGGGGGTGTGTATGTAATGTTTGGAGAACAATGCTGCACTTTCAATAGACAATAGACAATAGGTGCAGAAGTAGACCATTTGGCCCCTCGAGTCTGCACCGCCATTCTGAGATCATGGCTGATCATTCACTATCAATACCCAGTCCCTGCCTTGTCCCCATATCCCTTGATTCCCCTATCCATCAGATATCTATCTAGCTCCTTCTTGAAAGCATCCAGAGAATTGGCCTCCACCATCTTCCGAGGCAGTGCATTCCACACCTCCACAACTCTCTGGGAGAAGAAGTTCTTCCTCAACTCTGTTTTAAATAACTGACCTCTTATTCTCAATCCATGCCCTCTGGTACTGGACTCTCCCAACATCTGGAACATATTTCCTGCCTCAATCCTATCAAATCCTTTACTTATCTTAAACGTTTCAATCAGATCCTCTCTCAATCTCCTCAATTCCAGTGTGTACAAGCCCAATCTCTCCAATCTCTCTGCGTAAGACAGCCCTGCCATCCCAGGAATCAACCTAGTGAATCTACGCTGCACTTCCTCAATTGCCAGAATGTCCTTCCTCAAACCTGGAGACCAAAACTGTACACAATATTCCAGGTGTGGTCTCACCAGGGCCCTGTACAAATGCAAAAGGACATCCTTGCTCTTGTACTCAATTCCCCTTGTAATAAAGGCCAACATTCCATTTGCCCTCTTCACTGCCTGTTGCACTTGCTCATTCACCTTCATTGACTGATGAACAAGGACCCCTAGGTCTCTTTGCATTTCTTCCTTACCTAACTCTACACCGTTCAGACAATACTCTGCCCTCTTGTTCCTGCTTCCAAAGTGGATAACTTCACATTTATTCACATTGAATAACATCTGCCAAGTATCTGCCCACTCACCCAGCCTATCCAAGTCTCCCTGTATTCTCCTAACATCCTCTTCGCATGTCACACTGCCACCCAGTTTGGTATCGTCAGCAAACTTGCTGATATAGTTTTCAATGCCCTCATCGAAATCGTTGACATAAATTGTAAAGAGCTGTGGTCCCAATACAGAGCCCTGTGGTACCCCACTAGTCACCTCCAGCCAGTCCGAGAAACATCCATTCACTGCTACCCTTTGCTTTCTATCTGCCAACCAGTTTTCTATCCATGTTGAAACTCTGTCCCCAATGCCATGAGCTCTGATTTTACTCACCAATCTCCTATGTGGCACCTTATCGAATGCCTTCTGAAAATCTAGGTACACTACATCCACTGGCTAACCCTCGTCTAACATCCCTGTTACACCCTCAAAAACCTCCAACAGATCAGTCAAGCATGATTTGCCCTTGTTAAATCCATGCTGGCTCGGCCTAATCCTATTTCTGCCATCAAGATGTGCCACTATTTCGTCCTTAATAATGGACTCAAGCATCTTCCCCATGACTGACGTTAGGCTAACAGGGCGATAGTTCCCTCCCTTCTTGAAAAGTGGGATAACATTAGCCACTCTCCAATCTTCAGGAACTGATCCTGAATCTAAGGAACATTGGAAAATGATTACCAATGCATCCGCAATTTCCTGAGCCACTTCTTTTAGAACCCTTGGATGCAGACCACCTGGACCCAGGGATTTATTAGCCTTCAGTCCTACCAGTCTACTCATCACAGTTTCTTTCCTAATGTCAATCTGTCTCAATTCCTCTGATATCTTATGACCCTGACCCATCCATTCATCTGGGAGATTGCTTGTGTCCTCCCTGGTGAAGACAGATCTAAAGTACACGTTAAATTCTGTTGCCATTTCCCTGTTTCCCATAACAATTTCTCCCAATTCATTCTTCAAGGGGCCAACATTGTTCTTAACTATCTTCTTTCTCTTCACATAGCTAAAAAAGCTTTTGCTATCCCCTTTTATATTCCTGGCTAGACTGAGCTCATACCTGATTTTTTCTCTCAGTATTGCTTTTTTAGTTAAGATCTGCTGTTCCTTAAAACTTTCCCAATCATCTGTATTCCCACTCATCTTAGCCCTGTCATACTTCTTTTTCTTTAATGCTATACAATCTCTGACTTCCTTTGTCAACCACTGTGGCCCCTTCCCCCTCTTTGAATCCTCATTGGAATGAACTGCTTTTGCATCTTTTGTATTATGCCCAAGAATATCTGCCACTGCTGATCCACTGTCTTTCCTGCCAGGGCATCCGCCCATTTAACTTTGGCCAGCTCTTCCCTCATGGCTCCGTAGTCTCCTTTATTTAATTGCAACACTGACACCTCTGATCTACCCTTATCCCTCTCAAATTGTAGATAAAAACTTATCATGTTATGATCACTACTTCCTAATGGCTCCTTTACTTCAAGATCACTTATCAATTCCTGTTCATTACACATCACCAAGTCCAAAATAGCCTCGTTCCTGGTTGGCTCAAGCACAAGCTGTTCCAAAAATACATCCCTTAGACACTCCACAAACTCCCTATCCTGGGGTCCAGCACCTACCTGATTCTTCCAGTTCACCTGCATGTTGAAATCTCCCATAACGACTGCATTACCTTTAGCACATGCCAATGTTAACTCCCTAATCAACTTGTACCCAATATCCACGCTACTGTTTGGGGGCCTGTACACAACACCCATTAGGGTCTTTTTACCCTTACTGTTCCTCAGCTCAATCCACACAGACTCTACTTCCCCTGTTCCCAAGTCACCTTTTGCTAAGGACTGAATCTCATTCCTCACCAACAGGGCCACCCCACCCCCTCTTCCTATATTTCTGTCTCTACGATAGCACGTATACCCTGGTACACTCAATTCCCAGGTCTGATCCCCTTGCAGCCATGTCTCCGTTATCCCAACAATATCGTAGTTCCCCATTTTCATCTGAGCTTCAAGCTCATCTGTCTTATTTCTGACACTACGCGCATTCAAGTATAGAATTCTTAGCCCATTCCTCCTCTCTTTGCTTAAAACACTGTCTACTGTACCTAACCCAGCTCCTTGAACTTCCATCGGGCTAATTGCACCTTGAATTTTGATGACCTTCTCAAGATCACCCAAACCTTCTACACAAATAACCCCATGCTCCTTCTGACCAACCCTCTGTACATGTAACTTTTCCAACACGTGTTCTGTCTCACCTTTCTCCTTTACACAATTAATATTTGGGAAACGTGTATTCCCCACCTGTCCCTTAACCTTCATCATATCATCTTCTCTCGTAATCTGGATCCCTGCCCCCTGCACATCTAGTTTAAACCCCCCCGAGCAGCACTGGCAAACATTCCTGCAAGAATGTTAGTACCCCTCCAGTTCAGATGTAGACCGTCCCTTCGAAACAGATCCTAATGTCCCTGGAACAAAGACCAATTATCCAAAAACCTGAACCCTTCCTTCCTGCACCATGCTCTCAGCCTCGTATTAATGTGCATAGTCATTCTATTCTTTGCCTCACTCGCACGTGGCACAGGTAGCAATCCCGAGATTGTCACCCTGGAGGTCCTGCCTTTCAGCTTCACTCCTAACTCCCTGAACTCTCTAAGCAGGACCCCCTCACTCACCTTACCTACATTGTTGGTCCCTACATGGACCACTACATCTGGGTTCATGCCCTAGTTCTCAAGAATAGCCTGTACCCGATCTGAGATGTCCCGGACCCTGGCACCAGGGAGGCAACATACCATCCGAGACTCCCGATCTGCCCCACAAGATCTCCTATCTGCCCCCTGACTATAGAATCCCCTAAAACTATCGCCCTCTTCTCTTCCCTCCTCCCCTTTCTAGTTGAGGGTTCAACCTCTGTGCCAGAGGCAGGACCACTACAACTCATTCCTGGTAGGTCATCCCCATCAACAGTATCCAGTACGATATACCTATTGTTAATGGGAATGGCCGCAGGGGTGCTCTGCTCTCTCTGCCTGCTCCCCCGCCTCTCTGGACCATCACCCATCTGTCTACTTCTTGGATTTTTGGTGTGACTACCTCCTGATAACTCCTATCTATCTCTGCCTCTGCCTCCCGAATCATACCGAACAATACTAGTCCAGAAGGGTCTATCACCAGAGCAATGAATAAATTAAAGAATCTGCGAACGGAGGTCAAACAGAATGCAGGGTTCGGACATCAGTTTTTTGATTGGTTAGAAAGTAGACTCGGAGGATGGGGAGCATAGCTGACTAAAATAGCAATAACTGTCAGTATTGTATTGTTGAGCTGTGCGCTTGTGCTGTGCTGTTTTCTTCCTTGTCTCAAGTCTCTTGTAGTGCGTGCTGCAACCAAACAATTTCCGATGCTCGTGGCAATTACTGAAGCAAGCTTAGTGGAGGAAGAAACACGGAAAATGTATCGTTACAGCCTACAACACCTGCAGGATGAAAAAGAGCAAAACGACAGTGAGGGAGTAGATTGTAAGGGTTTCTGAGTCTTTTTCCCTGTCTCAGGTACAGAGGGTCAGGTTTTTGGTTCAGCGGCCCAGGGTAACGGAGAGAATGCTTTGAGATCTTGGCGCAGGAAATTATAGTTTAACCCGAGATTTGGGAATAAATGCTTGAGTTTACTGGGGCTTTTGTACGCGGACTCTTAGTCTTCTTTCTCTGAATAAGGCCCTCTAGGTCTCAAAGGGGAGATATATTGGAGTATAAAAATATTATGGAATATAAAAGTTGTATTATTTGCTGTGTAACCAAAACTATGCAGTCAGCTTGCTATGCATGTATCCAAAATGAAATCCTAGGAATGTAGAAGACAATGGTGTGTTAATGTGTTAATAAAAGGTGACTAAGAGATGTAGTCAGCTTTGAAATTTGCTATTTGCTATGCATGTACCCAATTTAGCAGGAGAATTAAATATTAAGAATGTTAATGAAAGGTAGCTAAGAGATGTAGATTAGAACATGATTAAGTCACGAAGTATTAAGAATGTAAACTTGCTATTTGCTAGAGAATGAAATCTTAGGAATGTAAAAGACAATGGTGTGTTAATGAGAGGTATGGGACGTATGTGTGGTAGTGGTACGTGTGAAACTGGACCAAGAGATTGCTATAAAAAATGCTATGTCCATAGATCGGTGGGCAATCAGCGACTACCTCAATGACTGTCTCAGCTTTGATTTGCAAATTAAAGTTTAACCCTTCTTGAAGAATCTTCTGCATCTCCTAATCATTTGTGGGGCATGAGAAACCATGACACTCACCAGCATCAATCAAAAAATAGCAGTGGCAGAGATTCGAATTGAGAAGGTGGAAGATCGCATTCAAAATGTGGAACGGATACTGAGTAAGACAATAAAAATATTAAATTGCCAATTGAACCGGAGGGAAGATAACGGCAGAAAAATATCAGAATCTACAACGTTCCCGAAGGAGTGAAGGGCTCGTCTATGACGGAGTTTGTTGGAAAGTTACTGCGGGACGAGTTGGATCTTCCCCCGGCTATGAAGCTGGAAGTTGAAAGAGCCCACCGCGTGTTAGTCCCGAAGTCTACCCAAAATAAGCCACGCTCAATAATAATTAAATTCCTTCGGTATAGCACAAGGCAGAGATTCTACGAAGGTCCTGGGGTAAGAAGAGAGTTAATATATTAATAAATTAATATATTTCAACCAAGATTAACCCCCCCCCCCCGTGGTCCTCCAGAAATGCAAAGAATACTCTGAAGTAAAGCGAGTCCTAAAGCAAAAAAAGATTAGATTTCAAACTCCGTACCCTGTTAAACTCCGAGTGTTTTATGACGACGAGACAAAGTTGTACCAGACAGTGGAAGAGGCGACTACAGACATGAAGGCCAGAGGATTGCCCATCAGCGTGACCAAACCAAGGGAAAACCTGGCTGAGGAATTATCCTGTTCCATTTGGGAAATAGTGCAAGAATCGAGAAGGTAGGAGACAGGATGAGGCCAAGAGAAACATATCAGGAAGACAGCGGGAGTTTCCCAAAGACAGTGCTCACCCGCTTCAGAAGAGCCATAAGGTTTGGCTAACTTTAAAAATGTTGAGAAGCTAAACGGAAGCAAAAGTAGACGGTGATATACCTATCTCGAGAAATATTTATTATAATGTGGATTTTATATTACTTAGTTGTTATTCTTTATTCACTCACTTACTCCTTTTTCCCCACCAAAATGAGAACATATATGTGTGTGCATATATGTGTATGTATGTAATATATGTGTGTGTGTGTATATATAGGAGGAGTACACAAGGAAATCTTTTCTGTGTAATGGATTTGTTCACTGACTTTTATAGATACTGCAATGGGGGCCCTCAACTCATGAGTAGGAGAGGTTATCCCCCAATGCAAGACATTTCCTCTAGCTCAACGCAGGGTCATCTACTGGAGACCTCAGCCTCGGAATCACACGTTCGTTGCCATTTTTGTTTATTATTTACATTTCTTGGTTCTTATTTGCTCAGGGAGAAGATTAAGTTTTATTCTGATTTCAATGATACATTGACAGATAAATACAGATGGCTAAGGACAAGGTAAAATTCATTTCTATTAATGTCAATGGGCTATTAAATCCAATCAAACGTAAGAGAATTTTATCCAAAATAAAAAAAGAACAAGCTCATGTAGTACATTTACAGAAAACTCATTTAAGTGATAATGAGCATAAAAAACTAAAGAGAATGGGCTTCACTAATCTGTTTCTCCTCATATAAATCAGGACATAGGAGAGCTGTTCTTATCTTAAGTAAGCTAAATTTTGAAAAAATATTCGAAATGGGAGATAAAGAAGGCAGATATATTCTGGGAAGGGGGAATATAGATGGCAATTCAGTTACTCTATTGAATATATACGCACCCCCAGGAAGTGATATTGGTTTCTTTCAGAAAATTACTGATATTATGGTAACGGAAACAGAAGGTCTCCTGATATGTGGGGGAGACTTAAATTTAAAATTACAAACAAACTTAGACTCTTCCAATAGAAAAACCAATGAAACAAAATCTTTACATAAGAAAGTTAATACATTTTTTAAAGATGTTGGTTTAATTGGTATATGGAGGGACCTTTTCCCTGACAGAAGGGATTACACTCATTATTCTGCTCCCCATTCTGTATATACAAGAATAGACTATTTCATAACATTTGGAAAAGACAAAGACAAAATAAACACCTGTGGAATTAGGACAATAGATGTAAGTGACCATGTACCTGTATGTTTATCTGTTGATTTTGACCTACAACCAAAGAATACTATTTGGAAACTAAATTCAAGTCTACTCAATGATCCATACTTTAAGGAACAAATTAAAAAAGAAATTGGCTTCTACTTAGAATGTAATGATAATGGAGAGGTTTCACCTCCCATTTTATGGGATACTCTGAAGGAAGTCTTAAGAGGGAAAATTATAGCGATATCTTCATATAAGAAATAAGTAAGGAATAAAACATTAGAGGAATTACAAAATAGGCTGAAGGAACTAGTGAAAAAACACAAATTGTATTTGGCACAGGATACATTAGGGGAAATTAAAAGAATTAGGAATGAAATAAATAGTTTGGTGATGCAAGAAATTAGGAAAAACTTAATGTTTCTGAAACAGAGATATTATGAAAGTGGATTGAAACCTAAGAAAATACTGCCATGGAAACTGAAAAAAAAGATAGCAGAAATACAATTCATAGAATTAGGGACCCAAGAACAAAAATGATAAAAAATAAGATAAGTGAAATTCAAGAAGCTTTTGAAGTGTTTTACAAAACTCTATATTCCAAAGTTCCAGGGGGAAGCATAACCCAAATTGACGCCTTCTTGAATTCTCTAGAGTTACCCACTTTGTGAAGAATAAAATAGAACAATGACTGCTAACATAACTGAAGTTGAATTAAAAGCTGCAATTAGTAGGCTTAAATTAAGCAAGTCACCAGGATCAGATGGGTATACAACAGAGTGGTACAAAGAATTTAAAAATGAGTTAATTCCTGTTTTACTCCCCACACTGAACTGGGTTCTAAAAAAGGCACAAATGCCACCCAGTTGGAAGAAAGCGATAATCTCAGCTATACCGAAAGAAGGTAAGGATAAAATGAAATGTGGATCATTTAGACCAATATCCATTCTTAATGTAGATTATAGATTATTTACCTCCATCATGGCCAAACGATTAGAGGAGTTTCTACCCATACTGATACGTAACCATCAGACAGGTTTTATACGACAATGCCAGACACAGGTCAATATACGAAGGACACTTCACATTCTGGATCATATACAAAAAAATAAAATCGAAGCAACAATGATAAGCATGGACGCTGAAAAAGCATTTGATTCCGTTAATTGGAATTTTCTTTACAGAGTTTTACATAGATTTGGTTTCCAAGACACAATTATTAGAACTATACAGCCACTATATGACAATCCTACTTCTAGGATTAAAACCAATGGATATTTATCAAATAGTCTTACCCTAGAAAGGGGCATGAGACAGGGCTGTGCATGGTCACCACTACTCTTCACATTATACCTGGAACCATTAGCTCAATACATCAGACAAAATGAAGATATCAGGGGAATTACTATTAAAGGGACAGAGCATAAATTTGCTTGTTATGCGGATGACATTTTCATCTATCTAGGGCAAACAACATACTCTTTACCTAAATTGATGCAATCCTTTGAACAATATGGTCAATTATCAGGATACAAGATCAACACAGATAAAACCCAATTACTTTCATATTACTATAGCCCACCAAGAGAAATTGAAAGTCTATACCCCTGGGCACGGCACGCAGAATCTTTCAAATATTTGGGTATCATTATGCCAAAAGATTTGGCAAAATTATCAGAATGTAATTATCAGCCTTTATATAAAAAAAGTAAGGAAGATGTGGCAAGATGGAACCTGATTCCTTTTTTCAGTCTCAGTTCAAGGATTGAGTCTATTAAAATTAACATACTGCCTAGACTGTTATATCTCTTTCAGACCCTACCAATAGAGATTAATCAAAATCAATTCCATGAATGGAACAAGATGCTATCAAGGTATATTTGGCAGGGTAAAAGGCCTAGAGTTCATCTCAAAACTTTGCAATTAACAAAAGAAAAGGGGTGATGGGGCCTACCTTCTCTTAGAGTTATTATTTTGCAGCACAGTTGAGAGCTGTGATACGTTGGTGCAACCCATCATATGACGCTGAATGGAAAAACATTGAGGAGCAGTTACTTCCCATCCCCATACAAGCAATTTTGGCTGATAACAACCTGCAAAGATACATAAATACTATTGATAACCCATGGGTAAAATTGACTCTTAAAATATGGAAAACTACTATAAAAGAATATAATCTAGAGGGAGATATTGCAATTCTTAAATGGTGTGCATATGACTCGGGTTTTACACCAAATAAATTGGATGCTAGATTTAAGGACTGGACAGCTAAAGGAATAATAGTTCTTTGCAACATAATGAAAGAAGGAACACTGTTCAGTTTTGAAATGCTTAAAGAGAAACACTTATTAGAAAAACAAGATTTTTATCTGTATTTACAGATGCAACAATTTGTTAATAAGATACTTCAAAATGTAACCAAGGCAAGTACATGCTTGATAGAGCTCTTTAGAAAAGCATATAATTCAGTTCATGGATAATGGTATCTTTACAAGCATGTATAAGCAGTTGTCAAATCTTAAAACACATTCAACTTCATACATTAAAACAAAATGGGAGAAGGAAGAAGGGATAATTATATCTGAGGAAGAATGGACAACAATATGGAGGTATCAATGGAAGTGTACCAGTTCACAGAAATGGAGGGAGTTTGGATAGAAAAGCTTGGTAAGATATTTTATTACACCCTCTCAGAAATCCCACTATGATAGTAACTTCCTTGTTTGTGGGAGAAATTATGGAAATCAAAATGCAAATAATTATATTTTTTGGGTCTCCCTGTTATCAAAATCTATTGGAGGGGGATACACAATGCCCTACAAGACACCTTTAAATGTGAAATACCCTTAGAGAGTAAGGCCATATATTTTGGATATATACCTCAAGAATGGTTGAAAAGAGACAAATATTTAATGAATATACTGTTGGTGGCTGGTAAAAAGACTCTCACTAGGAAATGGTTATCACAGGAGATCCCAACTTAAAATACATGGATGGAAATTACAATGGACATTTACAAAATGGAGAAGATAACAGCATCTATTAATCATAAGCTGGAACAATTTGATTCATACTGGGAAAAATGGTTTAACTACATAATGCCTCATGGGTCTGATTTTATTCTCACAAATCAATGAATCTGTTGTTAAAAAAAGATCACTCCCTACTTGTACATGGTTCTTCCCTTTTGCTTGTTTTTTCTTTCCACTCTTTTCTATGAGAGTATACCTCAGATAAATACTTTGTGGAGATTTGTGATATATATGATTAAATGACATATATGTACAATGTCTGAAATACATCTTATGGAAATGTTTGTTTGATGATGAACTTCAATAAAACAAATTACAAAAAAAGTGGAAAATAAATGAAACCATTGTAATTCTGTCTAGGTCTGGATGCCCCTCTAAGCTTAATCGTTGGAGAAGAATAGTATTTGTAAGAGAGGTTACTGTGACATCTATAGTCACTCCAAGTGAAAAGCAGAAGTCAATGGATGCAACTGGAGATGAAGTTCATGGCTTCACAAGCTCTAAGGTTTTGCACAAAAAAGGGCATTTATGGAAGAGTGACAAGGAGGAACCCCAGCGAAAAAAATATAAACATATCCTTGCCCATCAAAGTTTCTCAAGGATGGAGGGAGAAAACAGAGAACTATCCTCCTGTCAGCCTAACATCAGTAGTGGGGAAGATGCTAGAGTCCATTATTAAAGATGAAATAGTGGCATCTCTAGATAGCAGTGATAGGATTGGGCTGAGCCAGCATGGATTTACCAGGGGCAAATGATGCTTGACTAATCTATTGGAGTTTTCGATGATGTAACCAGGAAGTTAGACAAGGGAGATCCAGTGGATGTAGTGTACCTCGATTTTCAGAAGGCATTTGATAAGGTCCCACATAGGAGATTGGTGGGTAAAATCAGAGCTCATGGCATTGGGGGGAAGGCATTGACATGGATAGAAAACTGGTTGGCAGATAGAAAGCAAAGGGTAGCAATGAATGGGTGTTTCTCGGAATGGCAGGTAGTGACTTGTGGGGCGCCACAGGGCTCGGTATTGGGTCCTCAGCTGTTTGTGATTTACATCAACGATTTAGATGAAGGCATTGAGAACAACATCAGCAAGTTTGCTGATGATACTAAACTGGGTGGCAGTATGACATGTGATGAGGATGTCAGGAGAATTCAGGGTGACTTGGATAGGCTGGGTGATTGGGCAGATACTTGACAGATGACGTTTAATGTGAATAAGTGTGAGGTTATCCACTTTGGGAGTACAAACAGGAAGGCAGATTATTATCTGAACAGTGTAGAGTTAGGTAAGGGAGAAACACAAAGAGATCTAGGAGTCCTTGTTCATCAGTCACTGAAGGTGAATGAGCAAGTGCAGCAGGCAGTGAAGAAGGCTAATGGTATGTTGGCCTTTATTACAAAGGGAATTGAGTACGAAAGCAAGGAAATCCTTTTGCATTTGTACAGGGCCCTGGTGAGACCACACCTGGAGTATTGTGTACAGTTTTGGTCTCCAGGGTTAAGGAAGAACATCCTGGTTGTAGAGAAGTGCAGCATTGAATCACAAGGTTAATTCCTGGGATGTCTGGACTGTCTTATGCAGAGAGGTTAGAGAGACTGGGCTTGTACACACTGGAATTAAGGAGATCGAGAAGGGATCTGATTGCAACGTATAAGATTATTAAGGAATTGGACAAGATAGAGGCAGGAAATATGTTCCAGATGCTGGAAGAGTCCAGTACCAGAGGGCATGGTTTAAGAATAAGGGGTAGGTCATCTAGGACAGAGTTAAGGAAAAACTTCTTCTCCCAGAGAGTTGTAGGGGTGCGGAATGCACTGCCTCAGAAGGCAGTGGAGGCCAATTCTCTGGATGCTTTCAAGAAGGAGCTAGATAGGTATCTTATGGATAGGGGAATCAAGGGATATGGGGACAAGGCAGGAAACGGGTATTGATAGTAGATGATCAGCCACGATCTCAGAATGGCGGTGCAGGCTCGAAGGGCCAAAGGTCTACTTCTGCACCTATTGCCTATTGTCTATAAATTATCACTTAGAAAATACTGTTAAGTTAGAGAAAAATTTCTTGAGGTCAGATGAGACTAAAATGGAACTCTTTTGGTAGTAAGTGGTATGTATGGTGTAAATCTCAATGAACCAGGGTTGTTTCATTTAGCTGTATAAATGTGTATGGTTAGATGACAATAAACTTGAACCTGAACTATATAGTTGTAGTAAGACAACTGCTGAAAAGTCAAAACCACTTGTAATAATGGCCAATATACTGTTGCAATTCTATTCACTTATTGATTAATGCAGCAATATGTTGGTTTGTGTACAGAAAAAGCAAAATCCCTTAAAGCAATAATGTTTGAGTCATTGGGTGTCTTTATGGCAGAGAATGACAGGCTCTAGATCAGGCATGGGCAAACTACGGCCCGGGGGCCATATGCGGCCCGTTAAGCTTTTTAATCCAGCCCGCAGAACTTGATGAAATTATATTAATAAACCTTGTTAACGTTTTTTCCCCGCAATTCTGGCGTTTTCCCAATAGATGACGCACTCTATATACATTGACCTTTGTTGAGGTGCAGCATATTACTCCACATTTGCGCTTTATTCTCTGTTCCGCTCGACCTATTTGTGTGAACAGGCGTTCAGCATCATGAACATCAACAAAGCCAGCCACAGATCCAAGTTAACTGACCAACACCTCAGATCCATCCTGAGAATCGCCACAACAAAACTAAATCCAGACTTTGATGCGCTGGCTAAAAAGGGAGACCAACAACACCATTCCCACTGAAATTAAAAATAAGTTTCTTCATTGTGTTATGTAAAAAATGCATTTGAAAATATTTTTTTCAATAAGCCTTACATGTTACATGCCATTTCTGTTAAGTGATGGACATGAGTAGTGCGCAGGTGCACGTACATTCTCAAAATAAAAAATGCGCTCCAGATCAAATAACGCGCTCCGCATACTGGCATGCTGTCACTGTTCTGTCCTTGTGCTGGTCGTTGTTGAGTTTTGGCACAGGGGACAATTGAATAAGAAGGAGCAGAACAAGTAGACCTGCATCTCCTACCGTTTTTGAAATAAAGACAGTCAGGAGGAGAGTGATGATGATAATATCTTGAAGGATAACAGAATTTTCAGTGCTTTAAAATAATAACTGTTACTATTAAAAAAAGCTGTATTTTATTCATTTAATTTTCAGTGTTTTAAAAGTCATTTCAATAAATAGCTAAATACCATGGGACTTCAAAGACAGATATATTGTTGTAATGCATTTGTTCATTTTCAATTGAAATTAAAGCACAGGTTTTCTACATATCCCGTGATATTTTATTTTCTCTTATGAGGTGTATTACCAAAACACTCCATCCATCTGCTCCTGGTCCGGCCCCCCTGTCAAATTTTAGAACCCTTTGTGGCCCACAAGTCAAAAAGTTTGCCCACCCCTGCTCTAGATTTATGAGATGATTAAGGGCTATGAGAGAAGGTGGGAGAATGAAAAAAACAGGCATGATTGAATGGCAGAGAAAATTTGCTGACTGAATGGTCAAATTCTACCCCTATATCTTATGGTCTTAATATTATCCATTCATCTGTCATTTAGTAGACATTCGGTATGTCTGTTCATGCATAAAAGCTGATATTTTCACATTTTTCAGATTAAATTCCATCTGCCATATCTTTGCCCATTCAGTCAAATTGCCTCTATCTCCTTGAAGTCTTTCTCTCATGACCTCTCAATTCCACATAGTTTTGTATTACCAGAAAGCTTGGATATACATATTACTCTTGGACCCCATCAACAAAATCATTCATATAGATTGCTAATAGTTGGCACCCAAGCACCAATCCTTTAGTCATCCCACCAGTTAAAGCCCACCAACCTGAAATCTGTTAACACTCTTTGTTTCTGTCAAATAACCAAAATTTAATACGTAATCTGTAAGTATATTAAATATAAATGCTGTAATCTTCTTAGCCACATCGCTTCTATGGAACCTTATAAACACAGAAACATAGAAAACCTACAACACAATACAGGCCCTTCGGCCCACAAAGTTGTGCCAAACATGTCCATACCTTAGAAATTACTAGGCTTGGGTGACGTCATTGTTAAGAATGGCAGCTTAAGTCACTAGCTCCTCCAGAAAAACACATATTAAGCCCCGTTAACCCATCAAATATAATATTTTTTGAAAAATATTTGAACTGAAAAGAGGGGCAAGAATAGGGAAAAGAAATGGAAATTTTAAAAAGTGACACTGCGGAGCCAGTGTCCAAGAGGAGTGCAGCAGGCGGCTCTCCTACCCGACCGTGTGATAGGGAGGTGGCTGCTGGGCCTCGTTCAGATGAAGCGGCGAATATCTTCGAAATCCTGAAAGAGATAAGGGAATTCCAGAAAGAAATAGAGCAGCAGCTCCGTGATATTAAGGCAGAGCTCACCAGCTTTAATAAAAAATAGCGGTGGCAGAGACTCGCATTGTGAACGTGGAAGATCACGTTCAAACCGTGGAACAGATACTGAGTAAGACAATAAAAATAATACATCACCAAGAAGGTAAACTGCTTGACCTGGAGGGAAGATCACGGCAGAAAATTTTCAGAATCTACAATGTTCACGAAGGAGTGGAGGGCTCATCTATGATGGAGTTCGTTGGACAGTTACTGCGGGACGCATTGGATCTTCCCCCGGCTATGAAGCTGGAAGTCGAAAGAGCCCACCACGCATTAGTCCCAAAACCCACCCAGGATAGAAAGCCACGCTCAATAATAGATAAATTCCTTCGGTACAGCACCAAGGCAGAGATTCTACGAAGGGCCTGGGGTAAGAAGAGAGTGCTTTTAAAGGATAAATTAATATATTTCGACCACGATTACCCCCCTGCGGTCCTCCAGAAATGCAAAGAATACTCCAAAGTAAAGCGAGTATTAAAGCAAAATCAGATTAGATTTCAAACTCCATAGCCTGCTAA
Source organism: Hypanus sabinus (assembly GCF_030144855.1). Lineage (NCBI taxonomy): Eukaryota > Metazoa > Chordata > Chondrichthyes > Myliobatiformes > Dasyatidae > Hypanus > Hypanus sabinus. Next base: position 111,462,713 of record NC_082718.1, read on the forward strand.
ACTTTGAGTGTTTTATGACAACGGGACGTGGTTGTACCAGACAGTGGAAGAGGCGACTACTGACATGAAGGCCAGAGGGTTGCCTGTCAGCATAACCAAAACAAAGGAAAGCCTGGCTGTGGAATTGTCTCACAGGGCTTGGGAAATAGTGCGAGAAACGAGAAGGCAGGAGACGGGATGAGGCCAAGAGAAACATATCAAGAAGACAGCAGGAGTTTCCCAAAGATAGTCCTCACTCCCTTCAGAAGAGCCATAAGGTTTGGCTAACTTTAAAAATGTTGAGAAGCTAAACAGAAGTAAAAGTAGACGGTGATATACCTATCTCAAGAAATACTTATTATAATGTGGATTTTATATTACTTAGTTGTTATTCTTTATTCGCTCACTTACTCCTTTCCCCCCACCAAAATGAGAATATATATATATCTGTGTGTGTGTGTGTGTGTGTGTGTGTGTGTGTGTGTGTGTGTGTGTGTGTGTGTGTATAGGGGGAGTATACAGGGAAATCTTTTGTGTAATGGATTTGTTCACTGACTTTTATGAATACTGCAATGGGGGCCCTCAACTCACAAGTAGGAAGGGTTATCCCCCACAGCTAGCCATTTCCTCTAGCTCAATGCAGGGTCATTTACTACAGACCTCACCCTTGGAATCACACGTTCGTTGCCATTTTTGTTATTATTTGCATTTCTTGGTTCTTATTTGTTCAGGGAGTAGATCGATTAAGTTTTATTCGAATTTCAATGATACATTGACAGATAAATACAGATGGCTAAGGGCAAGGTAAAATTCATTTCTTTTAATGTCAATGGGCTACTAAATCCAATCAAACGTAAGAGAATTTTATCCAAAATAAAAAAAGAACAAGCTCATGTAGTATATTTACAGGAAACTCATTTAAGTGATAATGAGCATAAAAAACTAAAGAGAATGGGCTTCACTAATCTGTTTTTCTCCTCATATAAATCAGGACATAGGAGAGGAGTTGCTATTCTTATCTCAAGTAAGCTAAATTTTGAAAAAAGTATTCGAAATGGGAGATAAAGAAGGCAGATATATTCTGGTAAGGGGGAATATAGATGGCAATTCAGTTACACTATTGAATATATACTCACCCCCAGGAAGTGATATTGGTTTATTTCAGAAAATTACTGATATTATGGTAACGGAAACAGAAGATCTCCTGATATGTGGGGGAGATTTAAATTTAAAATTACAACCAAACTTAGACTCTTCCAATAGAAAAACCTATGAAACAAAATCTTTACATAAGAAAGTTAATATACTTTTTAAGGATGTTGGTTGAATTGATATATGGAGGGACCTTTTCCCTGACAGAAGGGATTACACTCATTATTCTGCTCCCCATTCTGTATGTACAAGAATAGACTATTTCATAACATTTGGAAAAGACAAAGACAAAACAAACACCTGTGGAATTGGGACAATAGATGTAAGTGACCATGCACCTGTATATTTATCTGTTGATTTTAACCTACAACCAAAGAATACTATTTGGAAACTAAATTCAAGTTTACTCCATGATCTGTACTTTAAGGAATAAATTAAAAAAGAAATTGGTCTCTACTTAGAATTTAATAATAATGGAGAGGTTTCACCTCCCATTTTATGGGATACTCTGAAGGCGGTCTTAAGAGGGAAAGTTATAGCGATATCTTCATATAAGAAAAAAATAAGGAATAAAACATTAGAGGAATTACAAAATAGGCTGAAGGAACTAGAGAAAAAACACAAATTGAATTTGGCACAGGATACATTAGGGGAAATTAAAAGAATTAGGAATGAAATAAATAATTTGGCTATGCAAGAAATCAGGAAAAACTTAATGTTTCTGAAACAGAGACATTATGAAAGTGAATCAAAATCTATGAAAATACTGGTGTAAAAAAAAGATAGCAGAAAATACAATTCATAGAATTAGGGACCCAAGAACGAAAATGATAAAAAAAATAAGCTCATGTGGCGTCCCACTTTCTGCGCCGGCGAACCGGCTAACAGATAGCCAGCGTGTGGGGAGAGACTTTGGTAATGCACCTCTGAAGTTCGTTCCTTTTGCTTGTTCTTTCTTTCTACTCTTTTCTATAAGTGTATACGCCAGATAAATACTTTGTGGAGATTTTGTGATGTATATGATTATATGATATAATGTACAATGTCTGAAATACATCTTATGGAAATATTTGTTTGATGAATTTCAATAAAAAATAAATTACAAAGAAAAGAAATTACTAGGCTTAACTATAGCCCTCTATTTTTCTAAGATCCATGTACCTATCCAAAAGTCTCTTAAAAGACACTACTATATCTGCCTCCACCACTGTTGCTGGCAGCCCATTCCACGCACTCACCACTCTCTGAGTAAAAAATTTCCCCTGACATCTCCTCAGTATCTACTCCCCAGCATCTTAAACTGTGTCCTCTTGTGGCAACCATTGCGGCCCTGGGAACAAGCCTCTGACTATCTATACAACCATTGCCTCTCATCATCTTATACACCTCTATCAGGTCACCTCTCAGCTTCCATTTCTCCAAAGAGAAAAGACTGAGTTCACTCAACCTATTCTCATAAAGTATGCTCCCTAATCCAGACAACGTCCTTGTAAATCTCCTCTGCACCCTTTCTATGGTTTCCACATCATTCCTGTAGTGAGGCAATCAGAACTGAGAGTACTCCAAGTGCAGTCTGACCAGGATCCTATATAGCTGCAACATTACCTCTCAACTCCTAAATTTAATTTCACAATTGATGAAGGTCAATACACCTTATGCCTTAACTCACTGAGTCAACCTGCACAGCTGCTTTGAGCGTCCTATGGACTCAGACCCCAAGATCCCTCTGATCCTCCACACTGCCAAGAGTCTTACAATTAATACTATCTTCTGCCAGCATATTTGAACTACCAAAATGAACCACTTCACACTTATCTTGGATGAACTCCATCTGCTACTTCTCAGCCCAATTTTGCATCCTATCAATGTCCCTCTGTAACCTCTGACAGCCCTTCACTCTATACACAACACCTCCAACCTTAGTGCCATCAGCAAACTTACTAACCCATCCCTCCACTTCCTCATCCAGATAACGTATAAAAATCATGATGAGTAAGGGTCCCAGAACAGATCCCTGAGACACTGCACTGGTGACTGACCTCCATGCAGAATATGACCTGTCTACAACCACTCTTTGCCTTCTGTGGGCAAGCCAGTTCTGGATTCACAGAGCAATGTCCCCTTGGATCCCACTCCTCCTTACTTTCTCAATAAATCTTGCATAGGGTACCTTATCAAATCCCTTTCTGAAATCCATATACACTACATCCTTCATCAATGTGTTCAGTCACATTCTCAAAAAATTCAGTCAGTCTCGTAAGGCACAGCCTGCCCTTGACTAAGCCATGCTGACTATTGCTAATCATATTATACCTCTCTAAATGCTCATAAATCCTACCTCTCAGGATCTTCTGCATCAACTTATCAACCACTGAGGTAAGACTCACTGGTCTATAATTTCCTGGGCTATCTGTACTCCCTTTCTAGAATAATGGAACAACATCTGCAACCCTCCAATCCTCCTGAACCTCTTCCGTCCCCATTGATGATCCAAAGACCATCACCAGAAGCTCAGCAATCTCCTCCCTTGCCTCTCACAATAGCCTAGGGTACATCTCATCCGGTCCCGGCGACTTATCCAACTTGATGCTTTCCAAAAGCTCCAGCACATCCTCTTTCTTACTATCTACGTGCTCAAGCTTTTCAGTCTTTCTTTCTTTCTTTCTTTTTCTTTCTTTCTTTCTTTCTTTCTTTCTTTCTTTCTTTCTTTCTTTCTTTCTTTCTTTCTTTCTTTCTTTCTTTCTTTCTTTCTTTCTTTCTTTCTTTCTTTCTTTCTTTCTTTCTTTCTTTCTTTCTTTCTTTCTTTCTTTCTTTCTTTCTTTCTTTCTTTCTTTCTTTATCTTTTTATTGAATTTTTCTAGACAAATACATAGTGGTCATAATAGTACAAAGGGAGTGGGATTACATTGTTGGTAATTAACACATGTGAGTAGAAACTATAGGTAACACCAATATAATTGATCTCCCAAACTCTTAATATAGACAAGATACAAGGAAATAAAAAAATGGGAAAAAAACCCAAACTGAAAAATCAAAAACTAAGTAAACTAAACTAAACTAAGCTGGGCTATTCAATTATATCAAATAAAATCATTAATGTCATCAAATCCGCTCCTCTACTCAAATTAATAAATAATATAAAGGAATCCGAAAAAGTCAAATTACATTCCATGAAAGTATTGGATAAATGACCTCCAAGTTTCTTCAAATTTAACTGAGAGATCAAAGATACCACTTCTAATGTTTTCTAAGTTTAAACAGGATATGGTTTATGAAAACCACTGAGAAGTAGTTGGAGGATTCATCTCTTTCCAATTCAATAAAATAGATCTTCTAGCCATTAAAGTAGCAAATGCAATCATCTGCCAAGCGGAGGAGGGCAGATCAATCATTGGTAAACCAAAAATCACAGTGATTGGGTGAGGTCGTAAATCAATGTGCAAAACTGTAGAGAATATATCAAAAATATCTTTCCAATATTTTTCCAAAAGGGGACAAGACCAAAACATATGAGTCAAAGAAGCTAGCTCAGAATGACATCTATCGCAGATCGGATTTATATGAGAGTAAAAACAAGCTAATTTATCTTGAGACATATGAGCCCTATGCACCACTTTAAATTGAATCAATGTATGTTTAGCACAAATAGAAGAAAAGTTAACTAATTGAAAAATTTTCTCCGATTTTTCTATAGGTAAAGAAAGTTGAAGTTCCTTCTCCCATTCATTTTTAATTTTATTGAATATATCTGACTGTATTTTCATAATCATATATTAAATGATTGCTATTAAACCTTTTTGATAAGGGTTTAAGCCTAAAAAATTTTCCATAATATTGGTTGGATATGAAATCAGAAAAGTAGGTAACATTGTACTCAAAAAATCTCTGATCTGTAAATATCTAAAAAAATGAAATCTGGGCAAATTATATTTGTTAGACAACTGTTCAAAAGATATGAAACAGTTATCCAAAAATAAATCACAAAAACATATTATACCCTTCATATTCCATACCAAAAAGGCTTGATCATGACAAAGGGTTGAAAGAAAAAATTGGATATAATAGGACTTGATAAAATAAATTTATTCAAGCCAAAAAATTTACGAAACTGAGACCATATTTATAATGTATGCTTAATTATTGGAATAACCATTTGTTTATTCAATTTAGAAAGAACAAAGTGAAGCGAAGTCAAGATGGAAACCAATGAAAATCCTTGTGCATAATTACTTTCAAGGTTAAACCATTGTGTACTGACATTAATATCCATATCTTGTGTTCAAAATACTAAATATCCAATATTAATTCACCAATAATAAAATATTAAATTCAGCAGTGCTAGGCCACCATTCTTTTTGGATTTCTACAAGTACATTTTACTTAACCTAAGATTTTTATTCTGCCATATATAAGATGAAATTTTGGAGTCAATAGTATCAAAAAAGGATTTAGTAATAAAGATTGGTACTGTTTGGAAAAGATATAAAACTTTAGGTAAAATAATCATCTTAATAGCATTAATTCCACCAATCAGTGATATAGACAGTGAGGACCATTTAGTAAGCGATTGTTTGACCCAGGTTATTAAAGGTAACAAACCGATGTTAAACAAACTGACGTCAATCCTTATGTTTTTTAGTTATTTTAACACCTAGATAAGTAAAGTGATCCGTAACCAATCTAAATGGTAAATGTCTGTAAATTGGAACTTGCATATTTAAGGGGAAAAGTTCACTCTTATTAAGGTTCAGTTTGTAACCAGAAAAGTTACTAAACTTAGTGAGCGGGGATATAACAGCAGGAATGGATTTCTCAGGATTCAAAATATATAGTAATAAATCATCTGCATATAATGATAACTTATTTATCGCATTCCCACGGTAAATGCCAAGAATGGTAGGTGAGTTATGAATAGCAATAGTAAAGGTTACAGGGCAATATCAAATAACAATGGGCTAAGAGGACAGCCTTGCCTAGTGCCACGAAACAACTGAAAAAAAGGAGATCTTATATTATTGGTAAGTACCAAAGCCATAGAAGTATAATATATCAATTTATGATATAAATTGCGGGCTAAAATTGAATTTCTCAAGCATACTAAGTAAGTATGGTCATTCAACTCTATCAAACGATTTCTCTGCATCCAATGAGATGCCACATTCTGGTGTTCTAGATCAGGGAGCATAAACAATATTCATTAATCTCCTAATATTAAAGGACGACTATCAGGTTTTTAATAAATCTTGTCTGATCAACCAAAATAATTTGAGGCATAAATTCTACAATCTAATTGCCAATATTTTAGAAAAGATCTTAGAATCCACATTCAATAAGGATCTAGGCCTATATGATGCACATTCAGTGGGATCTTTATCTTTTATATGAATTAAGGAAATAGAGGCACCATAAAGAGATTGTGGTAGTTTACCTATAAATAATGCATCCTTAAAGATTCTACATAACCAGGGAGAAAGTATAGCAGAGAAGGATTTTAAAAATTCTACTGTATAGCCATCTGGGCCAGGTGCTTTACCTGAATTCATTGAAGAAATAGCATTTTTTATTCCTTGTTCCATAATAGGAATACCTAATATTAAACGTTCATTAGGTGATAATTTCGGAACATTCAATTTCCTTAAGAATTTGTGCATTGTAGTGGGGTCATCAGGAAATTCTGATTGATAAATTCTTGAAAAGATTTGTTTATCTCATCATGATCAACCATCATAGTTCCATGTTGTTTACGAATTTTAATAATCTAATGTTTAGCGAAGCAGATTTCAATTGAACAGGCAATAGTTTACCATATTTATCACCATGTATACAAAATTTACTCCTAGAATTAATTAATTGATTTTCAATCAAGGATGTTATAAGTAAACTATGCTCCATTTGAAGTTTGACCCTCTTTTTATAAAGCTCCTGACTAGGAGTAATAGAATATTTCTTGTCGATTGCTTTAATCTTATCAACCAACATACAAATCTCTTTATTTATATGTTTTTTTAGTCCAGCAGAATATGAGATAATCTGCCCATGGATGTATGCTTTAAAGGTATCCCATAGAACCCTGCTGGAAATTTCTTCCATAGAGTTTGTTGAAAAGAAGAAATCAATCTGTTCCTTAATGAAATTCATAAAGTCCGAGTCCTGTAGTAATACAGAATTGAGTCACCATTGTCCAACACTAGAAGGTGTATCCATTAATTTAATAGAGAGTTTCAGGAGCACATGGTCAGAGATGGCAATGGAATCGTAATTGCAGTCAGTGACAGAGGGAATTAAATGAGAGTCAATAAAAAAGTAGTCAATTCTAGAATAACTGTGGTATACATGGGAAAAGAATGAAAACTCTTTATCCTTTGGATGTAAAAGCCTCCAAATTTCTGAAATTCCAAAATCAAGCAAAAAGGAATTAATAAAGGTAGCTGATTTATTTGGAAGTGCCTAATTAGACTTAGATCTATCCATTGAAGGATTTAAACAGCAATTAAAATCTCCACCCATTATCAATCTATAGTCATTTTAATTAGGAAGGGATGTGAATAAGTGTTCAAAAAATTCAGGATAGTCAACATTTGGAGCATAAACATTAACCATAACCACTTTTTTGTTACAAAGTAGGCCAGTAATTAACAAAAATCTACCATTCATATCCAAAATTATATCGTAGTAAACAAATGAAATTGAAGAATCTATAAAAATAGAAACTCCTTACACTTTAGCCTGAGAATTCGAATGGTATTGTTGATCTTCCCAAAACCTATAAAAAATGCTGATTATCCTCTTTCCTCACATGAGTTTCTTGTGTAAAGATAATATGGGCATTCATTCTATAGAATACTTTGAATATTTTTTTCCATTTAATCAGATGGTTTAAACTATTTGTATTCCACGAAACAAAATTAATAATCTCATCCATTATAGTAAAACCAGCAATATGGTACATAAAGGGTTAACCAGAATACAAACTCATGAACTTGGAAGAGGAAGAAAGGTTCAAGGAGGAGCCAGAAGTTATGACATATTGGACATTCCAGTAGTTTCAAAATACCCCAGGTAAAAAAAAATACAATCTAAAAAAAGAAATAACCCCTCCCCTCACCCACAAAGATCCGGAAATAAGCCAGACATTGGCCAAGAGATGTTAAAGGTAAATCTACCCCATCTCTCGTGATGGCAGCCCAAAAGATAAACGCTTTTAAAGAAAAGCTACCCATAATCCAAAAAAATATATTAAGAAAATTATCAAAAAAGAGAACAAGAAAAAGAAACTACCACAATTTAAAAAAAAAATTATATCATGAAACAAAGTACTAAAATACTAGTATTTCAGGAAAAGGGGAAAACAAACACCAATTCAGGTTGTTGATTATTTTCATGCATAAACAATTGAAAATGACGCAGCAAGAAAATAAGATCTTATGGGAAGAAGAAAGCAGGGCAACATCTTAAAGTGTAAAAAAGAGAGCGAGTGCATCTCCATTTGAAAAAAAGAAATCGAACACTAAAACATCTACTAACTAGTTTCAAAAGATAAAAAAAGCAGAATCCCAAAAGGGAACAAAAAAGTTAATCTAGAAATACTAAAAATAACTACAATACAAACCAAAAAAGAAAACCCTCACATTCTAACTGAACAGATCAATAAACTGATAAATAGCTTAAAAAATTAAGTAAAAGCCAAAAAAAAAAGTGGAACCTTAATTAGGCCATAGCAGAGGAAGTTTATTGGTTGAAAAATTTTTGAGCTTCATTTCATGACTTAAAGAGAACGGGAATTATCAGAGAGGACAATTCTCAATTGAGCTGGGAACAGGAGGAATGGTCTGAGACCCGTTCAGAAGAATTCCAACATCAGAGGCTTAAATGCCATTCGTTCCTTCAGAACCTCAGGGCTGAAATCTTCAACGAAGCGAAATTTGAAACCTTTAAATTCGAACATGCCTTTCCGCTGAGCAGAGCGCATCAAACGTTCCTTGATATGAACATAATGGGGACAAACAATAACTGGTCATGGTTTAGAAGATTTTGGACGTGATGTGTGATGAACGTGGTTGATTAATGGAGGGGTGTCCAGAAATTCTGTGCCAAACACATTGAATAAAAATTGAGGAAAGAACTTGATAGAATTACCCTCCTGAACATCTTCAGGGAGACCGATTATCTGTAGATTCTGTCTTTGAGATCGATTTTCAAGGTCAGTAACTTTCAATTTGTAATGATCCAGCTGTTGAGACATCAAAGTTAAATTTTGTTCCACTGTTGTAAACCTCCGATCTCTCTGCTGAGCTCCTTCATCAAGTTCTGAAATCATTGCTTGCTGTAGTTCAAATTCATGTTTGAGTGATCTAAAATTATCCTCAACCATCTTTCAAACTCCTTCGAATATGGCAAATTTTTGAGTAAGTTTTTCATCTAGAAGTTTCCACATCGTTTCAGAAATAAAAGGAGGCTGCATAGATTGTTTCGGATCACCAACTTTTTTTCCATTAGGATCCAAATCTTTCCCGTTTTTTGCTTCTCATGATCTGGTATTCATTTCCAGTGACTTAAAGTTAAAATACAAAAATATATCTATAACATAAGCCTTTTAGTGTAGGTATAAAACAAAGTAAATAAGGGTGGCTACAGGTAATAGAAGTAAAGTTGAATGGAGCAAAGCCAAATTGAACCTCACACCATGAATGCCATCAGGAGATCAAGCTTTTCAGTCTACTGCAAGTCATCACTACAATCACGAAGATCCTTTTCCATAATTCCCCTTACTCTAATTAAACACTTTTCTAACTTGTCTGTTCCTATCTCTCTCCAATGCTATTGTAAAGGAGATAGAATCACGATCACTATCTCCAAAATTCTCTCTCACTGAGAGATCTGACACCTAATCAGGTTCATTTTCCAATACCACGTCAAGTACAGCCTCTCCTCTTGTAGGCTTATCTACATATTGTGTCAAGAAACCTTCCTATTTACGTATGGAGGTAGACGATAATCAATTTAGGGAATGGGACAAATGGATTTCCTGCTTTATCTGGCAAGGAAAGAATCCTAGAATTCGATTTAACACCTTACAGTTAGGAAAGGAAGGAGGAGGTATGGCACTTCCTTGCTTGAGAAATTATTTTTATGCTTCACAGATAACCCCTCTGTTATACTGGTGTAATGGGGAATATGAGGCTAGATGGAAGGAAGTAGAATTGGGGTTGATTGACAGTTTTCTTCTACAGGCCTCAATTGCAGACAAAGGATTGATGGCCCAATTGGAAAAGATTAAAAACAGCTAAATAAATCTCATATTAAAAGTATGACAGAAGGTGACTAACTTATGGTGGAATTTACAACATGTTAAAACTTTTTAGATGGTGCGCTTATGATACCAAATTTTTTCCCAGCAGAGGAGATAAAAGATTTGAACTATTGATAAAGAAAGATTTTACAACCTACCTCTCATTCACACATAAAAGTGCATTACAAAGTTTTCAAACCCTGCAGGACAAACATGGCCTAGAACACAATGACTTTTTTAGGTACCTTCAAATACGACACAACTTTAACCAGAATTGTAGATGTACAGACTTATCAACAGCAGAATTAGAAAATTTTCAAGATTTTGAATTCAGCTTACAACTCAATACCAAGCAAATCAATTTCTTGATTATATAATGCCCTCTCTCATGCCAAAAATGATAACAAATTGTATGTTAAAGAGAAGTGGAAGAAAGAAGTGGGGTTGGTATTTTCAGAGGAGGTTTGGAGGAAAATATGCAGCTTTCAGTGGTCTTCAACTGACTCTTTGGTTTGGACAGAACATTGCTGGAAAAATATTACAAGATACTTCAAGACCGGAAAACCAGGGAAAATATAAAGACACATGCGGCATGTTGGAGAAGATGTGGCTCCATGGAGACAAATCATTTCCATATTTTTTGGGATTGCCCTAAATTAAGTTTATATTGGAAAGTTATTCACAGAACATTAGTTAAGGTATTTAAGATATGGATACCTCTGGACTTTGTGACTCTAATTAGGGCATGTATTGTTTTTGTAATATTATGTGGCCGGCAACAATGAATATCGAATTGAGTCAGGTTTTATAAGCAAACATAAACATTTATTAAACTCTGCTCAACAAAAGTGAAAAGTAATCAAACAACTAACTTAACTAGGAGTTAACTGCTATACGGCAATTTAACAAACAGCCAAACTCTGGAATAGTTCTTAAAGTGGTAAATTCGAACACAGTCTTAAGTGATTTATACAGTCAGTAAGGAGAGACTTTACTTCAACAACAATTTCTCCGAAGAAAATGACGAATCTTCTGATCACAGTCGAGAGATGCCTTGTCCAAAAGATTCATGACGAAGGAAATAAAATGGCTTAAAGGAACTGACCTATTTCTGCTGGAAAGTGAACTCTGCACAAACCTTCCTGATCTTGCAGGAGTTATCTTAGATGCAGATCACTCTTCCTGAACAAAGATTCAGTAAGGTCGATCCTTCATAAAACCACTGAACTGCACCAACTTTACTCAATCCTTCGGATTTCCATACTTAAGTGAAGTCTTTACTCTGCAACTCGACTGTAAAGATAAATCAAAGATGCAACAAACCAGAACCAGCAGCGACTGGCAAAGCTGCCAGCACAATGGTTTTTGCTCCTTACAAGAGAAAGTAGAAACTCCACTTTAAAAATGAAACTGCATCATGAGACGAATACACAGCAAAACTAACTAATGAACTACCCCGAACTAATTGCGTCACAGCAGCTGTTTCCCCTTATATATCTGTTAGAACACAACATCATGTGACCACACACTGACAGGAAAATTACATCATGTGACCTCGCCCTGGCCGGAAAATTACATCACCCCATCATCACAAGACGATTACATCATGCTTACAAGATACTCAATTACATCATGGTCATAAGACAGTCAAGATACCCACAGGGTATATAACACCTCCCACCAAAAAAGGGAAAATTTTGGTCTGTTATGAACAAAATTTTAACAACTATTTAAAAAAAAACAAATGTATAAGATCTACAACATACACAATATACATAAAATTATCATACAGTACCTTACAAATTAATATACAGTAGAAGTGCTACAAATGTTAAAATACCACTCCGTAAAAAAATTACATTATACATTCAACATCTAGATAGACAGTCAGCAATCACATTATCTTTGCCTTTAATATGAGTTATCAAAACATTATACTCCTGTAACATCAAACTCCAATTTAGTAACCTTCTATTTTTGATTTTCATCTTACTCAAAAACACTAAAAAATTATGATTGGTGTAAACTATGAGTGGTTTCTGGGTTGTACCAATGTACACTTCAAAATGTTGTGAAGCCAAAACAAGGGATATTAACTTTTTTTCTATAGTTGAATAGTTTCTTTGATGCTCATTAAATTTCTTAGAAAAGTAAGCTACTGGATGATCAACCACGTCATCCTCATTCTTTTGAAGTAATACTGCTTCTGCAGCCTCATCACTAGCATCTACAGCTAATGAAAATGGTTTTTCAAAGTCAGGTGCCCTGAGCACAGGTTGATGACATAGCATAGTTTTCAATTTCTCAAATACCTCCTGACAAAGCACTGTCCACACAAACTTTTCATCTTTCTTCAAGAGGTTGGTTAATGGAAGGGCAATGTCAGCAAAATTCTTACAATTTTTTTGGTAATATCTTACCATTCCCAAGAATCTTCTGAGAGCCTTCTTTACCAGTTGAAGTGGGTACCTCTAAAATTGCCTGAACTTTTGCCTGAACAGGAGCTAATTTACCTTGACCCACAACATAGCAAAGGTAGGTTACAGTGGCATAACCAAATTCATTTTTAGCTAAGTTAATAGTTAAGTTAGCTTTTGAAAGCCTTTCAAAAAGTTTCTCCACCACAGTAATATATGCTTCCCAAAAATCATTTCCTTTATCTAAATCATCTATATAGGCATCTGTATCTTTTAACCCATGAATCACAGAATTAATAATCCACTGGAAAGTACCTGGGGCATTCTTCATTCCATAAGGAAGAACATTATATTCATATAACCAAGATGGGGTTACAAATGCAGAAATCTCTCTACTTCTATCCATCAATGGAACACACCAATACTCTTTTAACAAATCAATCTTTGTAAGGAATTTTGGTTGTCCGACTTTGTCCACACAATCATCCACTCTAAGGATTGGATACACATCTGTTTTTGATACAACATTCACCTTCCTGTAATCAGTACAAAACTGACTGCTACCGTCTGACTTAGGCACCATAACACAGGGTGAACTACAATTCAAATTAGAAGGTCTAATAATATTATTTTCTAACATATATTTAATTTCTTGCTCAGCAAGTTCACATTTTTCCATGTTCATCTGATATGGATATTGATTTATGGGTTTGGCATCTCTATCATCTTCATCATGTGAAGCTACTGTGGTTCCTTTAGGAACATCTGGAAATAAATCCCTATATTTCAAAAGTAACTACTTCATCTGCTGCCTCTGCTCTGGCTGTAAATGAGCTAATTTCTCATCAATATTTTCCAGAATTGTTGAGTTTGGTAATCTGGCAGAAATAATATTGGGTTTAAAATGAGTTTCAGATGAATCATCCATTAACTTCCCAATGGGATCAGTCCCATTATTATTAACCACAACAGTCATAGTAGCAGATTGTTTCTCATAATATGATTCTATAATATTTATATGACAAAGCTGTGTTGACTTCCTTTGATCTGGAGTTTTTATCACATAATCCACATCATTAACTTCAGATATAATTTCATAAGGTCCATGAAATTTAGTTTGTAAAGGGTTTGTTTGCACCGGGAAAAGAACAAACACCTTATCTCTAGGCTTAAATTACCTCATTCTAGCTGCCTTAGCATACCAGGTTTTCATTTTCTCCTGAGCCGATTTAAAATTTTCCCTGGCTAAGCTACAAGCTTGATGCAATCTATCTTTAAATTTCAAAACATAATCCAACAAATTAGTATGTACCTCTTTATTAATCCATTGTTCTTTTAGTAAGGCCAAAGGTCCTCTAATTCTAGGCCCAAACACGTTCAAAAGGACTAAAAACCTAAGGAATCCTGCACTGACACCTGTACTGCAAATAAAAGTAAATATATGCCCTCATCCCAGTCCTTTTCCACACAATACGTCCTAATCATGGTTTTGAGGGTAGAATGGAACTTCATCAAGGCTCCTTGCGGTTCTGGAAGGTATGCAGACGTGGTAATCTGTTTACTCCCAGTTTATAATCTATCTACTGGAACAATCCAGACATAAAATTATTACCTTGATCAGACTGTATTTCCTTCGGCAACCCAAAATACAAACGTTTGTAAGTAAAGAATTTTATAAGAGCCTTTGTTACAGTTTTAGCCATTATATTTCTGAGTGGTGTTGACTCTGGAAACCTAGACGCTGTGCGCATGATGGTCAGCAAATATTGATGGCCAGTTTTTGTTGTTGGCTATGGGCCTACACAATCTACAATAATTTTGGAAAATGGTTCACCAAATACAGGAATAGGTTGCAGTGGGGCCATTGGAGTAACTTGACTAGGTTTGCCCACAATCTGACAAGTATGACAAGTTCAGCAAAATGTCACCATATCTTTTCTCAGACCAGGCCAGTAAAAATGTTCAAAAACCTTGTTCACAGTTTTCATCACACCTTGATATCCACCCAAGGGCATACTATGAGCCAAAGTTAAAATCTCATTCCAATAAACTTTAGGAACTACTACCTGGTGAACAACTTCCCATTCCTCACTTGCAGGAATTGTAGATGATCTCCACTTCCTCATTAACACTCCACTCTTAAAATAATATCCTATTGGCACCTTCTCAATTTCACTATCTGTAAGAGCTTGTTCTTTTAATTTGATAATCTCAGGGTCTCTACTCTGCTCTGCTATCATCTCCTTCTGAGATAGAGACAAATCTTCATGGTCAGACTTACTACAAGAGTTTTGATCAAACAATGAAGGTAAGAAAGTTTCTGACATATCCTCAAAATTTGAATCCCAAGTTGAACTGTTATGGGTAGCAGACCCATCCTGCTTCAACCCATCCTCATCATCCATCTTTTTGGCCATAGCTCGGGTTACAACACAAGAGGAATCCATGTTAGAACCTATCTTTGGTTCATCAGGGATGGGCTTAATCATCAAATGCACTTCAGGAAAATTTGTACATCTGCTAAGTCATTGCCTAACATCATTCCCGGGTAAACTGGGTTGTAGTCCTACTTTAACAGGTCCTGTAATTAACCCTGACCTTAAATTTACTCTATGCAAATGTACAGGCATAAGGGCATACCCAACACCTCATATATAGTTTACTTCACCAGTGTCAGACTCATCACTAAACTTTAGAACACTGTCTAACATATGTGACTGAGAAGCTCCAGTATCCCTAAGGATTTTTATTGGCACCGGAGTGGATTCTTCTTACAAGGATACAAATCCTTCGGATGTAAAATGATCATATCCCCTCTTAACTTGGTCAGACTCTGACAAATCTTCATTTATATTTCTCAAACTCTGTGGATTTACAGGTTGTTCAAAATGTTGCACACAGGCATCTGGGACTGCCTTCTTCTCTTTCTTCTTCAGTAGGAAACAGTTAGCTATTACGTGACCAGGTTTCTTACAATAATTACAAATATGACCAAACTGTCTTTCCTTCACATGTTTCCCTTCATCCTTACCTTTCTCACTAACTTCTGATTTAATTTCTGGTTTACTTTGACTCTATCTGCTATTTTTCCTTTTAAAAGTTCTACCCTGAGGAAACTTACTCTTATGGATTAAAGCATACTCATCTACTAATTTAGCAGACTCTTGCAATGTAGCAGTGTCCCTCTCATTTAAGTATGTTCTTACTTCAACAGGGATGCACTTTTTAAATTCCTCCATTAAACTCAACTCTTTTAAGTTATCATTTTTCCCATTCACATTTTTAGAGGAAACCCATCTCTCAAAACACACAGATTTATCATAAGCAAATTCCACGTAAGTTTTGTCCATGGATTTCTTGAAATTTCTGAATCTTTCTCTATAAGCTTCTGGAACTAATTTATACTCTTTCAGTATATGCTGCTTCACAATATCATAATCAAGTGCTTGCTCAGCAGTTAAAGCTGTATAGACGTTAAATTACACTTAAATTACACTTGTAATAACACTGGCCATTTATCTTTCAGCTACTCTGAAATCAGAGCAACAGTTTCAAAATGCTGAAAATATTTATCTATTTCTGCCTTATTGAATGGAGGAGCCAATATAACCTCCCAACTAGCAACAAACTGTTTCCTAGAACCAGACGCCTTATCCTTGGACCTCAATTTCTCCATCGCTAGCTCAAGCTCCCTCTTTCTATCTGCTCTCTAGCTTCAAATTCTCTCTTTTTATTTTCATCTTCTAACTGACATCGTTCCAAGTCCACTTTACATTGCTCTAACTTTATTTGTTTGATTAACTGCATCTCTATGTTACTAATTGGAAACATATCTAACAATTCTTCACCAAAATCATCCAACTCTACAGAGTGTGACTCGATTTTTCTCTGAATTACTGGCTTTGTTGTAACCTTTGAAATTCCTTTTAGGTCTAACCTTCTGGCAATCTCGGATACATCACCCATTTTTGCCTTCGCTAATACCTCTGGATCTGGCGATGCCAGAAAGTTATCAATATTCATTGCTGCCAAATACCACCCACAGGACCAATCAAACAAAAAAAATCAGGTATTTCCCATTTCCAAATCAAACTGATAATTAAACAAGTACTTAAACTCAAAATTGGAACATATCGCAGATGAGCCCCCAATTTATGTTATGTGGCCGGCAACAATGAATATCAAATAGAGTCAGGTTTTATAAACAAACATAAACATTTATTAAACTCTGCTCAACAAAAGTGAAAAGTAAACAAATGACTAACTTAACCAGGAGTTAACTGCTATACAGCAATTTAACAAACAGCCAAACTCTGAAATAGTTCTTAAAGTTGTAAATTAAACACAGACTTAAGTGATTTATACAGTCAGTAAGGAAAGACTTCACTGCAACAACAATTTCTCCAAAGAAAATGATGAATCTGCTGATCACAGTCGAGAGATGCCTTGTCCAAAGGATTCACGATGAAGGAAATAAATTGGCTTAAAGGAGCTGACCTTTTTCTGCTGGAAAGTGAACTCTGCACAAACCTTCCTGATCTTGCAGGAATTATCTCAGATGCAGATCACTTCTCCTGAACGAAGATTCAGTAAGGTTGATCCTTCATAAAACCACTGAATGACACCAACTTTACTCAATCCTTCGGGTTCCCGTACTTCGGTAAAGTCTTCACTTTCCAACTTGACTGTAAAGATAAATCAAAGATGCAACAAACCAGAACCAGCAGTGATTGGCGAAACTGCCAGCACAACGGTTTTTGCTCCTTACAATAGAAAGCAGGAACTCCACTTTAAAAATGAAACAGCATCATGAGACAAATATGCAGCAAAGCTAACTAACGAGCTACCCCGAACTAACTGTGTCACGGCAGGAATTTCCCCTTATATACCTGTTGGAACATAACATCATGTGACCACACACCAGCAGGAAAATTACAAATTGTGACCTCACACTGGCGGGGAAATTACATCACCCCACCATCACAAGACAATTACATCATGCTCACAAGATACTCAATTACATCATGGTCATAAGACAGTCACAAGATACTCACAGGGTATGTAACAGGAACAGAAGAAAGATATAAAGTTGCTGCAGGCCCTTTTAGTGCCAAGTAAGAAATCAATCACCAGAAAGTGGCTAAATCCAGTATCACCTACTTTAGAAGACTGGTATGAAATTATTTTGGAAATACAAACCGTTTGTATTTAAAATGGAAACGATGACTTACTCCCTAAGAATTCAAGAAAAAAAAAATTACCAAATTTGGAATAAATGTATTGAATTTATAACCCCAATGCGAGCAGATTTTAGATAATCCTCCTAATGCTCACACTGCTTTCCTCATCAACATAGAAATAGTGTTAATGTAAGCTCCCTTGGTTTGAATGTTCACTGTTTTATTTCTGGAAAATGTTGAATCAACACAAGTAAAGAAAAAGATTTGTGGAAAAAAGATACATTGAAGTAAATAAGTAGACAGGAATTGGATAAGTATGTTTATGGGTAGGAGCAAACATGAATGTGTTAAGGTACAAACACCTACGATAGAAGTTACATAAGGTTACACACATTATTTTGGACAAGAAAGAAATGGACAAAAAGAGATACATGGAAATTATTATTCAACCACTCTAATTACTATTTTTAACAACTATTATTATTTAGTTTAATAGTGTGGAATTACAATTGCACATAAATATCTATTTAAGTGTCTATTTTTCTTTTAATATCATCTCAGTGTGTACTTGTGAATGTATAAATATATATAGATTTATACATGTATAAAAATGGAAAAGGCTTTATATATAAAAAAGTTTGTGTAATATTTGTGAATACCTTGTCCAAATAAAAATAAAATTTAAAAAAAAGAAACCTTCCTGAAAACACGTAACCAACTCCACCCTATCTAAACCCCTTGCTTTAGGGAGATGCCAATCGATAATTGGGAAATTAAAATCTCCCGTCAAGGCAATACTGTTATAACAGATCCTGTTTCCAGGATCTGTTTCCCTATCTGCTCCTTGATATCCCTGTTACTATTAGGTGGCCTATAAAAAACACCCAGTAAAGTTATTGACTCCTTCCTGTTCCTAATCTCCACCCACAGAGACTCCGTAGACAATCCCTCCATGGTGTTCACCTTTTCTGCAGCCATGACACAATCTCTGATCAACAGAGATATGCCCCACCTCTTTTGCCTTCCTCCCTGTCCTTTCTGAAACATCTAAAACCCAGCACTTATAGTAACCATTCCTGGTCCTGAGCCATCCAAGTCTCTGTAATGGCCACCACATCATATCTCCAAGTACTGATCCACGCTCTAAGCTCATCCACTTTGTTCACAACACACCTTGCATTGAAATAGACACATATCAAACCTTCAGTCTGAGCACATCCCTTCTTTATCACCTGCCTATCCTCCCTCTTGCACTGTCTACAAGCTTTCTCTATTTGTGAGCCAACTGCCTCTTCCCCAATCTCTTCAGTTCAGTTCCCACCCCCTAACAGTTCTAGTTTAAACTTTCCCCAGTAGTCTTAGCAAACCTCCCTGCCAGGATATTGGACCCCCTGGGATTCAAGTGCAACCTGTCCTGTTTGTACAGGTCACAACTGCCCCAAAAGAGGTACCAATGATCCAGAAATCTGAATCCCTGCCCCCGTTCCATTCCCTCAACCACGCATTTATACTCTACCTCATCCTATTCCTATTCTCACTGTCGCACAGCAGAGGCAGTAATCCCAAGAATACTACCTTTGCCATCCTGCTTCTCAACTTCCTTCCTAACTCCCTGTAGGCTTTTTTCAGGACCTCTTCTCTTTTCCTACCTATGTCATTGGTACCAATATGTACCACAACCTCTGGCTTTTCTCCCTCCCACTGTAGGATATCTTGGACGTGATCTGAAACATCCCGGACCCTGGCACCTGGGAGGCAAACTACCACCCGAGTTTCTTTCTTGCATCCACAGAATTGCCTGTCCGCCCCCTCTAACTATAGAGTCCCCTATCACTACTGCCTTCCTCTTCCTTTCCCTACCTTTCTGAGCCACAGGGCCAGACTCTGTGCTAGAGGCATGGCCACTGTCGCTTCCCCCAGGTAGGCTGTTCCCCCCACCAACAGTATTCAAACAGGAGTACTTATTGTCAAGGGGTACAGCCACAGGGGTACTCTCTAGTACCTGACTCTTCCCCTTCCCCCTCTTGACTGTGACCCACTTGTCTATCTCCCGTGGCCCCAGTGTGACCACCTGCCTATAACTCCTATCACCTCCTCACTCTCCCTGACCAGGCGAAGGTCATCGAGCTGTATCTCCAGTTTCCTAACTCGGTCCTTTAGGAGCCGTAGCTTGACAAACCTGGGGCAGATATGGTCATCTGCGAGGCTGGGAGACTCCAGGATCTCCCACATCTGACACCTAGCACAGAAAACTGGCCTCACACACATACTACTTCCTTTCCACAAATAATACAGGTAAACCTACCTTGTCTTGTCCCTTTACCGCCTAAGCCCATTGAGCCAAAGCCCTATCACTCTGCTGCCTCTTACTCACTGCCAGCTAGATATGACAGTCTTCTTTTTAAACCTAGTGTTCTACTGAGTGACATCATGCACCTACACAGTCATGCCTCTCTTTTACCCCGAGTAGTAAAACTGCCAGAAATCAGCTGTTCACTCGCAGCCTTCTTGCTCCGAATTAAAAGTATTCTAAAAGTCCAAGCACACCACATGTACATATACACCAAGAAGATATATTTGCAGTCATAATAAAACATAAAATGCTAGAGGGACTCAGCAGGTCTAGTAGCATCTATGGAAAGAAAGAAACAGTAGATGTTTCAGGCCATCGGCAGTGGGAATACAATGATGGCATAGGAATCTAGAAAGTAGGAATGGGGGGGATGTCTCTATGTTGGAGCCAGAAACTCATCATTGAATATTTTGAAATAGGTTGAAGGCAGGACTAGGCATGGGATGGATGCAGAGTTTTTGTAGAAAATACAAAGTCTCTAACTGTTGGATTTGTGTCTTCTCCAGAGTTGGGTAACAGACAAGACAAATAAAAAGTATCAAATTCTTTCTTTACTTTTAAATTATACATGGATAATAATGTTGAGCAACACACACAAAATGCTCAAGGAAATCATCAGGTCAAGCAGCATCTTTAGAGAGGAATAAACAGTCAATGCTTCAGGCCAAGACCTTTCATCAGGACAGGAAAGGAAAAGGACAGAATCCAGAAAAAGAATGTGGGGAAAGCGGAAGAGGTACAAGCTGACAGATGATAGGTGAGACCAAGTGGGGGTGGGGTGTGGGGAATGAAGTGAGAAGCTGAGAGGTGATGGATAGAAAAGGATAAAATTAAATATTAATTGCCCAATATTAGAATCTAAAGTTCGGTAATGCCAACCCTCTATCCTTTTTTGATTCTGTAAATATTTCTTACTTAACCTAGGATTTTTATTCTGCCATATATATGAAGAAATTTTAAAGTCAATAATATCAAAAAAGGATTTAGAGATGAAGATTGGTACCACCTGAAATAAAGACAGAAATTTAGGTAAAATAATCTCCATAATAGCATTAGTTTGACCAATCAATGGTAAGGACAATGAGAACCATTTAGTAAGCAGTTGTTTAACATGATCAATTAAAAGTAAAAAGTTAACTTTAAATAGATCCATATGCTTCATAGTAATTTTAACACCCAAATAAATAAAATAATCAGTAACCAGTCAAAATGGTGATTGTCTATAGATTGGGACTTGCACATTTAATGGGAAAAGGTCACTCCTATTAAGATTCAATTTATAACCATAAAAACTACTAAACTGAGCAAGTAGTGATATTACTGCAGGGACGGATTTCTCTGGGTTAGAGATATATTGTAACAGGTCATCTGCATATAGTGATACCTTATGCATCTCATTCCCATGAATAATGACAAATATCTTGGGTGAATCACGAAGAGTGATGGCCAAAGGCTCCAAGGCAATATCAAATACTAAAGGGCTTAAAGGACAGCCCTGTCTAGTACCTTGAAAAAGCATGAAAAAGGGGGAATCCCTGTTTATTTGTAAGTACAGAAGCCAAAGCTGTATGATATATCAATTTAATCCAAGATATGAATTTTGGGCTATAATTAAATTTCTCAAATGAGTTAAATAAATATTCCCATTCAACTCTGTCAAACAGCTTCTCGGCGTCAAGCAAAATAACACATTCTGGAGTTTTAGATAAAGAAGTATATATAACGTTCATTAACCTCCTAACATTAAAATACAAATAACAATTTTTAATAAATCCTGTCTGGTCATCAGAGACAA
The DNA here is from genome assembly GCF_030144855.1 of Hypanus sabinus. NCBI lineage: Eukaryota > Metazoa > Chordata > Chondrichthyes > Myliobatiformes > Dasyatidae > Hypanus > Hypanus sabinus. Next base: position 111,484,878 of record NC_082718.1, read on the forward strand.
TTTGTGGCAATACATTTTCCAATCTAATTGCCAATATTTTGGAAAAGATTGTGGAGTCCACATTCAACAAGGATATTGGTCTATATGATGCACATTCAATGGGGTCTTTATCTTTTTTAGGAATTAAAGAAATAGATGGTTCATAAAAGGATTGTGGTAATTTACCTACAAATAAGGCATCCTTATTCTACATAACCAAGGAAAAAGTTGATTTGAAAAAGATTTTAAAAATTCTACTGTATACCTATCCAGACCAGGTGCTTTACCAGAATTCATTGAAGAAATTGCTTCCATTATTTCTTCTTCCTTAATGGATGCATCTAATGCTAAACATTCATTAAGTGGTAATATTGGAATATTCAATTTCCTTCATGCATTATGGTAGAATCATCAGGTAATTCTGATTGGTATAAAGAGGTATAGAATTCTTGAAGAGATTTATTAATTTCATCATGGTCAACTGACAAAATACCATCCCATTTACGAACTTCAATAATCTGACATTTAGCCAAAGCAACTTGCAGTTGGTTGGCCAGTAATTTACCCAATTTATCACTATATATATAAAATTGACTCTTAGTTTTAAGTAATTAATTTTCAATTGGGGATGTTAATAACAAACTTAAACTGTGTTGCATCTGAAGTTCAACTCTCTTTTTATAACGCTCCAGATTAGGAGAAGCAGAATATTTTTTATCAATTTCTTTAATCTTATCAACCAATGTACGTACTTCATTATTAATTTGTACTTTCAATCCTGCAGAATATGAAATAATTTGCCCACGGATATATACTTTCAAAGTATCCCATAATATCCCACTGGAATTTTCTTCCATAAAGTTAGTTGAAAAGTAAAAGGCAATCTGTTCTTTAATAAAGTTATCAAAGTTTAAGTCCTGAAGCAGAGTAAAATTGAACCACCATTGTCTAGTGTTAAAAGCTACATCAGTTAATTTGATTGATAGTTTCAAGGGTGCATAATCGGAAACGGCAATTGCATCATACTCACAGGCAGTAACAGATGGAACTAATCGAGAGTCAATAAGAAAGTAATCAATTCTAAAGTAATTATGATATACATGAGAAAAGAATGAGAATTCTTCATCATTAGGATGTAAAAACCTCCAAATTTCTAAAATTCCAGAGTCAACCAAAAAAGGAATTAATAAAAATAGCAGACTTGTTTGGAAGCACCTGATTGGATGCAGACCTGTCTATTGAGGGATTCAGGCAACAGTTAAAATTTCCACACATTATCAACACATATTCATTTAAATTAGGAAGAGATGCAAATAGATGCTTAAAGAATTCAGGATAGTTGGCATTTGGTGCATAGATATTAACCATAACAACTTTGTGATTTTAAAGTAAACCAGTAATTAACAGGAATCCACCATTTGGATCTGCGATTGTTTTATAGTGAACAAATGAAATCGAGGAGTCTATAAAAATAGAGACTTCTTTCACCTTGTCCTGTGAGCTGGAGTGAAATTGTTGTTCTTTCTGAAACCTAAAAAAAACATTGACTATCCTCCTTCCTCACATGAGTTTCCTGGGCAAAGATAATCTGAGCATTCAATCTATGAAAAACTTTAAAAATCTTCTGTTTAATTGGATGATTCAAAATATTCATATTCTTTGAGACAAAGTTAATAATATTATCCATTTTACTTGAATAAGCTATATGGCATGTAAAGGGTTGACCTTACTGCATAGGAAACTCATGAATCAGGAAGAGGGGAAAACATTTAAAGGGGAACCAGAAGTTACAACTATTCAGACGTATTTGTAGTTTCAGATCAGCCCAGATGAAAAAAAACTAAACTAAAAATAGCCCCATCCTCACCCATACAAGCCTGAAAACTGGCCAATAGACATCCAGAAAGCTATCTAGAAATTCCCCAGACATCACCAGCTTAAAAAAAAGATCTTTCTCGCATTGCCTCGGGACTGTAGTCCTCAACCAGATGAAACTTGATGTCTCTGTGTTCAATAACCCCTTTCCGACGGGCAAATCAAATTAAATGCTCCTTGATATGCATATAGTAGAATTGGAGTATAACAGGTCAAGGCTTCAACTCTTTAGGAGGTTTTGCTCTTAAAGCACAGTGAGCATGATCAAGTACAGGGGGAGTAGAGAAAGCTTCAGAGCTGAACACATCTATTAAAAATTGAGAAAAGAATTTAGTAAGGTCACCATTCTCAACGTCTTCATGGAGTCCTATTATTCGCAGGTTCTGTCTATGACTGCTACTTTCCAGGTCAATAATCTTGAATTTATATTGTCCTAGTGTTTGAGGGGTTGAAGTTAATTTCTTTTCCAACAGGTCCAATCTACGATCTCTCTGTCTTCCAGCTTCATCGAGTTCAGAAATTTGCCACTGTTGTTTTTCACTCTCCCGTTTAGGTGCTCCCAGTCTACTTTCAATCTCCTTTAACAATACTTCCAAAGTAGAAAATCTTTTATCAAATTTATCATCCAGGAACTTCAAGATAGCCTCCAAAGTGAGTTGAGACTATTTAGGCTGTTTAGAATCACCTTCTCTCCTTCCATTTCCATTACCGGCTTCCTTGCCTTCAGCTGATGCCTTTTGCCCTCTGGTATACATTTCCAGTGATTAAAAATCAAAGTTCAAGCATATAAAAGTGTTATAAACACTTTAAAATAGATAGTGAAAGGGTGGTAAAAAAATTGAAAAATGAATGGAGCAAAGCCAAAATACAACTTACTCCATCGAGTGCCCCAAGAGCCTGTTAATCTTTTAATTAACAAATTATGGAAATATATGAAAATTATAACTGTATCTTCCTTGCTTTCACTGATGCAAACTAATCCATGATGTGATTAATGTCAGTTTTTTCAGTTTCTTCTCTTTCTACACTCAGCAGAGCAAGATCACAGAGTCTGCCTTGACCAATGGAGGCTCTCAGGTATGAAAGTATTAGTGTTAACTTGCTGAATGATCTCTCACAGCTGGTGATGGAAACTGTGATGATTAGCATTATCTAAATGCAATGCGAAGATTGGAGAAGATGCTCTTATCTGCATACTGAACAATAAATTCAAGAAGCTCTTCAGGTCTTGATATTTTCATGTTGACCCACCTTGATAGCAGCATTCTGCAATCCAGAATTTCTTCATATAGCTGCTGTCCATCAACATCAGAGCCATACAATTCACCCAAATTCTCACACTCCTTTTCGTCATTTCTATCGGCGCCGTAACACGGTCCCTAAACATTAAGAAGAAACCCAAACTTGCCATCAGTGTCATGCAAACGAAAGAAACTTACATTCTGTTCCCTGTGAAAATGGTCAAGTGTTCCCTTCATGAGTCTTTCCATTTCCTCCTTAGCTGTTAACCCAACGTCTCTCAAGATCTCATCAGCCATTCATTTCTTTCATCTCTGACATCTTTCAACTTCAATATTCCATTCTTGACAGAGACTGTCTCTTTCTTCGAGTAACTCACTGACCAACACTTCTCTTTCATCATAAAAATGATCTCGGAGGGCTTTCAAATCCAAGGCAGCATCAAGTTCATGCTAGGATCCTGCAGCCTCTTTTGAATATGGTCAATGCGAATGAGTACCTCGTTCCAAAATCCAGCAAAATCAGAAAATCATGATTCAGCATGAGGTTGTACAGCTGCCTTGCATCACTTCTTGTTTCACTGGTCTCATTTTCATTGTCTATCACGCCCTGGAGAACTTGAAGTATCTCCTCAAGGTACTTGTTGACAGGCTTCACTGTTTCTGGCTTCGTTGCACTCCACCTGGTTTCAGACTCTGACTTAACAACCACAGGAACAGCATTTTTGAGTTTTTCCCACTGCTGTGTTGAATGAGAGAAAAACACATAGAGAGCTTCGATGGTTCCAAAAAATGTGACCTTCATTGTATCCTGCTTGGCTGCATGTACACCCATCAAGCTGAGTGAGTGATTGTCGCAATTCACAAACACTGCCAGATTGTTTTTCTCACATATTCTTTGATGAACACCACTTGTGTGTCCAGCCAATACAGCAGCATTGTCATAGCACCATGACCAACAATCTTTTAGCTCCCTTTCATCCTTCTCTAGCTGTTTCAAGATGTCTTCAGCCAAGCTCTCAGCATCCTTCTGGCTAATCTGGATAAAACCAAGGAAGGGCTCTCTAACACGGACTGTTTCTTCTCAAAGTCAACTTCCACATACCTAACTACTTCTGACATCTGCTCAGAGTGTGCCTGAGCAGGAGTCGAGTCGAACGTGAGACCATAGTACTCGGCTTTGCGAATGCTTCTCAGTAAACTCTGGTGAACAGTGGATGCCACCATGTGGATAAATTTGTTCTGAACACCCGGTGAAAGACAAGACGTGGATCCAGTATGAATTTCCAAATGAGTGAGGTGTTCTTTTATGACAGGGTCAAAGATAGCCAGTAGTTTCAGTAAGCCAAGGAAATTTCCCACATTGGAGTCATCATCTAGCTGAAGTGACTCCCAGTGTCCTCGCAAAGCCAGGTTCTGAGTCGCAAGGAATTGTATGCAGTGAAGGATTCTTGTCAAGATATCACACCACTTCTGCTTTTCCTTCTCAATCTGTGACTGAAATACCGCATCAATAACTCCTCTGTTTCTAGCTAAATTTCTTTCCATTTCTTTCCACTGTGTGAACCATTCCCGATGATTCTTGGCATTTTCATGAACAGTAATCCTTTCAGGTGCTTTCCACTTTTTGAATCCACTTTCCTGCTCCAATGAAGATTGATGGTCTGATCGGGAATAGAGAAGACAACAGATACAAAATGCAGACTTTTTAGAAGGGGAATGGACCAGCCATGAGTGAGTCATTTCCTCACCACGACTATTTCCCAATTTGCTCTTGAACCAAGTTTTGTTCATTGAGTGGTTATTTGTTGGTAGGAAAGGCCCCTCACTGTTCTGGAAATATTTCAAACCCAGTTTATTATTTTTGTTTTCAATGCATCAGGCAGAATTGCTTTTCCAGTATCCTTGTCGAACTTCAGAAGTCCAATATCATGCTGTTCAATCACTTCTGGTATGACAGTTTGAGGCTCTTTGACACCATCCAGTTCACTAGGTACAATGTTGTCAGGTAAAATCTCGTCAATAAACTCAACATCACCACCACCACCATTGTCTTCCCCTCCTGTCATGTCCACGTTCTCTGTGGCAGCCTCACTCTTAATTTCATCATACTTGGATTTATCTGACTTGACTTCCTCCTTGGCTTGTGACGCATTTCTACTTGATCCACCTTCGGATTCTAACAAGCTTGTAGCAGGTGCAGGCAACTTCATGGAACGTGTTGAACTACTTGTTTCAGGCTTTTCAAAGAAGGGCATGAAGAACTTGTTCAACTTCTTGGCCTCCTCCACCTCCAACTTTTGTCTCTTCCATCCTTCAGCTCCACTTTCCTTCTTCTTCATGAAGAAATGTTTCATGGTTTTCTTACACAATGCTCTGAAATAAGGCCATCCCAGTGCTTCTCACACATGATAATCAAAGAGAGATCATACATCTGAAGAAAATATTTTTTTCACTATCCGAGGATGGCTTGTCTGACTTTAATAGAAACTGCTCAGTGGCAACCCCCACCCCCTTCAAGTGGCACCCAGGGCACGTGCCATACCTGTCATACCTTAGATACACCACTATGGATTGTCACGTATACCCTTAGAAAAGGAAATAACTGAAAAATTTACAAAAGAGGACACTCACCGTGATGTATTCTCCCTAATGCAAATCAAAATCCTTCTTATTATGGCAGAGATGATCCAATGGGAAAGCAGAAAAGACCCCATACTATCTCAGGTCTACATAGTAACACAAAAATGGCTGGAATGTTCAGCAGAAATTCCATTTCTCTCATTTTTACCTGTACCAGGATGAACTTGCCCTTGATGGGGGTTTCGTTATGTGGGACTTGAGAGTTGCACCATCGATGCTGAAAACTAAGGTGCTGGAGGACCCACATGTTAGTCATCTAAGCATGGACAAAATGAAAGCATTGGCTTGAAGTTTTGTCTGGTGACCTGGGATAAGTCAGCAGATCAAGCAACTTACTATACACTTGTAACCCTCAGGCTCAATCAGCACGTGTCCATCTAGGGGAAAACAACTTCTAGCCCTACCAAAATGAGAAATCTTGCTTGTGTGGATGCTGCATGATGTGTTGCCCGGTTACAAATCCACACCACAAAATATCAGACAGTACACCATATGCAACTAAATGATTGAACTTCATAAATCTTGCCTTGGCAGAGGATTCACATGGATTCTGCTGGACCATTCATGGCATGATTTTTTGAGTGGTAGTGGATGCAGCTAAAAAGTGGCCGGAAATGTTCCCAATAGCCTCTTCTACAGCCTCACAGACTATTGATGTGTTTAGAAGCTTTTTCTCAAGGACTGATGTTCCCAACACTTAATCAGTAGCAATTAACCCCAGTTTGTTGCAGAACAAATTCAGTCATTCTGGAAAAAGAATGTAATAAAACACATTACACCTTCACCATACCACCCAGCCACAAATAGCTTTGTTGAGAGGTTTGTCCAGAGTCTAATAAATGTACTGCGAGCAACGTCAGCAGAACACACTACACTGAAGCTTGCCAATTTCTTCCTTGAATATCCCTATGCAACATACTGCACAATTAACAACTCATCAGCTCTATAGATCCTGGGTCATCCCTTGCACTCAAGCTTGGATCTACTCAAGCCCAATCTCAAAAGGAATATGCAGGACAAACAGCTAAGGCAAATTGAGGGCTCTTTAAACAAGGAGATTCAATGTTTCACTCCTGGCCAAGTAGCTTGGTGAAGGACTATGGAGATTATCAAAAGTGAGTACATGGAAAGATCAAAGACAGAACAGGATCACTCTGCTACACAGTGGAGATTGTGTCTGATGTCATCTGGAAATGACACATTGATCAGTTGAGGAGAGCAGAGTCAATTGTTAGAGAAGAAAGGTGTCCAGAGCTGTCAGAACAACTTCCTGCAGTCCCAGAGTCAGCTCCTACAACCCCAGAACCTAAGATTGTTTCACAAACACAAGTCTCAACTTCCAAGCATTGTGACCCCCCAACTCCCTCCCCACCCCTGCAGTCAGGTATGACATTATCCCACAAAGGTAGGAAATCCTCCACAAGGATTAAATCTTTATGTCTGAATAGAAACAAAGAAATGTAGAAAACCTACAGCACAATACAGGCCTTTCGACCCACAAAGTTGTGCCAAACATGTCCCTACCTTAGAAATTACTAGGCTTACCTATAGCCCACTATTTTACTAACCTCCATCTACCTTTCTAAAAGTCTCTTAAAAGACCCTATCAAATCTGCCTCCATCACCGTTGCCAGCAGCCCATTCCACACACTCACCACTCTGAGTAAAAAACTTACCGCTGACATCTCCTCTGTACCTACTCCCCAGCAACTTAAAACTGTGTCCTCTTGTGGCAACCATTTCTGCCCTGGGAAAAAGCCTCTGACTATCCACATGATCAATGCCTCTTATCATCCTGTACACCTCTATCAGGTCACCTCTCATCCTCCTTCGCTCCAAGGAGAAAAGGCCGAGTTCACTCAACCTATTCTCACAAGGCGTGCTCCCCAATCCAGGCAACGTCCTTGTAAATCTCCTCTGCACCCTTTCTATAGCTTCCACATCCTTCCTGTAGTGAGGAGACCATAACTGAGCACAGTACTCCAAGTGGGGTCTGACCAGGGTCCTGTATACCTGCAACATTACCTCTTAGCTCCTAAATTCAACTCCACGATTGATGAAGGCCAGTACACCGTACACCTTCTTAACCACTGAGTCAACCTGCGTAGCTTCTTTAAGCATCCTATGGACTCAGATCCCAAGATTCCTCTGATCCTCCACACTGCCAAGAGTCTTACCATTTATACTATATTCTGCCACCATATTTGACCTACCAAAATGAACCACTTCACACTTATCTGGGTTCAACTCCATCTGCCACTTCTGAGCCTAGTTTTGCATTCTATCAATGTCCCACTGTAACCTCTGACAGTCCTCCACACTATCCACAATTCCTCCAACTTTAGTGTCATCAGCAAACTTACTAACCCATCCCTCCATTTTCTCATCCAGGTCATTTATAAAATTCACAAAGCGTAAGGGTCCCAGAACAGATCCCTGAGGCACCCCACTGGTGACCAACCTCCATGCAGAATATGACTCATCTACAACCACTCTTTGCCTTCTGTGGGCAAGGCAGTTCTGGATCCACAAAGCAATGTCCCCTTGGATCCCATGTCTCTTTACTTTCTCAATAAGCCTTGCATGGGGTACCTTATCAAATGCCTTGCTGAAATCTATATACACTACATCTGCTGCTCTTCCTTCATCACTGTGTTTAGTCACATCCTCAAAAGATGATCTATATGTCAGATGACTAGAGAGCAGTATGTTATATATTTGAGTTTAAATACTTTCTATATTGAGTTGGAGGTTATAGCTAAGCAGGGAGGAGTGTATGTTCTTTAATATTTCAGAAATAATTGAGTAATATTGTAAATATACTGTTTTCTGAAACATTCTTTGTTTACATAATTCATTATAGGGTATATGTATATAGTAGGTGAATGGCACCACATCATATGTAAGCACCTCAATAAAACAGAAGTAAAGAAAAAGTAATTTGGCAAGCTACCCAGCTTCTGAGTTTTTCTTACAAATAGTTTCTAGCGTTACTAAATATAATGCTTCTATCCTGTAATAAATCAAAACTGCGAATGTACACAACAGGTCAGGTGGTCGAAAGCAGAGTTAATATTTTGAGTTTTGGATCTGGGATGGGTCTGGTTATCATATTTCTTCCCTCACCTCTAACTTTGTCAAATGATTTTGTTAACCCTAGAATTGATGGACTCAGGCAAGCTTTCTGTACCAGTCTCCATTCCAATAGCCCCACCCAGAGATCTGACAGTAGTGTGCTAGTATTCCACAACTGTTGTTACTGTGGCAAAGCCTCTTTCCAATAGGAGATGAAGAGGTTTTATTGTATCGTTGAGAAACCCTCCCAATGCCTTGTTTTTTGACAAGTGTTTTGCCAGTGAATACTGTAAAGATAAAAATCAGCTTTATTTATCATATGATTATCAAATATTGAAACACACACAGTGGCATACACCATTTGCAGCAGTGACCAACACAGTCTGAGGATATACTGAGTACAGCCTGCAAGTGGCGATATGCTTCAGACACCAACATAGCATGGCCACAACCTGCCAACCCTAACCGGTATATCTCTGTAATGAGGGTGAAAACTGGTGCAAGTGGAGGAAACCCATGCAGTCACAGGGAGAGCATACAAACGCCTTGACCTATTCCTGAACCATTTATTAAGAGGCTCTGAACACCTTCAAATATTCAGAGATTCAGTGAGACAACTAAGGCTGTGGTCACTAGCAGTGGCACAGTTGAATAGATGGTTATTCCTTGTCAGAGGATTAGATTGGATTCTCATTCTGAAATATAGTGTTAGCTGACAATGTGTTAAGTGCTGCATGTCCTCAATCAAATAACAGGCTATAAAATGATGGAAAATAGTGCCCAACATTAGATATGAGATTAAAGCAGATCTCACCCATAAACACAAGAGATTCTCCAGATGATCAGAATCCAGAGTAACATACAAAATGCTGGAGGAGCTCAGCAGGTCAGGTAGCATCTATGGAAATGAATGACCAGTCAGTGTACTCTGAGTTGATTAATCTAAATAACACACACAAAATGCTAGTGGAACACAGCAAGCCAGACAACATCTATAGGAAGAAACACTGTTGACGTTTTGGGCTGAGACCCTTCATCAGGACTAACTGAAAGAAAAGATAGTAAGAAATTTGAAAGTAGAAGGGGGAGGGGGAAATGCAAAATGATAGGAGGAGTGGGTGGGGTGAAGCGAAGAACTGGAAAGGTGATTGGCAAAAGGGATACAGAGCTAGAGAAGGGAAAGAAACATGGGACAGGAGGCCTAGGAAGAAAGAAAGGGGAAGGGGAGCACCAGAGGGAGATGGTGAACAGGCAAAGAGTGATGGGCAGAAAGAGAA